>NC_143251.1:58873750-59602500 GCF_984573655.1 Nuphar pumila | reverse complement strand
AAATATAATTAGAGATTCGCCAAATAACATGCCAATAGTTCTATATTGCAATTCATAAAAATAATCTGCAAAATGTCTCTGCTCTCTCCATTGAAATGAATACTCAATTCTCAACATGGTAGGTGCCTATTTTTGCCAATATAAGGGGGGAAAAAAAAACCATGGCAGGTGCTTACAAATAGTTGCAACGAGGGCAGTTGTCATGCTATTTGATATGATGTTATATTCCATCGCAACTGCACATCTCACTTGATGGAGCTATCTATGTATGCCCCCTCGCTTTAACATTCTCATGGTTTCCAAGTGAGATGTACAAGATGGATTGAATACAACCCATGACCGTAACTGCTCTAGATGTGCCTAACCTTGGAAGTTGCTAACCCAGATAGCCCATTATGTCTGAAGATTCAAAGGTGCCTATACCATATCTTTAACCGTTTTTCTTTCTCATTTCCAGCAAAGATGATGGACCCAAGGCTGAATGAGGACGCAGAATTTGCCTACGGTTCGGGTCTATTTGATCCAAGACATGCTGTTCACCCAGGCCTAGTGTATGACATGGACCAATTGTCATACGCCCAATTTCTCTGTAAAGATCACATAGACGGTGCTGCCTTGGGAATCGTGACTGGTGGTCAATATAACAACTGCTCCGCCATACCTGCCGGCCAAGGCTATGATGGTCTCAACTACCCATCGATGCAGGTCCAAGTTAACAATGGATCCGACCTGATCCATGCCGTGTTCTATCGCACAGTGACCAATGTTGGTGCAACAACTTCAGTCTACAAAGCAATGGTCAATGTCCCAAGTGGGCTTAAGATCAGTGTCACACCAGAAACTCTCTTATTTAGCAGACGGGGACAACGTCTATCCTTTAAGGTAGAGGTGAATGGTGATCCTCTTGGCGCCAATCCTATGGCATCAGCTTCACTTGTTTGGGATGATTCAAAACATAAAGTCAAAAGTCCCATCGTTGTATATCAATTGGCTACATTCCAAGGAATCACCCACATGTAAAATGTCAAACTTTCATGATATTGAAATTACACTTTTACTTTATAAGAAGAATTGTTCTTTTAGTAATTATTTTTTCATGTAAAACTTATTTATGACTTATTTTGGAGAAGAGGCTCAAGGATGAGCAAAAATGCAGGCTTTATCTACCCTTTTTAATGTTACTTTTTTCTCTCTTCAATTATTACTTTCTTCTACTTCAGTTTCCTAAATGCTTCATATTCAAATCTTAAAGCTTGCACTTGGAAATGAAACGATGCATGGTTGAAGTGTTTAGCCTGCACGCAATAAGTTTAGAGTTCAAATCCTATTCGTTATAAGTTTGAAACAATAATTTATTTTGTAAATGAGCCGAGTTTGAGTTTGGCTTAGTAGGTTTATGTTGTAAATTCTATTATTTTCAACTATGAACAAGTATATATATATATATATATATATATATATATATATATATATATATATATATATTGTAAATGAACTAGCTTGTACTTTGCTTGTTTGGCTCAGGCTTTTCACGAACTCAACCATGGCTCAGTTCAATCAAGAAATGAGCTGAACTTGAACACCCTCTACAATCATGGATTATCATATGGTGTTTATATATTCTCCAACAGTTGAGTTTTTCTTCAATCAGACAATACATATTGTTTTTATTTTTTATTTTTTAATTAATATTCTTTTAAGGAAGTAAAACGTATGTTTTAGATTCTGAATTTTCAAGATTTTGGTATGTCTTTAAATTAAGTGCTAAACATTAACGGATTATAATACTTTGTATTGTAAAGTTTTAAATGCATTGTGAGCCATCCCTTTCCACTTTTTGAAAAACATGTTGAGATGTAAAAACTTCACAACAGTTGGTCGGTTGAGGGACAATGGCAGATTAATGTAGCTAGACAACATAGTTTAGCCAACAGCTTCAGGATTTGATGTGATCATTGTCAGGAATGAGGATTAGGAACAATAATGACAAAATAAGGTGAAAATACGAGAAAGATAGAGAGTAAAATATGACCTCTTGTTACTAGATACCAGCCAACCTTTTTGCGACCTGGCTGCCAGATCACTATCACGGGGGGGGGGGGGGGGCTGACCTTCCTCCAAGGGTGACTCGTTCTCCACGGCATGGCAAAAACTGTTGACAATATCCAATTGATGGGGTTTCAACTGGTTAGTCGGTGCTATTTTTGTGAGTGTGTTGTGGAATCTAATGAGCACCTCTTCGCTGGGTGCATATGGTTTAGGAAGCTGCAGGAGTTCTTCTAGAACAAGGTTACAGCTGATAGTTTTTGCAGTCTGTGAGATGTGTTCCTCTCTCAAAAGGATCGGGCAAAGGGGACTACAAGTGGAGTAGCTGGGTTTTGATTTCAATGGCAGCTGATTTGGTTACACAAGCATGAGATTTTTTTTTAGAGGGCAACCCCAAGCATAAAGTTATTACAGGTTAGAACCACCAACGAGTGTAGAGAATGGATGATGTTGAAGAAAGCAAAAAACAGGAGCAACGCCTTGCTTCCGGACATGTTGGTTCAACATGCTCATGTTTAGCAGTTCTAGAATTGGGACCTCTTTTGATAGCTCATCTCGAATTCAGCTGTCTCAATCACCGTGTTTGTAATTATCTTTGTATATGTCATGAATTAATTTCTACAAAATGAGAATGTTTGCCTTTCTTCTCAAAAAATAAAATCTTCACAAAACATATATCTTGTTAAATAAATTATAAATAATAAATATATAAGATTCAGTTGATGAAACACTCAAATATTGAAGAAGGAGAGCTGCCTGATAATCATTGGTTATAGATTTTGGACCTTTTTTTGGTTGGATTATATCTTTGCTTTACTTATGCACACACAAGTGCCTGTGTGGATGGTTCATGGGATTAAAGCTCCCTCAAATAGTGATTTTCTTCCAAATGATTAATGAATATGATGCAAGGGTCCAGAGTGGGATAGTAAAAACTACACCACGATCTATACTATTGCAAACTATACTATCAAAACACTAAAAATCGACTGAAGATAAAACGAAAATTTTGGAAGCTTAAAAAAATAAAAAATAAATCTCTAATCGTCCCAAATTTGTTTGAACAATGATTGTTTATAGAAAAAGGCAAAAGTTTATGAATCCAAAATCAACCTAAAGCCTAATAAAAAAACTGAAATCCAATTTAAAATTCAAATAACAAAAATATAAGCAAAAGGATCCAATCTGTGCAATGATTCTTAGGCAATACAAACAATTTTCAATTTAATTAACTATGACAAATCTAGAGAGTAGCAGAATACCATTGCAGGCCGCCACGAGGGACAAGCTTCATTTGAGATAGTGAATGGGCTACATCACTGTGCTGGTGTGGGCATTTCGGTGTGTGCGTGAGTTTTGCTGTGCCACTCTCCTTGCACTCTGCATTATCATGGAGATCCTAATTTGAACCTGAAATGCTAATAACAAATCCATATCTGGGTCAAAATCAGAATCATATCTGAATCCAGATCTAAAATATATATTTCATAAAAGTGAAAATTTTAACTTGATATTTTAAAGAATTGCTAATGTAAAAACCTGATATTAATACAATAATTTTTAAAAAATTTATGACTTATTAGTATATATCAATAATTTTCCAAGATTTTTCAATAAAAACAAAATTCTTCAAAGTATTGCAAGATTACTCTTAAAAGTCCTTGGGTTTCGTCCCTACCAAAACAAGCACTACACAAGATTAATCGACCAACTCCAAATAATTTGCCACTTCTTTCCTTTTGGGGCTAAATTTTAAGTCGATATGAGATCTCTAATTGAGTACATAGAGCTTCAAATTAGACTAAAAACCCCACCATGGCAATCCAAATATTTTTTGAAACCAAGGACTGTTATCATCGCAAAATTTTTACTTTTGCGAGTCAAACTGACCTTTGAAAAAGATTTTTGAAAATAACTCGCCTCCGTTTTAAAATGCGGGAAAATTCCGTAGAATGGGACTCGCCTGTCGGTACGAGGTTCAACCGTTCCTGCCACCTTTAACAGGGGTAATTGAACCAAGGATCAATCTTATGCTCTACTCTATTCAACTTGTCTAAATCATATTCTAATTTCTAAATGCACAAAGAATCAGGCATGTGCTATGAATTTCCAGAAAATGCACATTTGAAAACATGATGTTTGCTTTGAATGATTGAAATATTTAGAAAATGTAAATCTTGGAAATGATATCACATGAGAAATCGTGAAATGGGATTTGAAATATACTTCTGAGAGAAATAAAAATCGATTTTGAGGAATCCTTGACATTTGGTGAAAATCGATTCTGAGAGACTTGGTTTCTCTTAATTCAAACTTGGAAATTGAAATTCTAACTTAGAAAATTTGAATTTGGAACTTGGGAAATACTTGAAATATCCTTTGAAATTCAATGTCTTTGGGAAAATCGATTTTGCTATAAGACTTAGGAGATTTTGAGGAATTCAATTTCCTTGACTTGGATTTTGAATTGGAGTTGACAAATGCATGAAATGAATGAATATGAATTTGAGGAATTGAGAAATACTTTTTGTATTTTTGAGAAATGCAGTGCATTTTGAAGTTAGCCTAAGAGTGTAGGCTGAATGTGGCTAATGTGAAGATCATAAATCTAAGTATCATTCATATTCTGACTATGGCCATAAATACAAATTCCACCAAGTTTATAAACTTCATAGAAGCTAGTGCATGTGCCATTCGTGTAGACCATGGTGAATTTGTAAAAATATGCATGAATCATCATCCATCACACATTAACATTATTTAAAAAAATAAACTATATGCAATGCAACCTAAGCTAAGCAGGAAATGTAAATTCTTATTCCAAAGTTTAATTACAAATTACATCACTATTGAAATTTAAATACATGAAAAATAAAGTCTTCAATGTGCCTGCAAAACTAGAAAACTTGGTTAATGAATATATGTTGGCTTTTCTAGATTTATCCAACAATATCAGGAAATTATTGGATTTTGCTAGATATAAGCCTCTTCCTTGATTCCCTTAAATAAAAATGATAAAGTATGAAATAAAATAGAATAAATATGAAAGAGAAGATATGGAATTTCGAAATTGGGGTCAAAATGACCAAAATACCCCTAATAACAAGACTATGGCCTTGAAATTAGGGTTTTTAGAAAGATATTTTGATAAAATGCAAATTTTGAAATTTTAATGGAATAAACTCAAACCAAATATGCTATGACATGATTAAAAATATGAAATTAGGGCTAGGGATTTCGAAATTTAGGTCAAATGACCAAATTGCCCCCGATAGCAAGACTATGGCCTTGAAATCAGGGTTTTTAGAAATAGATTTTTGGTAAAAACTTAGGTTCTATGCACTAAATGAAATCAAATGAGCATAAAATTAAACCTAAAGCATCCTAACATGATTATGAACATGATTAAACCCTAAAAATATATGCTTATGCACGAAAATTCAATAATATCACAAATTTTGTGATTTTTGCAGTGTTTTTGGATCTTTCAGGAACCCGGTTTTGCAATTTGCTTAATTCAGCCATCAAATGGATTCCAACATCCATAAAAATTGGTACCTGTACTTGTTATAACCCTAATGTCGAATTGGAATTATAAAAATAATTTTTTGACATTAAATTAATCCGAAAATTGCATTAAACCCTAAAAATATGCTATTTTTGACCTAATTCACCAACCAGTTTCAATCCAAGACCTGAATCAGGGGTCAAATCTCCATAGAAATTTATGAAATTTTACAGAGACTAACTAGAAAGTAAAACAGAGATTTCCCAATTTAAAGATCAGAAAAATCATCTCCGGTTAGTGAGAAACCCTTCCGGCAATCTGAGCTAAAATATATCACTCTTAACAGGGATTAAAACAGCTATTCCAGATTGAAAATACAGACATAAATAGCAATTCTAAATAAAAATATTTGAAATTTTAATGGTGAACAGTAGATAGAAAAATAACAATACTCACTTTTTACAGATCTAAAATCGGATCTGTGGTTTGGGATTTATGACTAACACAAGTCTGATTAGGGTTTTGGTAAACCCTAACGAGTTTTAAAATTAAAAAACAGATTCTCTAAAAAGCGAAAAATACTAAAAAGTGATCAAAAAATCCGAAAATTTCACAGAAGACAGATCTACTCAATGTGAATCCATATAACTTTACAGATCTAAAATCAGATATAAGATGAGAGAAATATCATAACAACAAGTTACCTTCTTGATTTTAACCACGATTTTAAAGCTTTAAAAACTCGATTTGATGTCTGATTTTTTTGACAGGGTTCCCGAGATCCAAAACCTCTGATTTTTCTACAGTAACTCAATAACTCATACATGCATCACATATAAAAAAATCAGAAATAAACAATGAGTGCTTCAATCCGAAATAACATCATCTTTACTGTTCTAAACCTAGAACACACAGAAATTTAAGAAACTTGAAAAACCATGCATTAACTAATGTAAATAAATAAAATAAACCATAAAACAGTAAATAAAAATTATTTTTATGTTGTAGAACGTAAAACAAACATGAATAAACCATGAAAATAAATTAAAAACAGGGAATCAATGGCTGGAATTTGATATCACCTTTAAAACATAGATTTAACCCATTAAAAAGGGTAAATCATATATTTTATTGGTTAATAATATAAAGAACCATATTAAAATCAATTCTAATGGATTAAAATCACTGTAAATCACCCAAAACAGGGTTAGATCACCTTCTTGGATCGTTCTTGCTGATTCTTGATGGTTCTTGAGGTTGAATCCATGGTTTAATCCATGAAGGGGATGACATCAATGGCTAAAATTGATTTAAAACATGAAAAAGTATTAAATAAAACTAAAAAATATTAAAAATATTACCTTGGTGCTTGCAGCTGCAATAGAGGAAGGTGGAGGTGCTGTAGAGGAGAGAGAGGCCACGAAAATTTGAGAGAAAAGAGCCCCCCTTTTGGCCCCCCTTAGGTCCCTTTTTATAGTTTTTCAAAAAGTCACTTAATTAGGGTTAATTAAGAGGTTTTTCATTTTTTTAGGACTCTTTCTAATAAATCCACTAAAGGCAACGATTTTTTGTGGTTTTCTAACCTAGGTGAGACTCTAAGTAATCCCTAATTAGCCCCTAACTAAACCTAGAAAACCCCCAAATGTGATGCCACTTGGCATCTTTCACATTTGGGTTTTTAAAACACCTTTAAAAACATTTAAAAACACTAGTTTTAAAAACTAATTTTCAAAATGAGTTTTCAAAATGGTTTTGACTCTTCTAAACCTCTAACACTAACCAAGACATCAACTAACCCTAGTCTAGCCCTGACTTACTCGAATATGGCGCCACCCCGAGTGGGCCCTACTTGAGTTTTTCAAAAAAAAAAACGATTTTAAAACTTGAAATTGAAGGAGTTTTCAAAAGATTTTCAAAAGTAAACTTAAAATTAGGATTTTTGAAATGGCATAAGGTCCTAACTGAGTTAGAATTCCTCTGGATATGGTGCCAACTGAGTGGGCCCACATCGAAATTTGAACATTTTTTAAATAAACACTGAAAATGGCTTTAAAAAAGGGTTAAAATTGACATTTGAAATTCAAGATCTTTGAAAATAGGGTCTCAAGCGAACTGGAACTCCGGGTTAGAGTCCTGAACCCTTAGGACTCTGAGATTTTAGATTTTAAAAGCCAAATGAAAGAATTTTCAAAAGATTTTATCAAGAAATGATGAAATAAGTCAGAAAACACAGTCAGGGTTAGACTCTCAACTCGACCGAACTCTAAAATAGAATCCTGAACTAACTGGACTCTGTAAAATAACCTAAATTTCGAAAAAAAACAAAAAAGATTAAAAATGGAAGTAAAACAGACTTCAAAACAGACTCCTGACCAGATCAGGTCTCTGAGACAGAGTCCTGATCGGACTGAAACTTTCAAAATTTTGAGAAATTTGATGAATAGAGGAATTCAGAAGCGACACCACCTCAATGGGTCTCATCTGTGAATTGAAATCGATTAAAATTTGAATTTGAAATGAATCCAGATTGTTTCCTTGAGAAAATATTTCGAAATATAAAGTCCTGGGGTTGGAGAATGACAGAGTATTGAATAAAAACCCAGGTTTTGAAATTGATTTTGAAATAAAGCTTTAAAATTCAAATCTGGATTGAATGTTTTGAAAACAGGAGTGCTGGATCTCGAAAATGAGATGGGATGACATGCAATGCTATGTAATGCAATGAGATGTGATGAAATGAAATGCAGAATACATGCAATGATATGCAATAATCTGTGATGACCTATGAAATGGACAAACACTGGATGAGGGTGAAAATTTGGGGTGTTTACAGATGCCCCTCTTTGCTACTAAGCCGGTTGTGAGCCGAGCTTAGTGGCAAAGAAAACATACCAAATTTGAACCACAAAAAAAAATGCCTCAGTTAGATGAGTCTGACTGGGTATGAAAGAATTTATTCAAATGATGATGGTAGATATGAAATAAAGAATAAGGAGAAAATTTTATTTAAAAAAGAAGTGAGATTCAGGTTTTGCCCTTAACCTGGATGGGACAGAAAATACCTCGTGTAGAAACGAAGCTAAGGTTTGACCCTTAACCTGACCGGGAAATGAAAATGGAATACCTCATCAAAGGAGGCTCAGGTTTGTACCCTTAACCTGATCGGGCAGAAAATGAAATACCTCATCAAAGAAGGCTCAGGTTTATACCCTTAACCTGATCGGGCAGAAAAGGAAATACCTCATCAAAGGAGGCTCAAGTTTATACCCTTAGCCTGATCGGGCAGAAAATGGAATACCTCATCAAAGGAGGCTCAGGTTTATACCCTTATCTTGATCGGGCAGAAAATGGAATACCTCATCAAAGGAGGCTCAGGTTTATACCCTTATCCTGATCGGGCAGAAAATGAAATACCTCATCAAATGAGGCTCAGGTTTGTACCCTTAACCTGATCGGGCAGAAAATGAAATACCTCATCAAAGGAGGCTCAGGTTTATACCCTTATCCTGATCGGGCAGAAAATGAAATACCTCATCAAAGGAGGCTCAGGTTTGTACCCTTAACCTGATCGGGCAAAAAATGAAATACCTCATCAAAGGAGGCTCAGGTTTATACCCTTAACCTGATCGGGTTGAAAATGAAATACCTCATCAAATGAGGCTCAGGTTTATACCCTTAACCTGATCGGGTTGAAAATGAAATACCTCATCAAAGGAGGCTCAGGTTTATACCCTTAACCTGATTGGGTGGAAAATGAAATACCTCTTCGACGGGGGCTCAGGTTTGTACCCTTAACCTGATCGGGCAGAAAATGAAATACCTCATCAAAGGAGGCTCATGTTTGTACCCTTAACCTGATTGGGCACGATACCTCGTGGAAAAACGAGGCTCAGGCTTAACCCTTAACCTGAAAGGGGACGATACCTCGTGGAAAAACGAGGCTCAGGCTTAACCCTTAACCTGAAAGGGGACGATACCTCGTGGAAAAATGAGGCTCAGGCTTAACCCTTAACCTGAAAGGGGACGATATACGGAGTCCTCGAATGAAGAAACCATGATGGGACCTTCAAATTCTGCACAATAAATCCGAGAGGGGTTTGCAAAAGGAAGAAAGGGGGTTCCCCAAAGCTTGAAAAGGGATTGATCTTGGACGTCTCATTGCTAAGACTGAATGGCTTTTAAGACAGATGACCTTTTGCGGAAAATTCAGGTTTAACCCTTAACCTGAACGGGAACTGTCTATGGTGGGACAGTGGGGAGCACAGGGAAGTGTGCGAATCTGAGAGCCCAGGCACTCAGATCAAAACAAGAAGGGAAGGATCTTGGACAACTCCCATTATCCGATCCTAAAAGGGATAACAACAACGCCTGGATACATCAAAATAAACATCAAGTTCTCACTTCATGTCAGGATAATTTAAAAAGATTGCCAATAAGATAAAAAAAAAATTGTAGTTAATTCAAGAATGATAAGCACATATGTATATGAAAAATATTCCCTCTTTTCTACCTGAAGTATTACCTCCGACTGGGCTTAACTCCGTAGAATAAAGATTCGAATTCAAATTACTTGCAATTGACTTTCCTTCAAGGAGGCTATCAATTTCATTGATATGGACGGAAAAGAATGTATTCTTGATATTGCAAGAGCTATTAGCGAAAGGATATTGATAAAAGAGTTTCACAAAATTAAATAAGATTCTTGATAGATTCGGCAGTCTGATATCCTGGGATTCTTTTCTCATGATGATCTTTCTGCACTCTTTTTTGACAGAATTGGAGCTCT
Organism: Nuphar pumila; assembly: GCF_984573655.1. Lineage (NCBI taxonomy): Eukaryota > Viridiplantae > Streptophyta > Magnoliopsida > Nymphaeales > Nymphaeaceae > Nuphar > Nuphar pumila. Next base: position 59,592,160 of record NC_143251.1, on the reverse strand, counting down.
CTTGGATTTTTTGGGAATTACATCATCCTTCATTTTGGAGATGTCCTGGCTTTTCTCTCTTTATTTTTTTTGGAAGGGTACGCCACAAACTCCTTCATCTCAGAGATGTTCCGATCCTTCTTCTCTCTCAGGGATTATATTGACGGTTATTAGCTCATTGGTTGGGAATCTCTTGATGATAGCAGAAATTAAATATCTTTTAGGGTTTGTCGGTAGGCTCATCACACTCGCCTTCATCTCGACGGTGATCTGAACTTTCCCTGGAAGGATCCGTCACAAACTCCGTCATCTTGGAGATGATCCAAATCTTCTTTAGCCCCGGGGGTCGACTCGTCTAATTCGCCTTCATCTTGACGACAGTTGAGAGATCCCTTTTGCAGATATTTAATTGCAGCTTAGGTGATTGAGGAGATATGGAGATTGAGTGGATTTTTCTGTATCACCCAGGATATTTTGACTGCTTATTTTCCAAGAATGGTCTTTAAAAATATGCCATTGACTGCGATCAATATCAATCACTCATGGCTTTGCAACAACATTGAATTCTCTTTGCTGGCCATATCGAGGATTTATTCTTCATCCTTTTGGTTGGCCAATAGAAAGATTTTGAACTTTGAATCCTTTTTCGCGAAAGCATTGCCCTTTCGGAAATAATAATGGAGGTATTCTGAAGTACAATTTTATGCAGTAAAGATTTTGAGATCGACAACTATTTTTCATGACAAATTGGTAAAATATTCCTGAAATCCTTGGTGAAAGAAATCACTTGAGATCTAAATGACACATCCGTGGCTAGATTCTCCTCTCCTTTCCCCAAAGGAGAGACTCAGAAATTGGAAATAGGATATTGGATGACCTGGAGATCAAAATTGTGATTTGGTCTACTGGAAGCGACATGGGTTCTGTAGGGATTCATCCTAAGAATGACATTGGTTCAATTGAGAATGACATTAGTTCACTGGGAACAACATGAGTTCGATAGGTATTCAGCCTAAGAACGACATTGGTTCAATTGAGAACGACATTGGTTCAATTGAGAACGACATTGGTTCACTGGGAACGACATGGGTTCTGTAGGAATTCAGCCTAAGAACGACATTGGTTCAATTGAGAACGACATTGGTTCACTGGGAACAACATGAGTTCGATAGGTATTCAGCCTAAGAACGACATTGGTTCAATTGAGAACGACATTGGTTCACTGGGAACAACATGGGTTCAATAGGGATTCAGCCTAAGAACGACATTGGTTCAATTGAGAACGACATTGGTTCACTGGGAACAACATGGGTTCAATAGGGATTCAGCCTAAGAACGTGGATCAGGAGGACTTCAACCTACAAATCATATATCTAAAAAATACCAATCCAAAAGGAGTTCGACCTAAGGACTGTAAAGAATATTGGATCAGGAGGACTTCAACCTACAGATTGAAATTTTTGAGAACGAGATTGGTTCGAAAGGGGTTCAACCTATGAGCCGTATTGGTTTGACAGGCGTTCAACCTACAAATCACATTGACTCTGCAGGGGTTCGACCTACGAACTATCAATTCCATAGGGATTTAACCTAAGGATCACAATTTAAGAAGGAAGGGTTCAACTTATGGGTTTTGAATTTGGAAAATAAAAATTCTTGGTTCATGATTTGAATGGACCATCATAGTTAGCTTTTCAAAGCCTGTTTTCAGGATTAACCCCTTCTCCTGAGCGAGGAAGCTTGATGCAAATGCAGATGAATGCGAATGAATGCCTGCAAATGCAAATGAATGCAAATGTATGTAAAATGATATAAATGGGTGCACATGCGTGCAAAATAAGAGATTTGTTTGATCCTGCCTGCATACAGGATGTTTTGAAGACAATTTCCAAAGTAATGCCTCAGTGTAATGGGGGAATAAGAAAGGATAAGTAATTGATATTTGATGAGAATTCTCTGAGGATAACGAGGTAAAACTGACAATGAGCTTCTTGGTTGATCAGAGAGGCACTTTGAAAAAGGTTACCCCTTATAAGAAGACATTTAAACATTTGCAAATGAAGAATATAAAAGAGGACGCCAGGTCATAAGGAAGATTGACAAATTTATTAATGCATTGAAGAAGGAAATAACAAATTGATAGAAGAACTGAGACTACATTGTTGCTTCAAAATGACAAAATGATGAAAGTGACATAGTCTCGACATTGTCAATTTTTAGAAAACTTGCTCAGGATGGTCGACTGGTATTTTCCTCATCTTCAATAAGGATATTCTTGTCGATGCAATCTTGAATGATATTTTTCAGGACGAAACAATTCTCAGTGTCATGCCCTACTGCCCGATGAAATTTGCAAAATCTTTCTTTGAATCTACCCATGATTGTTGCGGGATCAGCTGCTTTAGGTAAACGGATCATATCTTTTGCAAGCATGTATTCCAGAACACTCTCTAGTGTTTGGTCTAGAGGGGTGAACTTTCGATCCGTACTCCAATCCTTGCGCTTTGGCTTTTCTTGATCTTTCTCTTTATGCTGAGGACTAGATTGAAGAAGCCTATCATTGTTGGAGAACTTTCCTTTTTGGCCCTTGGATCCCTCTGAATAGTGATCATAATTTTTCTTGTTGCTTTTGCTATCATTGGCAGAAAGAGTGAAGTGAGCCTTCTTCTTCTGCTCACTCTGATTGTTACCTTGTGTAAAGATGAAGCCTTCATAAACTCCATTTTCCATGCTTAGCTTGAGCCACTCGGCTCGTTCTGTCAGTTCGATGAAGGTTTTTGACGGTGCCGTGGAAATGAGACCTTTCAAGGGTTGTGAAAAATTATTCAAGATTAGTGACAATGCATGCCCTTCTGATATCGGGTCTCTCATCTTATTGCAAGTTGACCTCTATCGGCGGATAAAATCTCGGGCCTTCTCGTTTTCTTTCTGCTTGAGGCCGCAAAGATGATTGAGAGTCGGGAGTGCTTCAGCATTGAATAGAAAGCGCTCAATAAATAAATTGACCACTTTATCGAACTCTTTCGGCTCTATCGGGTTGATATGCTCTGAATACCACTTTGCCGCAATACCCTCCAAGCTGCGAGGGAAGCAGAGAAATAAGGCACGATTGTTCCTCTTGAACCTGGAACATTCTGCGAAGAATAGGGCGAGATGTGCTTTTGGGTCACCCGAACCATCAAACTTGATAAATTTCTTGGGGAGATTATCAAGATCATCATCCCCATCCAGTTCATCATAGAAGTCTTAACTTGTAAAGACTCTTTTGCCCTTGTCACGAGTTTGAAGATCCTTAACTATTTTCATCACATCTTTGATTGTGACTGCGTAGGGTCGTCAACAGACTGATTCTTGGATTTGTAGGCCGACCCCTGCCCCTGAGTCGACCTTTTGAATTCTTGCTTGTTTTCATACTCTTTGTCAGTATCATCTGCTGATTCTGACTCATCAGACATCTCCTCATGACGATTCTGCCTTTTACTGATCTTCACATTCTTGACGGCATGACCCTTATCTTTCTGTTTAGTCTGAGTCTGTTCAGCACTGGCTTCAGCTTGTGCTGCCAGCATCTTGGTCATCATCTTTTTGAACATGACGTACATTTGGGGATCGATGCCATCATCTGCCTGCTGACCCTGACTCTGGATTGATCGAGGTGAGTCAATCTCTTCTTCTGAAGCTACTGAATATGCGACACCTTCAACTGATGTGGTTTTCTTTCTGGATCTTGTATTGACCATCGGGTATTGCAAATGTTCTCTTGGATGTTGTTGGTGCTCTCTGCAGGGCAGAACTGATGGTTAGGCTTCTGAAGGAAATTTGGTTTGGAGGAAAATATTTATTGAGAATTTTGGTAGAAAATTGAAATAAAATCCCATTACTAGGGATTGAGTCGTCGCTGGGATTACGACAGTTGCGTTGCTATTCTTTGCAAGATAAACAACTGAAAATATGCCTTGTTACCTAGGCGAGGTCGTCAAACCAATGTAAAATAAAGGAATTTTTATAGAGAGGAAAAACATGATTTTATCAATAATACACTTGACAGAGGGGAGGGGGACAGACAATTTTCCACCACTCCAGATAATCAGAAGATACACGAGGACCAGGAAAAATAGTAAGACTGACAAAAGAATCCCAGCCATGTCTGGCAGAATGGTATGCTCCGGACCACTGATCTGATGCGAGGTCGAATTCTGGCAGAACCCCGACTAGTGGACGAATCTCTACGCGCTTCTGCCTCTGAGAGAACTGCCTGACAGACCGCTCTGGATGATAATATGCGCAAAAAAATGGGCCAAGTAGCCTGAATCGCTTGCCGTATGCATAAGTATATCTGGGAGGTGATTCCTGGCGATCAAAGTAGTCCCATACGACCTCTTCCTCTTGAAGGTTGTCGATCAAGAACCGGTATCGCGCAACTGGAAGAAGCTTCTCTCCATTGTATCTGAATGAACTGGCTCGGACTGGCACATGCCGGAGGAACCAAGATTGCAAGGCATAGGTGCACCCTTCGACTAGAATCGATTCTCCGAGTGCGAAACGAGTCAACCCTCGGTATAGAAAAGCGAGTGCGGCCATGGCTATCGAGAGGCGGCTGGTCTGTCGACTTCCCCATCTCCTCATAATCTGAACTATTCTGATATCCATGTAATTCCGTCCGTCGGGAAAGAAAGCTAATCCCACCGTGCACAGAACCATCGCGTGCTGAATTCTCTCTTGAGCTGTCCTAGACAACGAATTGACTTCCACAAATGCCCCATGCTGTTTGTAGATTTCGAGCAGATCCACATATTCATTTCCATCTTCTTCAATCAATGGCCAAGACTTGCGTCCTGTCATGCGAGCTAATGCATCCTTAGGGTCCAGACCCTTAACATTAATCAGGAACTGTTTCTCCAATGGATCTCCTGGCTGACCGGCTGGCTCGGGCAATCCCATAATCTCTGAAAATTCATCCATCAGTACTGTCATCTCGCCCCACGGGAACCAGAAGGTAGAAGTGCTCGGATTCCACCGCTCTGCTAGTGCATGGATCAAGTTGCCGTTGACTGTCTGCTTTCCCACTGCGGACGCCAGTTCCAATCCACACTCGTCCAGATGGTCCGGAAACATACGAGAGAAGTTCTTGAACCACGAATAATACCACCGGGGAAAGAAAGATCCGGTGCTGAGGACTCGATGTTCGGGAAGACTTTGTCGCACCTCGTAGGAGATGTGACCCTCAGGGAAGACTGAATCAAGCTGACTGGATGCCATCGGACTGGAAGACATGGAAATTGGAATAAGACTAGGAAAATACAGGAATTTTGAGGAAAATGCAGGCAGGATAAAGCAGGAAATTCGAGATCCAGAAGACAGGAAAGATGGGAAATCACCTGGAGTTTTGAATGAAATGGAGGAACATTATGAAAATCGTCCAGGGTTTAATGAAATATAATGAAGTACTTTATAAAATGAAGTATTTTGAAAATCGTCCAGGATTTAAAACATGGACAGTACATGGACATGGACTGGGAAATTTTGAAAAATCGTCCAGTATTTTTAGAAAATATGAAAAATAAAAAGGAAATAACATATTCAATCAAATTCTGCATAAACAAGTATGCACATACAGCATTCCCTAAAAGCTGACTCTAGATGCACAAATTTTGAAATGGCTGTAGGACCTTAATCCTAACTCTAAGGTTCAGATCAACTGTATTCAATCCAGTTATGCCTATATACTCAAGCCAAGACTCGATGTACGTGGCATAAAATCAAATTCTCCGGTTCTAGGTTCAAGTTTTCCAACATCCTTGAGCACCTGCCGATATACGTTGGACTATGGCCCTTGGTACGTGGCAGGGGGGTTTTCACCCAAATAGGTGGCCCAGTTGTGAGGCTCTGTCCCGAACTATGGTTCTGGAAGAGAGCCCAGCAACGTGAAGACCGGGACAATATAGGTGGGGTGGTTTTTGAAAACATGAGCACATGCAATCAAATCAGAAGGCTCTAAAACCTAAAGAGATAGAGATTTTGAAAATTTTGAAGGAGCAAACATTGTTTTCAATCAAACCTAGATTGAGGAGGGTTGTATTAGACCTAAGTCTATGTGAGCATGAATAATTCTCCTCAATATGGTCCTACCAAACCATACCTAGTCTATATGCATTCCATGTCAGCTGGGTTCAAGTCTAGGCTCCTAGGTTCACATGATATCATAAAGCAAAGCTGACATTCCATGGAAATCGATTTTGACAATTTGAACTAAGTAGAGCATTAAATTGATCAGGCAAAGACAGGTCCCATCACGGTCGCCAAACCTGTTATCATCGCAAAATTTTTACTTTTGCGAGTCAAACTGACCTTTGAAAAAGATTTTTGAAAATAACTCGCCTCCGTTTTAAAATGCGGGAAAATTCCGTAGAATGGGACTCGCCTGTCGGTACGAGGTTCAACCGTTCCTGCCACCTTTAACAGGGGTAATTGAACCAAGGATCAATCTTATGCTCTACTCTATTCAACTTGTCTAAATCATATTCTAATTTCTAAATGCACAAAGAATCAGGCATGTGCTATGAATTTCCAGAAAATGCACATTTGAAAACATGATGTTTGCTTTGAATGATTGAAATATTTAGAAAATGTAAATCTTGGAAATGATATCACATGAGAAATCGTGAAATGGGATTTGAAATATACTTCTGAGAGAAATAAAAATCGATTTTGAGGAATCCTTGACATTTGGTGAAAATCGATTCTGAGAGACTTGGTTTCTCTTAATTCAAACTTGGAAATTGAAATTCTAACTTAGAAAATTTGAATTTGGAACTTGGGAAATACTTGAAATATCCTTTGAAATTCAATGTCTTTGGGAAAATCGATTTTGCTATAAGACTTAGGAGATTTTGAGGAATTCAATTTCCTTGACTTGGATTTTGAATTGGAGTTGACAAATGCATGAAATGAATGAATATGAATTTGAGGAATTGAGAAATACTTTTTGTATTTTTGAGAAATGCAGTGCATTTTGAAGTTAGCCTAAGAGTGTAGGCTGAATGTGGCTAATGTGAAGATCATAAATCTAAGTATCATTCATATTCTGACTATGGCCATAAATACAAATTCCACCAAGTTTATAAACTTCATAGAAGCTAGTGCATGTGCCATTCGTGTAGACCATGGTGAATTTGTAAAAATATGCATGAATCATCATCCATCACACATTAACATTATTTAAAAAAATAAACTATATGCAATGCAACCTAAGCTAAGCAGGAAATGTAAATTCTTATTCCAAAGTTTAATTACAAATTACATCACTATTGAAATTTAAATACATGAAAAATAAAGTCTTCAATGTGCCTGCAAAACTAGAAAACTTGGTTAATGAATATATGTTGGCTTTTCTAGATTTATCCAACAATATCAGGAAATTGTTGGATTTTGCTAGATATAAGCCTCTTCCTTGATTCCCTTAAATAAAAATGATAAAGTATGAAATAAAATAGAATAAATATGAAAGAGAAGATATGGAATTTCGAAATTGGGGTCAAAATGACCAAAATACCCCTAATAACAAGACTATGGCCTTGAAATTAGGGTTTTTAGAAAGATATTTTGATAAAATGCAAATTTTGAAATTTTAATGGAATAAACTCAAACCAAATATGCTATGACATGATTAAAAATATGAAATTAGGGCTAGGGATTTCGAAATTTAGGTCAAATGACCAAATTGCCCCCGATAGCAAGACTATGGCCTTGAAATCAGGGTTTTTAGAAATAGATTTTTGGTAAAAACTTAGGTTCTATGCACTAAATGAAATCAAATGAGCATAAAATTAAACCTAAAGCATCCTAACATGATTATGAACATGATTAAACCCTAAAAATATATGCTTATGCACGAAAATCCAATAATATCACAAATTTTGTGATTTTTGCAGTGTTTTTGGATCTTTCAGGAACCCGGTTTTGCAATTTGCTTAATTCAGCCATCAAATGGATTCCAACATCCATAAAAATTGGTACCTGTACTTGTTATAACCCTAATGTCGAATTGGAATTATAAAAATAATTTTTTGACATTAAATTAATCCGAAAATTGCATTAAACCCTAAAAATATGCTATTTTTGACCTAATTCACCAACCAGTTTCAATCCAAGACCTGAATCAGGGGTCAAATCTCCATAGAAATTTATGAAATTTTACAGAGACTAACTAGAAAGGAAAACAGAGATTTCCCAATTTACAGATCGGAAAAATCATCTCCGGTTAGTGAGAAACCCTTCCGGCAATCTGAGCTAAAATATATCACTCTTAACAGGGATTAAAACAGCTATTCCAGATTGAAAATACAGACATAAACAGCAATTCTAAACAAAAATATCTGAAATTTTAAAGGTGAACAGTAGATATAAAAATAATAATACTCACTTTTTACAGATCTAAAATCGGATCTGTGGTTTGGGATTTATGACTAACACAAGTCTGATTAGGGTTTTGGTAAACCCTAACGAGTTTTAAAATTAAAAAACAGATTCTCTAAAAAGGGAAAAATACTAAAAGTGATCAAAAAATCCGAAAATTTCACAGAAGACAGATCTACTCAATGTGAATCCATATAACTTTACAGATCTAAAATCGGATATAAGATGAGAGAAATATCATAACAACAAGTTACCTTCTTGATTTTAACCACGATTTTAAAGCTTTAAAAACTCGATTTGATGTCTGAGTTTTTTGACAGGGTTCCCGAGATCCAAAACCTCTGATTTTTCTACAGTAACTCAATAACTCATACATGCATCACATATAAAAAAATCAGAAATAAACAATGAGTGCTTCAATCCGAAATAACATCATCTTTACTGTTATAAACCTAGAACACACAGAAATTTAAGAAACTTGAAAAACCATGCATTAACTAATGTAAATAAATAAAATAAACCATAAAACAGTAAATAAAAATTATTTTTATGCTGTAGAACGTAAAACAAACATGAATAAAATTAAAAACAGGGAATCAATGGCTGGAATTTGATATCACCTTTAAAACATAGATTTAACCCATTAAAAAGGGTAAATCATATATTTTATTGGTTAATAATATAAAGAACCATATTAAAATCAATTCTAATGGATTAAAATCACTGTAAATCACCCAAAACAGGGTTAGATCACCTTCTTGGATCATTCTTGATGGTTCTTGAGGTTGAATCCATGGTTTAATCCATGAAGGGGATGACACCAATGTCTAAAATTGATTTAAAACATGAAAAAGTATTAAATAAAACTAAAAAATATTAAAAATATTACCTTGGTGCTTGCAGCTGCAATAGAGGAAGGTGGAGGTGCTGTAGAGGAGAGAGAGGCCACGAAAATTTGAGAGAAAAGAGCCCCCCTTTTGGCCCCCCTTAGGTCCCTTTTTATAGTTTTTCAAAAAGTCACTTAATTAGGGTTAATTAAGAGGTTTTTCATTTTTTTAGGACTCTTTCTAATAAATCCACTAAAGGCAACGATTTTTTGTGGTTTTCTAACCTAGGTGGGACTCTAATTAATCCCTAATTAGCCCCTAACTAAACCTAGAAAACCCCCAAATGTGATGCCACTTGGCATCTTTCACATTTGGGTTTTTAAAACACCTTTAAAAACATTTAAAAACACTAGTTTTAAAAACTAATTTTCAAAATGAGTTTTCAAAATGGTTTTGACTCTTCTAAACCTCTAACACTAACCAAGACATCAACTAACCCTAGTCTAGCCCTGACTTACTCGAATATGGCGCCACCCCGAGTGGGCCCTACTTGAGTTTTAAAAAAAAAACGATTTTAAAACTTGAAATTGAAGGAGTTTTCAAAAGATTTTCAAAAGTAAACTTAAAATTAGGATTTTTGAAATGGCATAAGGTCCTAACTGAGTTAGAATTCCTCTGGATATGGTGCCAACTGAGTGGGCCCACATCGAATTTTGAACATTTTTGAAATAAACACTGAAAATGGCTTTAAAAAAGTGTTAAAATTGACATTTGAAATTCAAGATCTTTGAAAATAGGGTCTCAAGCGAACTGGAACTCCGGGTTAGAGTCCTGAACCCTTAGGACTCTGAGATTTTAGATTTTAAAAGCCAAATGAAAGAATTTTCAAAAGATTTTATCAAGAAATGATGAAATAAGTCAGAAAACACAGTCAGGGTTAGACTCTCAACTCGACCGAACTCTAAAATAGAATCCTGAACTAACTGGACTCTGTAAAATGACCTAAATTTCGAAAAAAAACAAAAAAGATTAAAAATGGAAGTAAAACAGACTTCAAAACAGACTCCTGACCAGATCAGGTCTCTGAGACAGAGTCCTGATCGGACTGAAACTTTCAAAATTTTGAGAAATTTGATGAATAGAGGAATTCAGAAGCGACACCACCTCAATGGGTCTCATCTGTGAATTGAAATCGATTAAAATTTGAATTTGAAATGAATCCAGATTGTTTCCTTGAGAAAATATTTCGAAATATAAAGTCCTGGGGTTGGAGAATGACAGAGTATTGAATAAAAACCCAGGTTTTGAAATTGATTTTGAAATAAAGCTTTAAAATTCAAATCTGGATTGAATGTTTTGAAAACAGGAGTGCTGGATCTCGAAAATGAGACGGGATGACATGCAATGCTATGTAATGCAATGAGATGTGATGAAATGAAATGCAGAATACATGCAATGATATGCAATAATCTGTGATGACCTATGAAATGGACAAACACTGGATGAGGGTGAAAATTTGGGGTGTTTACAGATGCCCCTCTTTGCTACTAAGCCGGTTGTGAGCCGAGCTTAGTGGCAAAGAAAACATACCAAATTTGAACCACAAAAAAAAATGCCTTAGTTAGATGAGTCTGACTGGGTATGAAAGAATTTATTCAAATGATGATGGTAGATATGAAATAAAGAATAAGGAGAAAATTTTATTTCAAAAAGAAGTGAGATTCAGGTTTTGCCCTTAACCTGGATGGGACAGAAAATACCTCGTGTAGAAACAAAGCTCAGGTTTGACCCTTAACCTGACCGGGAAATGAAAATGGAATACCTCATCAAAGGAGGCTCAGGTTTGTACCCTTAACCTGATTGGGCAGAAAATGAAATACCTCATCAAAGAAGGCTCAGGTTTATACCCTTAACCTGATCGGGCAGAAAAGGAAATACCTCATCAAAGGAGGCTCAGGTTTATACCCTTAGCCTGATCGGGCAGAAAATGGAATACCTCATCAAAGGAGGCTCAGGTTTATACCCTTATCTTGATCGGGCAGAAAATGGAATACCTCATCAAAGGAGGCTCAGGTTTATACCCTTATCCTGATCGGGCAGAAAATGAAATACCTCATCAAATGAGGCTCAGGTTTGTACCCTTAACCTGATTGGGCAGAAAATGAAATACCTCATCAAAGGAGGCTCAGGTTTATACCCTTATCCTGATCGGGCAGAAAATGAAATACCTCATCAAAGGAGGCTCAGGTTTGTACCCTTAACCTGATCGGGCAGAAAATGAAATACCTCATCAAAGGAGGCTCAGGTTTATACCCTTAACCTGATCGGGTTGAAAATGAAATACCTCATCAAATGAGGCTCAGGTTTATACCCTTAACCTGATCGGGTTGAAAATGAAATACCTCATCAAAGGAGGCTCAGGTTTATACCCTTAACCTGATTGGGTGGAAAATGAAATACCTCTTCGACGGGGGCTCAGGTTTGTACCCTTAACCTGATCGGGCAGAAAATGAAATACCTCATCAAAGGAGGCTCATGTTTGTACCCTTAACCTGATTGGGCACGATACCTCGTGGAAAAACGAGGCTCAGGCTTAACCCTTAACCTGAAAGGGGACGATACCTCGTGGAAAAACGAGGCTCAGGCTTAACCCTTAACCTGAAAGGGGACGATACCTCGTGGAAAAACGAGGCTCAGGCTTAACCCTTAACCTGAAAGGGGACGATATACGGAGTCCTCGAATGAAGAAACCATGATGGGACCTTCAAATTCTGCACAATAAATCCGAGAGGGGTTTGCAAAAGGAAGAAAGGGGGTTCCCCAAAGCTTGAAAAGGGATTGATCTTGGACGTCTCATTGCTAAGACTGAATGGCTTTTAAGACAGATGACCTTTTGCGGAAAATTCAGGTTTAACCCTTAACCTGAAGGGGAACTGTCTATGGTGGGACAGTGGGGAGCACAGGGAAGTGTGCGAATCTGAGAGCCCAGGCACTCAGATCAAAACAAGAAGGGAAGGATCTTGGACAACTCCCATCATCCGATCCTAAAAGGGATAACAACAACGCCTGGATACATCAAAATAAACATCAAGTTCTCACTTCATGTCAGGATAATTTAAAAAGATTGCCAATAAGATAAAAAAAAAATTTGTAGTTAATTCAAGAATGATAAGCACATATGTATATGAAAAATATTCCCTCTTTTTTACCTGAAGTATTACCTCCGACTGGGCTTAACTCCGTAGAATCAAGATTCGAATTCAAATTACTTGCAATTGACTTTCCTTCAAGGAGGCTATCAATTTCATTGATATGGACGGAAAAGAATGTATTCTTGATATTGCGAGAGCTATTAGCGAAAGGATATTGATAAAAGAGTTTCACAAAATTAAAGAAGATTCTTGATAGATTCGGCAGTCTGATATCCTGGGATTCTTTTCTCATGATGATCTTTCTGCACTCTTTTTTGACAGAATTGGAGCTCTCTTGGATTTTTTGGGAATTACATCATCCTTCATTTTGGAGATGTCCTGGCTTTTCTCTCTTTATTTTTTTTGGAAGGGTACGTCACAAACTCCTTCATCTCAGAGATGTTCCGATCCTTCTTCTCTCTCAGGGATTATATTGACGGTTATTAGCTCATTGGTTGGGAATCTCTTGATGATAGCAGAAATTAAATATCTTTTAGGGTTTGTCGGTAGGCTCATCACACTCGCCTTCATCTCGACGGTGATCTGAACTTTCCCTGGAAGGATCCGTCACAAACTCCGTCATCTTGGAGATGATCCAAATCTTCTTTAGCCCCGGGGGTCGACTCGTCTAATTCGCCTTCATCTTGACGACAGTTGAGAGATCCCTTTTGCAGATATTTAATTGCAGCTTAGGTGATTGAGGAGATATGGAGATTGAGTGGATTTTTCTGTATCACCCAGGATATTTTGACTGCTTATTTTCCAAGAATGGTCTTTAAAAATATGCCATTGACTGCGATCAATATCAATCACTCATGGCTTTGCAACAACATTGAATTCTCTTTGCTGGCCATATCGAGGATTTATTCTTCATCCTTTTGGTTGGCCAATAGAAAGATTTTGAACTTTGAATCCTTTTTCGCGAAAGCATTGCCCTTTCGGAAATAATAATGGAGGTATTCTGAAGTACAATTTTATGCAGTAAAGATTTTGAGATCGACAACTATTTTTCATGACAAATTGGTAAAATATTCCTGAAATCCTTGGTGAAAGAAATCACTTGAGATCTAAATGACACATCCGTGGCTAGATTCTCCTCTCCTTTCCCCAAAGGAGAGACTCAGAAATTGGAAATAGGATATTGGATGACCTGGAGATCAAAATTGTGATTTGGTCTACTGGAAGCGACATGGGTTCTGTAGGGATTCATCCTAAGAATGACATTGGTTCAATTGAGAATGACATTAGTTCACTGGGAACAACATGAGTTCGATAGGTATTCAGCCTAAGAACGACATTGGTTCAATTGAGAACGACATTGGTTCAATTGAGAACGACATTGGTTCACTGGGAACGACATGGGTTCTGTAGGAATTCAGCCTAAGAACGACATTGGTTCAATTGAGAACGACATTGGTTCACTGGGAACAACATGAGTTCGATAGGTATTCAGCCTAAGAACGACATTGGTTCAATTGAGAACGACATTGGTTCACTGGGAACAACATGGGTTCAATAGGGATTCAGCCTAAGAACGACATTGGTTCAATTGAGAACGACATTGGTTCACTGGGAACAACATGGGTTCAATAGGGATTCAGCCTAAGAACGTGGATCAGGAGGACTTCAACCTACAAATCATATATCTAAAAAATACCAATCCAAAAGGAGTTCGACCTAAGGACTGTAAAGAATATTGGATCAGGAGGACTTCAACCTACAGATCGAAATTTTTGAGAACGAGATTGGTTCGAAAGGGGTTCAACCTATGAGCCGTATTGGTTTGACAGGCGTTCAACCTACAAATCACATTGACTCTGCAGGGGTTCGACCTACGAACTATCAATTCCATAGGGATTTAACCTAAGGATCACAATTTAAGAAGGAAGGGTTCAACTTATGGGTTTTGAATTTGGAAAATAAAAATTCTTGGTTCATGATTTGAATGGACCATCATAGTTAGCTTTTCAAAGCCTGTTTTCAGGATTAACCCCTTCTCCTGAGCGAGGAAGCTTGATGCAAATGCAGATGAATGCGAATGAATGCCTGCAAATGCAAATGAATGCAAATGTATGTAAAATGATATAAATGGGTGCACATGCGTGCAAAATAAGAGATTTGTTTGATCCTGCCTGCATATAGGATGTTTTGAAGACAATTTCCAAAGTAATGCCTCAGTGTAATGGGGGAATAAGAAAGGATAAGTAATTGATATTTGATGAGAATTCTCTGAGGATAACGAGGTAAAACTGACAATGAGCTTCTTGGTTGATCAGAGAGGCACTTTGAAAAAGGTTACCCCTTATAAGAAGACATTTAAACATTTGCAAATGAAGAATATAAAAGATGACGCCAGGTCATAAGGAAGATTGACAAATTTATTAATGCATTGAAGAAGGAAATAACAAATTGATAGAAGAACTGAGACTACATTGTTGCTTCAAAATGACAAAATGATGAAAGTGACATAGTCTCGACATTGTCAATTTTTAGAAAACTTGCTCAGGATGGTCGACTGGTATTTTCCTCATCTTCAATAAGGATATTCTTGTCGATGCAATCTTGAATGATATTTTTCAGGACGAAACAATTCTCAGTGTCATGCCCTACTGCCCGATGAAATTTGCAAAATCTTTCTTTGAATCTACCCATGATTGTTGCGGGATCAGCTGCTTTAGGTAAACGGATCATATCTTTTGCAAGCATGTATTCCAGAACACTCTCTAGTGTTTGGTCTAGAGGGGTGAACTTTCGATCCGTACTCCAATCCTTGCGCTTTGGCTTTTCTTGATCTTTCTCTTTATGCTGAGGACTAGATTGAAGAAGTCTATCATTGTTGGAGAACTTTCCTTTTTGGCCCTTGGATCCCTCTGAATAGTGATCATAATTTTTCTTGTTGCTTTTGCTATCATTGGCAGAAAGAGTGAAGTGAGCCTTCTTCTTCTGCTCACTCTGATTGTTACCTTGTGTAAAGATGAAGCCTTCATAAACTCCATTTTCCATGCTTAGCTTGAGCCACTCGGCTCGTTCTGTCAGTTTGATGAAGGTTTTTGACGGTGCCGTGGAAATGAGACCTTTCAAGGGTTGTGAAAAATTATTCAAGATTAGTGACAATGCATGCCCTTCTGATATCGGGTCTCTCATCTTATTGCAAGTTGACCTCTATCGGCGGATAAAATCTCGGGCCTTCTCGTTTTCTTTCTGCTTGAGGCCGCAAAGATGACTGAGAGTCGGGAGTGCTTCAGCATTGAATAGAAAGCGCTCAATAAATAAATTGACCACTTTATCGAACTCTTTCGGCTCTATCGGGTTGATATGCTCTGAATACCACTTTGCCGCAATACCCTCCAAGCTGCGAGGGAAGCAGAGAAATAAGGCACGATTGTTCCTCTTGAACCTGGAACATTCTGCGAAGAATAGGGCGAGATGTGCTTTTGGGTCACCCGAACCATCAAACTTGATAAATTTCTTGGGGAGATTATCAAGATCATCATCCCCATTCAGTCCATCATAGAAGTCTTCACTTGTAAAGACTCTTTTGCCCTTGTCACGAGTTTGAAGATCCTTAACTATTTTCATCACATCTTTGATTGTGACTGCGTAGGGTCGTCAACAGACTGATTCTTGGATTTGTAGGCCGACCCCTGCCCCTGAGTCGACCTTTTGAATTCTTGCTTGTTTTCATACTCTTTGTCAGTATCATCTGCTGATTCTGACTCATCAGACATCTCCTCATGACGATTCTGCCTTTTACTGATCTTCACATTCTTGACGGCATGACCCTTATCTTTCTGTTTAGTCTGAGTCTGTTCAGCACTGGCTTCAGCTTGTGCTGCCAGCATCTTGGTCATCATCTTTTTGAACATGACGTACATTTGGGGATCGATGCCATCATCTGCCTGCTGACCCTGACTCTGGATTGATCGAGGTGAGTCCATCTCTTCTTCTGAAGCTACTGAATATGCGACACCTTCAACTGATGTGGTTTTCTTTCTGGATCTTGTATTGACCATCGGGTATTGCAAATGTTCTCTTGGATGTTGTTGGTGCTCTCTGCAGGGCAGAACTGATGGTTAGGCTTCTGAAGGAAATTTGGTTTGGAGGAAAATATTTATTGAGAATTTTGGTAGACAATTGAAATAAAATCCCATTACTAGGGATTGAGTCGTCGCTGGGATTACGACAGTTGCGTTGCTATTCTTTGCAAGATAAACAACTGAAAATATGCCTTGTTACCTAGGCGAGGTCGTCAAACCAATGTAAAATAAAGGAATTTTTATAGAGAGGAAAAACATGATTTTATCAATAATACACTTGACAGAGGGGAGGGGGACAGACAATTTTCCACCACTCCAGATAATCAGAAGATACACGAGGACCAGGAAAAATAGTAAGACTGACAAAAGAATCCCAGCCATGTCTGGCAGAATGGTATGCTCCGGACCACTGATCTGATGCGAGGTCGAATTCTGGCAGAACCCCGACTAGTGGACGAATCTCTACGCGCTTCTGCCTCTGAGAGAACTGCCTGACACACCGCTCTGGATGATAATATGCGCAAAAAAATGGGCCAAGTAGCCTGAATCGCTTGCCGTATGCATAAGTATATCTGGGAGGTGATTCCTGGCGATCAAAGTAGTCCCATACGACCTCTTCCTCCTGAAGGTTGTCGATCAAGAACCGGTATCGCGCAACTGGAAGAAGCTTCTCTCCATTGTATCTGAATGAACTGGCTCGGACTGGCACATGCCGGAGGAACCAAGATTGCAAGGCATAGGTGCACCCTTCGACTAGAATCGATTCTCCGAGTGCGAAACGAGTCAACCCTCGGTATAGAAAAGCGAGTGTGGCCATGGCTATCGAGCGGCGGCTGGTCTGTCGACTTCCCCATCTCCTCATAAGCTGAACTATTCTGATATCCATGTAATTCCGTCCGTCGGGAAAGAAAGCTAATCCCACCGTGCACAGAACCATCGCGTGCTGAATTCTCTCTTGAGCTGTCCTAGACAATGAATTGACTTCCACAAATGCCCCATGCTGTTTGTAGATTTCGAGCAGATCCACATATTCATTTCCATCTTCTTCAATCAATGGCCAAGACTTGCGTCCTGTCATGCGAGCTAATGCATCCTTAGGGTCCAGACCCTTAACATTAATCAGGAACTGTTTCTCCAATGGATCTCCTGGCTGACCGGCTGGCTCGGGCAATCCCATAATCTCTGAAAATTCATCCATCAGTACTGTCATCTCGCCCCACGGGAACCAGAAGGTAGAAGTGCTCGGATTCCACCGCTCTGCTAGTGCATGGATCAAGTTGCCGTTGACTGTCTGCTTTCCCACTGCGGACGCCAGTTCCAATCCACACTCGTCCAGATGGTCCGGAAACATACGAGAGAAGTTCTTGAACCATGAATAATACCACCGGGGAAAGAAAGATCCGGTGCTGAGGACTCGATGTTCGGGAAGACTTTGTCGCACCTCGTAGGAGATGTGACCCTCAAGGAAGACTGAATCAAGCTGACTGGATGCCATCGGACTGGAAGACATGGAAATTGGAATAAGACTAGGAAAATACAGGAATTTTGAGGAAAATGCAGGCAGGATAAAGCAGGAAATTCGAGATCCAGAAGACAGGAAAGATGGGAAATCACCTGGAGTTTTAAATGAAATGGAGGAACTTTATGAAAATCGTCCAGGGTTTAATGAAATATAATGAAGTACTTTATAAAATGAAGTATTTTGAAAATCGTCCAGGATTTAAAACATGGACAGTACATGGACATGGACTGGGGAATTTTGAAAAATCGTCCAGTATTTTTAGAAAATATGAAAAATAAAAAGGAAATAACATATTCAATCAAATTCTGCATAAACAAGTATGCACATACAGCATTCCCTAAAAGCTGACTCTAGATGCACAAATTTTGAAATGGCTGTAGGACCTTAATCCTAACTCTAAGGTTCAGATCAACTGTATTCAATCCAGTTATGCCTATATACTCAAGCCAAGACTCGATGTACGTGGCATAAAATCAAATTCTCCGGTTCTAGGTTCAAGTTTTCCAACATCCTTGAGCACCTGCCGATATACGTTGGACTATGGCCCTTGGTACGTGGCAGGGGGGTTTTCACCCAAATAGGTGGCCCAGTTGTGAGGCTCTGTCCCGAACTATGGTTCTGGAAGAGAGCCCAGCAACGTGAAGACCGGGACAATATAGGTGGGGTGGTTTTTGAAAACATGAGCACATGCAATCAAATCAGAAGGCTCTAAAACCTAAAGACATAGAGATTTTGAAAATTTTGAAGGAGCAAACATTGTTTTCAATCAAGCCTAGATTGAGGAGGGTTGTATTAGACCTAAGTCTATGTGAGCATGAATAATTCTCCTCAATATGGTCCTACCAAACCATACCTAGTCTATATGCATTCCATGTCAGCTGGGTTCAAGTCTAGGCTCCTAGGTTCACATGATATCATAAAGCAAAGCTGACATTCCATGGAAATCGATTTTGACAATTTGAACTAAGTAGAGCATTAAATTGATCAGGCAAAGACAGGTCCCATCACGGTCGCCAAACCTGTTATCATCGCAAAATTTTTACTTTTGCGAGTCAAACTGACCTTTGAAAAAGATTTTTGAAAATAACTCGCCTCCGTTTTAAAATGCGGGAAAATTCCGTAGAATGGGACTCGCCTGTCGGTACGAGGTTCAACCGTTCCTGCCACCTTTAATAGGGGTAATTGAACCAAGGATCAATCTTATGCTCTACTCTATTCAACTTGTCTAAATCATATTCTAATTTCTAAATGCACAAAGAATCAGGCATGTGCTATGAATTTCCAGAAAATGCACATTTGAAAACATGATGTTTGCTTTGAATGATTGAAATATTTAGAAAATGTAAATCTTGGAAATGATATCACATGAGAAATCGTGAAATGGGATTTGAAATATACTTCTGAGAGAAATAAAAATCGATTTTGAGGAATCCTTGACATTTGGTGAAAATCGATTCTGAGAGACTTGGTTTCTCTTAATTCAAACTTGGAAATTGAAATTCTAACTTAGAAAATTTGAATTTGGAACTTGGGAAATACTTGAAATATCCTTTGAAATTCAATGTCTTTGGGAAAATCGATTTTGCTATAAGACTTAGGAGATTTTGAGGAATTCAATTTCCTTGACTTGGATTTTGAATTGGAGTTGACAAATGCATGAAATGAATGAATATGAATTTGAGGAATTGAGAAATACTTTTTGTATTTTTGAGAAATGCAGTGCATTTTGAAGTTAGCCTAAGAGTGTAGGCTGAATGTGGCTAATGTGAAGATCATAAATCTAAGTATCATTCATATTCTGACTATGGCCATAAATACAAATTCCACCAAGTTTATAAACTTCATAGAAGCTAGTGCATGTGCCATTCGTGTAGACCATGGTGAATTTGTAAAAATATGCATGAATCATCATCCATCACACATTAACATTATTTAAAAAAATAAACTATATGCAATGCAACCTAAGCTAAGCAGGAAATGTAAATTCTTATTCCAAAGTTTAATTACAAATTACATCACTATTGAAATTTAAATACATGAAAAATAAAGTCTTCAATGTGCCTGCAAAACTAGAAAACTTGGTTAATGAATATATGTTGGCTTTTCTAGATTTATCCAACAATATCAGGAAATTGTTGGATTTTGCTAGATATAAGCCTCTTCCTTGATTCCCTTAAATAAAAATGATAAAGTATGAAATAAAATAGAATAAATATGAAAGAGAAGATATGGAATTTCGAAATTGGGGTCAAAATGACCAAAATACCCCTAATAACAAGACTATGGCCTTGAAATTAGGGTTTTTAAAAAGATATTTTGATAAAATGCAAATTTTGAAATTTTAATGGAATAAACTCAAACCAAATATGCTATGACATGATTAAAAATATGAAATTAGGGCTAGGGATTTCGAAATTTAGGTCAAATGACCAAATTGCCCCCGATAGCAAGACTATGGCCTTGAAATCAGGGTTTTTAGAAATAGATTTTTGGTAAAAACTTAGGTTCTATGCACTAAATGAAATCAAATGAGCATAAAATTAAACCTAAAGCATCCTAACATGATTATGAACATGATTAAACCCTAAAAATATATGCTTATGCACGAAAATCCAATAATATCACAAATTTTGTGATTTTTGCAGTGTTTTTGGATCTTTCAGGAACCCGGTTTTGCAATTTGCTTAATTCAGCCATCAAATGGATTCCAACATCCATAAAAATTGGTACCTGTACTTGTTATAACCCTAATGTCGAATTGAAATTATAAAAATAATTTTTTGACATTAAATTAATCCGAAAATTGCATTAAACCCTAAAAATATGCTATTTTTGACCTAATTCACCAACCAGTTTCAATCCAAGACCTGAATCAGGGGTCAAATCTCCATAGAAATTTATGAAATTTTACAGAGACTAACTAGAGAGGAAAACAAAGATTTCCCAATTTACAGATCGGAAAAATCATCTCCGGTTAGTGAGAAACCCTTCCGGCAATCTGAGCTAAAATATATCACTCTTAACAGGGATTAAAACAGCTATTCCAGATTGAAAATACAGACATAAATAGCAATTTTAAACAAACATATCTGAAATTTTAATGGTGAATAGTAGATAGAAAAATAATAATACTCACTTTTTACAGATCTAAAATCAGATCTGTGGTTTGGGATTTATGACTAACACAAGTCTGATTAGGGTTTTGGTAAACCCTAACGAGTTTTAAAATTAAAAAACAGATTCTCTAAAAAGGGAAAAATACTAAAAGTGATCAAAAAATCCGAAAATTTCACAGAAGACAGATCTACTCAATGTGAATCCATATAACTTTACAGATCTAAAATCGGATATAAGATGAGAGAAATATCATAACAACAAGTTACCTTCTTGATTTTAACCACGATTTTAAAGCTTTAAAAACTCGATTTGATGTCTGAGTTTTTTGACAGGGTTCCCGAGATCCAAAACCTCTGATTTTTCTACAGTAACTCAATAACTCATACATGCATCACATATAAAAACATCAGAAATAAACAATGAGTGCTTCAATCCGAAATAACATCATCTTTACTGTTATAAACCTAGAACACACAGAAATTTAAGAAACTTGAAAAACCATGCATTAACTAATGTAAATAAATAAAATAAACCATAAAACAGTAAATAAAAATTATTTTTATGCTGTAGAACATAAAACAAACATGAATAAAATTAAAAACAGGGAATCAATGGCTGGAATTTGATATCACCTTTAAAACATAGATTTAACCCATTAAAAAGGGTAAATCATATATTTTATTGGTTAATAATATAAAGAACCATATTAAAATCAATTCTAATGGATTAAAATCACTGTAAATCACCCAAAACAGGGTTAGATCACCTTCTTGGATCGTTCTTGCTGATTCTTGATGGTTCTTGAGGTTGAATCCATGGTTTAATCCATGAAGGGGATGACACCAATGGCTAAAATTGATTTAAAACATGAAAAAGTATTAAATAAAACTAAAAAATATTAAAAATATTACCTTGGTGCTTGCAGCTGCAATAGAGGAAGGTGGAGGTGCTGTAGAGGAGAGAGAGGCCACAAAAATTTGAGAGAAAAGAGCCCCCCTTTTGGCCCCCCTTAGGTCCCTTTTTATAGTTTTTCAAAAAGTCACTTAATTAGGGTTAATTAAGAGGTTTTTCATTTTTTAGGACTCTTTCTAATAAATCCACTAAAGGCAACGATTTTTTGTGGTTTTCTAACCTAGGTGGGACTCTAATTAATCCCTAATTAGCCCCTAACTAAACCTAGAAAACCCCCAAATGTGATGCCACTTGGCATCTTTCACATTTGGGTTTTTAAAACACCTTTAAAAACATTTAAAAACACTAGTTTTAAAAACTAATTTTCAAAATGAGTTTTCAAAATGGTTTTGACTCTTCTAAACCTCTAACACTAACCAAGACATCAACTAACCCTAGTCTAGCCCTGACTTACTCGAATATGGCGCCACCCCGAGTGGGCCCTACTTGAGTTTAAAAAAAAAAAACGATTTTAAAACTTGAAATTGAAGGAGTTTTCAAAAGATTTTCAAAAGTAAACTTAAAATTAGGATTTTTGAAATGGCATAAGGTCCTAACTGAGTTAGAATTCCTCTGGATATGGTGCCAACTGAGTGGGCCCACATCGAATTTTGAACATTTTTGAAATAAACACTGAAAATGGCTTTAAAAAAGTGTTAAAATTGACATTTGAAATTCAAGATCTTTGAAAATAGGGTCTCAAGCGAACTGGAACTTCGGGTTAGAGTCCTGAACCCTTAGGACTCTGAGATTTTAGATTTTAAAAGCCAAATGAAAGAATTTTCAAAAGATTTTATCAAGAAATGATGAAATAAGTCAGAAAACACAGTCAGGGTTAGACTCTCAACTCGACCGAACTCTAAAATAGAATCCTGAACTAACTGGACTCTGTAAAATGACCTAAATTTCGAAAAAAAACAAAAAAGATTAAAAATGGAAGTAAAACAGACTTCAAAACAGACTCCTGACCAGATCAGGTCTCTGAGACAGAGTCCTGATCGGACTGAAACTTTCAAAATTTTGAGAAATTTGATGAATAGAGGAATTCAGAAGCGACACCACCTCAATGGGTCTCATCTGTGAATTGAAATCGATTAAAATTTGAATTTGAAATGAATCCAGATTGTTTCCTTGAGAAAATATTTCGAAATATAAAGTCCTGGGGTTGGAGAATGACAGAGTATTGAATAAAAACCCAGGTTTTGAAATTGATTTTGAAATAAAGCTTTAAAATTCAAATCTGGATTGAATGTTTTGAAAACAGGAGTGCTGGATCTCGAAAATGAGATGGGATGACATGCAATGCTATGTAATGCAATGAGATGTGATGAAATGAAATGCAGAATACATGCAATGATATGCAATAATCTGTGATGACCTATGAAATGGACAAACACTGGATGAGGGTGAAAATTTGGGGTGTTTACAGATGCCCCTCTTTGCTACTAAGCCGGTTGTGAGCCGAGCTTAGTGGCAAAGAAAACATACCAAATTTGAACCACAAAAAAAAATGCCTTAGTTAGATGAGTCTGACTGGGTATGAAAGAATTTATTCAAATGATGATGGTAGATATGAAATAAAGAATAAGGAGAAAATTTTATTTCAAAAAGAAGTGAGATTCAGGTTTTGCCCTTAACCTGGATGGGACAGAAAATACCTCGTGTAGAAACAAAGCTCAGGTTTGACCCTTAACCTGACCGGGAAATGAAAATGGAATACCTCATCAAAGGAGGCTCAGGTTTGTACCCTTAACCTGATCGGGCAGAAAATGAAATACCTCATCAAAGGAGGCTCAGGTTTATACCCTTAACCTGATCGGGCAGAAAAGGAAATACCTCATCAAAGGAGGCTCAGGTTTATACCCTTAGCCTGATCGGGCAGAAAATGGAATACCTCATCAAAGGAGGCTCAGGTTTATACCCTTATCTTGATCGGGCAGAAAATGGAATACCTCATCAAAGGAGGCTCAGGTTTATACCCTTATCCTGATCGGGCAGAAAATGAAATACCTCATCAAATGAGGCTCAGGTTTGTACCCTTAACCTGATTGGGCAGAAAATGAAATACCTCATCAAAGGAGGCTCAGGTTTATACCCTTATCCTGATCGGGCAGAAAATGAAATACCTCATCAAAGGAGGCTCAGGTTTGTACCCTTAACCTGATCGGGCAGAAAATGAAATACCTCATCAAAGGAGGCTCAGGTTTATACCCTTAACCTGATCGGGTTG
This sequence comes from Nuphar pumila, assembly GCF_984573655.1. Classification (NCBI taxonomy): domain Eukaryota; kingdom Viridiplantae; phylum Streptophyta; class Magnoliopsida; order Nymphaeales; family Nymphaeaceae; genus Nuphar; species Nuphar pumila. The sequence goes on along the minus strand of NC_143251.1, from coordinate 59,567,891 downwards.
AAAATGAAATACCTCATCAAATGAGGCTCAGGTTTATACCCTTAACCTGATCGGGTTGAAAATGAAATACCTCATCAAAGGAGGCTCAGGTTTATACCCTTAACCTGATTGGGTGGAAAATGAAATACCTCTTCGACGGGGGCTCAGGTTTGTACCCTTAACCTGATCGGGCAGAAAATGAAATACCTCATCAAAGGAGGCTCATGTTTGTACCCTTAACCTGATTGGGCACAATACCTCATGGAAAAACGAGGCTCAGGCTTAACCCTTAACCTGAAAGGGGACGATACCTCGTGGAAAAACGAGGCTCAGGCTTAACCCTTAACCTGAAAGGGGACGATACCTCGTGGAAAAACGAGGCTCAGGCTTAACCCTTAACCTGAAAGGGGACGATATACGGAGTCCTCGAATGAAGAAACCATGATGGGACCTTCAAATTCTGCACAATAAATCCGAGAGGGGTTTGCAAAAGGAAGAAAGGGGGTTCCCCAAAGCTTGAAAAGGGATTGATCTTGGACGTCTCATTGCTAAGACTGAATGGCTTTTAAGACAGATGACCTTTTGCGGAAAATTCAGGTTTAACCCTTAACCTGAAGGGGAACTGTCTATGGTGGGACATTGGGGAGCACAGGGAAGTGTGCGAATCTAAGAGCCCAGGCACTCAGATCAAAACAAGAAGGGAAGGATCTTGGACAACTCCCATCATCCGATCCTAAAAGGGATAACAACAACGCCTGGATACATCAAAATAAACATCAAGTTCTCACTTCATGTCAGGATAATTTAAAAAGATTGCCAATAAGATAAAAAAAAAATTGTAGTTAATTCAAGAATGATAAGCACATATGTATATGAAAAATATTCCCTCTTTTCTACCTGAAGTATTACCTCCGACTGGGCTTAACTTCGTAGAATCAAGATTCGAATTCAAATTACTTGCAATTGACTTTCCTTCAAGGAGGCTATCAATTTCATTGATATGGACGGAAAAGAATGTATTCTTGATATTGCGAGAGCTATTAGCGAAAGGATATTGATAAAAGAGTTTCACAAAATTAAAGAAGATTCTTGATAGATTCGGCAATCTGATATCCTGGGATTCTTTTCTCATGATGATCTTTCTGCACTCTTTTTTGACAGAATTGGAGCTCTCTTGGATTTTTTGGGAATTACATCATCCTTCATTTTGGAGATGTCCTGGCTTTTCTCTCTTTATTTTTTTTGGAAGGGTACGTCACAAACTTCTTCATCTCAGAGATGTTCCGATCCTTCTTCTCTCTCAGGGATTATATTGACGGTTATTAGCTCATTGGTTGGGAATCTCTTGATGATAGCAGAAATTAAATATCTTTTAGGGTTTGTCGGTAGGCTCATCACACTCGCCTTCATCTCGACGGTGATCTGAATTTCCCTGGAAGGATCCGTCACAAACTCCGTCATCTTGGAGATGATCCAAATCTTCTTTAGCCCCGGGGGTCGACTCGTCTAATTCGCCTTCATCTTGACGACAGTTGAGAGATCCCTTTTGCAGATATTTAATTGCAGCTTAGGTGATTGAGGAGATATGGAGATTGAGTGGATTTTTCTGTATCACCCAGGATATTTTGACTGCTTATTTTCCAAGAATGGTCTTTAAAAATATGCCATTGACTGCGATCAATATCAATCACTCATGGCTTTGCAACAACATTGAATTCTCTTTGCTGGCCATATCGAGGATTTATTCTTCATCCTTTTGGTTGGCCAATAGAAAGATTTTGAACTTTGAATCCTTTTTCGCGAAAGCATTGCCCTTTCGGAAATAATAATGGAGGTATTCTGAAGTACAATTTTATGCAGTAAAGATTTTGAGATCGACAACTATTTTTCATGACAAATTGGTAAAATATTCCTGAAATCCTTGGTGAAAGAAATCACTTGAGATCTAAATGACACATCCGTGGCTAGATTCTCCTCTCCTTTCCCCAAAGGAGAGACTCAGAAATTGGAAATAGGATATTGGATGACCTGGAGATCAAAATTGTGATTTGGTCTACTGGAAGCGACATGGGTTCTGTAGGGATTCATCCTAAGAATGACATTGGTTCAATTGAGAATGACATTAGTTCACTGGGAACAACATGAGTTCGATAGGTATTCAGCCTAAGAACGACATTGGTTCAATTGAGAACGACATTGGTTCAATTGAGAACGACATTGGTTCACTGGGAACGACATGGGTTCTGTAGGAATTCAGCCTAAGAACGACATTGGTTCAATTGAGAACGACATTGGTTCACTGGGAACAACATGAGTTCGATAGGTATTCAGCCTAAGAACGACATTGGTTCAATTGAGAACGACATTGGTTCACTGGGAACAACATGGGTTCAATAGGGATTCAGCCTAAGAACGACATTGGTTCAATTGAGAACGACATTGGTTCACTGGGAACAACATGGGTTCAATAGGGATTCAGCCTAAGAACGTGGATCAGGAGGACTTCAACCTACAAATCATATATCTAAAAAATACCAATCCAAAAGGAGTTCGACCTAAGGACTGTAAAGAATATTGGATCAGGAGGACTTCAACCTACAGATCGAAATTTTTGAGAACGAGATTGGTTCGAAAGGGGTTCAACCTATGAGCCGTATTGGTTTGACAGGCGTTCAACCTACAAATCACATTGACTCTGCAGGGGTTCGACCTACGAACTATCAATTCCATAGGGATTTAACCTAAGGATCACAATTTAAGAAGGAAGGGTTCAACTTATGGGTTTTGAATTTGGAAAATAAAAATTCTTGGTTCATGATTTGAATGGACCATCATAGTTAGCTTTTCAAAGCCTGTTTTCAGGATTAACCCCTTCTCCTGAGCGAGGAAGCTTGATGCAAATGCAGATGAATGCGAATGAATGCCTGCAAATGCAAATGAATGCAAATGTATGTAAAATGATATAAATGGGTGCACATGCGTGCAAAATAAGAGATTTGTTTGATCCTGCCTGCATATAGGATGTTTTGAAGACAATTTCCAAAGTAATGCCTCAGTGTAATGGGGGAATAAGAAAGGATAAGTAATTGATATTTGATGAGAATTCTCTGAGGATAACGAGGTAAAACTGACAATGAGCTTCTTGGTTGATCAGAGAGGCACTTTGAAAAAGGTTACCCCTTATAAGAAGACATTTAAACATTTGCAAATGAAGAATATAAAAGATGACGCCAGGTCATAAGGAAGATTGACAAATTTATTAATGCATTGAAGAAGGAAATAACAAATTGATAGAAGAACTGAGACTACATTGTTGCTTCAAAATGACAAAATGATGAAAGTGACATAGTCTCGACATTGTCAATTTTTAGAAAACTTGCTCAGGATGGTCGACTGGTATTTTCCTCATCTTCAATAAGGATATTCTTGTCGATGCAATCTTGAATGATATTTTTCAGGACGAAACAATTCTCAGTGTCATGCCCTACTGCCCGATGAAATTTGCAAAATCTTTCTTTGAATCTACCCATGATTGTTGCGGGATCAGCTGCTTTAGGTAAACGGATCATATCTTTTGCAAGCATGTATTCCAGAACACTCTCTAGTGTTTGGTCTAGAGGGGTGAACTTTCGATCCGTACTCCAATCCTTGCGCTTTGGCTTTTCTTGATCTTTCTCTTTATGCTGAGGACTAGATTGAAGAAGCCTATCATTGTTGGAGAACTTTCCTTTTTGGCCCTTGGATCCCTCTGAATAGTGATCATAATTTTTCTTGTTGCTTTTGCTATCATTGGCAGAAAGAGTGAAGTGAGCCTTCTTCTTCTGCTCACTCTGATTGTTACCTTGTGTAAAGATGAAGCCTTCATAAACTCCATTTTCCATGCTTAGCTTGAGCCACTCGGCTCGTTCTGTCAGTTCGATGAAGGTTTTTGACGGTGCCGTGGAAATGAGACCTTTCAAGGGTTGTGAAAAATTATTCAAGATTAGTGACAATGCATGCCCTTCTGATATCGGGTCTCTCATCTTATTGCAAGTTGACCTCTATCGGCGGATAAAATCTCGGGCCTTCTCGTTTTCTTTCTGCTTGAGGCCGCAAAGATGATTGAGAGTCGGGAGTGCTTCAGCATTGAATAGAAAGCGCTCAATAAATAAATTGACCACTTTATCGAACTCTTTCGGCTCTATCGGGTTGATATGCTCTGAATACCACTTTGCCGCAATACCCTCCAAGCTGCGAGGGAAGCAGAGAAATAAGGCACGATTGTTCCTCTTGAACCTGGAACATTCTGCGAAGAATAGGGCGAGATGTGCTTTTGGGTCACCCGAACCATCAAACTTGATAAATTTCTTGGGGAGATTATCAAGATCATCATCCCCATCCAGTCCATCATAGAAGTCTTCACTTGTAAAGACTCTTTTGCCCTTGTCACGAGTTTGAAGATCCTTAACTATTTTCATCACATCTTTGATTGTGACTGCGTAGGGTCGTCAACAGACTGATTCTTGGATTTGTAGGCCGACCCCTGCCCCTAAGTCGACCTTTTGAATTCTTGCTTGTTTTCATACTCTTTGTCAGTATCATCTGCTGATTCTGACTCATCAGACATCTCCTCATGACGATTCTGCCTTTTACTGATCTTCACATTCTTGACGGCATGACCCTTATCTTTCTGTTTAGTCTGAGTCTGTTCAGCACTGGCTTCAGCTTGTGCTGCCAGCATCTTGGTCATCATCTTTTTGAACATGACGTACATTTGGGGATCGATGCCATCATCTGCCTGCTGACCCTGACTCTGGATTGATCGAGGTGAGTCCATCTCTTCTTCTGAAGCTACTGAATATGCGACACCTTCAACTGATGTGGTTTTCTTTCTGGATCTTGTATTGACCATCGGGTATTGCAAATGTTCTCTTGGATGTTGTTGGTGCTCTCTGCAGGGCAGAACTGATGGTTAGGCTTCTGAAGGAAATTTGGTTTGGAGGAAAATATTTATTGAGAATTTTGGTAGACAATTGAAATAAAATCCCATTACTAGGGATTGAGTCGTCGCTGGGATTACGACAGTTGCGTTGCTATTCTTTGCAAGATAAACAACTGAAAATATGCCTTGTTACCTAGGCGAGGTCGTCAAACCAATGTAAAATAAAGGAATTTTTATAGAGAGGAAAAACATGATTTTATCAATAATACACTTGACAGAGGGGAGGGGGACAGACAATTTTCCACCACTCCAGATAATCAGAAGATACACGAGGACCAGGAAAAATAGTAAGACTGACAAAAGAATCCCAGCCATGTCTGGCAGAATGGTATGCTCCGGACCACTGATCTGATGCGAGGTCGAATTCTGGCAGAACCCCGACTAGTGGACGAATCTCTACGCGCTTCTGCCTCTGAGAGAACTGCCTGACAGACCGCTCTGGATGATAATATGCGCAAAAAAATGGGCCAAGTAGCCTGAATCGCTTGCCGTATGCATAAGTATATCTGGGAGGTGATTCCTGGCGATCAAAGTAGTCCCATACGACCTCTTCCTCCTGAAGGTTGTCGATCAAGAACCGGTATCGCGCAACTGGAAGAAGCTTCTCTCCATTGTATCTGAATGAACTGGCTCGGACTGGCACATGCCGGAGGAACCAAGATTGCAAGGCATAGGTGCACCATTCGACTAGAATCGATTCTCCGAGTGCGAAACGAGTCAACCCTCGGTATAGAAAAGCGAGTGCGGCCATGGCTATCGAGAGGCGGCTGGTCTGTCGACTTCCCCATCTCCTCATAAGCTGAACTATTCTGATATCCATGTAATTCCGTCCGTCGGGAAAGAAAGCTAATCCCACCGTGCACAGAACCATCGCGTGCTGAATTCTCTCTTGAGCTGTCCTAGACAACGAATTGACTTCCACAAATGCCCCATGCTGTTTGTAGATTTCGAGCAGATCCACATATTCATTTCCATCTTCTTCAATCAATGGCCAAGACTTGCGTCCTGTCATGCGAGCTAATGCATCCTTAGGGTCCAGACCCTTAACATTAATCACGAACTGTTTCTCCAATGGATCTCCTGGCTGACCGGCTGGCTCGGGCAATCCCATAATCTCTGAAAATTCATCCATCAGTACTGTCATCTCGCCCCACGGGAACCAGAAGGTAGAAGTGCTCGGATTCCACCGCTCTGCTAGTGCATGGATCAAGTTGCCGTTGACTGTCTGCTTTCCCACTGCGGACGCCAGTTCCAATCCACACTCGTCCAGATGGTCCGGAAACATACGAGAGAAGTTCTTGAACCATGAATAATACCACCGGGGAAAGAAAGATCCGGTGCTGAGGACTCGATGTTCGGGAAGACTTTGTCGCACCTCGTAGGAGATGTGACCCTCAAGGAAGACTGAATCAAGCTGACTGGATGCCATCGGACTGGAAGACATGGAAATTGGAATAAGACTAGGAAAATACAGGAATTTTGAGGAAAATGCAGGCAGGATAAAGCAGGAAATTCGAGATCCAGAAGACAGGAAAGATGGGAAATCACCTGGAGTTTTAAATGAAATGGAGGAACTTTATGAAAATCGTCCAGGGTTTAATGAAATATAATGAAGTACTTTATAAAATGAAGTATTTTGAAAATCGTCCAGGATTTAAAACATGGACAGTACATGGACATGGACTGGGGAATTTTGAAAAATCGTCCAGTATTTTTAGAAAATATGAAAAATAAAAAGGAAATAACATATTCAATCAAATTCTGCATAAACAAGTATGCACATACAGCATTCCCTAAAAGCTGACTCTAGATGCACAAATTTTGAAATGGCTGTAGGACCTTAATCCTAACTCTAAGGTTCAGATCAACTGTATTCAATCCAGTTATGCCTATATACTCAAGCCAAGACTCGATGTACGTGGCATAAAATCAAATTCTCCGGTTCTAGGTTCAAGTTTTCCAACATCCTTGAGCACCTGCCGATATACGTTGGACTATGGCCCTTGGTACGTGGCAGGGGGGTTTTCACCCAAATAGGTGGCCCAGTTGTGAGGCTCTGTCCCGAACTATGGTTCTGGAAGAGAGCCCAGCAACGTGAAGACCGGGACAATATAGGTGGGGTGGTTTTTGAAAACATGAGCACATGCAATCAAATCAGAAGGCTCTAAAACCTAAAGAGATAGAGATTTTGAAAATTTTGAAGGAGCAAACATTGTTTTCAATCAAGCCTAGATTGAGGAGGGTTGTATTAGACCTAAGTCTATGTGAGCATGAATAATTCTCCTCAATATGGTCCTACCAAACCATACCTAGTCTATATGCATTCCATGTCAGCTGGGTTCAAGTCTAGGCTCCTAGGTTCACATGATATCATAAAGCAAAGCTGACATTCCATGGAAATCGATTTTGACAATTTGAACTAAGTAGAGCATTAAATTGATCAGGCAAAGACAGGTCCCATCACGGTCGCCAAACCTGTTATCATCGCAAAATTTTTACTTTTGCGAGTCAAACTGACCTTTGAAAAAGATTTTTGAAAATAACTCGCCTCCGTTTTAAAATGCGGGAAAATTCCGTAGAATGGGACTCGCCTGTCGGTACGAGGTTCAACCGTTCCTGTCACCTTTAACAGGGGTAATTGAACCAAGGATCAATCTTATGCTCTACTCTATTCAACTTGTCTAAATCATATTCTAATTTCTAAATGCACAAAGAATCAGGCATGTGCTATGAATTTCCAGAAAATGCACATTTGAAAACATGATGTTTGCTTTGAATGATTGAAATATTTAGAAAATGTAAATCTTGGAAATGATATCACATGAGAAATCGTGAAATGGGATTTGAAATATACTTCTGAGAGAAATAAAAATCAATTTTGAGGAATCCTTGACATTTGGTGAAAATCGATTCTGAGAGACTTGGTTTCTCTTAATTCAAACTTGGAAATTGAAATTCTAACTTAGAAAATTTGAATTTGGAACTTGGGAAATACTTGAAATATCCTTTGAAATTCAATGTCTTTGGGAAAATCGATTTTGCTATAAGACTTAGGAGATTTTGAGGAATTCAATTTCCTTGACTTGGATTTTGAATTGGAGTTGACAAATGCATGAAATGAATGAATATGAATTTGAGGAATTGAGAAATACTTTTTGTATTTTTGAGAAATGCAGTGCATTTTGAAGTTAGCCTAAGAGTGTAGGCTGAATGTGGCTAATGTGAAGATCATAAATCTAAGTATCATTCATATTCTGACTATGGCCATAAATACAAATTCCACTAAGTTTATAAACTTCATAGAAGCTAGTGCATGTGCCATTCGTGTAGACCATGGTGAATTTGTAAAAATATGCATGAATCATCATCCATCACACATTAACATTATTTAAAAAAATAAACTATATGCAATGCAACCTAAGCTAAGCAGGAAATGTAAATTCTTATTCCAAAGTTTAATTACAAATTACATCACTATTGAAATTTAAATACATGAAAAATAAAGTCTTCAATGTGCCTGCAAAACTAGAAAACTTGGTTAATGAATATATGTTGGCTTTTCTAGATTTATCCAACAATATCAGGAAATTGTTGGATTTTGCTAGATATAAGCCTCTTCCTTGATTCCCTTAAATAAAAATGATAAAGTATGAAATAAAATAGAATAAATATGAAAGAGAAGATATGGAATTTCGAAATTGGGGTCAAAATGACCAAAATACCCCTAATAACAAGACTATGGCCTTGAAATTAGGGTTTTTAAAAAGATATTTTGATAAAATGCAAATTTTGAAATTTTAATGGAATAAACTCAAACCAAATATGCTATGACATGATTAAAAATATGAAATTAGGGCTAGGGATTTCGAAATTTAGGTCAAATGACCAAATTGCCCCCGATAGCAAGACTATGGCCTTGAAATCAGGGTTTTTAGAAATAGATTTTTGGTAAAAACTTAGGTTCTATGCACTAAATGAAATCAAATGAGCATAAAATTAAACCTAAAGCATCCTAACATGATTATGAACATGATTAAACCCTAAAAATATATGCTTATGCACGAAAATCCAATAATATCACAAATTTTGTGATTTTTGCAGTGTTTTTGGATCTTTCAGGAACCCGGTTTTGCAATTTGCTTAATTCAGCCATCAAATGGATTCCAACATCCATAAAAATTGGTACCTGTACTTGTTATAACCCTAATGTCGAATTGGAATTATAAAAATAATTTTTTGACATTAAATTAATCCGAAAATTGCATTAAACCCTAAAAATATGCTATTTTTGACCTAATTCACCAACCAGTTTCAATCCAAGACCTGAATCAGGGGTCAAATCTCCATAGAAATTTATGAAATTTTACAGAGACTAACTAGAAAGAAAAACAGAGATTTCCCAATTTACAGATCAGAAAAATCATCTCCGGTTAGTGAGAAACCCTTCCGGCAATCTGAGCTAAAATATATCACTCTTAACAGGGATTAAAACAGCTATTCCAGATTGAAAATACAGACATAAATAGTAATTCTAAACAAAAATATCTGAAATTTTAATGGTGAATAGTAGATAGAAAAATAACAATACTCACTTTTTACAGATCTAAAATCGGATCTGTGGTTTGGGATTTATGACTAACACAAGTCTGATTAGGGTTTTGGTAAACCCTAACGAGTTTTAAAATTAAAAAACAGATTCTCTAAAAATGGAAAAATACTAAAAAGTGATCAAAAAATCCGAAAATTTCACAGAAGACAGATCTACTCAATGTGAATCCATATAACTTTACAGATCTAAAATCGGATATAAGATGAGAGAAATATCATAACAACAAGTTACCTTCTTGATTTTAACCACGATTTTAAAGCTTTAAAAACTCGATTTGATGTCTGAGTTTTTTGACAGGGTTCCCGAGATCCAAAACCTCTGATTTTTCTATAGTAACTCAATAGCTCATGCATGCATCACATATAAAAAAATCAGAAATAAACAATGAGTGCTTCAATCCTAAATAACATCATCTTTACTGTTCTAAACCTAGAACACACAGAAATTTAAGAAACTTGAAAAACCATGCATTAACTAATGTAAATAAATAAAATAAACCATAAAACAGTAAATAAAAATTATTTTTATGCTGTAGAACGTAAAACAAACATGAATAAACCATGAAAATAAATTAAAAACAGGGAATCAATGGCTGGAATTTGATATCACCTTTAAAACATAGATTTAACCCATTAAAAAGGGTAAATCATATATTTTATTGGTTAATAATATAAAGAACCATATTAAAATCAATTCTAATGAATTAAAATCACTGTAAATCACCCAAAACAGGGTTAGATCACCTTCTTGGATCGTTCTTGCTGATTCTTGATGGTTCTTGAGGTTGAATCAATGGTTTAATCCATGAAGGGGATGACACCAATGGCGAAAATTGATTTAAAACATGAAAAAGTATTAAATAAAACTAAAAAATATTAAAAATATTACCTTGGTGCTTGCAGCTTCAATAGAGGAAGGTGGAGGTTCTGGAGAGGAGAGAGAGGCCACGAAAATTTGAGAGAAAAGAGCCCCCCTTTTGGCCCCCCTTAGGTCCCTTTTTATAGTTTTTCAAAAAGTCACTTAATTAGGGTTAATTAAGAGGTTTTTCATTTTTTTAGGACTCTTTCTAATAAATCTACTAAAGGCAACGATTTTTTGTGGTTTTCTAACCTAGGTGGGACTCTAATTAATCCCTAATTAGCACCTAACTAAACCTAGAAAACCCCCAAATGTGATGCCACTTGGCATCTTTCACATTTGGGTTTTTAAAACACCTTTAAAAACATTTAAAAACACTAGTTTTAAAAACTAATTTTCAAAATGAGTTTTCAAAATGGTTTTGACTCTTCTAAACCTCTAAGACTAACCAAGACATCAACTAACCCTAGTCTAGCCCTGACTTACTCCAATATGGCGCCACCCCTAGTGGGCCCTACTTGAGTTTTTAAAAAAAAAACGATTTTAAAACTTGAAATTGAAGGAGTTTTCAAAAGATTTTCAAAAGTAAACTTAAAATTAGGATTTTTGAAATGGCATAAGGTCCTAACTGAGTTAGAATTCCTCTGGATATGGTGCCAACTGAGTGGGCCCACATCGAATTTTGAACATTTTTGAAATAAACACTGAAAATGGCTTTAAGAAAGGGTTAAAATTGACATTTGAAATTCAAGATCTTTGAAAATAGGGTCTCAAGCGAACTGGAACTCCGGGTTAGAGTCCTGAACCTTTAGGACTCTGAGATTTTAGATTTTAAAAGCCAAATGAAAGAATTTTCAAAAGATTTTATCAAGAAATGATGAAATAAGTCAGAAAACACAGTCAGGGTTAGACTCTCAACTCGACCGAACTCTAAAATAGAATCCTGAACTAACTGGACTCTGTAAAATGACCTAAATTTCGAAAAAAAACGAAAAAGATTAAAAATGGAAGTAAAACAGACTTCAAAACAGACTCCTGACCGGATCAGGTCTCTGAGACAAAGTCCTGATCGGACTGAAACTTTCAAAATTTTGAGAAATTTGATGAATAGAGGAATTCAGAAGCGACACTACCTCAATGGGTCTCATCTGTGAATTGAAATCGATTAAAATTTGAATTTGAAATGAATCCAGATTGTTTCCTTGAGAAAATATTTCGAAATATAAAGTCCTGGGGTTGGAGAATGACAGAGTATTGAATAAAAACCCAGGTTTTGAAATTGATTTTGAAATAAAGCTTTAAAATTCAAATCTGGATTGAATGTTTTGAAAACAGGAGTGCTGGATCTCGAAAATGAGATGGGATGACATGCAATGGTATGTAATGCAATGAGATGTGATGAAATGAAATGCAGAATACATGCAATGATATGCAATAATCTGTGATGACCTATGAAATGGACAAACACTGGATGAGGGTGAAAATTTGGGGTGTTTACAAGGACGGGACAAGAAAATATGTGGTGCATCATCTTATAATTCTATGATTTTAATCATAACGCATACATGACAAGGTCAATATCGGATAAAAGCATGCAGTTTTAAAGGTACTACAATGGCTTTTCTCACTCTCTGAAATTAAACAAGTGGTCTGGCACTTAGCCCATTTGAAAGCCCTAGGGGTCGATGGCTTTCCCATCGGCTTTTTCAAATATTTATGGGATTCCATCGGGTTATCTACATCCTTATTTTTGGAAAGATTTTGAAAATGAGTTTTAAATAAATATTTAAAAATATAGATTTGGGATTAGATTCTTGAAAGTTATGGGTTTCGTTCTTCAAGAATTTGAGTGTTTCTTCCTTCTGTGAGCAAGGATCAGATGATTCAAGGGTGCAACTTTTCATCTTTTGATTCCTTTGTCATACGATCCAACATACCTCGATTTGCTTTTCTAAAAATAAAAATGCGGTTGATGGTATATGTCAACACCAACACTAGAAAATATGGAAAAAAAACAAAAATATAGAAATTAGAGATTAAATACACCCCAATAAATAAAATAAAAATAAATAAAAGTAAACTTACTATGGACTTTGGTAGCCCTCCTAATGACTTTGAGAAATTTTTTTCTTTTAAAACTAGTGAAAACAACCTTTTTCTTTGGGTTAAATATTCTGGGTGGGCTACAGTATGAACAATCATCATAACTGAACTAAAATACGAATAACATTCACTATTAAAATTTAATTCAGTCTCAATAATTAAAAAATCATATCAGAGTATTTTCAATCTAAAATAACAATAAATATTTTTTCAAAACTATCATCAAAAAAGAAAAAGATTGGCTCTCAACAACGTCGGAGCATTCCATATTCGCTCCGCAGCTATATATCATACCTCACTTGAAAATCCATAAAATGGGTCAGACTCGTGAAAGCCTGATTGGAAATAACGACACAGGTAAACCAAAACTAGTATACATTATCATATTTCAACAAACTCACATAATGATGCAGTCAATTATTCATTCAAATATACATATCATCACAACGCATCACAAGAATATCATTTATAAATAGTTATAATCTTATGCATGATTAGATAAACGTAAATGCACTGACCATTTAAGGACATAAGATCTTTCATGCATGCGTGACTTTAATTGTCTTTATTTAGGTTATTGTTTTACGTGATGCATGCCATGCTTAACTAAATGCACAAACAATTACGGTGATCATTTCTTAGCCCTGTGGGTATTATACAAATAGTACCTAGATCATGACCATGACTTAGGAGGTACATTCAAACAATTTATGGTTATGCTCTAGACGGACACCTTTCACTTGTCCTGGGTGAGAGCTCCCAACACCTCTTTCCTGATGCATCAAACTTCTACTCATGTGTTTCGCGACCTACCACCCCATGACTAATGTGGAGGCATTTTCCTATTTTCATGGCTGAGAAGGAGCAACCTTCCATGCTCAAAACAAGTTCCATGAAGTCGAAAGTACTACTTACCCTCTCATTATAAGCTCAATAGAATCAATGTTTACATGATTAAGTCTATTATTTATCCATGCATATACAGAATGAATATAATTTTAGCCCTATTATTTGGGTTCAAGAATGCAAAATTCAATGTCAAAGATACTATCATGCGACACATGCAATTATAACATATCAAACTCATTTATGCATTCACTTATAGGCATTGATCATGATCAACTATATGTATTCTTACACAATCATATAAACACATAATGCATAACACATGCACTTCAATAGCAGTGTGCATTCAATCATGCACATGCAAAAGTTTCTCTTTTCATGTCATGTTCCTTTAGGCACTTATTACTTGCATAAACACAACATTATAGGTTGCATCTGCATGCTTATTTATCATTTAAAAACATAGGCTCAAATCATACATTCACTGCATGTATTGCTTAACCGATTCATACATGGTTCGAGATCCGCTTAGGCCCATATCTGCTATTTTGTTTTGACTGTGACAGCTCTATTCATAGTCTAAGAACTAAATTCAAATTTTTACAAAATGTTAGAAATTTTACCAGATTTCTAATACCGCAAATCGTTAACAAAAATTCCTTTGGATTAAGGAGATATGATCGATTTAGGCTCATGTATACTTGATTGTTCTAATTGTCACTGTTCTATGCATATTCGAAGAACATAGTTTAATTTTTTTCTAAAATATATGAAATTTCCTCAGCTTTCCAACACTATAAACCGTTCATAAAATCTCCTTTGAATGAGGTAGATATGATCTATTTACCCGACATATGTCATATCTTTCACACAGTCGAGAATAGACATTCGGGTGAAATGACTAACACATGTTCCATATTTTCTTTTCACTGATTCATGAAAGCAATTTTTTTATTTTCTTTTCTTTTTATGGGTTCAGTTTAAACCAAACCCCAATTTTGATTTATTCAAGGTCACCGTTGGTTTTGAAACAAAAATCATATTTATGTTCTTTTAAAAACCGGTTTGCTTAGTAAAAACAAACATAAGTGTTCTTTCTCACATATATTTTTTTATTAGCCATGACAAACTGAATGTATACTTACTTATAAGCATATTAGTTCCACCACTTAAATATGTACAACAAGGATAAAGTTTTGCAAAATACTTAATTGATTTCAAAAACATTTTTTCAAATAAACTATTTTTGAAACTCTTTCGATTGTGTAACTGCAACTCCTTGATCAACCTAACTTCAACGGAGTTTCAGACCTCCTACACTTAATAGTGGAAGGATAGAAGCAAGAAGGAAAGATAAAAAAGAGAGAAAATAAGAGAGAAAAGAGAAGAGTAGAGAGAGAAGGCTAAAAATTCTAAACATACCAATAACGAGGGGGGGCATGAGCCCTTCTTGGCTCTTTATATAGTTTTTCTCTGCTTTACAAAACTTTCTAATTCCTAAATTTTCAGCCCAAACTTTCTAAATTTCAAAACAACTTAGCCTAACACACATCACTTATTTGTTAAGTTTTAACTTATATATATATTTTTCTCTTTGTTTGTTTTATATTTAGGAAACTTTTGAAATATCAATTTTCAGGGATTCTAACTTACAACTTTTAAATTTAATTCCAACATGAGCTGCTACATAAGATGGGCCCACATAGGGGGACACCCCACATGTGGACCTCTATCATTCTATTAAACTTAGTTAATTCAAGTTTTTCATTCTATAAAATATATATTTATTATTTTATGCTATTTTAGAATGGATTTCAAATCCATACAAACCAAATTTTAACTTAAAAAAATTACATCACATACACATCAAATTAAACCTAAATTCATCTAAAATCGTATTTGACTTTATTTCGACACAATTTGCCAATTATTTTATTAAAATTCTAACTTTTTATAAATTCAATTTTGAATGAAAACTTCAATAAAATCAACTTTGATTCTTTATAAAATATCTTTTCAAATTCAACTTAGACTAATTTGCATTTTTATGTTTCTTTCATATAAAAATCCTTATTAATATTATTTTATTCATTAAAAATGCTTTAAAAAGTCAAAGGTGTTACATTTAAATTCAAATTGACGATTAAGTCAAAACTCAAAATTCTATTCACAATAAACTCCAAAATTTGATTCAAATTAAATCTAGATTAAATCTAATTAAAAATTAAAACCCGATTCAAAATAAATTCCTAATTTGAAATTTCTTCTAAATCTAGATTAAAGCTCGAATTACAATTTAATCATATCTTAAGTTCAAATAATATTTTAACATTAAATTTGTGTTTATTCTTCTTAAAAATATCAAAATTTTATGGGTTTTTGTGATCGTTGCAAATTTTTTTCTTTTCTTCCTTTTTAGGAAAAAAAGAGAAAAACTCTCGCAAGGTCTCACTTGACCTTTTGTAGAGATATTTTGAAATTACTCACCTCCATTTTGAAATTTATGAGAAAATGAGGAGACACAATTCGCTCCTCGGTACGAGGTTCAACCGTTTCTAGCACCTTTACCAAAGGTAATCAAACCAAGGATCGAATTCATGCCTTTTGCTTTGCCTAAATTTGTCTAAGTAATTATTCTAAGTTCTTAATGCACATGGAATCAAGCTTGTGCTACGATTTTGAACTTGGAAAATGTGTATGATCTTTGGAAATGTTTCAGAAATTTGGATTTTTCCAAGTGATTCTGAAATGTTTTTAAAAACATTCTTTTAAGAAGTAAACTTTGAAGTTCAGAAATCAATTTTGAATTGAAATGTTAACTTACTTATAAGCATATTTTTGTTCTTTTGAAAACCGGTTTGGTTAGTAAAAACAAACATAAGTGTTCTTTCTCATATATATATTATTTATTAGCCGTGACGAACTGAATGTATACTTATAAGCATATTAGTTCCACCACTTCAATATGTACAACAAGGATAAAGTTTTGCAAAATACTTACATGATTTCAAAAACAATTTTTCCAATAAACTATTTTTAGAACTCTTTCGATTGTGTGGCTGCAACTCCTTGATCAACCTAACTTCAACGAAGGTTCAGACCTCCTACACTTAATAGTGGAAGGATAGAAGCAAGAAGGAAAGATAAAAAAGAGAGAAAATAAGAGAGAGAAGAGAAGAGTAGAGAGAGAAGGCTAAAATTTCTTAAGATACCAATAACGGGGGGGGGGGGGGCAGTGTGCATTCAATCATGCACATGCAAAAGTTTCTCTATTCATGTCATGTTCCTTTAGGCACTTATTACCTGCATAAACACAACATTATAGGTTGCATCTGCATGCTTATTTATCATTTAAAAACATAGGCTCAAATCATACATTCACTGCATGTATTGCTTAACCGATTCATACCTGGTTCGAGATCCGCTTAGGCCCATATCTGCTATTTTGTTTTGACTGTGACAGCTCTATTCATGGTCTAAGAACTA
Source organism: Nuphar pumila (assembly GCF_984573655.1). NCBI lineage: Eukaryota > Viridiplantae > Streptophyta > Magnoliopsida > Nymphaeales > Nymphaeaceae > Nuphar > Nuphar pumila. The sequence continues at coordinate 59,551,029 of NC_143251.1, read as the reverse complement.
AGTTCAAATTTTTACAAAATGTAAGAAATTTTACCAGATTTCTAATACCGCAAATCGTTAACAAAAATTCCTTTGGATTAAGGAGACATGATCGATTTAGGCTCATGTATACTTGATTGTTCTAATTGTCATTGTTCTATGCATATTCGAAGAACAAAGTTTAATTTTTTTCTAAAATATATGAAATTTCCTCAGCTTTCCAACACAATAAACCGTTCATAAAATCTTTTTTGAATGAGGTAGATATGATCTATTTAACCAACATATGTCATATCTTTCACACAGTCGAGAATAGACATTCGAGTGAAATGACTAACACATGTTCCATATTTTCTTTTCACTGATTCATGAAAGCAAATTTTTTATTTTCTTTTCTTTTTATGGGTTCATTTTAAACAAAAATCATATTTATGTTCTTTTGAAAACCGGTTTGGTTAGTAAAAACAAACATAAGTGTTCTTTCTCATATATATATTTTTTATTAGCCGTGACGAACTGAATGTATACTTACTTATAAGCATATTAGTTCCACCACTTCAATATGTACAACAAGGATAAAGTTTTGCAAAATACTTACATGATTTCAAAAACATTTTTTCAAATAAACTATTTTTAAAACTCTTTTGATTGTGTGGCTGCAACTCCTTGATCAACCTAACTTTAACGGAGGTTCAGACCTCCTACACTTAATAGTGGAAGGATAGAAGCAAGAAGGAAAGATAAAAAAGTGAGAAAATAAGAGAGAGAAGAGAAGAGTAGAGAGAGAAGGCCAAAAATTCTAAACATACCAATAACGGGGAGGGGGGGGGGCATGAGCCCCTCTTGGCTCTTTATATAGTTTCTCTCTCCTTTACAAAACTTTCTAATTCCTAATTTTTCAGCCCAAACTTTCTAAATTTCAAAACAACTTAGCCTAACACACATCACTTATTTGTTAAGTTTTAACATACATATATATTTTTCTCTCTTTGTTTGTTTTATTTTTAGAAAACTTTTGAAATATCAATTTTCACGGATTCTAACTTACAACTTTTAAATTTAATTCCAACATGAGCTGCCACATAAGATGGGCCCACATAAGGGGACACCCCACATGTGGACCTCTATCATTCTATTAAACTTTGTTAATTCAAGTTTTTCATTCTATAAAATATATATTTATTATTTTATGCTATTTTAGAATGGTTTTCAAATTCATACAAACCAAATTTTAAGTTAATAAAATTACATCACTTACACATCAAATTGAACCTAAATTCATCTAAAATCATATTTGACTTTATTTCGACACAATTTGCCAATTATTTTATTAAAATTCTAACTTTTCATAAATTTAATTTTGAATGAAAACTTTAATAAAATCAACTTTGATTCTTTATAAAATATCTTTTCAAATTCAACTTAGACTAATTTGCATTTTTATGTTTCTTTCATATAAAAATCCTTATTAATATTATTTTATTCATTAAAAATGCTCTAAAAAGTCAAAGGTGTTACATTTAAATTCAAATTGACGATTAAGTCAAATTTGAACTAGATCAAAACTCAAAATTCTATTCACAATAAACTCCAAAATTAGATTCAAATTAAATCTAGTTTAAATCTAATTAAAAATTAAAACCCGATTCAAAATAAATTCCTACTTTGAAATTTCTTCTAAATCTAGATTAAAGCTTGAATTACAATTTAATCATATCTTAAGTTCAAATAATATTTTAACATTAAATTTGCCTTTATTCTTCTTAAAAGTATCAAAATTTTATGGGTTTTTGTGATCGTTGCAAAATTTTTTCTTTTCTTCCTTTTTAGGAAAAAAAGAGAAAAACTCTCGCAAGGTCTCACTTGACCTTTTGTAGAGATATTTTGAAATTACTCACCTCCATTTTGAAATTTATGAGAAAATGAAGAGACACGATTCGCTCGTCGGTACGAGGTTCAACCGTTTCTAGCGCCTTTACCAAAGGTAATCAAACCAAGGATAAAATTCATGCCTTTTGCTTTGCGTAAATTGGTCTAAGTAATTATTCTAAGTTCTTAATGCACATGAAATCAGGCTTGTGCTATGATTTTGAACTTGGAAAATGTGTATGCTCTTTGAAAATGTTTCAGAAACTTGGATTTTTTCAAGTGATTTTGAAATGTATTTAAAAACACTCTTTTAAGAAGTAAACTTTGAAGTTCAAAAATCAATTTTGAATTGAAAGGTTAAAACTTGAATTGAAAGCATGAAATTGAAGATTTTAAAATTGGATTCAAAGTTGAGAACTTTTAAATCTAAAATTAATTGAAAATCAAATTTGAATTGATTTTGAATAAAGAATCAAACTTAAAAATTGATTTTGAGATTTGAAATCATAATTGAACTTGAACTTAAAATTAGAATTGAAGTTTGGAATTTTGAAAGATTGAGTTTTGAAAAATGAACTTATAAATTGAAATTGAATTTGAAATTAAAAGTTGAAATGAAAACTTGATTTGAGACTTGAATTTGAACTCTTGATTTTGAAAATGAAATTTGAAATTAAAATTTAGAATACAAATTTTGAATTTGAAATTAGAATTGAACTTTTAAACTGAATTTACTCTGAATTTTGAGAATTTCAAAAATTGAAATTGAATTATTGAAATGAATTTACTTTGAATTTTGAAAGTGGAAAATCAAAATTGAATTTGAGATTCATTTTGAACTTTGAATTAGTTTTAAAATTTAAAGTTGAAACTCAGAATTCCAGTTTAAATTGAATTTGGAATTGGGATTTTGAATGAAAGTTAAAAGTTTGAAATTTGAGAAATGAAATTGAATTTTGAAAAAGAAATTTAACTGAAATCATTTTGGAATTTGAAAATGCAAAATTTGAGAAATGATATGGAGGGCCCGTTGATTTGCTCTCAAAGAGAGATCGAAAGCAATACCCTAGAAAACATGCGGCGAGCTATTCATGAGGAAGAAAGGTGAGAGAGAGAGAGCACCTGGCTGCCGGAGGTGCGGTGGATGGCTGCAGTCGGAGGTCGACCTAGGGTTGGAGCACGACGAGCGAGCGAGAGTGATGCAACCCCCAAATCTCCAAAGGACCGAGGATCCACAGTCAAAGGCCCTCTTTAGCAGACATGAAACCCCCAAAACTCGAAAGAACTTGCTGTCTGAGGGGCGGTGGGGCGTAGCTGCAGAGGAGGTCGAGTGATGGTGGTTCGAGCACAGCGAGAGGCGTCGTGCAGAGGAGGTCGGGCGACGGTGGCTCCTGAGTGTCGAGGGGGGTTGCTCCTTCACCGGTGGCTAGATGCCAAAAACTCCCAATCTCCCTCCGTCGTCGATGCTGGAATGGTGGCAGAGGGGGACGAACCGCAGGACGAAGGTGAGACTTGAGTCGAGACAGAGAGGGGCAGAGGCTAGGGTTTCAACCAGGGCTCTTTTGCTTTGCAGGGACAGAGAGATTTCCCGATCTTTGCAGGGACAGAGAGATTCTGCGATCAGAAAAGATTAGGGTTTGAAACAGAGACGAAGCAACCGATGAGAGAAATATGCGGTTTTGCCTTTCTGACGGAAATGGCAGAAAATGGGGAGTTGGGTCATGGGTAATTAAGGAAGGGAAGATTTGGTGGATTTCAGAGAGATACATGCAGAGGAGAACCCGATTGGAGAAAGCAGAAGATCGCTAGAGGTGGGGTTCGTAGATGGAGGAATGGTTGTCATTGCTCGCTAGAGGGACAATGTTTAAAGTGCCAAAAAGAGGCTCATTGGAGGGATGATGGTCGTCACTTTCTAGAGAAAGAGAGAGAGAGAGAGAGAGAGAGAGAGAGAGAGAGAGAGAGAGAGAGAGACTAGCCGGTGGTGGGGAGGAAACTGGCCTGGATAGACACTGCGGCAGGTGGAGAGGAGATTGACCAAGATGAATGTTGTTGGTGGTGGGAAGAAAATCAATTTTAATAGAGGCTGAAGGTGATAGGGAGGAAACTAGTGGACCTTGTTGGGTGACGATGGTCATTAGGGAGAAGGCTAGTGGCATAGTGATGGAAGTGGTGGGAGAGAAAAGGGGAAGGTAGGGAAGGAGAAAGATAGAAGCTGTTTGATCTGTAAATCGGATGATTGTTGGTTAAAATCAGTTGCTGGAAAACATATTCTAATTTTCATATATATATGTATATACTTCTAATGAAAGTAAGGTATATGAGAAACTAATTAGGCTGATGAACATTGGATTCAAAGTTACATGGAGATTAGTCTTGGGTGTTTATTTCGACAACAACATTACTTGGCATTCCAAGTGGACCCCACAGAAAAAAAGGTGCCAACATTGTAAAAAAAGTACTTTTCTAAAAAAATTGTAGGGTTTTTCTTTATTCGATGTAGTCCATTCAGTTTCTTCCCTATGACCCATCTATCTCTAGCTGAAACCGTTTCACCTCATCCCAGCTTCCCCCTCTCTCTAAAAAATAACAGAAAGAGAGTTCAAAGTTGAAAAGGTTGGTTTATATTCTTTGTATGTTTTTCTTGTTGAATGCATTTCCCTTTTCGTCTTCCTCTGATGGTCCATTTTTTTCTTGTTGATGTGAGGATCATTGATTTTTTTTTATTTTCTCGAATTTGGGGTTTGTGGGTTTGGCTAGGCTAAAAAAGGTAATTGAGAGAGCATAAGGAAAAAATAAGGTAAGAAACTTATCTTTGTGTTTTTTTTTTTATTTAACAAATCTCTTATGCTTTCTTTTGAGAGGAGAGGTGGGGACCATTGATTTCTAAGCTGCTTTTACAACTTCCATGCCTACCCACCACATTCTCTCTCTCTCTCTCTCTCTCTCTCTCGTAGTTTGAAGAAACACTTTTTGTAGGCCCACCCTCACAAATTTGTTATTTTTGTTCCTTTCCATCATTTGGGTTTTTGTGATTAATCGTTTCATTTTCTATGTGCCTTAGCTTAATATTAGCCAAATATATTTCAACTAGTTTGGAAGTGGCTGGTCAAACCCCATCTGAAGCTCAAGGTGGGGTTATAATGTGATTAGGAATGACAATGAATCGGGGAAAAATGGGGCCCCACCTTGGACCGGGTATGTAGGACATGAAACGAGGATGGAGGTTAAAACAAAAATGTATGCAGGGGTGGAGGTGGGGTTGGACTTGCGCTTTCTCCTGCCCCGCCTTGCCTCCCCACCCACCCAATCACGGATCCCTATTAGTAAAACTTTCTCTCCTTCTTTAGGAATGGTGGTGGACCAAGGGGAAATGGGGTCCCACCCCACCTCGGCTTGTTTGGACAGGGGATGGAGGTGAGGACAATTGTTAAAATTAAAAGTTGTGCGGGGATGGATGGCAGAATTTTAAGACAAGGCGAGGGTGAAGACCTTGTTTGATCCCTACATGTGATGTATTTTTTTCTAATACTAAGCCAAACCCACAAACCCCAAAATTAAAGGGATTAAAAAATCAATGATCCTCACATCATCAAGTAAACTGAACCATTAGAGGAGAACAAAAAGGGAAATGCATTCAGTAAGAAAAACACAAACAAAAACCCTGACTTTTTCAACTTTGAACTCTCTTTCTGTTATTTTTTAGAGAGAGGGGTTGGGTAGGTTGGGAGTTAGAAGACGGGTTTAGTTAGAGAGAGACGAGGGCAGAGGGAAAGAAAAAACTAAATGGGCTGCATCGAATGAAGGAAAACCTTGCAACTTTTTTATAAAAGTATTTTTTTCTTTTTCGTTTCTTAATGTTGGGGGCTTTATCTTTTGTAAAAGTATATATATATATATACACAGTCTCGTATAGACTGTGCTCTGCACAGTTTGGGTAAAGACTGTGCTCTGCACAGTCTTTTTCTCTAAAGACAGAAGTATATATAAAAATATATAAAAGATAAATTTTTTTTAGTTTTTATAAATTTTTTGTCCTAAAGAATGGACAAAAATAGACTCGATCAATGTTGATCGAGTGCAAAACATGGACGAACTCAGCCTTGACTCATTGACCGAGTTCGAATTGGCATTGACCGAGTCCGGGCCGTGTCCGAAGTCGCACCTGTGTTGGGGCGTGTCGACTCGGGTGCGGTGCCTCCTTAGCCGAGTCTGTGTGACATAGATATTGGGGTTTTATTTTGTTTTTATTTTGGGAGGATTGACACACTTCTCTCATCCTTTTTGAGCTTCTTCAAAGATTTAGAACGATGTGATTTAGAAAATGAACTTTTATTTTATATAATTCTAATTTCATTTGGCATCAGATAACTTGTTTGATGTTGTTTTGTATAAATTTCACATATAACAGTCAGAGTCGTCTCAATTACATTATTATTCTCTGTTGCATAATCTACATTCTTGCTTGTGTAGCTTTTTTTGCAGCTTTATGGTCTTCATGATGGTGGCAGTTCTTTTAATCCTCACTAGTTCAGCTGATTTAAGCATGTGCTCAACAAGGTTATTGCTGAAAATGGAATTGCTCCTCGTATATATTTAAATTACTAAAAATGAAGGTGCTGATGCAGTTTGTCATAGCTCTGGGATCTTCATTATCGGTTCTCAGCATGCACTAATGCAACTTCTATCTTGCTTTGTGATTCATATTATTTTGATCAATCCTGTTACTATTGTAGCTTGTTTGTAAGGGAGTTTCTATACAAATTTTCAATCTCTATAGTGATTGGTTTTACTACTCCAAGGTTATACATGCAGTTCGATAAGTTTCATGACAACATTTCATGTTAAAAAGATGGGCTTTTAATGAGTCTTTCAGCCAGCTAGACGTGTGTGAACCTTATTCCTCTTTATGTTTGGTGAGTTTCAAACAAAAAGCAATCAATTGTTACATGGTTGATGTTAGCTTACAACATATTTACTCAGGACAACTTTTCTATAGGTTGCATTTTAAAGGCCTTGGAAACGGTATGGCACAACCTCTCTTTCTTATGATGTAATGAAAGAAGTGGAAGATGAAAAGACAAGAGCCACTAAAGGCATACAATAGCAGATTCACTATGTGCTCAACCACGAGTCCTTTAAGGACAATACAAGAAGCCTACAAGGGCTAATACAAGAGAACAAAATATAAAAAATAAAGCTTTTATTGAAGAGATGCTTAGTAAAAGCAATGAGAACAAAAGTGTGCAAACAACTCCTATATATACAAGGGATTGGCTCAGTGGGCTGTAACTGTGTTTTTTCAATCAGCTAGATGATCTGCAGTCAAATGGAAGTTGTATGGACTCATAGTTTGACTCTAGTGTAGTCTAATGTGGTTGCTTATCTATGTTTTCTGCATCTGCTAATGTTTTTTGTAGCAGGTGTATTGGGATCAGTGGACTGTAACTGTGTTTTTTCTATTCTCTATCCTCTGTTGCAGCAAGTGATATCTCATCACCTGCTATAGTACTATTTGGACACAGGTAAGCATTAAAGGGTATTATGAATGTAAGCAATGGTTTGATTAGATATGAATAAGTTGTTCCTTGGTTTTCTAGCCAACATGACCCAGTCACATTTGTTGCTCTTTTTATTTTATTTTATTTTGAAGGAGCTCTTCTTCTTCTTTTTTTCATAAAATTGATTCTTTTCAAGAAAATGATGCCATCTTTCCTCATATAAACATAGGTATCAGCCCCCATTCACAGAGCTTTGACGACAAGGATCTTGGACCTCCTCCTGCTAAATGGAAGGGCACATGTGAAAGATCTGAGCATTTTAGTGGGTGTAACAAGTATGCTCTCTCTCTCTCTCTCTCTCTCTCTCTCTCTGATTCAATCAAAGATTTACACTCCCAACCTTCAATAATTAAATTGACACAGCAAACTCATCGGAGCCAACTATTATAGAATAGACGGACCCTTCACGCAACTTCAACCCTCTGATATACTATCTACAGTTGACACTAAGGGTCATGGCACCCACACAGCATCAACTGCAGCTGGTGTCCAAGTTCCAAACGCAAGCATGTATGGGCTTGCTAATGGCACTGCGCGGGGTGCAGTCCCTGCAGCTCGCCTTGCTGCATACAAGGTATGCTGGGAAGACACTGGCTGCTCCGACATCGACATTCTTGCTGCCTTTGATGATGCCATCGCCGATGGTGTTGATGTGATCTCAATCTCCATAGGCGGCATGAACAATGGATACCTCAAGGATGCAATATCGATCGGGTCGTTTCATGCCATGAGTAAGGGAATTATCACGGTGGCGTCGGCCGGGAACGATGGCCCTGACCCTGGCATGGTGGAGAATGTGTCACCATGGATCCTTACGGTGGCGGCGAGTTCCATTGATCGGCAGTTCAGAACCAAACTTGCACTGGGCAATGGCATGCAGATTACAGTATACCTTTGGCTCTTCACTAAAAATTTTCTTCACAATCTTTTTTTCTAGCTAGGTCGCTTGTTTTAGCTTATATATTAAGTTTGTTAATTTGGTTCTTCTTTTTAAAATGACAGGGCATATCATTAAATACTTATTCCCCGAATAAGAAATATTACCCACTCATCACTGGGGCCCAGGCAGGAAGCAGTTCAGGTGGCTACGGGCCATATCCAACGTAAGAACAACTGCATACTTGTATATATAGTCTTTGCGTTCCTCGGGAAAGTTCAAGATAATTTTTAGAAATTCTTGGGGATCGTTTGCGCGTGTAGTGTATATATATATATATGTATATATATATATATATATATATATATATATATATATATATATATATATATATATAAAATCTCACGTACTTCTTAAAAGAATTCGCTACAAGAGGCAATCCTTAGGTTTTTGACCATAGAGATCCGATCCGTACGGTTATATTTGTCAAAAAATATTTTTCAAAAGTGGGTTGAAGATTCGCACCCTATAAAATGTCTGCAATAGGATTATAGCTTGTACTCATGATTGCTTAACAATTTGTTTGCAGTTTTTGTGATCAGACTCTAGATCCCAACAAGGTGAAAGAGAAGATTGTTCTTTGTGATTTGGTAAAAGGAGACCTTGACTCCAGTGTTAGGGACATTGGAGGGGCTGGAATCATCTTTTAGAGTTACAAAAGCCAAGACGCAGCTTTCCCTTTTGCTCTACCAGCAGTTTTAGTGGATACCAACAAATCAATGACAATAAATGATTACATCAATTCCACTAGGTAAGTAAATTGAAACTCGATCTCCTCACTTAAATTCCTGACATGGGTAACGGTTACAATGAAACCTTGAAGTGAGAGGCTTCCATGCATTGACCACCACTATACAATCATCTTCACTCCCTTTTTGCACAATTGCGTAGTTGTTGTTGTTGTTGTTGTTGTTGTTGTTGCGCAGTGGCGTGTATCGTAGGTGACGATCCTTCTCTGTCAGCCTACAGCTCCTTCCTTCTCGGTTGGGCCCCTAACCTTGTTCATCTAGCTAATTCCAGAGGAGGATAGGGTTATTTGTGACACAAACCCATCCTTGAATATAACCTGAATTCGTATTTGGGAAGCAATTCGATGTCAATATAAAGTTAAGCAATGGAGTAGTCATATCTGGAACTCTAATTAAAGCCCACCCACGATATTTGGCCACATCAATAAGACTGCCAACTCTTGACAATGTTGTCTGCAATGGGAGACTGAAGCCAACAGACCTTCCAAAAACCTGATTTTGCCATCTTAATTATTCTCCAAAGCTCTATGAATTGCTATATTACATCACGTATATACTTGTTGCACAAAGATTGTTCCAAACATCATCCATTAAAATTGATTTTTTCCTCTATTTTTCTTGAAGGTCGCCTTATGCAGTTATATACAAGTCTTATACAGTTAATGTGAGCATTCCACAAATTGCATCTTTCTCATCTCGTGGCCCGAATACACTCTCACCAAGAATCCTCAAGGTAATGCAGTATTTTACATGCTTAAAAGGGAGAGCAAATCGGGTCATTGGCTGAGTAGGTACTCTGCCCAATGAATGGATGCCATGCATCCCCTTCTGTCCTCTAAATGATCGAATAGTGCTAATCATTGTTGCTTGATCTAATAACCATACCCTTGATTACAGCCTGATATCACTGCCCCTGGGCTAGATATTCTGCCGCATATACACCATTATCTTCAATGACTGGGAAGAAGGATGACGAACAAATGGTTAACTATAATATAATGTCTGGAACTTCAATGTCATGTCCTCATGTGAGTGGTGCGGTTGCATACGTCAAGTCTTTCCACCCTCGTTGGTCTCCTGCTGCAATCAAGTCTGCTCTCATGACCACAGGTAAATTTGTTTTCTATTTTGTTTTATTTGATATTTTTCCTCTATAATATTTGCTTTGCATTGACAATGATGGCTTAAAACAAATAAAATACACACTAGTATCTGATTGTAGATGTATAGATCTGTCTTTGTGGTTTCGTAAGTTTGATCTTTTACTTCACTCAAAGAATTCTATAGTTGGTAGATTGCATCAAAATAGTGGTGTTGTTCTCTATTTTTTTTTTAATTTGCTTCGGTCTGTAAATGTGTGAATTTGGAAATCCATTGATTTGCCTTTTGCAAACAAAAATATAATTAGAGATTCGCCAAATAACATGCCAATAGTTCTATATTGCAATTCATAAAAATAATCTGCAAAATGTCTCTGCTCTCTCCATTGAAATGAATACTCAATTCTCAACATGGTAGGTGCCTACTTTTGCCAATATAAGGGAAAAAAAAAAACCCATTGCAGGTGCTTACAAATAGTTGCAACGAGGGCAGTTGTCATGCTATTTGATATGATGTTATATTCCATCGCAACTGCACATCTCACTTGATGGAGCTATCTATGTATGGCCCCCCGCTTTAACATTCTCATGGTTTCCAAGTGAGATGTACAAGATGGATTGAATACAACCCATGACCGTAACTACTCTAGATGTGCCTAACCTTGCTAACCCAGATTGCCCATTATGTCTGAAGATTCAAAGGTGCCTATACCATATCTTTAACCATTTTTCTTTCTCATTTCCAGCAAAGATGATGGACCCAAGGCTGAATGAGGACGCAAAATTTGCCTACGCTTCGGGTCTATTTGATCCAAGACATGCTGTTCACCCAGGCCTAGTGTATGACATGGACCAATTGTCATACGCCCAATTTCTCTGTAAAGATCACATAGACGGTGCTGCCTTGGGAATCGTGACTGGTGGTCAATATAACAACTGCTCCGCCATACCTGCCGGCCAAGGCTATGATGGTCTCAACTACCCATCGATGCAGGTCCAAGTTAACAATGGATCCGACCCGATCCATGCCGTGTTCTATCGCACAGTGACCAATGTTGGTGCAACAACTTCAGTCTACAAAGCAATGGTCAATGTCCCAAGTGGGCTTAAGATCAGTGTCACACTAGAAACTCTCTTATTTAGCAGACGGGGAAAACGTCTATCCTTTAAGGTAGAGGTGAATGGTGATCCTCTTGGCGCCAATCCTATGGCATCAGCTTCACTTGTTTGGGATGATTCAAAACATAAAGTCAGAAGTCCCATCGTTGTATATCAATTGGCTCCATTCCAAGGAATCACCCACATGTAAAATGTCAAACTTTCATGATATTGAAATTACACTTTTACTTTATAAGAAGAATTGTTCTTTTAGTAATTATTTTTTCATGTAAAACTTATTTATGACTTATTTTGGAGAAGAGGCTCAAGGATGAGCAAAAATGCAGGCTTTATCTACCCTTTTTAATGTTACTTTTTTCTCTCTTCAATTATTACTTTCTACTTAAGTTTCCTAAATGCTTCATATTCAAATCTTAAAGCTTGCGCTTGGAAATGAAACGATGCATGGTTGAAGTGTTTAGCCTGCACGCAATAAGTTTAGAGTTCAAATCCTATTCGTTATAAGTTTGAAACAATAATTTATTTTGTAAATGAGCCGAGTTTGGGTTTGGCTTAGTAGGTTTATGTTGTAAATTCTATTATTTTCAACTATGAACAAGTATATATATATATATATATATATATATTGTAAATGAACCAGCTTGTACTTTGCTTGTTTGGCTCAGGCTTTTCACGAACTCAACCATGGCTCAGTTCAATCAATAAATGAGCTGAACTTGAACACCCTCTACAATCATGGATTATCATATGGTGTTTATATATTCTCCAACAGTTGAGTTTTTCTTCAATCAGACAATACATATTGTTTTTATTTTTTATTTTTTAATTAATATTCTTTTAAGGAAGTAAAAAGTATGTTTTTGATTCTAAATATTAACGGATTATAATACTTTGTATTGTAAAGTTTTAAATTCATTGTGAGCCATCCCTTTCCACTTTTTGAAAAACATGTTGAGATGTAAAAACTTCACAACAGTTGGTCGGTTGAGGGACAATGGCAAATTAATGTAGCTAGACAACATAGTTTAGCCATCAGCTTCAGGATTTGCTGTGATCATTGGCAGGAATGAGGATTAGGAACAATAATGACAAAATAAGGTGAAAATACGAGAAAGATGGAGAGTAAAATATGACCTCTTGTTACTAGATACCGGCCACCCTTTTTGCGACCTGGCTGCCAGATCGCTATCACGGGGGAGGGGGGGACCTTCCTCCAAGGGTGACTCGTTCTCCACAGCATGGCAAAAACTGATGACAATATCCAATTGATGGGGTTTCAACTGGTTAGTCCGTGCTATTTTTGTGAGTGTGTTGTGGAATCTAATGAGCACCTCTTCGCTGGGTGCATATGGTTTAGAAAGCTGCAGGAGTTCTTCTGGAAAGAGGTTACGACTGATAGTTTTTGCAGTCTGTGAGATGTGTTCCTCGCTCTCCCAAAAGGATCGGGCAAAAGGGACTACGAGTGGAGTAGCTGGGTTTTGATTTCAATGGCAGCTGATTTGGTTACACAAGAATGAGATTGTTTTTTAGAGGGCAACCCCAAGCATAAAGTTATTACAGGTTAGAACCACCAACGAGTGTAGAGAATGGATGATGTTGAAGAAAGCAAAAAACAGGAGCAACGTCTTGCTTCCGGACATGTTGGTTCAACATGCTCATGTTTAGCGGTTCTAGAATTGGGACCTCTTTTGATAGCTCATCTCGAATTCAGCTGCCTCAATCACTGTGTTTTTAATTATATTTGTATATGTCATGAATTAATTTCTACAAAATGAGAATATTTGCCTTTCTTCTCAAAAAATAAAATCTTCACAAAACATATATCTTGTTAAATAAATTATAAATAATAAATATATTAGATTCAGTTGATGAAACACTCAAATATTGGAGAAGGAGAGCTGCCTGATAATCATTGGTTATAGATTTTGGACCTTCTTTTGGTTGGATTATATCTTTGCTTTACTTATGCACACACAAGTGCCTGTGTGGATGGTTTATGGGATTAAAGCTCCCTCAAATAGTGATTTTCTTCCAAATGATTAATGAATATGATGCAAGGGTCCAGAGTGGGATAGTAAAAACTACACCACGATCTATGCTATTGCATACTAAACTATCAAAACACTAAAAATCGACTGAAGATAAAACAAAAATTTTGGAAGGTTAAAAGAATAAAAAATAAATCTCTAATTGTCCCAAATTTGTTTGAACAATGATTGTTTATAGAAAAAGGCAAAAGTTTATGAATCCAAAATCAACCTAAAGCCTAATAAAAAAAACTGAAATCCAATTTAAAATTCAAATAACAAAAATATATGCAAAAGGATCCAATCAGTGCAATGATTCTTAGGCAATACAAGCAATTTTGAACTTAATTAACTATGACAAATCTTGAGAGTAGCCGAAACCCATTGCAGGCCGCCACGAGGGACAAGCTTCATTTGAGACAGTGAATGGGCTACATCACTGTGCTGGTGTGGGCATTTCGGTGTGTGTGTGAGTTTTGCTATGTGTGAACACCCCAAATTTTTCAAAGATTTGCAAAAGTGACCTTTTTGCCCCAGGTTCCATTTTCTGAGAAAATCAAAGCGATTTCGAAGCTAAATTTCAGTCATTCTTCAGATTTTCGGAATGAATTCCATATTGATATACTCAAAATTCAATTCTGAATCCAAACCCAGTGTTTTAAATCCAAATCTGAGCCCCGTTGTCCGATTTCCAAATTAAAATTACAAAAATACCAAAAATGGCTCTAAATGGCTCAAGCAATTCATCTGACACTCTGTTGAATCCCCAACCCTATATTTCTCAATTCGAGGTTGTAAACTCCGAATATTTCCTAAAAATCCGGACATAAATCCACTTTCTGAAGAAATTTTCTCAAAAGTCGCCTTGAGTTCTCAGAAAACTCCCTTTTGTAAATATTTTACAAAAACAAAAAAAAAAAATAGTTTTAATCTTTGGTTTCTCGTAAAATTTTAGGATTTTATTCTAAAAATGCAAAAAAAATGGAAAAATAACATAAAAAACCAAAAAAAATGGGAAAAGCTACAAGAAAAACGAATGATTTTTAAGCTTTTTGAAGCCATTTTGCCAAAAACCTCACTTTTAACCACTTTATAAAAAATTCTTAAAAAGTGGACCTCCTTTATGATAAAGTGGAGAATTCCAATGACTCCTTCCTGCGCCTCTCTCCTCCTTTCTCCATCATCCGATCCTCAACAAACCCTCTTCTCTCCACCCTTAATCTTCAACCATTTCCTCTTCCAAAGCTTCGATGATCTCTTTAAGAAGAGACATCAATCCTCCTCTGTTGAGGATCATCCATTTTTTTCTGGTATCGGCCATCTACATTCACCCATCCATTTTCTTTCTGAACATTCCATACAACAACTTTGTCTCACGCAATAATTCCCGAAGCTCCAGTAATCCTCTTCATTTCCCCTTTGTCTTTCTTCTCATTTCCTGGGTGAAAAGAGTCCACTAGTCTGAAGCTCTAGCAAATCTTCGAGTGGCGGGAATCGATTTACAATCCATCATCATCGAGCATTGGTTTTTCTGCTGAAGCATCCATCATCGACCATACGATCTTCCTTCTGAAGAACTACGAATACAGAATCCCTGCAAAGATCAGGTAAAGCTCCTTTCCTCCTTCTGCTTCCTCTGTAAATTTGCCCCTTCCATTTTTTTTCTCCTAGAATCTCTTCTTTTGGGCTTTCTTTTTCTTTAATATTGTAGCAATATTGCAACATCGGTCTGCCTATAGCAGCCCCGATTCGCGTTTTTGCAATAAAAATTTGCCCCCCTCTGCTGGGTTACATCTCTCTTATCATTGTTTCATGCATTTCGATTTTCGTTCCTTCTGGTCATTTTCCTAATTTCTGTCTGACACTATGGATTTTGTACTTGAGTCAATACTGTCGTTGATCTGCAAGCTTGTTAGCTTCAGACCCACGTTTGTATCATGCCCCATGGCATTGACGACATGGAATCCTTTGCATTATGGATGATTGCCCTGCATTTTTTATTTATTTATGATCTTGTTTTTAAGCCTTAACCGATCACCACACACGATCCTGCGAGTTCGATAACTCCATTGTTGTCATACAGGTCACCGTTATAATTCACACCTTTTATTTTATTTTCTTCTACATCCAATCTTTAATCCCATTTGCTTTTATGTTTAATCTGCGTTTTATCTGTCATGTGAATTTTGAATTCCTGTTCTCATTCGATAGTTAATTACATTTTTAATCTACTGGTAACCTGCTGATTTCATCTTCTCCTGTTTCAATTTTTTTTATTCTGGTATTAGCACATTATCTGTACTGTAAATAATTCAATTTCTGGAGTGATTGTGTTTAGAACTTGGACCCATTTCTGCACTTCATATGATATATCTTTACTAAAGGGCCTCTTGACAACCAATATGGGCCCTGGTTGAATAATATGGAGCTTGCTTTAAACAGAGTAAATATGTGCTTACAACATTGGCCTCAACAGATGGTGGCCTCCAAGTCATTTTGCCTTTAATGCAACTTGTTTCTTGAAATCCAACAATTTGACATTTCAACACAATAATGTTGGCAACAATTTTAGACAAAACAGGCAGTTACGTGGTTAAACTATCATGAGTTATGCATAATTTCAGCAAGAACTTGGTGCCAGAGGTTTGTACATAAACATTGGATTGAGCTGCAAGAAAAGGATGTTTTAATTCTAAATGGTGGAATTAGCATTCCTTCCAGGATTTCGATTTCATCCAACAGGTGTAGAGTTGTGCTATTTTACTTAAAAGGGAACATCTGTGGGGACAGATTCAACACAATGTTATTTCAAAGCTGGATATCCACAAGTTCGATATCTGGGATCTCCCAGGAAAATCTTGTCTTCATAGCAGAAACCAATTCTGCTACAACTAATTTACCATCGATGGTTGCCGACCTTATATGATAAAGCCTTCTCTCCAACTTTTGTCTCTTTTTCTTTATGTCCTCAAAAAAAAAAATTATGTTCATGAGCATTTCTGGTTTAGGTCATGTGATTTAAAGTAGCATTGATTGAGTTTTCAGGATGCAGAGTTTTGCCAAAGATGGAGGCAGTTTGATAGAATTCGTGGATAATAACTCCATGCTTTTTTCTGTTCACCCTTCTTCACAGCATATACCCCACCACACTTTTGCGCCTGTACACATATTCCAGCTCCATTCATTTCCAACAGCATCACCTCCCAATACGATTTCACTACCTTCCACCCATCAGAAAGTTTAAAACCACATTCAAGGCTTCAAGGCTTAACTTTTTTATGTAGGTCAACCACTTAGATCTCCTAGATTCAAAAAAAAAAAATAAATCTCTTAACTAGATTGTTAAAGGTTTTTGGAAAGCTTTTTGTTTGAACTTAGTCGTTGTGAGTTGAGTGAAGCACCTGTGAGAGTTGTTCTGCTGGTGAATTTTGAATTCAGATTCATCTTGTTCTGGTTTGTAGTCTCTGAGAACTGAAAGAACCAAGCATCTTGTCCTAGAAATTAGTTTTTCTATTGCACTGTTTGACATTATTAATACTCCTAAAAGTTTCACAACATTATGAGTTACTAGTTCACAAAACCCATGTGTGTCTCTTGATTCATAAGCAGCAGTACTGTTTATATCTATAGTCCATCTGTATCTACCTGTGTTGTCTTCATACTCTCCAAGCAGCAGTCATATTCTTCAGAGGTCCGTTCATAAGTCCAACTCCCATCCAGGCCCATGCATTGTGGATATCGGTTATCCTGTCAGGAGTTGGCATGACTACTTGCAATAAAATTCTGATTCCCATTATCTTGAGGTGTCCTGCCAAGCAGAGCACTCTCTTAAGGCCCTCAAGGACTTACCGAGTTCATATATTCAGTGGCCTGCATGCACCACAATTATTCAGTGTCCATAGTCTCTAGGCACCAAGCTTCTCTCACCTACATATACTTGCAGCCCAACCACCAGTTAGGATTCTCTTACTGTTATGTCTGCTGCAGATTTACTATCCTGGAACTTCCCCATAACATCTATACACCTCCCTGCACACTATTCCTGCACCATCCGCACCCTGTTGATATCCATTTCATATATTCCTCTGTATACAAATCCCTTCACTGTATTTGTCTGCTGCCACAACTTGCACCTTCGCATATACTGTCATAAGGATTTCTCCATGACCTTAATCGTTAGAGCTGCTCCTTTTAGTTTCAGTGATGATTTCTAATTTACTAATGGAGTTGAGATTATTCTTCACAATGATATAAACTATGCTGAAGTGGTTTTGATCCTACCTGCAAAATTTTGGAAAGAATTCTACAATTCCAGATTTAGGAAGTTTTAGGTGTTTTAGCTGCAAGGTTTTCACATATCTCATATTTATTACCATATACAAATATATACATATATATGAAGACATATTGGTCATTTTCCTTCTTTCCATCATAAACATCTTGGTATATGAGCATTTCTACCATTGATATTCATATGATATGTGCAACTTTCTTCTATTTTCATGCTAACCAAGTGTTTTGTAGGAAATATATGGAAGATATCATCATTGGGAGTTGTAAATTCAACTTTATGCGTTGTAATAGTTAGATCTTAATGAGAATTTATATTTCCTGTTTTAGATAGAATGAATAAGCATTATAAATATCCTAAAATTGCTTATTTTCTTGCTTTTCGCTTTTATTTCTCAAAGTCTCACAATGGTGAAACACGAATGGCATGCGCACCATTTCGTAAGAGGTAAATTAATGATAAGTTGATGATTTACATCAACGGCCATAGTCGGGATGTAAACAAAACTTAGTATTTTTATCTTTTACAAAATAACACTAGATCTACACTGGATCCTTTTAAAAAATCATCATATCTTCTGTAAATATTTTCCTCTTTTATCAGAATTTAATTTAAAATTAATTCAATATATATACCAATGGCCATAGTCAGGGTATGTTGAGAGTTAATTTCATTTTAAATTCTATAAAAGCACCAAAAATGTATTTTATTCTTCACTTGAATTTAAATGTGGTTATTATATAATATATTCAATGACCATAGTCAGGGATATATTATATCTTCAACCTCATGAAATAGCTTTAAAAAATCCAATTTCAAATTCTTTAAATTCATTCATCATTTAGGATAGAATTGCATCATATTTTCAAAAAATTCTTTTAAAAACCCAAGTGATTTTTGAACATCTTTTCTCAAATTTCTATTTCAATTCTATCTCAATTTCAAAGTCCAATTTGACTTTGAAATTTCAAAATCATTTTGTATTCAAAATTCCAATTCAATTCAAAGATTCAAAAAATTCAAAGTTCAATTTAACTTTGAAGTTTCTGATTCATTTTTCAACAAGTTTATATTCTTATCTTCAATCACAGTTTGAGATTGATTCTGAATCTTAAAACTTGACCCCTCTTAAAATTTAAATTCAATTTGGGTTTTCAAAACCCAAATCCATTTTCAAAAATCCTATATGGACTTTTAGAATCCAAATCCAAAGTTAGATCCTAATCCCAACTTGGATCCAGATTTTCAAGTACAATCTCCACTTTGGATCTCAGATTTCAGATCCACATCCATTTTAGGATCCAGAACCCAATTCCATATTGGATCTCAAATTTCAGATCCAAATTCATTTAGGATCCAGAATCCAATTCTATATTGGATCTCAAATTTCAGATCCAAATTCATTTAGGATCCAGAATCCAATTCCATATTGGATTTCAGACTTCAGATCCAAATTCCATTTAGGATCCAGAATCCAATTCCATATTGAATCTCAGACTTCAGATCCAAATTCCATTTTAGGATCCAAAATCCAATTCCATATTGGATCTCAGACTTCAGATCCAAATTCCATTTAGGATCCAGAATTCATTTCTACCACGGATCTCAGACTTCAAATCCAAACTCCATTCCAAAACTCCGATCCAATTCCCATTTAGGATTCTAAACCCAGAATTCAATTTTGAATCTCAACTCTATTTAGAGCCCAAACTTTGGATTCAAAATCCATCTTGAATTCCAGATTTCAAATCAACTTCAATTCTCAATTCCAATTCTTAAATCCAATTCCATTTCATCCCAGATTTCAAAATCCAAGTTTTGATTCCCAAAAATCCAAAAACCAAATCCATCTATCAATTCTATTTGGATTTCTCAAATCTTACTCTGATTTCAAACTTTAAAGCTGAAATTCAAATCACATTCCATCTCTATCCTGATTCAAAATCCTAAATTCAAAGTCCATTTATGACTTTGAATTTTCCTTTCTTCTCCTTTCATCTCAACTTCAAAACCATTCCTTTCGAAGTTCAAATTTATTTTCCCAAGTTCTGATTATTCCAAAAACTTAAATCTTAAAGTTCTAAAGTTAGAAACCATTTCCTCATTCTATTATCAGATTCATCTCAGAAACACTTGGAGATTTCCAAAATCATTTTTTGAAAGAGCATACATCCTTGCATTTGCACAAGCATGATTCTTTGTGCATTTAGACTTAGAATAAATTCTTAGATAATCTTTTAGCAAAGCAAAAGGCATGAATTCGACCCTTGGTTCGATTACCCCTGGTAAAGGCGCCAGGAACGGTCGAACCTCGTACCAATGAGCGAATCCTGTCTCCCAGTTTTCCCGCAAATATTTCAAAACGGAGGCGAGTTATTTTCTTAAATATCTTCAAAATTAAGGTCAAGTGAGACCCCACAAAAGAGTTCCTCTTTTTTTCTTTTCTCTTCCCTCTTCTTTTCTCTCTTTTACTTTTCTCCCTTCAAAAAGGAGGAAAATAGAGGTTGGAAAGGAAAAGAGAAGGAAGAGAGAGAAACCACAAGAGAGGAAAAATATCGCGATGATCACACTATGCCACTCTCCTTGCACTCTGCATTATCATGGAGATCCTAATTTCAACCTGAAATGCTAATAGCAAATCCATATCTGGGTGAAAATCAGAATCATATCTGAATCCGGATCTAAAATATATATTTCAAGAAAGTGAAAATTTTAACTTGATATTTTAAAGAATTGCTATTGTAAAAACCTGATATTAATATAATAATTTTTTAAATTTTTTTGACTTATAAGTATATATCAATAATTTTCAAGGATTTTTCAATAAAAACTAAATTCTTCAATGTATTGCAACATTACTCTTAAAAGTCCTTGGGTTTCGTCCCTACCAAAACAAGCACTACAAAAGATTAATCCACCAACTCCAAATAATCTGCCTCTTCTTTCCTTTTGGCGCTAAATTTAAGTCGATATGAGATCTCTAATTGAGTACATAGAGCTTCAAATTAGACTAAAAACCCCACCATGGCAATCCAAATATTTTTTGAAACCAAGGACGGGACAAGAAAATATGTGGTGCATCATCTTATAATTCTAAGATTTTAATCATAACGCATACATGACAAGGTCAATATCGGATAAAAGCTTGTAGTTTTAAAGGTACTACAATGGCCTTTCTCACTCTCTGAAATTAAACAAGTGGTCTGGCACTTAGCCCAATTGAAAGCCCTAGGGGTCGATGGCTTTCCCATCGGCTTTTTTAAAATATTTATGGGATTCCATAGGGTTATCTTGATCCTTATTTTTGGAAAGATTTTGAAAATGAGTTTTAAATAAATATCTAAAAATATAGATTTGGGATTAGATTCTTGAAAGTTATGGGTTTCGTTCTACAAGAATTCAAGCGTTTCTTCCTTCTGTGAGCAAGGATCAGATGAATCAACGATGCAACTTTTCATCTTTTGATTCCTCTGTCATACGATCCAACATACCTTGATTTGCTTTTCTAAAAATAAAAATGTGGTTCATGGTATATGTCAACACCAACACTTGAAAATATAGAAAACAAACAAAAATATAGAAATTAGAGATTAAACACACCCCAATAAATAAAATAAAAATAAATAACAGTAAACTTACTATGGACTTTGGTAGCCCTCCTAATGACTTTGATGAGAACAAGAAATCTATCAGAGTTGTCACAAGATTAAGACTCTATTCAGGTCCGATATAGTGAACCCAATGGAGCAATTGTAACGCACCAAAATTTTAACCAAAAAATTTTTGTGATTTTTTTTCTTTTAAAACTAGCGAAAACAACCTTTTTCTTTTGATTAAATATTCTGGGTGGGCTACAGTAGGAACAATCATCATAACTGAACTAAAATATGAATAACATTCACTATTAAAATTTAATTCAGTCTCAATAATTAAAAAATCATATTAGAGTATTTTCAATCTAAAATAACAATAAATATTTTTTCAAAACTATCATAAAAAAAGAAAAAGATTGGCTCTCAACAACGTCGGAGCATTCCATATTCGCTCCGCAGCTATACATCATACCTCACATGAAAATCCATAAAATGGGTCAGACTCGTGAAAGCCTGATTGGAAATAACGACACAGATAAACCAAAACTAGTATACATTATCATATTTCAACAAACTCACGTAATGATGCAGTCAATTATTCATTCAAATATATATATCATCACAATGCATCACAATAATATCATTTATAAATAGTTATAATCTTATGCATGATTAGATAAACGTAAATGCACTGACCATTCAAGGACATAAGATCCTTCATGCATAAGTGACTTTAATTGTTTTTATTTAGGTTATTGTTTTACGTGATGCATGCCATGCTTAACTAAATGCACAAACAATTAAGGTGATCATTTCTTAACCCTGTGGGTATTACACAAACAGTACCTAGATTAAGATCATGACCATGACATAGGAGGTACATTCAAACAATTTATGGTTATGGTCTAGACGAACACCTTTCACTTGTCCTGGGTGAGAGCTCCCAACACCTCTTTCCCGATGCATCAAACTTATACTCAAGTGTTTCGCGACCTACCACCCCACGACTAATGTGGAGGCATTTTCCTATTTTCGTGGCTGAGAAGGAGCAACCTTCCATGCTCAAAACAAGTTCCATGAAGTCAAAAGTACTACTTACCCTCTCATTATAAGCTCAATAGAATCAATGTTTACATGATTAAGTCTATTATTTATCCATGCATATACAAAATGAATATAATTTTAGACCTTTAATTTGGGTTCAAGAATGCAAAATTCAATGCCAAAGATACTATCATGCAACACATGCAATTATAACATATCAAACTCATTTATGCATTCACTTATAGGCATTGATCATGATTAACTATATGTATTCTTACACAATCATATAAACACGTAATGCATAACACATGCACTTCAATAGCAGTGTGCATTCAATCATGCACATGCAAAAGTTTCTCTTTTCATGTCATGTTCCTTTAGGCACTTAGTACCTGCATAAACACAACATTATAGGTTGCATCTGCATGCTTATTTATCATTTAAAAACATAGACTCAAATCATACATTCACTGCATGTATTGCTTAACCGATTCATACCTGGTTCGAGATCCGCTTAGGCCCATATCTGCTATGTTGTTTTGACTGTGACAACTCTATTCATAGTCTAAGAACAAAGTTTAAATTTTTACAAAATGTAAGAAATTTTACCAGCTTTCCAATACCGCAAACCGTTAATAAAAACTCCTTTGGATTAAGGAGATATGATCGATTTAGGCTCATGTATACTTGATTGTTCTAATTGTCACTGTTCTGTGCATATTTCAAGAACAAAGTTTAATTGTTTTTTAAAATATATGAAATTTCCTCAGCTTTCCAACACTATAAACCGTTCATAAAATCTCCTTTGAATGAGGTAGATTTGATCTATTTAACCAACATATGTCATATCTTTCACACAGTCGAGAATAGACATTCGAGTGAAATGACTAACACATGTTCCATATTTTCTTTTCACTGATTCATGAAAGCAATTTTTTTATTTTCTTTTCTTTTTTTGGGTTCAGTTTAAACCAAACCCCAAATTTTGATTTATTCAAGGTCACCGTTGGTTTTGAAACAAAAATCATATTTATGTTCTTTTGAAAACCGGTTTGCCTAGTAAAAACAAACATAAGTGTTCTTTCTCATATATATTTTTTTATTAGCCATGACAAACTGAATGTATACTTACTTATAAGCATATTAGTTCCACCACTTAAATATGTACAACAAGGATAAAGTTTTGCAAAATACTTACATGATTTCAAAAACATTTGTTCAAATAAACTATTTTTAAAACTCTTTCGATTGTGTGGCTGCAACTCCTTGATCAACCTAACTTCAACGGAGGTTCAGACCTCCTACACTTAATAATGGAAGGATAGAAGCAAGAAAGAAAGTTAAAAAAGAGAGAAAATAAGAGAGAAAAGAGAAGAGCAGAGAGAGAAAGCTAAAAATTCTAAACATACCAATAACGAGGGGCGGCGTGAGCCCTTCTTGGCTCTTTATATAGTTTTTTTCTGCTTTACAAAACTTTCTAATTCCTAAATTTTCAGCCCAAACTTTCTAAATTTCAAAACAACTTAGCCTAACACACATCACTTATTTGTTAAGTTTTAACTTACATATATATTTTTCTCTCTTTGTTTGTTTTATTTTTAGAAAACTTTTGAAATATCAATTTTCACGGATTCTAACTTACAACTTTTAAATTTAATTCCAACATGAGCTGCCACATAAGATGGGCCCACATAAGGGGACACCCCACATGTGGACCTCTATCATTCTATTAAACTTTTTTAATTCAAGTTTTTCATTCTATAAAATATATATTTATTATTTTATGCTATTTTAGAATGGATTTCAAATCCATACAAACCAAATTTTAACTTAATAAAATTACATCACTTACACATCAAATTAAACCTAAATTCATCTAAAATCGTATTTGACTTTATTTCGACACAATTTGCCAATTATTTTATTAAAATTCTAACTTTTTATAAATTCAATTTTGAATGAAAACTTTAATAAAATCAACTTTGATTCTTTATAAAATATCTTTTAAAATTCAACTTAGACTAATTTTCATTTTTATGTTTCTTTCATATAAAAATCCTTATTAATATTATTTTATTCATTAAAAATGCTCTAAAAAGTCAAAGGTGTTACATTTAAATTCAAATTGACGATTAAGTCAAATTTGAACTAGATCAAAACTCAAAATTCTATTCACAATAAACTCCAAAATTAGATTCAAATTAAATCTAGATTAAATCTAATTAAAAATTAAAACCCGATTCAAAATAAATTCCTAATTTGAAATTTCTTCTAAATCTAGATTAAAGCTTGAATTACAATTTAATCATATCTTAAGTTCAAATAATATTTTAACATTAAATTTGCCTTTATTCTTCTTAAAAGTATCAAAATTTTATGGGTTTTTGTGATCATTGCAAATTTTTTTCTTTTCTTCCTTTTTAGGAAAAAAAGAGAAAAACTCTCGCAAGGTCTCACTTGACCTTTTGTAGAGATATTTTGAAATTACTCACCTCCATTTTGAAATTTATGAGAAAATGAAGAGACACGATTCGTTCGTCGGTACGAGGTTCAACCGTTTCTAGCGCCTTTACCAAAGGTAATCAAACCAAGGATAAAATTCATGCCTTTTGCTTTGCGTAAATTGGTCTAAGTAATTATTCTAAGTTCTTAATGCACATGGAATCAGGCTTGTGCTATGATTTTGAACTTGGAAAATGTGTATGCTCTTTGAAAATGTTTCAGAAACTTGGATTTTTTCAACTGATTTTGAAATGTATTTAAAAACATTCTTTTAAGAAGTAAACTTTGAAGTTCAAAAATCAATTTTGAATTGAAAGGTTAAAACTTGAATTGAAAGCATGAAATTGAAGATTTTAAAATTGGATTCAAAGTTGAGAACTTTTAAATCTAAAATTAATTGAAAATCAAATTTGAATTGATTTTGAATAAAGAATCAAACTTAAAAATTGATTTTGAGATTTGAAATCATAATTGAACTTGAACTTAAAATTAGAATTGAAGTTTGGAATTTTGAAAGATTGAGTTTTGAAAAATGAACTTATAAATTGAAATTGAATTTGAAATTAAAAGTTGAAATGAAAACTTGATTTGAGACTTGAATTTGAACTCTTGATTTTGAAAATGAAATTTGAAATTAAAATTTAGAATACAAATTTTGAATTTGAAATTAGAATTGAACTTTTAAACTGAATTTACTCTGAATTTTGAGAATTTCAAAAATTGAAATTGAATTTTTGAAATGAATTTACTTTGAATTTTGAAAGTGGGAAATCAAAATTGAATTTGAGATTCATTTTGAACTTTGAGGTTGTTTTAAAATTTAAAGTTGAAACTCAGAATTCCAGTTTAAATTGAATTTGGAATTGGGATTTTGAATGAAAGTTAAAAGTTTGAAATTTGAGAAATGAAATTGAATTTTGAAAAAGAAATTTAACTGAAATCATTTTGGAATTTGAAAATGCAAAATTTGAGAAATGATATGGAGGGCCCGTTGATTTGCTCTCAAAGAGAGATCGAAAGCAATACCCTAGAAAACATGCGGCGAGCTATTCATGAGGAAGAAAGGTGAGAGAGAGAGAGCACCTGGCTGCCGGAGGTGCGGTGGATGGCTGCAGTCGGAGGTCGACCTAGGGTTGGAGCACGATGAGCGAGCGAGGGTGATGCAACCCCCAAATCTCCAAAGGACCGAGGATCCACAGTTGAAGGCCCTCTTTAGCAGACATGAAACCCCCAAAACTCGAAAGAACTTGCTGTCTGAGGGGCGGTGGGGCGTAGCTGCAGAGGAGGTCGAGTGATGGTGGTTCGAGCACAGCGAGAGGTGTCGTGCAGAGGAGGTCGGGCGACGTTGGCTCCTGAGTGTCGAGGGGGGTTGCTCCTTCACCGGTGGCTAGACGCCAAAAACTCCCAATCTCCCACCGTCGTCGATGCTGGAATGGTGGCAGAGGGGGACGAACCGCAGGACGAAGGTGAGACTTGAGTCGAGACCGAGAGGGGCAGAGGCTAGGGTTTCAACCAGGGCTCTTTTGCTTTGCAGGGACAGAGAGATTTCCCGATCTTTGCAGGGACAGAGAGATTCTGCAATCAGAAAAGATTAGGGTTTGAAACAGAGACGAAGCAACCGATGAGAGAAATATGCGGTTTTGCCTTTCTGACGGAAATGGCAGAAAATGGGGAGTTGGGTCATGGGTAATTAAGGAAGGGAAGATTTGGTGGATTTCAGAGAGATACATGCAGAGGAGAACCCGATTAGAGAGAGCAGAAGATCGCTAGAGGTGGGGTTCGTAGATGGAGGAATGGTTGTCATTGCTCGCCAGAGGGACAATGTTTAAAGTGCCAAAAAGAGGCTCATTGGAGGGATGATGGTCGTCACTTTCTAGAGAAAGAGAGAGAAAGAGAGAGAAAGAGAGAGAGAGAGAGAGAGAGAGAGAGAGAGAGAGAGAGAGAGAGAGAGAGAGAGAGACTAGCCGGTGGTGGGGAGGAAACTGGCCTGGATAGACACTGCGACAGGTGGAGAGGAAACTGACCAAGATGAATGTTGTTGGTGGTGGGAAGAAAATCAACTTTAATAGAGGCTGAAGGTGATAGGGAGGAAACTAGTGGACCTTGTTGGGTGACGATGGTCATTAGGAAGAAGGCTAGTGGCATAGTGATGGAAGTGGTGGGAGAGAAAAGGGGAAGGTAGGGAAGGAGAAAGATAGAAGTTGTTTGATCTGTAAATCGGATGATTGTTGGTTAAAATCAGTTGCTGGAAAACATATTCTAATTTTCATATATATATGTATATACTTCTAATGAAAGTAAGGTATATGAGAAACTAATTAGGCTGGTGAACATTGGATTCAAAGTTACATGGAGATTAGTCTTGGGTGTTTATTTCGACAACAACATTACTTGGCATTCCAAGTGGACCCCACAGAAAAAAGGGTGCCAACATTGTAAAAAAAGTACTTTTCTAAAAAAATTGTAGGGTTTTTCTTTATTCGATGTAGTCCATTCAGTTTCTTCCCTATAACCCATCTATCTCTAGCTGAAACCGTTTCACCTCATCCCAGCTTCCCCCTCTCTCTAAAAAATAACAGAAAGAGAGTTCAAAGTTGAAAAGGTTGGTTTATTTTCTTTGTATGTTTTTCTTGTTAAATGCATTTCCCTTTTCGTCTTCCTCTGATGGTCCATTTTTTTCTTGTTGATGTGAGGATCATTGATTTTTTTTTATTTTCTCGAATTTGGGGTTTGTGGGTTTGGCTAGGCTAAAAAAGGTAATTGAGAGAGCATAAGGAAAAAATAAGGTAAGAAACTTATCTTTGTGTTTTTTTTTTATTTAACAAATCTCTTATGCTTTCTTTTGAGAGGAGAGGTGGGGACCATTGATTTCTAAGCTGCTTTTACAACTTCCATGCCTACCCACCACATTCTCTCTCTCTCTCTCTCGTAGTTTGAGGAAACACTTTTTGTAGGCCCACCCTCACAAATTTGTTATTTTTGTTCCTTTCCATCATTTGGGTTTTTGTGATTAATCGTTTCATTTTCTATGTGCCTTAGCTTAATATTAGCCAAATATATTTCAACTAGTTTGGAAGTGGCTGGTCAAACCCCATCTGAAGCTCAAGGTGGGGTTATAATGTGATTAGGAATGACAATGAATCGGGGAAAAATGGGGCCCCACCTTGGACCGGGTATGTAGGACATGAAACGAGGATGGAGGTTAAAACAAAAATGTATGCAGGGATGGAGGTGGGGTTGGACTTGCGCTTTCTCCTGCCTCACCTTGCCTCCCCACCCACCCAATCACGGATCCCTATTAGTAAAACTTTCTCTCCTTCTTTAGGAATGGTGGTGGACCAAGGGGAAATGGGGTCCCACCTCGGCTTGTTTGGACAGGGGATGGAGGTGAGGATAATTGTTAAAATTAAAAGTTGCGTGGGGATGGATGGCAGAATTTTAAGACAAGGCGAGGGTGAAGACCTTGTTTGATCCCTACATGTGATGCATTTTTTTCTAATACTAAGCCAAACCCCAAAATTAAAGGGAGCAAAAAATCAATGATCCTCACATCATCAAGTAAAATGAACCATCAGAGGAGAACAAAAAGGGAAATGCATTCAATAAGAAAAACACAAACAAAAACCCTGACTTTTTCAACTTTGAACTCTCTTTCTGTTATTTTTTAGAGAGAGGGGTTGGGTAGGTTGGGAGTTAGAAGACGGGTTTAGTTAGAGAGACACGAGGGCAGAGGGAAAGAAAAAACTAAATGGGCTGCATCAAATGAAGGAAAACCTTGCAACTTTTTTATAAAAGTATTTTTTTCTTTTTCTTTTCTTAATGTTGGGGGCTTTATCTTTTGTAAAAGTATATATATATATATATATATACACAGTCTGGTATAGACTGTGCTCTGCACAGTTTGGGTAAAGACTGTGCTCTGCACAGTCTTTCTCTCTAAAGACAGAAGTATATATAAAAATATATAAAAGATATATCTTTTTTAGTTTTTATAAATTTTTGTCCTAAAGAATGGACAAAAATAGACTCGATCAATGTTGATCGAGTGCAAAACATGGATGAACTCAGCCTTGACTCGTTGACCGAGTTCGAATTGGCATTGACCGAGTTTGGGCCGTGTCCGAAGCCGCACCTGTGTTGGGGCGTGTCGACTCGGGTGCGGTGCCTCCTTAGCCGAGTCCGTGTGACATAGATATTGGGGTTTTATTTTGTTTTTATTTTGGGAGGATTGACACACTTCTCTCATCCTTTTTGAGCTTCTTCAAAGATTTAGAATGATGTGATTTAGAAAATGAACTTTTATTTTATATAATTCTAGTTTCATTTGGCATCAGATAACTTGTTTGATGTTGTTTTGTATAAATTTCACATATAACAGTCAGAGTCGTCTCAATTACATTATTATTCTCTGTTGCATAATCTACATTCTTGCTTGTGTAGCTTTTTTTGCAGCTTTATGGTCTTCATGATGGTGGCAGTTCTTTTAATCCTCACTAATTCAGCTGATTTAAGCATGTGCTCAACAAGGTTATTGCTGAAAATGGAATTGCTCCTCGTATATATTTAAATTACTAAAAATGAAGGTGCTGATGCAGTTTGTCATAGCTCTGGGATCTTCATTATCGGTTCTCAGCATGCACTAATGCAACTTCTATCTTGCTTTATGATTCATATTATTTTGATCAATCCTGTTACTATTGTAGCTTGTTTGTAAGGGAGTTTCTATACAAATTTTCAATCTCTATAGTGATTGGTTTTACTACTCCAAGGTTATACATGCAGTTCGATAAGTTTCATGACAACATTTCATGTTAAAAAGATGAGCTTTTAATGAGTCTTTCAGCCAGCTAAGACGTGTGTGAACCTTATTCCTCTTTATGTTTGGTGAGTTTCAAACAAAAAACAATCAATTGTTACATGGTTGCTGTTAGCTTACAACATATTTATTCAGGACAACTTTTCTATAGGTTGCATTTTAAAGGCCTTGGAAACGGTAGGGCACAACCTCTCTTTCTTATGATGTAATGAAAGAAGTGGAAGATGAAAAGACAAGAGCCACTAAAGGCATACAATAGCAGATTCACTATGTGCTCAACCACGAGTCCTTTAAGGACAATACAAGAAGCCTACAAGGGCTAATACAAGAGAACAAAATATAAAAAATAAAGCTTTTATTGAAGAAATGCTTAGTAAAAGCAATGAGAACAAAAGTGTGCAAACAACTCCTATATATACAAGTGATTGGCTGAGTGGGCTGTAACTGTGTTTTTTCATTCAGCTGGATGATCAGCAGTCAAATGGAAGTTGTATGGACTCATAGTTTGACTCTAGTGTAGTCTAATGTGGTTGCTTATCTATGTTTTCTGCATCTGCTAATGTTTTTTGTAGCAGGTGTATTGGGATCAGTGGACTGTAACTGTGTTTTTTCTATTCTCTATCCTCTGTTGCAGCAAGTGATATCTCATCACCTGCTATAGTACTATTATGCTAAATTCACAAGATAAACAACAATGTCGCTAGCAAAAGTTAATTTGGATAGATAAGCCTATGAGAAGGTCTTAGAAACTATGACAAATCTGTCCATTAAGTTTTTTCTTAATATTTTTGCCTTTTTGTTGCCTGAAAAATTTAGGTGCCTTGGTTAAACTACTTGTGTAAGTTATCACTTGAGAAAATCATGTGCCATGTAAGTTGTTACCTCAAAAAATTCAATTGTTCGCTATGATTTTGACCAGACAAAAGAGCAAAACTGTCAAGAATAAAGTGAATTAGTCTTGCATCATTCAAATTTTTGGTACATAAACAAGTTTTTTATTAGGGTTTGAAAAATCAATATCCCATAATTATTGTTATCTTTCTAAACCCAAAAAAGCATGTTTTTCATCAGAAAGTTAACGTAATTTTGTCAAAAAAGCATAATTCAACTGTAGATTCTTAGCAAATTGACCATATCAAAACACATCTATAGCACCGGATTGCAGGACACTAGTTACACTATACAAGTTAACACTCCCAACGCGAAGAATATGTGGATCGAATAATGGAAAGAGAGGTGCACCAAATTAAACACTTATGATGGTCTTTGTTACTGGTTTTTTGTTTTTTAATATTTTTGGCGAAGCCAAATGAACTTGCTCGGTAGGTTGTGGGCCAAGTAGCAGGTCCAGTACATGGCTGGGAATGGAACCATTGACCCACATTTAGGGACAACATTGCTAGGTTCAAAGCAAACGTTTGGCTCCATGGAATCCCTGAATGTCCACAAGAGCATGGAAGACTGACTACTTTCCAGGCACACAATTTATGGTCTGTCAATGTCTATGTTTCACTTACACTAACAGAATCATTGACTGGGTTTTACCTTGGGATCAAAACAGGTCCGGATATGGATCCGGTCTTGATTGAATCGACACTGGATCTGATCATTCAAAAGTGGCATAGCGTAGGGGTGAAAAATGGGTCTGAAGCTTCAATCCTATTCCGAAGTAGATCTGACCTATAAAATCTGATATTCAGATAATCCATATCCGAATATGACAGATTTGGAACAAATAATTTGGGGTTGGGGTGGATCATTTTACCCTAAAAATTCATACAATCAGTTCCTTGTTTATTGGAGAATTTTTTGTACAAAGCTGAGGATAAGCATGATCATCTTCACTTGCCATTAGCTTTTTTACGTTTGACACAGTTCAAGGTGGTTCAAGCCAAAAGCTTGGATACCCCTTGAAATTGAACCGAATCATAGGACCCGAAGCTCATGGTCTTCCAACCACTTGATGAGCCTTTTAGTTTTAAGACAACAATTGTAGGCTGTAAATATGTTCAATTTACTAATTGACAGCAAGTCCTTTGAAGATACCCTAATTCCCAATTAATAGGGCAATCAATTGGTTCAAAACGTATAAGATGGGTGGTTCTACATTTAGGGTTTACAAAAAAGAAATGACAAAAATTAGGAATTGAGTCAGATCTGGACCAACCTCACCTATGCCAGAATTGGGCCCTGCTCCATTGTTCAGGGCTTAAGCCTGCCTGTTTTAACAAATGGATCTCCAAGCACGGTTTGTCTAATTGATCAGAAATGGTCATCAATGGGACTGGATCCAGACGGACTTTTGATCCAAACTACAAATTAGACATGCTACCCATACATGAATTTTAAAATAAGATCTACTTATATATTTAGATCGACTTCATATTTATGTTATTTTGGACTCAATATGAATCTATTTAGATCCATGCATGTGTGGGAATATATACAACAATACAAATCAACCTATTTATGCTTATTTCCATGAAAACTCTCGTTTACAAACACTGTCAGAATCAGTACTACCATATAAAACTTCATATACGAGTTCAACTCTACTGCAATTTCAGTTCGGATCCATATTTGCAGCATTAAATTCAAGTTCGGATCCAGGTTGCTGGGATCCAGCTCATATATTGATTTTCCATTCTTTGTAATGCCAAGGGTATCTTTATGATTGTCTAAATGCAGAAAGTTTTCTAACATCCAAAATTTAAGGGAAAAAGATCTCAACCACAGGCTAGCAACTGATCACCTTATTAATACTTACCACGTGAAAACAACTTACCGATCTTCTCCTTGCCCTCCATTGTGTCTAGCAAAAGTGAAGGTTCTGCTTGGGAGGTAGAGCGATTCTTGGGAATTAAGGATTCCAAAATGCATTTGTTTTTCCGTTTGGCATGCATGTAAAAGGCAGTCAAAGAAAAAGAATCCAAATTCCTTTCAAATAAATTCCCTTATTTTTCCTACCAAATCCATTTTACCAATTTCTTCCAAGTATCTTTTGCCAAACATATAAAGAAAAATGGGTACTTCAAAAATGTCCTTCATAATTTGCATCCTATTACTCACGGTGGTCCATTGCAGTAGCACTACGGAAAGGAAGGTAAGTAATTGATGAGACTAGCTCAAATTTATTTCTCACAAGTAGGTAGCTAGTGAGTCAATTGGATATCATTTTGCCTATTTGATTATTTGGAAGTCATAAATCTCAAGCAATTATTGGTGGTTCACATAACTTAAGATTTTCTGTTGATACTTGACATAGATTAATCATTTCATATATTAAACTGTCTAACATTGGCAGTCATACATCGTGTACATGGGAGACGTGCCATCCAATTTTCTCTCAGACACGCACCATCACATGCTTGCATCTGTAACCGGCAGGTCGCTCTCTCTCTCTCTCTCTCTCTCTGTTTCTCTTTTGTTTCTCTCCCATCCAATATTCTGTTGGATGTATTTTGGTAATGTTGAATGGTGAATGTTCTCCTTTCTCTCTCTCCCTCTCTAAATCCATCGACAGGTGCAGTCTATCATGATATATATTTGGAGTCTTGAAGATTTATGATTTTTGGCCATCAATTTTTCAAGCATTATAAAAACCAACCATGTCTTGAAACCAAACACTACATGCCTTGATCCGTATAATACCAGGCACACAGATCTCATCTATATGATCAAACTTTTAAAATAAAACAAAAAAAATTCATACAACCCATATAACATGCTTCATTTAGCACACTCTCTCTCTCTCTCTCTGTATATATATATATATATATATATATATATATATATATAAACCTAGCTTTCCCAAACAATCATGGCTGGTGCCACATGATGTTTTCCAACCAATCCTACATCAAAATGGTAGCAGTAGTATCTCAAATGAATGAGTTTTCCTATCAAACTTAAGTTTCGAAAATTTATTTGTTATTGATACTAAATCATAAATGTGTATACTATGAAAAAAGTTTCCACTCGTTCACAATTAATTATTGGCATTCCTTGAGCATGTGATGAGCAATTTGCTTTAATTTCATGAAATTCATTTTGGCAGCCATGACATTGCAAGAGAGACAATGGTCTACAGTTACAAGCGAAGTTTCAATGCATTCGCTGCAAAACTCTCACCGGAGGAAGCAAAAAGTTTAGCTGGTTAGTATGAAACACAAGTACATTGACTATTGTATACACAATCAATTTTTCCAATAGTTTAGCTTGTTTAATATACTATTACTTAATAATGTGCAGAAACTGAAGGCGTGACATCAGTATTTCCTAATTCCTATCACAAGCTTCACACCACAAGATCGTGGGATTTCGTCGGCTTCCCTTTGAATGTAAAAAGGCAGCTCAAGTTTGAAAGTGATGTCATCATTGGAGTTTTGGACACAGGTAAGCATTAAAGGGTATTATGAATGTAAGCAATGGTTTGATTAGATATGAATAAGTTGTTCCTTGGTTTTCTAGCCAACTTGACCCAGTCACATTTGTTGCTCTTTTTATTTTATTTTATTTTGAAGGAGCTCTTCTTCTTCTTCTTTTCATAAAAGTGATTCTTTTCAAGAAAATGATGCCATCTTTCCTCATATAAACATAGGTATCAGCCCCCATTCACAGAGCTTTGACGACAAGGATCTTGGACCTCCTCCTGCTAAATGGAAGGTTACATGTGAAAGATCTGAGCATTTTAGTGGGTGTAACAAGTATGTTCTCTCTCTCTCTCTCTCTCTCTCTCTCTCTCTCTCTCTCTCTCTCTCTCTCTTTGATTCATTCAAAGATTTACACTCCCAACCTTCAATAATTAAATTGACACAACAAACTCATCGGAGCCAACTATTATAGAATAGACGGACCCTTCACGCAACTTCAACCCTCTGATATACTATCTACAGTTGACACTAAGGGTCATGGCACCCACACAGCATCAACTGCAGCTGGTGTCCAAGTTCCAAACGCAAGCATGTATGGGCTTGCTAATGGCACTGCGCGGGGTGCAGTCCCTGCAGCTCGCCTTGCTGCATACAAGGTATGCTGGGAAGACACTGGCTGCTCCGACATCGACATTCTTGCTGCCTTCGACGATGCCATCGCCGATGGTGTTGATGTGATCTCAATCTCCATAGGCGGCATGAACAATGGATACCTCAAGGATGCAATATCGATCGGGTCGTTTCATGCCATGAGTAAGGGAATTATCACGGTGGCGTCGACCGGGAATGATGGCCCTGACCCTGGCATGGTGGAGAATGTGTCACCATGGATCCTTACGGTGGCGGCGAGTTCCATTGATCGGCAGTTCAGAACCAAACTTGCACTGGGCAATGACATGCAGATTACAGTATACCTTTGGCTCTTCACTAAAAATTTTCTTCACAATCTTTTTTTCTAGCTAGGTCGCTTGTTTTAGCTTATATATTAAGTTTGTTAATTTGGTTCTTCTTTTTAAAATGACAAGGCATATCATTAAATACTTATTCCCCGAATAAGAAATATTACCCACTCATCACTGGGGCCCAGGCAGGAAGCAGTTCAGGTGGCTACGGGCCATATCCAACGTAAGAACAACTACATACTTGTATAGTCTTTGCGTTCCTCGGGAAAGTTCAAGATAATTTTTAGAAATTCTTGGGGTTCGTTTGCGCGTGTAGTGTATATATATATATATGTATATATATATATATAAAATCTCACGTACTTCTTAAAAGAATTCGATACAAGAGGCAATCCTTAGGTTTTTGACCATAGAGATCCGATCCGTACGGTTATATTTGTCAAAAAATATTTTTCAAAAGTGGGTTGAAGATTCTTACCCTATAAAATGTCTGCAATAGGATTATAGCTTGTACTCATGATTGCTTAACAATTTGTTTGCAGTTTTTGTGATCAGACTCTAGATCCCAACAAGGTGAAAGGGAAGATTGTTCTTTGTGATTTGGTAAAAGGAGACCTTGACTCCAGTGTTAGGGACATTGGAGGGGCTGGAATCATCTTTCAGAGTTACAAAAGCCAAGACGCAGCTTTCCCTTTTGCTCTACCAGCAGTTTTAGTGGATACCAACAAATCAATGACAATAAATGATTACATCAATTCCACTAGGTAAGTAAATTGAAACTCGATCTCCTCACTTAAATTCCTGACATGGGTAACGGTTACAATGAAACCTTGAAGTGAGAGGCTTCCATGCATTGACCAGCACTATACAATCATCTTCACTCCCTTTTTGCGCAATTGCGTAGTTGTTGTTGTTGTTGTTGTTGTTGCGCGGTGGCGTGTATCGTTGGTGACGATCCTTCTCTGTCAGCCTACAACTCCTTCCTTCTCGGTTGGGCCCCTAACCTTGTTCATCTAGCTAATTCCAGAGGAGGATAGGGTTATTTGTGACACAAACCCATCCTTGAATATCACCCGAATTCGTATTTGGGAAGCAATTCGATGTCAATATAAAGTTAAGCAATGGAGTAGTCATATCTGGAACTCTAATTAAAGCCCACCCACGATATTTGGCCACATCAATAAGACTGCCAACTCTTGACAATGTTGTCTGCAATGGGAGACTGAAGCCAACAGACCTTCCAAAAACCTGATTTTGCCATCTTAATTATTCTCCAAAGCTCTATGAATTGCTTTATTACATCACGTATATACTTGTTGCACAAAGATTGTTCCAAACATCATCCATTAAAATTGATTTTTTCCTCTATTTTTCTTGAAGGTCGCCTTATGCAGTTATATACAAGACTTATACAGTTAATGTGAGCATTCCACAAATTGCATCTTTCTCATCTCGTGGCCCGAATACACTCTCACCAAGAATCCTCAAGGTAATGCAGTATTTTACATGCTTAAAAGGGAGAGCAAATCGGGTCATTGGCTGAGTAGGTACTCTGCCCAATGACTGGATGCCATGCATCCCCTTCTGTCCTCTAAATGATCGGATAGTGCTAATCATTGTTGCTTGATCTAATAACCATACCCTTGATTACAACCTGATATCACTGCCCCTGGGCTAGATATTCTGGCCGCATATACACCATTATCTTCAATGACTGGGAAGAAGGATGACGAATGAATGGTTAACTATAATATAATGTCTGGAACTTCAATGTCATGTCCTCATGTGAGTGGTGCGGCTGCATACGTCAAGTCTTTCCACCCTCGTTGGTCTCCTGCTGCAATCAAGTCTGCTCTCATGACCACAGGTAAATTTGTTTTCTATTTTGTTTTATTTGATATTTTTCCTCTATAATATTTGCTTTGCATTGACAATGATGCCTTAAAACAAATAAAATACACACTAGTATCTGATTGTAGATGTATAGATCTGTCTTTGTGGTTTCGTAAGTTTGATCCTTTACTTCACTCAAAGAATTCTATAGTTGGTAGATAGCATCAAAATAGTAGTGTTGTTCTCTGTTTTTGCTTCGGTCTGTAAATGTGTGAATTTGGAAATCCATTGATTTGCCTTTTGCAAACAAAAATATAATTAGAGATTCGCCAAATAACATGCAATAGTTCTATATTGCAATTCATAAAAATAATCTGCAAAATGTCTCTGCTCTCTCCATTGAAATGAATACTCAATTCTCAACATGGTAGGTGCCTATTTTTGCCAATATAAGAAAAAAAAAAAAACCCATGGCAGGTGCTTACAAATAGTTGCAACGAGGGCAGTTGTCATGCTATTTGATATGATGTTATATTCCATCGCAACTGCACATCTCACTTGATGGAGCTATCTATGTATGGCCCCCCGCTTTAACATTCTCATGGTTTCCAAGTGAGATGTACAAGATGGATTGAATACAACCCATAACCGTAACTGCTCTAGATGTGCCTAACCTTGGAAGTTGCTAACCCAGATAGCCCATTATGTATGAAGATTCAAAGGTGCCTATACCATATCTTTAACCGTTTTTCTTTCTCATTTCTAGCAAAGATGATGGACCCAAGGTTGAATGAGGACGCAGAATTTGCCTACGGTTCGGGTCTATTTGATCCAAGACATGCTGTTCACCCAGGCCTAGTGTATGACATGGACCAATTGTCATACGCCCAATTTCTCTGTAAAGATCACATAGACGGTGCTGCCTTGGGAATCGTGACTGGTGGTCAATATAACAACTGCTCTGCCATACCTGCCGGCCAAGGCTATGATGGTCTCAACTACCCATCGATGCAGGTCCAAGTTAACAATGGATCCGACCCAGTCCATGCCGTGTTCTATCGCACAGTGACCAATGTTGGTGCAACAACTTCAGTCTACAAAGCAATGGTCAATGTCCCAAGTGAGCTTAAGATCAGTGTCACACCAGAAACTCTCTTATTTAGGAGACGGGGACAACGTCTATCCTTTAAGGTAGAGGTGAATGGTGATCCTCTTGGCGCCAATCCTATGGCATCAGCTTCACTTGTTTGGGATGATTCAAAACATAAAGTCAGAAGTCCCATCATTGTATATCAATTGGCTCCATTCCAAGGAATCACCCACATGTAAAATGTCAAACTTTCATGATATTGAAATTACACTTTTACTTTATAAGAAGAATTGTTCTTTTAGTAATTATTTTTTCATGTAAAACTTATTTATGACTTATTTTGGAGAAGAGGCTCAAGGATGAGCAAAAATGCAGGCTTTATCTACCCTTTTTAATGTTACTTTTTTCTCTCTTCAATTATTACTTTCTTCTACTTCAGTTTCCTAAATGCTTCATATTCAAATCTTAAAGCTTGCGCTTGGAAATGAAACAATGCATGGTTGAAGTGTTTAGCCTGCACGCAATAAGTTTAGAGTTCAAATCCTATTCGTTATAAGTTTGAAACAATAATTTATTTTGT
This sequence comes from Nuphar pumila, assembly GCF_984573655.1. Lineage (NCBI taxonomy): Eukaryota > Viridiplantae > Streptophyta > Magnoliopsida > Nymphaeales > Nymphaeaceae > Nuphar > Nuphar pumila. The sequence continues at coordinate 59,512,607 of NC_143251.1, read as the reverse complement.
AAATGAGCCGAGTTTGAGTTTGGCTTAGTAGGTTTATGTTGTAAATTCTATTATTTTCAACTATGAACAAGTATATATATATATATATATATATATATTGTAAATGAACTAGCTTGTACTTTGCTTCTTTGGCTCAGGCTTTTCACGAACTCAACCATGGCTCAGTTCAATCAATAAATGAGTTGAACTTGAACACCCTCTACAATCATGGATTATCATATGGTGTTTATATATTCTCCAACAGTTGAGTTTTTCTTCAATCAGACAATACATATTGTTTTTATTTTTTATTTTTTAATTAATATTCTTTTAAGGAAGTAAAAAGTATGTTTTAGATTCTGAATTTTCAAGATTTTGGTATGTCTTTAAATTAAGTGCTAAACATTAACGGATTATAATACTTTGTATTGTAAAGTTTTAAATGCATTGTGAGCCATCCCTTTCCACTTTTTGAAAAACATGTTGAGATGTAAAAACTTCACAACAGTTGGTCGGTTGAGGGACAATGGCAAATTAATGTAGCTAGACAACATAGTTTAGCCAACAGCTTTAGGATTTGCTGTGATCATTGGCAGGAATGAGGATTAGGAACAATAATGACAAAATAAGGTGAAAATACGAGAAAGATGGAGAGTAAAATATGACCTCTTGTTACTAGATATCGGCCACCCTTTTTGCGACCTGGCTGCCAGATCGCTATCACGGGGGAGGGGGGGACCTTCCTCCAAGGGTGACTCGTTCTCCACAGCATGGCAAAAACTGATGACAATCTCCAATTGATGGGGTTTCAACTGGTTAGTCCGTGCTATTTTTGTGAGTGTGTTGTGGAATCTAATGAGCACCTCTTCGCTGGGTGCATATTGTTTAGAAAGCTGCAGGAGTTCTTCTGGAATGAGGTTACGGCTGATAGTTTTTGCAGTCTGTGAGATGTGTTCCTCGCTCTCCCAAAAGGATCGGGCAAAAGGGACTACGAGTGGAGTAGCTGGGTTTTGATTTCAATGGCAGCTGATTTGGTTACACAAGAATGAGATTGTTTTTTAGAGGGCAACCCCAAGCATAAAGTTATTACAGGTTAGAACCACCAACAAGTGTAGAGAATGGATGATGTTGAAGAAAGCAAAAAACAGGAGCAACGTCTTGCTTCCGGACATGTTGGTTCAACATGCTCATGTTTAGCGGTTCTAGAATTGGGACCTCTTTTGATAGCTCATCTCGAATTCAGTTGTCTCAATCACCGTGTTTTTAATTATATTTGTATATGTCATGAATTAATTTCTACAAAATGAGAATATTTGCCTTTCTTCTAAAAAAATAAAATCTTCACAAAACATATATCTTGTTAAATAAATTATAAATAATAAATATATAAGATTCAATTGATGAAACACTCAAATATTGGAGAAGGAGAGCTGCCTGATAATCATTGGTTATAGATTTTGGACCTTCTTTTGGTTGGATTATATCTTTGCTTTACTTATGCACAGACAAGTGCCTGTGTGGATGGTTCATGGGATTAAAGCTCCCTCAAATAGTGATTTTCTTCCAAATGATTAATGAATATGATGCAAGGGTCCAGAGTGGGATAGTAAAAACTACACCACGATCTATGCTATTGCATACTAAACTATCAAAACACTAAAAATTGACTGAAGATAAAACAAAAATTTTGGAAGGTTAAAAGAATAAAAAATAAATCTCTAATTGTCCCAGATTTGTTTAAACAATGATTGTTTATAGAAAAAGGCAAAAGTTTATGAATCCAAAATCAACCTAAAGCCTAATAAAAAAACTGAAATCCAATTTAAAATTCAAATAACAAAAATATATGCAAAAGGATCCAATCAATGCAATGATTCTTAGGCAATACAAGCAATTTTGAATTTAATTAACTATGACAAATCTTGAGAGTAGCCGAAACCCATTGCAGGCCGCCACGAGGGACAAGCTTCATTTGAGATAGTGAATGGGCTACATCACTGTGCTGGTGTGGGCATTTCGGTGTGTGCGTGAGTTTTGCTATGTGTGAACACCCCAAAATTTTCAAAGATTTGCAAAAGTGACCTTTTTGCCCCTGGTTCCATTTTCTGAGAAAATCAAAGCGATTTCGAAGCTAAATTTCAGTCATTCTTCAGATTTTCAGAATGAATTCCATATTGATATACTCAAAATTCAATTCTGAATCCAAACCCAGTGTTTTAAATCCAAATCTGAGCCCCGTTGTCCGATTTCCAAATTAAAATTACAAAAATACCAAAAATGGCTCTAAATGGCTCAAGCAATTCATCTGACACTCTGTTGAATCCCCAACCCTATATTTCTCAATTCGAGGTTGTAAACCTCGAATATTTCCTAAAAATCCAGACATAAATCCACTTTCTGAAGAAATTTTCTCAAATGTCGCCTTGAGTTCTCAGAAAACTCCCTTTTGTAAATATTTTACAAAAACACAAAAAAAAAAAGTTTTAATCTTTGGTTTCTCGTAAAATTTTAGGATTTTATTCTAAAAATGCAAAAAAATGGAAAAATAACATAAAAAACCAAAAAAAATGGGAAAAGCTACAAGAAAAACGAATGATTTTTAAGCTTTTTGAAGCCATTTTGCCAAAAACCTCACTTTTAACCACTTTATAAAAATTTCTTAAAAAGTGGACCTCCTTTATGATAAAGTGGAGAATTCCAATGACTCCTTCCTGCGCCTCTCTCCTCCTTTCTCCATCATCCGATCCTCAACAAACCCTCTTCTCTCCACCCTTAATCTTCAACCATTTCCTCTTCCAAAGCTTCGATGATCTCTTTAAGAAGAGACATCAATCCTCCTCTGTTGAGGATCATCCATTTTTTTTCTGGTATCGACCATCTACATTCACCCATCCATTTTCTTTCTGAACATTCCATACAACAACTTTGTCTCACGCAATAATTCCCGAAGCTCCAGTAATCCTCTTTATTTCCCCTTTGTCTTTCTTCTCATTTCCTGGGTGAAAAGAGTCCACTAGTCTGAAGCTCCAGCAAATCTTCGAGTGGCGGGAATCGATTTACAATCCATCATCATCGAGCATTGGTTTTTCTGCTGAAGCATCCATCATCGACCATACGATCTTCCTTCTGAAGAACTACGAATACAGAATCCCTGCAAAGATCAGGTAAAGCTCCTTTCCTCCTTCTGCTTCCTCTGTAAATTTGCCCCTTCCATTTTTTTTCTCCCAGAATTTCTTCTTTTGGGCTTTCTTTTTCTTTAATATTGTAGCAATATCGCAACATCGGTCTGCCTATAGCAGCCCCGATTCGCGTTTTTGCAATAAAAATTTGGCCCCCTCTGCTGGGTTATATCTCTCTTATCATTGTTTCATGCATTTCGATTTTCGTTCCTTCTGGTCATTTTCCTAATTTCTGTCTGACACTATGGATTTTGTACTTGAGTCAATACTGTCGTTGTTCTGCAAGCTTGTTAGCTTCAGACCCACGTTTGTATCATGCCCCATGGCATTGACGACATGGAATCCTTTGCATTATGGATGATTGCCCTGTATTTTTTTTTTATTTATGATCTTGTTTTTAAGCCTTAACCGATCACCACGCACGATCCTGCGAGTTCGATAACTCCATTGTTGTCATACAGGTCACCGTTATAATTCACACCTTTTATTTTATTTTCTTCTACATCCAATCTTTAATCCCATTTGCTTTTATGTTTAATCTGCGTTTTATCTGTCATGTGAATTTTGAATTCCTGTTCTCATTCGATAGTTAATTACATTTTTAATCTACTGGTAACCTGCTGATTTCATCTTCTCCTGTTTCAATTTTTTTTATTCTGGTATTAGCACATTATCTGTACTGTAAATAATTCAATTTCTGGAGTGATTGTGTTTAGAACTTGGACCCATTTCTGCACTTCATATGATATATCTTTACTAAAGGGCCTCTTGACAACCAATATGGGCCCTGGTTGAATAATATGGAGCTTGCTTTAAACAGAGTAAATATGTGCTTACAACATTGGCCTCAACAGATGGTGGCCTCCAAGTCATTTTGCCTTTAATGCAACTTGTTTCTTGAAATCCAACAATTTGACATTTCAACACAATAATGTTGGCAACAATTTTAGACAAAACAGGCAGTTACGTGGTTAAACTATCACGAGTTATGCATAATTTCAGCAAGATCTTGGTGCCAGAGGTTTGTACATAAACATTGGATTGAGCTGCAAGAAAAGGATGTTTTAATTCTAAATGGTGGAGTTAGCGTTCCTTCCAGGATTTCAATTTCATCCAACAGGTGTAGAGTTGTGCTATTTTACTTAAAAGGGAACATCTGTGGGGACAGATTCAGCACAATGTTATTTCAAAGCTGGATATCCACAAGTTCGATATCTGGGATCTCCCAGGAAAATCTTGTCTTCATAGCAGAAACCAATTCTGCTACAACTGATTTACCATCGATGGTTGCCGACCTTATATGATAAAGCCTTCTCTCCAACTTTTGTCTCTTTTTCTTTATGTCCTCAAAAAAAAAATTATGTTCATGAGCATTTCTAGTTTAGGTCATGTGATTTAAAGTAGCATTGATTGAGTTTCCAGGATGCAGAGTTTTGCCAAAGATGGAGGCAGTTTGATAGAATTCGTGGATAATAACTCCATGATTTTTTCTGTTCACCCTTCTTCACAGCATATACCCCACCACACTTCTGCGCCTGTACACATATTCCAGCTCCATTCATTTCCAGCAGCATCACCTCCCAATACGATTTCACTACCTTCCACCCATCAGAAAGTTGAAAACCACATTCAAGGCTTCAAGGCTTAACTTTTTTATGTAGGTCAACCACTTAGATCTCCTAGATTCAAAAAAAAAAAAGAAATCTCTTAACTAGATTGTTAAAGGTTTTTGGAAAGCTTTTTGTTTGAACTTAGTCGTTGTGAGTTGAGTGAAGCACCTGTGAGAGTTGTTCTGCTGGTGAATTTTGAATTCAGATTCATCTTGTTCTGGTTTGTAGTCTCTGAGAACTGAAAGAACCAAGCATCTTGTCCTAGAAATTAGTTTTTCTATTGCACTGTTTGACATTATTAATACTCCTAAAAGTTTCACAACATTATGAGTTACTAGTTCACAAAACCCATGTGTGTCTCTTGATTCATAAGCAGCAGTACTGTTTATATCTATAGTCCATCTGTATCTACCTGTGTTGTCTTCATACTCTCCAAGCAGCAGTCATATTCTTCAGAGGTCCGTTCATAAGTCCAACTCCCATCCAGGCCCATGCATTGTGGATATCGGTTATCCTGTCAGGAGTTGGCATGACTACTTGCAATAAAATTCTAATTCCCATTATCTCGAGGTGTCCTGCCAAGCAGAGCACTCTCTTAAGGCCCTCAAGGACTTACCGAGTTCATATATTTAGTGGCCTGCATGCACCACAATTATTCAGTGTCCATAGTCTCTAGGCACCAAGCTTCTCTCACCTACATATACTTGCAGCCCAGCCACCAGTTAGGATTCTCTTACTGTTATGTCTGCTGCAGATTTACTATCGTGGAACTTTCCCATAACATCTATACACCTCCCTGCACACTATTCCTGCACCATCCGCACCCTGTTGATATCCATTTCATATATTCCTCTGTATACAAATCCCTTCACTGTATTTGTCTGCTGCCACAACTTGCACCTTCGCATATACTGTCATAAGGATTTCTCCATGACCTTAATCGTTAGAGCTGCTCCTTTTAGTTTCAGTGATGATTTCCAAATTTACTAATGGAGTTGAGATTATTCTTCACAATGATATAAAGTATGCTGGAGTGGTTTTGATCCTACCTGCAAAATTTTGGAAAGAATGCTACAATTCCTGATTTAGGAAGTTTTAGGTGTTTTAGCTGCAAGGTTTTCACATATCTCATATTTATTACCATATACAAATATATACATATATATGAAGACATATTGGTCATTTTCCTTCTTTCAATCATAAACATCTTGGTATATGAGCATTTCTACCATTGATATTCATATAATATGTGCAACTTTCTTCTATTTTCATGCTAACCAAGTGTTTTGTAGGAAATATATGGAAGATATCATCATTGGGAGTTGTAAATTCAACTTTATGTGTTGTAATAGTTAGATCTTAATGAGAATTTATATTTCCTGTTTTAGATAGAATGAATGAGCATTATAAATATCTTAAAATTGCTTATTTTCATGCTTTTCGCTTTTATTTCTCAAAGTCTCACAATGGTGAAACACGAATGGCATGCGCACCATTTCGTAAGAGGTAAATTAATGCTAAGTTGATGATTTACATCAACGGCCATAGTCGGGATGTAAACAAAACTTAGTATTTTTATCTTTTACAAAATAACACTAGATCTACACTGGATCCTTTTAAAAAATCATCATATCTTCTGTAAATATTTTCCTCTTTTATCAAAATTTAATTTAAAATTAATTCAATATATATACCAATGGCCATAGTCAGGGTATATTGAGAGTTAATTTCATTTTAAATTCTATAAAAGCACCAAAAATGTATTTTATTCTTCACTTGAATTTAAATGTGGTTATTATATAATATATTCAATGACCATAGTCAGGGATATATTATATCTTCAACCTCATGAAATAGCTTTTCAAAATCCAATTTCAAATTCTTTAAATTCATTCATCATTTAGGATAGAATTGCATCATATTTTCAAAAAATTCTTTTAAAAACCCAAGTGATTTTTGAACATCTTTTCTCAAATTTCTATTTCAATTCTATCTCAATTTCAAAGTCCAATTTGACTTTGGAATTTCAAAATCATTTTGTATTCAAAATTCCAATTCAATTCAAAGATTCAAAAAATTCAAAGTTCAATTTAACTTTGAAGTTTCTGATTCATTTTTCAACAAGTTTATATTCTTATCTTCAATCACAGTTTGAGATTGATTCTGAATCTTAAAACTTGACCCCTCTTAAAATTTAAATTCAATTTGGGTTTTCAAAACCCAGATCCATTTTCAAAAATCCTATATGGACTTTTAGAATCCAAATCCAAAGTTAGATCCTAATCCTAACTTGGATCCAGATTAGGAACAATAATGAGGATTAGGAACAATAATGACAAAATAAGGTGAAAATACGAGAAAGATAGAGAGTAAAATATGACCTCTTGTTACTAGATACCAGCCAACCTTTTTGCGACCTGGCTGCCAGATCACTATCACGAGGGGGGGGGGGAGGCTGACCTTCCTCCAAGGGTGACTCGTTCTCCATGGCATGGCAAAAACTGTTGACAATCTCCAATTGATGGGGTTTCAACTGGTTAGTCGGTGCTATTTTTGTGAGTGTGTTGTGGAATCTAATGAGCACCTCTTCGTTGGGTGCATATGGTGTAGGAAGCTGCAGGAGTTCTTCTAGAACAAGGTTACAGCTGATAGTTTTTGCAGTCTGTGAGATGTGTTCCTCTCTCAAAAGGATCGGGCAAAGGGGACTACAAGTGGAGTAGCTGGGTTTTGATTTCAATGGCAGCTGATTTGGTTACACAAGCATGAGATTGTTTTTTAGAGGGAAACCCCAAGCATAAAGTTATTACAGGTTAGAACCACCAACGAGTGTAGAGAATGGATGATGTTGAAGAAAGCAAAAAACAGGAGCAACGCCTTGCTTCCGGACATGTTGGTTCAACATGCTCATGTTTAGCGATTCTAGAATTGGGACCTCTTTTGATAGCTCATCTCGAATTCAGCTGTCTCAATCACCGTGTTTTTAATTATCTTTGTATATGTCATGAATTAATTTCTACAAAATGAGAATGTTTGCCTTTCTTCTCAAAAAATAAAATCTTCACAAAACATATATCTTGTTAAATAAATTATAAATAATAAATATATAAGATTCAGTTGATGAAACACTCAAATATTAAAGAAGGAGAGCTGCCTGATAATCATTGGTTATAGATTTTGGACCTTTTTTTGGTTGGATTATATCTTTGCTTTACTTATGCACACACAAGTGCCTGTGTGGATGGTTCATGGGATTAAAGCTCCCTCAAATAGTGATTTTCTTCCAAATGATTAATGAATATGATGCAAGGGTTCAGAGTGGGATAGTAAAAACTACACCACGATCTATACTATTGCATACTAAACTATCAAAACACTAAAAATCGACTGAAGATAAAACAAAAATTTTGGAAGCTTAAAAGAATAAAAAATAAATCTCTAATCGTCCCAAATTTGTTTGAACAATGATTGTTTATAGAAAAAGGCAAAATGTAACGCCCCGGATTTTCAAAACAAAGCTAAGTTAAAATTTTCATGGATTTCTTTTTTTTTTTTTTTTTCTTTGCAGCGGAACTTAAAAAAGCTTTTAGCAGCGGAATAAGACGATAATGAGTCGTCGGTTTTAGAAAACTCCGAGCACGTTGCAGGTATGTGGCCAAGCAACTCATTGACCACCAAAGTGTTCCATTTTATCGAAAGCACATGTTTATTACAACATTACTGCTTAGAAAAGCAGTGAAGGTTCAATAAAAAGGAAGCAGTACAACTCTGTCTAGAGAAACCCTGGAACTTGATGCCGCCTTGCTCCGCATATCGCCACGCAGGTTCAACACCTGAAATCCCCATTAAACGGGGTCAGAACCACTGATGGTCTGGTAAGTAGGCAAACGCCTATCTATTCAACTCAAGTAAATGCATAGACCACTCAGGGTCGCAGTTCGTAATACGACGCTCAAGCCTCCATGACTTAGCGTATATCGCACAAGCCTCATCAGGGCTATGAGTTGAACATCCACGCAAGTCGTCATGACTTCGCATAAGCCTCTTCAGGGCTGTGAGTTAGAATAACCTCTCAAGTCTCTACGACTTAGCCTTGACTTCCTCAGAGTCACGAATGGATGTCTAGCTCAAGCCTTTATGCTTGGCACATCCGTATCCTACGAATCTAAGGACAGCTCTCCGAGCTTCACTTAGTCGTACGGATATCAATGGGGTTCTTTCCCAATCGGTCCAGTAGTATACCGACCATGACACCTTCACAAAGGTTATGCAGGACTGACTCAACAACGTCATCCACTCATACATTCAAAGTAGCGCTGTACCTAAGCTAATGCTTTGTTTCGATAATTGCACCTCCCCCTGGGCTTAGGGGACTCATATCTGGGCGACAACGCGACGATCTGGGGGTTGATTATTCTATGTATTTTAGATACCCCAGAGGCCTGTTGACCCCATCCCCCTAGTAGGACGGTACAGCATACCGGAAGAGATCCTTACTAGGTATCCGAATGCATTCTGCTACTGCAGTAGTTGGGTTCAATCCTTAGATATTTAAGGATAACCACGACCTCCATACCTCTGAGTGACGAAGGCCATCAATGAACTCTATCAGGTTCGGGTGAAATATATGTCACTCAAGGCTGCGCCATCACCGTCTTCCTCGGTGAGAAATTCTGAAAGGGGCCTGCCGGTCTTACAATTACTTGACGAACATTGCATGCCTATAGGGCAGCCTTTGAGAAGTATGTACCCGACCCCAATCAACCACACGGTTTTCACCGTGGAACAAAGGTTTTATTCATATGCATGCTTAACTCTGCTCTCGGCACTTCGGCCTCGACGAGCACTTCACCTCTTTTGGTGGAAACAACACACTCCGGCTCAGCGGCCCTTACGAGTCTGGTTGTCTGATAATTCTCAATGAGCATGCACATGACTCGATCTCTACGGATCGGCTACTCGGCGTATTTTTACGCAACGAGCTCAGGACCTCGTCAAGGCGCTACCACTACTTTGGCGCAACGGCTCTTACAAGTATGATGCCCTTGCAGGTGTCAGGGAGACGAGTCATTCTGACATCGTTCCAACAAAGGACATCATTGTGCCACTTAACTGGTTTTGGCAGCTCTTCTGCCAACCATTCTGTCAACACCTTCTCTGCTCTACCGGCAGTGGTGCGACGAACCTTTCTACATTGTAGAAGGCGTTTCATAACTGGGTAGCACTTCTGCTACGTTCTTTCTGAGCCATTCTTAGCTCCTTCAGGAATTTCAGCAGCACTTCCTCTCTTTTACGGAGAAAGCGTGTGTTTCTTTTATCCATTTCAGCGGCATCTCCCCTCTTTGGTGGGAAATCGCTACGCTTAACTCGGGAAATGGATGCGCACCGTTGTGCGTACTTTGCATCCATCAAGGTTGCAGGAACCTTGGGCCATAGCTAGGCCATACGTAATTGATTTAGTCTTTACGTAAAGAGCATTTTGCCAAAAGGCGAAGCCTTTCCAATAGGGGCTTCATTCGTCAAGCAGAATCTTGTACGAGGAGCGGTAAGGGAATCGCATGGGCGATTTTGGAGTTGATCTCCGTTTGAACGCTCACTTACGCGCCATATATGTAATATAAGCAGAAGCCTGTGCTTTATACAGCGGCGGCGTAAAGAAATGCATATACTATTGTTCAGGGTGTGTAACTGAACGAAATATTCTACATATATAACAAAGCAGAAGCCTTGGCATCGTTCGACGCGACGGCGTAAGTAAAGACATTGCAGAAAGCAGGAGCCTTGGCATCGTTCGACGCGACGGCGTAAGTAAATGCATAATCGGAAGTGCAGTAATCGGAAGTACAGAAAGCAGGGAGCCTTGGCATCATACGACGCGACGGCAAAGGTAAATTACATGGCCTGTGCGATATAAGACGCGTCGGCAGTATCAGCAGATATACACCTAGATCTGTATCCAACGATAGTTACGAGGCGAGCGAGTGAACACCGAAGTGTCCTAGAGGGCTCAACCAAGAACTAGGGTGAGATACTATTTTGAAGAACGCATATACTGCGTATTCGAACATATATATCCGACGATAGTTACGAGGCGAGCGCGTGAACACCGAAGTGTCTTAGAGGGCTCAACCAAGAACTAAAGCAAGATACTACTTCAGAAAGTATATTCTATATACAAACAGTCAAATACTTGAGAGAGATGGATCAACGAAGCGAACTTACTTCAAATCGTGGAAGAAACGGCTCCGGGTTGCTTCTTCGGCTTCGAGCCTTCTTTCGAGAGGTCAGACTAAGTCAGATGAAGCTGACTTAGTTGAGAAAGAGGTAGAGCAGGTCAAGCTACTCAACCTAAGTGGTTTGAACCAAACAGGGTTCAATCCAAGTCAACTAGGTTCAGCAGGTTCGAACTCAGCTCAAGTAGGCTAAGTCTGGGTTCAGAAATCCAAACCGGAATCTGGACCAAAAAGGACTTTGACTTTGACTTTAAACCCAACTAGGTTCAAGTCAAGTCAACTGGGTTTGGACCAGGTCAAGTGGGTTCAGACCCAGGTCAGGTGGGTTAGGACCAGGTCAGGCAGGCTCAGGCTAAGTCAGGCAGGCTCAGACCAGGTCAGGTGGGCTCAGGTGGGCTAGGCTAGGTAGGGGAGGTTTAGGAGAGAGAGAGAGGAGGCAAGAGAGAGAGGGGGTCGATTTTTTATGAGAAGAGAGAGAGTGGGGAGGGCTATTTATAGCCCAAGCCCACCTCCTCTTGGGAATTTTTATCCCCCTTTTGCCCCTGAGCTTTATTTTAATTCCAGGAGGTTCCTTTTGAGGTGGGGCCCACTAGATATTTCCATAGGATATTTTGTGGGTCCCACAAGATATTTTCTGAGGAATATTTCTGTGGGTCCCACCAATATTTTCGTGGGTCTCGCAAGAATTTCGGGTTTCCGGCGATTTTTTTTCCGAAAAATTCTGAGTACGCCATTCTCTTCGTATTGACGTAACTAAGAAAGTTGGCTCGAGGAAATCCTTTGTTTTTGTTTAGTTAAGAGGTTATGGCTTCCAGAGTGTTTGAGCATATATTCGCAAAGCGACGAATATCTCAAGTATAACTGGTTCGTACAAATCGATCTGATTTGTATTTCGGGTTCAGATGTTATTTTTACTTGAAAATGCCTCGTGAATTTCTTCAGAAAGATACTGAAAAATTGCGGGTCTTACATCATTACCCCCTTAAAGGAATTTCGTCCGCGAAATTCAGTTAAGTGTACTAAGTGCGTAACTCGGGATATTTCTCCCATATGTTAGATTCATAATGTTATTCACTTAGTTCAACATCATATTTATTTCAATCATAACCTCATATCATGATTCTTGATCAATTGAGGTATGCTTCTCATATCTGAGTTCAAATTATGCTACAACCACGATAGTTTGTTGAATCAATGTTCTTCCAACCGGCTATTATCATAGCCATCCTGTGTAACTATTTTGTACACACAGATCATTCTTCTAGAGATTAACCATATTGGAATAAGTCCCCTGTCAGACTACCTGGTATTGGAAACGTACCTCCTCACAGGTTCGCCCTCGTCAGACTCACCTGATATTGGATCAGTACACCCTCACAGACTCATACTAGCTAAGCTACTGATTTTGGATCATATACACTCGCACGGAGCTGTATACCCTCACAGGCTCACTCTGGCTAGACGATCTGATCTTGAATATGTAAAACCTCACAGGACTCTCTTCTTGGGAACAATTTCTCGATGGTTTATTTTATTAAGTAAGTTTTAACGTTCTAATTACGCAAACTTAATTTTTCAATCATGGGGTCTATAGCCATAAATTTTGGGCATAAGCACTTAAGATTTTTATTTGACAAATCCAAAATTACTTTAGAGAGCAAGGATACATATTGATCCAGATAACCGTACACAAGGTCGTAAGCCACTTGTCTCAAGCATTCATTGGATCTTGTCTTTCAATCGCTTTTTACCCATTACAACTCTATCTATCAAGGTATCCAGATTCCTTGATATGGTCATCATTCGTGAGTTGTTCGGCTGTCACCGCATAGACACGACCTGCCATGGGTTTCTGCTCTGCCCCAGGTAATGGCAGACGTTGTTGTTGAGAGGGTCCTCCAGATCCCATATTTCTTCGTTGAAGATCTGAGGTCTTCTTGCGGCATTCTGTTACACGATGCCCTGGTTTGCCGCAATACAGGCAACCCCCTGTATCGCGAGGACAAACCCCTCCGGGGTGATCTGAGCTACACCTCGGGCATCGAAAATTAGACTGTCGGTAGGGCTGATTGGCTTCTACCATCTGTAATGGCCGCTCGGCCGGTGGAGTAAAGTTGTTCTCCTGAAAATCCCTCTTATAAAAAGTTGGTCGTGATTCTTGGCCACCGGGGAACGTCCTCTTGTTGTTCCCATTACTTGCTACCGGTCGCTTTACTACGACCCCTTTGCATCGCTCCCAGTCTGCACTAATCTTTGAAGCTGCTGCCACAGCGGCTTGAAATGTTTGGGGCATGCTAGTTATGACTCGAGATCGTAGCCCTTCCTGAAATCCATTGATATATTTATCGGCCCTCTCTTGGTCAGTATCGAATAACCGAGAGCAGTACCGCTCAAGGTTCTGAAACTTGGTAGTATAGTCGATAAGACTCATACCACCCTGCTCTAGTTCCAGAAACTCCATCTTTTTCTTATTTCTGGAGTGCAACGGGAAGTAGTTATCCAAGAAAGTTCTCCGAAAGTCAGTCCAAGGAATGACTTCGACTTGTGAGAACTGGATAAGCTTAGTGGTATCCCACCACTTTCGTGCATTATCCTTCAGCCTATATGTGCCGAAGTTAGTCTTTCTATCCTCTGGTACTCCCAATACCAGGAATGCCCGCTCTGTTTCCTCGATCCAGCTTTCTGCAAGCTCTGGATCGGCACTGCCAACGAAAACAGGTGGGTCGAGTTTGAGGAACCTTTCATATGTTATTCCTCCAAGGTTCTCATTGCGAGGTGGGGCTGGTGCTTGCCTTGATTCACGAATGGCAGACACAAGCCTGTTGAGTGTCTCCAGCAGGAAGCCCTGCGTATGGGACTCCTCGCTCGGCATGGTTCTCCTCGTCCTAGGAGCCATTTTATCTATTCACACAAATACACCCAAATTAGAAAAAGTATAAGATTTATACTTACAGTGCGATACCGCAAACATGACGGATCTTGAACCAGGTTTCTCAGACTCATGCTCTGATACCAATTCTGTAACGCCCCGGATTTTCAAAACAAAGCTAAGTTAAAATTTTCATGGATTTCTTTTTTTTTTTTTTTTTCTTTGCAGCGGAACTTAGAAAAGCTTTTAGCAGCGGAATAAGACGATAATGAGTCGTCGGTTTTAGAAAACTCCGAGCACGTTGCAGGTATGTGGCCAAGCAACTCATTGACCACCAAAGTGTTCCATTTTATCGAAAGCACATGTTTATTACAACATTACTGCTTAGAAAAGCAGTGAAGGTTCAATAAAAAGGAAGCAGTACAACTCTGTCTAGAGAAACCCTGGAACTTGATGCCGCCTTGCTCCGCATATCGCCACGCAGGTTCAACACCTGAAATCCCCATTAAACGGGGTCAGAACCACTGATGGTCTGGTAAGTAGGCAAACGCCTATCTATTCAACTCAAGTAAATGCATAGACCACTCAGGGTCGCAGTTCGTAATACGACGCTCAAGCCTCCATGACTTAGCGTATATCGCACAAGCCTCATCAGGGCTATGAGTTGAACATCCACGCAAGTTGTCATGACTTCGCATAAGCCTCTTCAGGGCTGTGAGTTAGAATAACCTCTCAAGTCTCTACGACTTAGCCTTGACTTCCTCAGAGTCACGAATGGATGTCTAGCTCAAGCCTTTATGCTTGGCACATCCGTATCCTACGAATCTAAGGACAGCTCTCCGAGCTTCACTTAGTCGTACGGATATCAATGGGGTTCTTTCCCAATCGGTCCAGTAGTATACCGACCATGACACCTTCACAAAGGTTATGCAGGACTGACTCAACAACGTCATCCACTCATACATTCAAAGTAGCGCTGTACCTAAGCTAATGCTTTGTTTCGATAATTGCACCTCCCCCTGGGCTTAGGGGACTCATATCTGGGCGACAACGCGACGATCTGGGGGTTGATTATTCTATGTATTTTAGATACCCCAGAGGCCTGTTGACCCCATCCCCCTAGTAGGACGGTACAGCATACCGGAAGAGATCCTTACTAGGTATCCGAATGCATTCTGCTACTGCAGTAGTTGGGTTCAATCCTTAGATATTTAAGGATAACCACGACCTCCATACCTCTGAGTGACGAAGGCCATCAATGAACTCTATCAGGTTCGGGTGAAATATATGTCACTCAAGGCTGCGCCATCACCGTCTTCCTCGGTGAGAAATTCTGAAAGGGGCCTGCCGGTCTTACAATTACTTGACGAACATTGCATGCCTATAGGGCAGCCTTTGAGAAGTATGTACCCGACCCCAATCAACCACACGGTTTTCACGGTGGAACAAAGGTTTTATTCATATGCATGCTTAACTCTGCTCTCGGCACTTCGGCCTCGACGAGCACTTCACCTCTTTCGGTGGAAACAACACACTCCGGCTCAGCGGCCCTTACGAGTCTGGTTGTCTGATAATTCTCAATGAGCATGCACATGACTCGATCTCTACGGATCGGCTACTCGGCGTATTTTTACGCAACGAGCTCAGGACCTCGTCAAGGCGCTACCACTACTTTGGCGCAGCGGCTCTTACAAGTATGATGCCCTTGCAGGTGTCAGGGAGACGAGTCATTCTGACATCGTTCCAACAAAGGACATCATTGTGCCACTTAACTGGTTTTGGCAGCTCTTCTGCCAACCATTCTGTCAACACCTTCTCTGCTCTACCGGCAGTGGTGCGACGAACCTTTCTACATTGTAGAAGGCGTTTCATAACTGGGTAGCACTTCTGCTACGTTCTTTCTGAGCCATTCTTAGCTCCTTCAGGAATTTCAGCAGCACTTCCTCTCTTTTACGGAGAAAGCGTGCGTTTCTTTTATCCATTTCAGCGGCATCTCCCCTCTTTGGTGGGAAATTGCTACGCTTAACTCGGGAAATGGATGCGCACCGTTGTGCGTACTTTGCATCCATCAAGGTTGCAGGAACCTTGGGCCATAGCTAGGCCATACGTAATTGATTTAGTCTTTACGTAAAGAGCATTTTGCCAAAAGGCGAAGCCTTTCCAATAGGGGCTTCATTCGTCAAGCAGAATCTTGTACGAGGAGCGGTAAGGGAATCGCATGGGCGATTTTGGAGTTGATCTCCGTTTGAACGCTCACTTACGCGCCATATATGTAATATAAGCAGAAGCCTGTGCTTTATACAGAGGCGGCGTAAAGAAATGCATATACTATTGTTCAGGGTGTGTAACTGAACGAAATATTCTACATATATAACAAAGCAGAAGCCTTGGCATCGTTCGACGCGACGGCGTAAGTAAAGACATTGCAGAAAGCAGGAGCCTTGGCATCGTTCGACGCGACGGCGTAAGTAAATGCATAATCGGAAGTGCAGTAATCGGAAGTACAGAAAGCAGGGAGCCTTGGCATCATACGACGCGACGGCAAAGGTAAATTACATGGCCTGTGCGATATAAGACGCGTCGGCAGTATCAGCAGATATACACCTAGATCTGTATCCAACGATAGTTACGAGGCGAGCGAGTGAACACCGAAGTGTCCTAGAGGGCTCAACCAAGAACTAGGGTGAGATACTATTTTGAAGAACGCACATACTGCGTATTCGAACATATATATCCGACGATAGTTACGAGGCGAGCGCGTGAACACCGAAGTGTCCTAGAGGGCTCAACCAAGAACTAAAGCAAGATACTACTTCAGAAAGTATATTCTATATACAAACAGTCAAATACTTGAGAGAGATGGATCAACGAAGCGAACTTACTTCAAATCGTGGAAGAAACGGCTCCGGGTTGCTTCTTCGGCTTCGAGCCTTCTTTCGAGAGGTCAGACTAAGTCAGATGAAGCTGACTTAGTTGAGAAAGAGGTAGAGCAGGTCAAGCTACTCAACCTAAGTGGTTTGAACCAAACAGGGTTCAATCCAAGTCAACTGGGTTCAGCAGGTTCGAACTCAGCTCAAGTAGGCTAAGTCTGGGTTCAGAAATCCAAACCGGAATCTGGACCAAAAAGGACTTTGACTTTGACTTTAAACCCAACTAGGTTCAAGTCAAGTCAACTGGGTTTGGACCAGGTCAAGTGGGTTCAGACCCAGGTCAGGTGGGTTAGGACCAGGTCAGGCAGGCTCAGGCTAAGTCAGGCAGGCTCAGACCAGGTCAGGTGGGCTCAGGTGGGCTAGGCTAGGTAGGGGAGGTTTAGGAGAGAGAGAGAGGAGGCAAGAGAGAGAGGGGGTCGATTTTTTATGAGAAGAGAGAGAGTGGGGAGGGCTATTTATAGCCCAAGCCCACCTCCTCTTGGGAATTTTTATCCCCCTTTTGCCCCTGAGCTTTATTTTAATTCCAGGAGGTTCCTTTTGAGGTGGGGCCCACTAGATATTTCCATAGGATATTTTGTGGGTCCCACAAGATATTTTCTGAGGAATATTTCTGTGGGTCCCACCAATATTTCCGTGGGTCCCGCAAGAATTTCGGGTTTCCGGCGATTTTTTTTCCGAAAAATTCTGAGTACGCCATTCTCTTCGTATTGACGTAACTAAGAAAGTTGGCTCGAGGAAATCCTTTGTTTTTGTTTAGTTAAGAGGTTATGGCTTCCAGAGTGTTTGAGCATATATTCGCAAAGCGACGAATATCTCAAGTATAACTGGTTCGTACAAATCGATCTGATTTGTATTTCGGGTTCAGATGTTATTTTTACTTGAAAATGCCTCGTGAATTTCTTCAGAAAGATACTGAAAAATTGCGGGTCTTACACAAAAGTTTATTTATCCAAAATCAACCTAAAGCCTAATAAAAAAACTGAAATCCAATTTAAAATTCAAATAACAAAAATATAAGCAAAAGGATCCAATCTGTGCAATGATTCTTAGGCAATACAAACAATTTTCAATTTAATTAACTATGACAAATCTAGAGAGTAGCCGAATACCATTGCAGGCCGCCACGAGGGACAAGCTTCATTTGAGATAGTGAATGGGCTACATCACTGTGCTGGTGTGGGCATTTCGGTGTGTGCGTGAGTTTTGCTGTGCCACTCTCCTTGCACTCTGAATTATCATGGAGATCCTAATCTGAACATGAAATGCTAATAACAAATCCATATCTGGGTCAAAATCAGAATCATATTTGAATGCAGATCTAAAATATATATTTCATAAAAGTGAAAATTTTAACTTGATATTTTAAAGAATTGCTATTGTAAAAACCTGATATTAATAAAATAATTTTTAAAAAATTTATGACTTATTAGTATATATCAATAATTTTCCAAGATTTTTCAATAAAAACTAAATTCTTCAAAGTATTGCAAGATTACTCTTAAAAGTCCTTGGGTTTCGTCCCTACCAAAACAAGCACTACACAAGATTAATCGACCAACTCCAAATAATTTGCCACTTCTTTCCTTTTGGGGCTAAATTTTAAGTCGATATGAGATCTCTAATTGAGTACATAGAGCTTTAAATTAGACTAAAAACCCCACCATGGCAATCCAAATATTTTTTGAAACCAAGGACGGGACAAGAAAATATGTGGTGCATCATCTTATAATTCTAAGATTTTAATCATAACGCATACATGACAAGGTCAATATCGGATAAAAGCATGCAGTTTTAAAGGTACTACAATGGCTTTTCTCACTCTCTGAAATTAAACAAGTGGTCTGGCACTTAGCCCATTTGAAAGCCCTAGGGGTCGATGGCTTTCCCATCGGCTTTTTCAAATATTTATGGGATTCCATCGGGTTATCTAGATCCTTATTTTTGGAAAGATTTTGAAAATGAGTTTTAAATAAATATTTAAAAATATAGATTTGGGATTAGATTCTTGAAAGTTATGGGTTTCGTTCTTCAAGAATTTGAGTGTTTCTTCCTTCTGTGAGCAAGAATCAGATGATTCAAGGGTGCAACTTTTCATCTTTTGATTCCTTTGTCATACGATCCAACATACCTCGATTTGCTTTTCTAAAAATAAAAATGCGGTTGATGGTATATGTCAACACCAACACTAGAAAATATGGAAAACAAACAAAAATATAGAAATTAGAGATTAAATACACCCCAATAAATAAAATAAAAATAAATAAAAGTAAACTTACTATGGACTTTGGTAGCCCTCCTAATGACTTTGAGAAATTTTTTTCTTTTAAAACTAGTGAAAACAACCTTTTTCTTTGGGTTAAATATTCTGGGTGGGCTACAGTATGAACAATCATCATAACTGAACTAAAATACGAATAACATTCACTATTAAAATTTAATTCAGTCTCAATAATTAAAAAATCATATCAGAGTATTTTCAATCTAAAATAACAATAAATATTTTTTCAAAACTATCATAAAAGAAGAAAAAGATTGGCGCTCAACAACGTCAGAGCATTCCATATTCGCTCCGCAGCTATATATCATACCTCACTTGAAAATCCATAAAATGGGTCAGACTCGTGAAAGCCTGATTGGAAATAACGACACAGGTAAACCAAAACTAGTATACATTATCATATTTCAACAAACTCACATAATGATGCAGTCAATTATTCATTCAAATATACATATCATCACAACGCATCACAAGAATATCATTTATAAATAGTTATAATCTTATGCATGATTAGATAAACGTAAATGCACTGACCATTCAAGGACATAAGATCTTTCATGCATGCGTGACTTTAATTGTCTTTATTTAGGTTATTGTTTTACGTGATGCATGCCATGCTTAACTAAATGCACAAACAATTACGGTGATCATTTCTTAGCCCTGTGGGTATTATACAAATAATACCTAGATCAAGATCATGACCATGACTTAGGAGGTACATTCAAACAATTTATGGTTATGCTCTAGACGGACACCTTTCACTTGTCCTGGGTGAGAGCTCCCAACACCTCTTTCCTGATGCATCAAACTTCTACTCATGTGTTTCGCGACCTACCACCCCATGACTAATGTGGAGGCATTTTCCTATTTTCATGGCTGAGAAGGAGCAACCTTCCATGCTCAAAACAAGTTCCACGAAGTCGAAAGTACTACTTACCCTCTCATTATAAGCTCAATAGAATCAATGTTTACATGATTAAGTCTATTATTTATCCATGCATATACAGAATGAATATAATTTTAGCCCTATTATTTGGGTTCAAGAATGCAAAATTCAATGCCAAAGATACTATCATGCGACACATGCAATTATAACATATCAAACTCATTTATGCATTCACTTATAAGCATTGATCATGATTAACTATATGTATTCTTACACAATCATATAAACACATAATGCATAACACATGCACTTCAATAGCAGTGTGCATTCAATCATGCACATGCAAAAGTTTCTCTTTTCATGTCATGTTCCTTTAGGCACTTATTACCTGCATAAACACAACATTATAGGTTGCATCTGCATGCTTATTTATCATTTAAAAACATAGGCTCAAATCATACATTCACTGCATGTATTGCTTAACCGATTCATACCTGGTTCGAGATCCGCTTAGGCCCATATCTGCTATTTTGTTTTGACTGTGACAGCTCTATTCATAGTCTAAGAACTAAATTCAAATTTTTACAAAATGTAAGAAATTTTACCAGATTTCTAATACCGCAAATCGTTAACAAAAATTTCTTTGGATTAAGGAGATATGATCGATTTAGGCTCATGTATACTTGATTGTTCTAATTGTCACTGTTCTATGCATATTCGAAGAACATAGTTTAATTTTTTTTTAAAATATATGAAATTTCCTCAGCTTTCCAACACTATAAACCGTTCATAAAATCTCCTTTGAATGAGGTAGATATGATCTATTTACCCGACATATGTCATATCTTTCACACAGTCGAGAATAGACATTCGGGTGAAATGACTAACACATGTTCCATATTTTCTTTTCACTGATTCATGAAAGCAATTTTTTTATTTTCTTTTCTTTTTATGGGTTCAGTTTAAACCAAACCCCAATTTTGATTTATTCAAGGTCACCGTTGGTTTTGAAACAAAAATCATATTTATGTTCTTTTAAAAACCGGTTTGCTTAGTAAAAACAAACATAAGTGTTCTTTCTCACATATATTTTTTTATTAGCCATGACAAACTGAATGTATACTTACTTATAAGCATATTAGTTCCACCACTTAAATATGTACAACAAGGATAAAGTTTTGCAAAATACTTAATTGATTTCAAAAACATTTTTTCAAATAAACTATTTTTGAAACTCTTTCGATTGTGTGACTGCAACTCCTTGATCAACCTAACTTCAACGGAGGTTCAGACCTCCTACACTTAATAGTGGAAGGATAGAAGCAAGAAGGAAAGATAAAAAAGAGAGAAAATAAAAGAGAAAAGAGAAGAGTAGAGAGAGAAGGCTAAAAATTCTAAACATACCAATAACGAGGGGGGGCATGAGCCCTTCTTGGCTCTTTATATAGTTTTTCTCTGCTTTACAAAACTTTCTAATTCCTAAATTTTCAGCCCAAACTTTCTAAATTTCAAAACAACTTAGCCTAACACACATCACTTATTTGTTAAGTTTTAACTTATATATATATTTTTTCTCTTTGTTTGTTTTATATTTAGGAAACTTTTGAAATATCAATTTTCAGGGATTCTAACCTACAACTTTTAAATTTAATTCCAACATGAGCTGCTACATAAGATGGGCCCACATAGGGGGACACCCCACATGTGGACCTCTATCATTCTATTAAACTTAGTTAATTCAAGTTTTTCATTCTATAAAATATATATTTATTATTTTATGCTATTTTAGAATGGATTTCAAATCCATACAAACCAAATTTTAACTTAAAAAAATTACATCACATACACATCAAATTAAACCTAAATTCATCTAAAATCGTATTTGACTTTATTTCAACACAATTTGCCAATTATTTTATTAAAATTCTAACTTTTTATAAATTTAATTTTGAATGAAAACTTCAATAAAATCAACTTTGATTCTTTATAAAATATCTTTTCAAATTCAACTTAGACTAATTTGCATTTTTATGTTTCTTTCATATAAAAATCCTTATTAATATTATTTTATTCATTAAAAACGCTTTAAAAAGTCAAAGGTGTTATATTTAAATTCAAATTGACGATTAATTCAAATTTGAACTAGATCAAAACTCAAAATTCTATTCACAATAAACTCCAAAATTAGATTCAAATTAAATCTAGATTAAATCTAATTAAAAATTAAAACCCGATTCAAAATAAATTCCTAATTTGAAATTTCTTCTAAATCTAGATTAAAGCTTGAATTACAATTTAATCATATCTTAAGTTCAAATAATATTTTAACATTAAATTTGTGTTTATTCTTCTTAAAAATATCAAAATTTTATGGGTTTTTGTGATCGTTGCAAATTTTTTTCTTTTCTTCCTTTTTAGGAAAAAAAGAGAAACTCTCGCAAGGTCTCACTTGACCTTTTGTAGAGATATTTTGAAATTACTCACCTCCATTTTGAAATTTATGAGAAAATGAGGAGACACAATTCGCTCCTCGGTACGAGGTTCAACCGTTTCTAGCACCTTTACCAAAGGTAATCAAACCAAGGATCGAATTCATGCCTTTTGCTTTGCCTAAATTTGTCTAAGTAATTATTCTAAGTTCTTAATGCACATGGAATCAAGCTTGTGCTACGATTTTGAACTTGGAAAATGTGTATGATCTTTGGAAATGTTTCAGAAATTTGGATTTTTCCAAGTGATTTTGAAATGTATTTAAAAACATTCTTTTAAGAAGTAAACTTTGAAGTTCAGAAATC
This sequence comes from Nuphar pumila, assembly GCF_984573655.1. NCBI lineage: Eukaryota > Viridiplantae > Streptophyta > Magnoliopsida > Nymphaeales > Nymphaeaceae > Nuphar > Nuphar pumila. Next base: position 59,489,851 of record NC_143251.1, on the reverse strand, counting down.
AATTTTGAATTGAAATGTTAACTTACTTATAAGCATATTTTTGTTCTTTTGAAAACCGGTTTGGTTAGTAAAAACAAACATAAGTGTTCTTTCTCATATATATATTTTTTATTAGCCGTGACGAACTGAATGTATACTTATTAGCATATTAGTTCCACCACTTCAATATGTACAACAAGGATAAAGTTTTGCAAAATACTTACATGATTTCAAAAACATTTTTTCAAATAAACTATTTTTAAAACTCTTTCGATTGTGTGGCTGCAACTCCTTGATCAACCTAACTTTAACGGAGGTTCAGACCTCCTACACTTAATAGTGGAAGGATAGAAGCAAGAAGGAAAGATAAAAAAGTGAGAAAATAAGAGAGAGAAGAGAAGAGTAGAGAGAGAAGGCCAAAAATTCTAAACATACCAATAACAGGGAGGGGGGGGGGCATGAGCCCCTCTTGGCTCTTTATATAGTTTCTCTCTCCTTTACAAAACTTTCTAATTCCTAATTTTTCAGCCCAAACTTTCTAAATTTCAAAACAACTTAGCCTAACACACATCACTTATTTGTTAAGTTTTAACATACATATATATTTTTCTCTCTTTGTTTGTTTTATTTTTAGAAAACTTTTGAAATATCAATTTTCACGGATTCTAACTTACAACTTTTAAATTTAATTCCAACATGAGCTACCACATAAGATGGGCCCACATAAGGGGACACCCCACATGTGGACCTCTATCATTCTATTAAACTTTGTTAATTCAAGTTTTTCATTCTATAAAATATATATTTATTATTTTATGCTATTTTAGAATGGTTTTCAAATCCATACAAACCAAATTTTAACTTAATAAAATTACATCACTTACACATCAAATTGAACCTAAATTCATCTAAAATCATATTTGACTTTATTTCGACACAATTTGCCAATTATTTTATTAAAATTCTAACTTTTTATAAATTTAATTTTGAATGAAAACTTCAATAAAATCAACTTTGATTCTTTATAAAATATCTTTTCAAATTCAACTTAGACTAATTTGCATTTTTATGTTTCTTTCATATAAAAATCCTTATTAATATTATTTTATTTATTAAAAATGCTCTAAAAAAGTCAAAGGTGTTACATTTAAATTCAAATTGACGATTAAGTCAAATTTGAACTAGATCAAAACTCAAAATTCTATTCACAATAAACTCCAAAATTAGATTCAAATTAAATCTAGATTAAATCTAATTAAAAATTAAAACCCGATTCAAAATAAATTCCTAATTTGAAATTTCTTCTAAATCTAGATTAAAGCTTGAATTACAATTTAATCATATCTTAAGTTCAAATAATATTTTAACATTAAATTTGCCTTTATTCTTCTTAAAAGTATCAAAATTTTATGGGTTTTTGTGATCGTTGCAAAATTTTTTCTTTTCTTCCTTTTTAGGAAAAAAAGAGAAAAACTCTCGCAAGGTCTCACTTGACCTTTTGTAGAGATATTTTGAAATTACTCACCTCCATTTTGAAATTTATGAGAAAATGAAGAGACACGATTCGCTCGTCGGTACGAGGTTCAACCGTTTCTAGCGCCTTTACCAAAGGTAATCAAACCAAGGATAAAATTCATGGCTTTTGCTTTGCGTAAATTGGTCTAAGTAATTATTCTAAGTTCTTAATGCACATGGAATCAGGCTTGTGCTATGATTTTGAACTTGGAAAATGTGTATGCTCTTTGAAAATGTTTCAGAAACTTGGATTTTTTCAAGTGATTTTGAAATGTATTTAAAAACATTCTTTTAAGAAGTAAACTTTGAAGTTCAAAAATCAATTTTGAATTGAAAGGTTAAAACTTGAATTGAAAGCATGAAATTGAAGATTTTAAAATTGGATTCAAAGTTGAGAACTTTTAAATCTAAAATTAATTGAAAATCAAATTTGAATTGATTTTGAATAATGAATCAAACTTAAAAATTGATTTTGAGATTTGAAATCATAATTGAACTTGAACTTAAAATTAGAATTGAAGTTTGGAATTTTGAAAGATTGAGTTTTGAAAAATGAACTTATAAATTGAAATTGAATTTGAAATTAAAAGTTGAAATGAAAACTTGATTTGAGACTTGAATTTGAACTCTTGATTTTGAAAATGAAATTTGAAATTAAAATTTAGAATACAAATTTTGAATTTGAAATTAGAATTGAACTTTTAAACTGAATTTACTCTGAATTTTGAGAATTTCAAAAATTGAAATTGAATTATTGAAATGAATTTACTTTGAATTTTGAAAGTGGAAAATCAAAATTGAATTTGAGATTCATTTTGAACTTTGAATTAGTTTTAAAATTTAAAGTTGAAACTCAGAATTCCAGTTTAAATTGAATTTGGAATTGGGATTTTGAATGAAAGTTAAAAGTTTGAAATTTGAGAAATGAAATTGAATTTTGAAAAAGAAATTTAACTGAAATCATTTTGGAATTTGAAAATGCAAAATTTGAGAAATGATATGGAGGGCACGTTGATTTGCTCTCAAAGAGAGATCGAAAGCAATACCCTAGAAAACACGCGGCGAGCTATTCATGAGGGAGAAAGGTGAGAGAGAGAGAGCACCTGGCTGCCGGAGGTGCGGTGGATGGCTGCAGTCGGAGGTCGACCTAGGGTTGGAGCACGACGAGCGAGCGAGGGTGATGCAACCCCCAAATCTCCAAAGGACCGAGGATCCACAGTCAAAGGCCCTCTTCAGCAGACATGAAACCCCCAAAACTCGAAAGAACTTGCTGCCTGAGGGGCGGTGGGGCGTAGCTGCAGAGGAGGTCGAGTGATGGTGGTTCGAGCACAGCGAGAGGCGTCGTGCAGAGGAGGTCGGGCGACGGTGGCTCCTGAGTGTTGAGGGGGGTTGCTCCTTCACCGGTGGCTAGACGCCAAAAACTCCCAATCTCCCACCGTCGTCGATGCTGGAATGGTGGCAGAGGGGGACGAACCGCAGGACGAAGGTGAGACTTGAGTCGAGACCGAGAGGGGCAGAGGCTAGGGTTTCAACCAGGGTTCTTCTGCTTTGCAGGGACAGAGAGATTTCCCGATCTTTGCAGGGACAGAGAGATTCTGCGATAAGAAAAGATTAGGGTTTGAAATAGAGACGAAGCAACCGATGAGAGAAATATGCAGTTTTGCCTTTCTGATGGAAATGGCAGAAAATGGGGAGTTGGGTCGTGGGTAATTAAGGAAGGGAATATTTGGTGGATTTCAGAGAGATACATGCAGAGGAGAACCCGATTAGAGAGAGCAGAAGATCGCTAGAGGTGGGGTTCGTAGATGGAGGAATGGTTGTCATTGCTCGCCAGAGGGACACTGTTTAAAGTGCCAAAAAGAGGCTCATCGGAGGGATGATGGTCGTCACTTTCTAGAGAAAGAGAGAGAGAGAGAGAGAGAGAGAGAGAGAGAGAGAGAGAGAGAGAGACTAGCCGATGGTGGGGAGGAAACTGGCCTGGATAGACACTGCGGCAGGTGGAGAGGAGACTGACCAAGATGAATGTTGTTGGTGGTGGGAAGAAAATCAACTTTAATTAAGGCTGAAGATGATAGGGAGGAAACTAGTGGACCTTGTTGGGTGACGATGGTCATTAGGGAGAAGGCTAGTGGCATAGTGGTGGAAGTGGTGGGAGAGAAAAGGGGAAGGTAGGGAAGGAGAAAGATAGAAGTTGTTTGATCTGTAAATGGGATGATTGTTGGTTAAAATCAGTTGTTGGAAAACATATTCTAATTTTCATATATATATATGTATATACTTCTAATGAAAGTAAGGTATATGAGAAACTAATTAGGTTGGTGAACATTGGATTCAAAGTTACATGGAGATTAGTCTTGGGTGTTTATTTCGACAACAACATTACTTGGCATTCCAAGTGGACCCCACAAAAAAAATGGTGCCAACATTGTAAAAAAAGTACTTTTCTAAAAAAATTGTAGGGTTTTTCTTCATTCGATGTAGTCCATTCAGTTTCTTCCCTATGACCCATCTATCTCTAGCTGAAACCGTTTCACCTCATCCCAGCTTCCCCCTCTCTCTAAAAAATAACAGAAAGAGAGTTCAAAGTTGAAAAAGTTGGTTTATTTTCTTTGTATGTTTTTCTTGTTGAATGCATTTCCCTTTTCGTCTTCCTCTGATGGTCCATTTTTTTCTTGTTGATGTGAGGATCATTGATTTTTTTTATTTTCTCGAATTTGGGGTTTGTGGGTTTGGCTAGGCTAAAAAAGGTAATTGAGAGAGCATAAGGAAAAAATAAGGTAAGAAACTTATCTTTGTGTTTTTTTTTTTATTTAACAAATCTCTTATGCTTTCTTTTGAGAGGAGAGGTGGGCACCATTGATTTCTAAGCTGCTTTTACAACTTCCATGCCTACCCACCACATTCTCTCTCTCTCTCTCTCTCTCTCTCGTAGTTTGAAGAAACACTTTTTGTAGGCCCACCCTCACAAATTTGTTATTTTTGTTCCTTTCCATCAATTGGGTTTTTGTGATTAATCGTTTCATTTTCTATGTGCCTTAGCTTAATATTAGCCAAATATATTTCAACTAGTTTGGAAGTGGCTGGTCAAACCCCATCTGAAGCTCAAGGTGGGGTTATAATGTGATTAGGAATGGCAATGAATCGGGGAAAAATGGGGCCCCACCTTGGACCGGGTATGTAGGACATGAAACGAGGATGGAGGTTAAAACAAAAATGTATGCAGGGGTGGAGGTGGGGTTGGACTTGCGCTTTCTCCTGCCCTGCCTTGCCTCCCCACCCACCCAATCACGGATCCCTATTAGTAAAACTTTCTCTCCTTCTTTAGGAATGGTGGTGGACCAAGGGGAAATGGGGTCCCACCCCACCTCGGCTTGTTTGGACAGGGGATGGAGGTGAGGATAATTGTTAAAATTAAAAGTTGTGCGGGGATGGATGGCAGAATTTTAAGACAAGGCGAGGGTGAAGACCTTGTTTGATCCCTACATGTGATGCATTTTTTTCTAATACTAAGCCAAACCCACAAACCCCAAAATTAAAGGGATTAAAAAATCAATGATCCTCACATCATCAAGTAAAATGAACCATCAGAGGAGAACAAAAAGGGAAATGCATTCAATAAGAAAAACACAAACAAAAACCCTGACTTTTTCAACTTTGAACTCTCTTTCTGTTATTTTTTAGAGAGAGGGGTTGGGTAGGTTGGGAGTTAGAAGACGGGTTTAGTTAGAGAGAGACGAGGGCAGAGGGAAAGAAAAAACTAAATGGGCAGCATCGAATGAAGGAAAACCTTGCAACTTTTTTATAAAAGTATTTTTTTTTCTTTTCTTAATGTTGGGGGCTTTATCTTTTGTAAAAGTATATATATATATATACACAGTCTGGTATAGACTGTGCTCTGCACAGTTTGGGTAAAGACTGTGCTCTGCACAGTCTTTCTCTCTAAAGACAAAAGTATATATAAAAATATATAAAAGATATGTTTTTTTTAGTTTTTATAAATTTTTGTCCTAAAGAATGGACAAAAATAGACTCGATCAATGTTGATCGAGTGCAAAACATGGACGAACTCGGCCTTGACTCGTTGACCGAGTTCGAATTGGCATTGACCGAGTCCGGGCCGTGTCCGAAGCCGCACCTGTGTTGGGGCGTGTCGACTCGGGTGCGGTGCCTCCTTAGCCGAGTCCGTGTGACATAGATATTGGGGTTTTATTTTGTTTTTATTTTTGAGCTTCTTCAAAGATTTAGAACGATGTGATTTAGAAAATGAACTTTTATTTTATATAATTCTAATTTCATTTGGCATCAGATAACTTGTTTGATGTTGTTTTGTATAAATTTCACATATAACAGTCAGAGTCGTCTATGGAATCCCTGGGACAACATTGCAAGGTTCAAAGCAAACGTTTGGCTCCATGGAATCCCTGAATGTCCACAAGAGCATGGAAGACTGACTACTTTCCAGGCACACAATTTATGGTCCGTCAAGGTCTATGTTTCACTTACACTAACAGAATCATTGACTGGGTTTTACCTTGGGATCGAAACAGGTCCGGATATGGATCCGGTCTTGATTGAATCGACACTGGATCTGATCATTGAAAAGTGGCATAGCGTAGGGGTGAAAAATGGGTCTGAAGCTTCAATCCTATTCCGAAGTAGATCTGACCTATAAAATCTGATATTCAGATAATCCATATCCGAATATGACAGATTTGGAACAAATAATTTGGGGTTGGGGCGGATCATTTTACCGTAAAAATTCATACAATCAGTTCCTTGTTTATTGGAGAATTTTTTGTACAAAGCTGAGGATAAGCATGATCATCTTCACTTGCCATTAGCTTTTTTACGTTTGACACAGTTCAAGGTGGTTCAAGCCAAAAGCTTGGATACCCCTTGAAATTGAACCGAATCATAGGACCCGAAGCTCATGGTCTTCCAACCACTTGATGAGCCTTTTAGTTTTAAGACAACAATTGTAGGCTGTAAATATGTTCAATTTACTAATTGACAGCAAGTCCTTTGAAGATACCCTAATTCCCAATTAATAGGGCAATCAATCGGTTCAAAACGTATAAGATGGGTGGTTCTACATTTAGGGTTTACAAAAAAGAAATGACGAAAATTAGGAATTGAGTCAGATCTGGACCAACCTCACCTATGCCAGAATTGGGCCCTGCTCCATTGTCCAGGGCTTAAGCCTGCCTGTTTTAACAAATGGATCTCCAAGCACGGTTTGTCTAATTGATCAGAAATGGTCATCAATGGGACTGGATCCAGACGGACTTTTGATCCAAACTACAAATTAGACATGCTACCCATACATGAATTTTAAAATAAGATCTACTTATATATTTAGATCGACTTCATATTTATGTTATTTTGGACACAATCTGAATCTATTTAGATCCATGCATGTGTGGGAATATATACAACAATACAAATCAACCTATTTATGCTTATTTCCATGAAAACTCTCGTTTACAAACACTGTCAGAATCAATACTACCATATAAAACTTCATATACGAGTTCAACTCTACTGCAATTTCAGTTCGGATCCATATTTGCAGCATTAAATTCAAGTTCGGATCTAGGTTGCTGGGATCCAGCTCATATATTGATTTTCCATTCTTTGTAATGCCAAGGGTATCTTTATGATTGTCTAAATGCAGAAAGTTTTCTAACATCCAGAATTTAAGGGAAAAAGATCTCAACCACAGGCTAGCAACTGATCATCTTATTAATACTTACCACGTGAAAACAACTTACCGATCTTCTCCTTGCCCTCCATTGTGTCTAGCAAAAGTGAAGGTTCTGCTTGGGAAGTAGAGCGATTCTTGGGAATTAAGGATTCCAAAATGCATTTGTTTTTTCGTTTGGCATGCATGTAAAAGGCAGTCAAAGAAAAAGAATCCAAATTCCTTTCAAATAAATTCCCTTATTTTTCCTACCAAATCCATTTTACCAATTTCTTCCAAGTATCTTTTGCCAAACAGATAAAGAAAAATGGGTACTTCAAAAATGTCCTTCATAATTTGCTTCCTATTACTCACGGTGGTCCATTGCAGTAGCACCACGGAAAGGAAGGTAAGTAATTGATGAGACTAGCTCAAATTTATTTCTCACAAGTAGGTAGCTAGTGAGTCAATTGGATATCATTTTGCCTATTTGATTATTTGGAAGTCATAAATCTCAAGCAATTATTGGTGGTTCACATAACTTAAGATTTTCTGTTGATACTTGACATAGATTAATCATTTCATATATTAAACTGTCTAACATTGGCAGTCATACATCGTGTACATGGGAGACGTGCCATCCAATTTTCTCTCAGACACGCACCATCACATGCTTGCATCTGTAACCGGCAGGTCACTCTCTCTCTCTCTGTTTCTCTTTTGTTTCTCTCCCATCCAATATTCTGTTGGATGTATTTTGGTAATGTTGAATGGTGAATGTTCTCCTTTCTCTCTCTCCCTCTCTCTCCCTCTCTAAATCCATCGACAGGTGCAGTCTATCATGATATATATTTGGAGTCTTGAAGATTTATGATTTTTGGCCATCAATTTTTCAAACATTATAAAAACCAACCATGTCTTGAAACCAAACACTACATGCCTTGATCCGTATAATACCAGGCACACAGATCTCATCTGTATGATCAAACTTTTAAAATAAAACAAAAAAAATTCATACAACCCATATAACATGCTTCATTTAGCACTCTCTCTCTCTCTCTCTCTCTCTCTCTCTCTATATATATATATATATATATATATATTTATATATATATATATAAACCTAGCTTTCCCAAACAATCATGGCTGGTGCCACATGATGTTTTCCAACCAATCCTACATCAAAATGGTAGCAGTAGTATCTCAAATGAATGAGTTTTCCTATCAAACTTAAGTTTCGAAAATTTATTTGTTATTGATACTAAATCATAAATGTGTATACTATCCAAAAAGTTTCCACTCGTTCACAATTAATTATTGGCATTCCTTGAGCATGTGATGAGCAATTTGCTTTAATTTCATGAAATTCATTTTGGCAGCCATGACATTGCAAGAGAGACAATGGTCTACAGTTACAATCGAAGTTTCAATGCATTCGCTGCAAAACTCTCACCGGAGGAAGCTAAAAGTTTAGCTGGTTAGTATGAAACACAAGTACATTGACTATTGTATACACAATCAATTTTTCCAATAGTTTAGCTTGTTTAATATACTATTATTTAATAATGTGCAGAAACTGAAGGCGTGACATCAGTATTTCCTAATTCCTATCACAAGCTTCACACCACAAGATCGTGGGATTTCGTCGGCTTCCCTTTGAATGTAAAAAGGCAGCTCAAGTTTGAAAGTGATGTCATCATTGGAGTTTTGGACACAGGTAAGCATTAAAGGGTATTATGAATGTAAGCAATGGTTTGATTAGATATGAATAAGTTGTTCCTTGGTTTTCTAGCCAACTTGACCCAGTCACATTTGTTGCTCTTTTTATTTTATTTTATTTTATTTTGAAGGAGCTCTTCTTCTTCTTTTTTTCATAAAATTGATTCTTTTCAAGAAAATGATGCCATCTTTCCTCATATAAACATAGGTATCAGCCCCCATTCACAGAGCTTTGACGACAAGGATCTTGGACCTCCTCCTGCTAAATGGAAGGGCACATGTGAAAGATCTGAGCATTTTAGTGGGTGTAACAAGTATGCTCTCTCTCTCTCTCTCTCTCTCTCTCTCTGATTCATTCAAAGATTTACACTCCCAACCTTCAATAATTAAATTGACACAGCAAACTCATCGGAGCCAACTATTATAGAATAGACGGACCCTTCACGCAACTTCAACCCTCTGATATACTATCTACAGTTGACACTAAGGGTCATGGCACCCACACAGCATCAACTGCAGCTGGTGTCCAAGTTCCAAACGCAAGCATGTATGGGCTTGCTAATGGCACTACGCGGGGTGCAGTCCCTGCAGCTCGCCTTGCTGCATACAAGGTATGCTGGGAAGACATTGGCTGCTCCGACATCGACATTCTTGCTGCCGTCGACGATGCCATCGCCGATGGTGTTGATGTGATCTCAATCTCCATAGGCGGCATGAACAATGGATACCTCAAGGATGCAATATCGATCTGGTCGTTTCATGCCATGAGTAAGGGAATTATCACGGTGGCGTCGGCCGGGAACGATGGCCCTGACCCTGGCATGGTGGAGAATGTGTCACCATGGATCCTTACGGTGGCGGCGAGTTCCATTGATCGGCAGTTCAGAACCAAACTTGCACTGAGCAATGGCATGCAGATTACAGTATACCTTTGGCTCTTCACTAAAAATTTTCTTCACAATCTTTTTTTCTAGCTAGGTCGCTTGTTTTAGCTTATATATTAAGTTTGTTAATTTGGTTCTTCTTTTTAAAATGACAGGGCATATCATTAAATACTTATTCCCCGAATAAGAAATATTACCCACTCATCACTGGGGCCCAGGCAGGAAGCAGTTCAGGTGGCTACGGGCCATATCCAACGTAAGAACAACTGCATACTTGTATAGTCTTTGCGTTCCTCGGGAAAGTTCAAGATAATTTTTAGAAATTCTTGGGGTCCGTTTGCGCGTGTAGTGTATATATATATATATAAAATCTCACGTACTTCTTAAAAGAATTCGCTACAAGAGGCAATCCTTAGATTTTTGACCATAGAGATCCGATCCGTACGGTTATATTTGTCAAAAAATATTTTTCAAAAGTGGGTTGAAGATTCGCACCCTATAAAATGTTTGCAATAGGATTATAGCTTGTACTCATGATTGCTTAACAATTTGTTTGCAGTTTTTGTGATCAGACTCTAGATCCCAACAAGGTGAAAGGGAAGATTGTTCTTTGTGATTTGGTAAAAGGAGACCTTGACTCCAGTGTTAGGGACATTGGAGGGGCTGGAATCATCTTTCAGAGTTACAAAAGCCAAGACGCAGCTTTCCCTTTTGCTCTACCAGCAGTTTTAGTGGATACCAACAAATCAATGACAATAAATGATTACATCAATTCTACTAGGTAAGTAAATTGAAACTCGATCTCCTCACTTAAATTCCTGACATGGGTAACGGTTACAATGAAACCTTGAAGTGAGAGGCTTCCATGCATTGACCACCACTATACAATCATCTTCACTCCCTTTTTGCGCAATTGCGTTGTTGTTGTTGTTGTTGTTGCGCGGTGGCGTGTATCGTAGGTGACGATCCTTCTCTGTCAGCCTACAGCTCCTTCCTTCTCAGTTGGGCCCCTAACCTTGTTCATCTAGCTAATTCCAGAGGAGGATAGGGTTATTTGTGACACAAACCCATCCTTGAATATCACCCGAATTCGTATTTGGGAAGCAATTCGATGTCAATATAAAGTTAAGCAATGGAGTAGTCATATCTGGAACTCTAATTAAAGCCCACCCACGATATTTGGCCACATCAATAAGACTACCAACTCTTGACAATGTTGTCTGCAATGGGAGACTGAAGCCAACAGACCTTCCAAAAACCTGATTTTGCCACCTTAATTATTCTCCAAAGCTCTATGAATTGCTATATTACATCACGTATATACTTGTTGCACAAAGATTGTTCCAAACATCATCCATTAAAATTGATTTTTTCCTCTATTTTTCTTGAAGGTCGCTTTATGCAGTTATATACAAGTCTTATACAGTTAATGTGAGCATTCCACAAATTGCATCTTTCTCATCTCGTGGCCCTAATACACTCTCACCAAGAATCCTCAAGGTAATGCAGTATTTTACATGCTTAAAAGGGAGAGCAAATCGGATCATTGGCTGAGTAGGTACTCTGCCCAATGACTGGATGCCATGCATCCCCTTCTGTCCTCTAAATGATCGGATAGTGCTAATCATTGTTGCTTGATCTAATAACCATACCCTTGATTACAGCCTGATATCACTGCCCCTGGGCTAGATATTCTGGCCGCATATACACCATTATCTTCAATGACTGGGAAGAAGGATGACGAACGAATGGTTAACTATAATATAATGTCTGGAACTTCAATGTCATGTCCTCATGTGAGTGGTGCGGCTGCATACGTCAAGTCTTTCCACCCTCGTTGGTCTCCTGCTGCAATCAAGTCTGCTCTCATGACCATAGGTAAATTTGTTTTCTATTTTGTTTTATTTGATATTTTTCCTCTATAATATTTGCTTTGCATTGACAATGATGCCTTAAAACAAATAAAATACACACTAGTATCTGATTGTAGATGTATAGATCTGTCTTTGTGGTTTCGTAAGTTTGATCCTTTACTTCACTCAAAGAATTCTATAGTTGGTAGATTGCATCAAAATAGTAGTGTTGTTCTCTGTTTTTGCTTCGGTCTGTAAATGTGTGAATTTGGAAATCCATTGATTTGCCTTTTGCAAACAAAAATATAATTAGAGATTCGCCAAATAACATGCCAATAGTTCTATATTGCAATTCATAAAAATAATCTGCAAAATGTCTCTGCTCTCTCCATTGAAATGAATACTCAATTCTCAACATGGTAGGTGCCTATTTTTGCCAATATAAGGGGAAAAAAAAAAACCATGGCAGGTGCTTACAAATAGTTGCAACGAGGGCAGTTGTCATGCTATTTGATATGATGTTATATTCCATCGCAACTGCACATCTCACTTGATGGAGCTATCTATGTATGGCCCCCCGCTTTAACATTCTCATGGTTTCCAAGTGAGATGTACAAGATGGATTGAATACAACCCATGACCGTAACTGCTCTAGATGTGCCTAACCTTGGAAGTTGCTAACCCAGATAGCCCATTATGTCTGAAGATTTAAAGGTGCCTATACCATATCTTTAACCGTTTTTCTTTCTCATTTCCAGCAAAGATGATGGACCCAAGGTTGAATGAGGACGCAGAATTTGCCTACGGTTCGGGTTTATTTGATCCAAGACATGCTGTTCACCCAGGCCTAGTGTATGACATGGACCAATTGTCATACGCCCAATTTCTCTGTAAAGATCACATAGACGGTGCTGCCTTGGGAATCGTGACTGGTGGTCAATATAACAACTGCTCCGCCATACCTGCCGGCCAAGGCTATGATGGTCTCAACTACCCATCGATGCAGGTCCAAGTTAACAATGGATCCGACCCGATCCATGCCGTGTTCTATCGCACAGTGACCAATGTTGGTGCAACAACTTCAGTCTACAAAGCAATGGTCAATGTCCCAAGTGGGCATAAGATCAGTGTCACACCAGAAACTCTCTTATTTAGCAGACGGGGACAACGTCTATCCTTTAAGGTAGAGGTGAATGGTGATCCTCTTGGCGCCAATCCTATAGCATCAGCTTCACTTGTTTGGGATGATTCAAAACATAAAGTCAGAAGTCCCATCGTTGTATATCAATTGGCTCCATTCCAAGGAATCACCCACATGTAAAATGTCAAACTTTCATGATATTGAAATTACACTTTTACTTTATAAGAAGAAATGTTCTTTTAGTTAATTATTTTTTCATGTAAAACTTATTTATTTCTTATTTTGGAGAAGAGGCTCAAGGATGAGCAAAAATGCAGGCTTTATCTACCCTTTTTAATGTTACTTTTTTCTCTCTTCAATTATTACTTTCTTCTACTTCAGTTTCCTAAATGCTTCATATTCAAATCTTAAAGCTTGCGCTTGGAAATGAAACGATGCATGGTTGAAGTGTTTAGCCTGCACGCAATAAGTTTAGAGTTCAAATCCTATTCGTTATAAGTTTGAAACAATAATTTATTTTGTAAATGAGCCGAGTTTGAGTTTGGCTTAGTAGGTTTATGTTGTAAATTCTATTATTTTCAACTATGAACAAGTATATATATATATATATATATATATTGTAAATGAACTAGCTTGTACTTTGCTTGTTTGGCTCAGGCTTTTCACGAACTCAACCATGGCTCAATTCAATCAAGAAATGAGCTGAACTTGAACACCCTCTACAATCATGGATTATCATATGGTGTTTATATATTCTCCAACAGTTGAGTTTTTCTTCAATCAGACAATACATATTGTTTTTATTTTTTATTTGTTAATTAATATTCTTTTAAGGAAGTAAAAAGTATGTTTTAGATTCTGAATTTTCAAGATTTTGGTATGTCTTTAAATTAAGTGCTAAACATTAACGGATTATAATACTTTGTATTGTAAAGTTTTAAATGCATTGTGAGCCATCCCTTTCCACTTTTTGAAAAACATGTTGAGATGTAAAAACTTCACAATAGTTGGTCGGTTGAGGGACAATGGCAGATTAATGTAGCTAGACAACATAGTTTAGCCAACAGCTTCAGGATTTGATGTGATCATTGGCAGGAATGAGGATTAGGAACAATAATGACAAAATAAGGTGAAAATACGAGAAAGATAGAGAGTAAAATATGACCTCTTGTTACTAGATACCAGCCAACCTTTTTGCGACCTGGCTGCCAGATCACTATCACGGTGGGGGGGGGGGGGGGGGGTTGACCTTCCTCCAAGGGTGACTCGTTCTCCACGGCATGGCAAAAACTGTTGACAATCTCCAATTGATGGGGTTTCAACTGGTTAGTCGGTGCTATTTTTGTGAGTGTGTTGTGGAATCTAATGAGCACCTCTTCGCTGGGTGCATATGGTTTAGGAAGCTGCAGGAGTTCTTCTAGAACAAGGTTACAACTGATAGTTTTTGCAGTCTGTGAGATGTGTTCCTCTCTCAAAAGGATCGGGCAAAGGGGACTACAAGTGGAGTAGCTGGGTTTTGATTTCAATGGCAGCTGATTTGGTTACACAAGCATGAGATTGTTTTTTAGAGGGCAACCCCAAGCATAAAGTTATTACAGGTTAGAACCACCAACGAGTGTAGAGAATGGATGATGTTGAAGAAAGCAAAAAACAGGAGCAACGCCTTGCTTCCGGACATGTTGGTTCAACATGCTCATGTTTAGCGGTTCTAGAATTGGGACCTCTTTTGATAGCTCATCTCGAATTCAGCTGTCTCAATCACCGTGTTTTTAATTATCTTTGTATATGTCATGAATTAATTTCTACAAAATGAGAATGTTTGCCTTTCTTCTCAAAAAATAAAATCTTCACAAAACATATATCTTGTTAAATAAATTATAAATAATAAATATATAAGATTCAGTTGATGAAACACTCAAATATTAAAGAAGGAGAGCTGCCTGATAATCATTGGTTATAGATTTTGGACCTTTTTTTGGTTGGATTATATCTTTGCTTTACTTATGCACACACAAGTGTCTGTGTGGATGGTTCATGGGATTAAAGCTCCCTCAAATAGTGATTTTCTTCCAAATGATTAATGAATATGATGCAAGGGTCCAGAGTGGGATAGTAAAAACTACACCACGATCTATACTATTGCATACTAAACTATCAAAACACTAAAAATCGACTGAAGATAAAACGAAAATTTTGGAAGCTTAAAAGAATGAAAAATAAATCTCTAATCGTCCCAAATTTGTTTGAACAATGATTGTTTATAGAAAAAGGCAAAAGTTTATGAATCCAAAATCAACCTAAAGCCTAATAAAAAAACTGAAATCCAATTTAAAATTCAAATAACAAAAATATAAGCAAAAGGATCCAATCTGTGCAATGATTCTTAGGCAATACAAACAATTTTCAATTTAATTAACTATGACAAATCTAGAGAGTAGTTGAATACCATTGCAGGCCGCCACGAGGGACAAGCTTCATTTGAGATAGTGAATGGGCTACATCACTGTGCTGGTGTGGGCATTTCGGTGTGTGCGTGAGTTTTGCTGTTCCACTCTCCTTGCACTCTGCATTATCATGGAGATACTAATCTGAACCTGAAATGCTAATAACAAATCCATATCTGGGTCAAAATCAGAATCATATCTGAATCCAGATCTAAAATATATATTTCATAAAAGTGAAAATTTTAACTTGATATTTTAAAGAATTGCTATTGTAAAAACCTGATATTAATACAATAATTTTTAAAAAAATTATGACTTATTAGTATATATCAATAATTTTCAAGGATTTTTCAATAAAAACTAAATTCTTCAATGTATTGCAAGATTACTCTTAAAAGTCCTTGGGTTTCGTCCCTACCAAAACAAGCACTACACAAGATTAATCCACCAACTCCAAATAATCTGCCTCTTCTTTCCTTTTGGCGCTAAATTTAAGTCGATATGAGATCTCTAATTGAGTACATAGAGCTTCAAATTAGACTAAAAACCCCACCATGGCAATCCAAATATTTTTTGAAACCAAGGACGGGACAAGAAAATATGTGGTGCATCATCTTATAATTCTAAGATTTTAATCATAACGCATACATGACAAGGTCAATATCGGATAAAAGCATGCAGTTTTAAAGGTACTACAATGGCTTTTCTCACTCTCTGAAATTAAACAAGTGGTCTGGCACTTAGCCCAATTGAAAGCCCTAGGGGTCGATGGCTTTCCCATCGGCTTTTTCAAATATTTATGGGATTCCATAGGGTTATCTAGATCCATATTTTTGGAAAGATTTTGAAAATGAGTTTTAAATAAATATTTAAAAATATAGATTTGGGATTAGATTCTTGAAAGTTTTGGGTTTCGTTCTTCAAGAATTTGAGTGTTTCTTCCTTCTGTGAGCAAGGATCATCTTCACTTGCCATTAGCTTTTTTACGTTTGACACAGTTCAAGGTGGTTCAAGCCAAAAGCTTGGATACCCCTTGAAATTGAACCGAATCATAGGACCTGAAGCTCATGGTCTTCCAACCACTTGATGAGCCTTTTAGTTTTAAGACAACAATTGTAGGCTGTAAATATGTTCAATTTACTAATTGACAGCAAGTCCTTTGAAAATACCCTAATTCCCAATTAATAGGGCAATCAATCGGTTCAAAACGTATAAGATGGGTGGTTCTACATTTAGGTTTTACAAAAAAGAAATGACGAAAATTAGGAATTGAATCAGATCTAGACCAACCTCACCTATGCCAGAATTGGGCCCTGCTCCATTGTCCAGGGCTTAAGCCTGCCTGTTTTAACAAATGGATCTCCAAGCACGGTTTGTCTAATTGATCAGAAATGGTCATCAATGGGACTGGATCCATACGGACTTTTGATCCAAACTACAAATTAGACATGCTACCCATACATGAATTTTAAAATAAGATCTACTTATATATTTAGATCGACTTCATATTTATGTTATTTTGGACTCAATCTGAATCTATTTAGATCCATGCATGTGTGGGAATATATACAACAATACAAATCAACCTATTTATGCTTATTTCCATGAAAACTCTCATTTACAAACACTGTCAGAATCAGTACTACCATATAAAACTTCATATACGAGTTCAACTCTACTGCAATTTCAGTTCGGATCCATATTTGCAGCATTAAATTCAAGTTTGGATCCAGGTTGCTGGGATCCAGCTCATATATTGATTTTCCATTCTTTGTAATGCCAAGGGTATCTTTATGATTGTCTAAATGCAGAAAGTTTTCTAACATCCAGAATTTAAGGGAAAAAGATCTCAACCACAGGCTAGCAGCTGATCACCTTATTAATACTTACCACGTGAAAACAACTTACCGATCTTCTTCTTGCCCTCCATTGTGTCTAGCAAAAGTGAAGGTTCTGCTTGGGAAGTAGAGCGATTCTTGGGAATTAAGGATTCCAAAATGCATTTGTTTTTCCGTTTGGCATGCATGTAAAAGGCAGTCAAAGAAAAAGAATCCAAATTCCTTTCAAATAAATTCCCTTATTTTTCCTACCAAATCCATTTTACCAATTTCTTCCAAGTATCTTTTGCCAAACAGATAAAGAAAAATGGGTACTTCAAAAATGTCCTTCATAATTTGCTTCCTATTACTCACGGTGGTCCATTGCAGTAACACCACGGAAAGGAATGTAAGTAATTGATGAGACTAGCTCAAATTTATTTCTCACAAGTAGGTAGCTAGTGAGTCAATTGGATATCATTTTGCCTATTTGATTATTTGGAAGTCATAAATCTCAAGCAATTATTGGTGGTTCACATAACTTAAGATTTTCTGTTGATACTTGACATAGATTAATCATTTCATATATTAAACTGTCTAACATTGGCAGTCATACATCGTGTACATGGGAGACGTGCCATCCAATTTTCTCTCAAACACGCACCATCACATGCTTGCATCTGTAACCGGCAGGTCGCTCTCTCTCTCTCTCTCTGTTTCTCTTTTGTTTCTCTCCCATCCAATATTCTGTTGGATGTATTTTGGTAATGTTGAATGGTGAATGTTCTCCTTTCTCTCTCTCCCTCTCTCTCCCTCTCTAAATCCATCGACAGGTGCAGTCTATCATGATATATATTTGGAGTCTTGAAGATTTATGATTTTTGGCCATCAATTTTTCAAACATTATAAAAACCAACCATGTCTTGAAACCAAACACTACATGCCTTGATCCGTATAATACCAGGCACACAGATCTCATCTGTATGATCAAACTTTTAAAATAAAACAAAAAAAATTCATACAACCCATATAACATGCTTCATTTAGCACTCTCTCTCTCTCTCTCTCTCTCTCTCTCTCTCTCTCTATATATATATATATATATATATATATATATATATAAACCTAGCTTTCCCAAACAATCATGGCTGGTGCCACATGATGTTTTCCAACCAATCCTACATCAAAATGGTAGCAGTAGTATCTCAAATGAATGAGTTTTCCTATCAAACTTAAGTTTCGAAAATTTATTTGTTATTGATACTAAATCATAAATGTGTATACTATGAAAAAAGTTTCCACTCGTTCACAATTAATTATTGGCATTCCTTGAGCATGTGATGAGTAATTTGCTTTAATTTCATGAAATTCATTTTGGCAGCCATGACATTGCAAGAGAGACAATGGTCTACAGTTACAAGCGAAGTTTCAATGCATTCGCTGCAAAACTCTCACCGGAGGAAGCAAAAAGTTTAGCTGGTTAGTATGAAACACAAGTACATTGACTATTGTATACACAATCAATTTTTCCAATAGTTTAGCTTGTTTAATATACTATTACTTAATAATGTGCAGAAACTGAAGGCGTGACATCAGTATTTCCTAATTCCTATCACAAGCTTCACACCACAAGATCGTGGGATTTCGTCGGCTTCCCTTTGAATGTAAAAAGGCAGCTCAAGTTTGAAAGTGATGTCATCATTGGAGTTTTGGACACAGGTAAGCATTAAAGGGTATTATGAATGTAAGCAATGGTTTGATTAGATATGAATAAGTTGTTCCTTGGTTTTCTAGCCAACTTGACCCAGTCACATTTGTTGCTCTTTTTATTTTGTTTTATTTTATTTTGAAGGAGCTCTTCTTCTTCTTTTTTTCATAAAATTGATTCTTTTCAAGAAAATGATGCCATCTTTCCTCATATAAACATAGGTATCAGCCCCCATTCACAGAGCTTTGACGACAAGGATCTTGGACCTCCTCCTGCTAAATGGAAGGGCACATGTGAAAGATCTGAGCATTTTAGTGGGTGTAACAAGTATGCTCTCTCTCTCTCTCTCTCTCTCTCTCTCTCTCTCTGATTCATTCAAAGATTTACACTCCCAACCTTCAATAATTAAATTGACACAGCAAACTCATCGGAGCCAACTATTATAGAATAGACGGACCCTTCACGCAACTTCAACCCTCTGATATACTATCTACAGTTGACACTAAGGGTCATGGCACCCACACAGCATCAACTGCAGCTGGTGTCCAAGTTCCAAACGCAAGCATGTATGGGCTTGCTAATGGCACTACGCGGGGTGCAGTCCCTGCAGCTCGCCTTGCTGCATACAAGGTATGCTGGGAAGACATTGGCTGCTCCGACATCGACATTCTTGCTGCCGTCGACGATGCCATCGCCGATGGTGTTGATGTGATCTCAATCTCCATAGGCGGCATGAACAATGGATACCTCAAGGATGCAATATCGATCTGGTCGTTTCATGCCATGAGTAAGGGAATTATCACAGTGGCGTCGGCCGGGAACGATGGCCCTGACCCTAGCATGGTGGAGAATATGTCACCATGGATCCTTACGGTGGCGGCGAGTTCCATTGATCGGCAGTTCAGAACCAAACTTGCACTGAGCAATGGCATGCAGATTACAGTATACCTTTGGCTCTTCACTAAAAATTTTCTTCACAATCTTTTTTTCTAGCTAGGTCGCTTGTTTTAGCTTATATATTAAGTTTGTTAATTTGGTTCTTCTTTTTAAAATGACAGGGCATATCATTAAATACTTATTCCCCGAATAAGAAATATTACCCACTCATCACTGGGGCCCAGGCAGGAAGCAGTTCAGGTGGCTACGGGCCATATCCAACGTAAGAACAACTCCATACTTGTATAGTCTTTGCGTTCCTCGGGAAAGTTCAAGATAATTTTTAGAAATTCTTGGGGTCCGTTTGCGCGTGTAGTGTATATATATATATATATGTATATATATATATATAAAATCTCACGTACTTCTTAAAAGAATTCGCTACAAGAGGCAATCCTTAGGTTTTTGACCATAGAGATCCGATCCGTACGGTTATATTTGTCAAAAAATATTTTTCAAAAGTGGGTTGAAGATTCGCACCCTATAAAATGTCTGCAATAGGATTATAGCTTGTACTCATGATTGCTTAACAATTTGTTTGCAGTTTTTGTGATCAGACTCTAGATCCCAACAAGGTGAAAGGGAAGATTGTTCTTTGTGATTTGGTAAAAGGAGACCTTGACTCCAGTGTTAGGGACATTGGAGGGGCTGGAATCATCTTTCAGAGTTACAAAAGCCAAGACGCAGCTTTCCCTTTTGCTCTACCAGCAGTTTTAGTGGATACCAACAAATCAATGACAATAAATGATTACATCAATTCCACTAGGTAAGTAAATTGAAACTCGATCTCCTCACTTAAATTCCTGACATGGGTAACGGTTACAATGAAACCTTGAAGTGAGAGGCTTCCATGCATTGACCACCACTATACAATCATCTTCACTCCCTTTTTGCGCAATTGCGTAGTTGTTGTTGTTGTTGTTGTTGTTGCGCGGTGGCGTGTATCGTAGGTGACGATCCTTCTCTGTCAGCCTACAGCTCCTTCCTTCTCGGTTGGGCCCCTAACCTTGTTCATCTAGCTAATTCCAGAGGAGGATAGGGTTATTTGTGACACAAACCCGTCCTTGAATATCACCCGAATTCGTATTTGGGAAGCAATTCGATGTCAATATAAAGTTAAGCAATGGAGTAGTCATATCTGGAACTCTAATTAAAGCCCACCCACGATATTTGGCCACATCAATAAGACTGCC
Source organism: Nuphar pumila (assembly GCF_984573655.1). Taxonomy (NCBI): domain Eukaryota; kingdom Viridiplantae; phylum Streptophyta; class Magnoliopsida; order Nymphaeales; family Nymphaeaceae; genus Nuphar; species Nuphar pumila. Next base: position 59,468,982 of record NC_143251.1, on the reverse strand, counting down.
AATTCTTGACAATGTTGTCTGCAATGGGAGACTGAAGCCAACAGACCTTCCAAAACCTGATTTTGCCATCTTAATTATTCTCCAAAGCTCTATGAATTGCTATATTACATCACGTATATACTTGTTGCACAAAGATTGTTCCAAACATCATCCATTAAAATTGATTTTTTCCTCTATTTTTCTTGAAGGTCGCCTTATGCAGTTATATACAAGTCTTATACAGTTAATGTGAGCATTCCACAAATTGCATCTTTCTCATCTCGTGGCCCGAATACACTCTCACCAAGAATCCTCAAGGTAATGCAGTATTTTACATGCTTAAAAGGGAGAGCAAATTAGGTCATTGGCTGAGTAGGTACTCTGCCCAATGACTGGATGCCATGCATCCCCTTCTGTCCTCTAAATGATCGGATAGTGCTAATCATTGTTGCTTGATCTAATAACCATACCCTTGATTATAGCCTGATATCACTGCCTCTGGGCTAGATATTCTGGCCGCATATACACCATTATCTTCAATTACTGGGAAGAAGGATGACGAACGAATGGTTAACTATAATATAATGTCTGGAACTTCAATGTCATGTCCTCATGTGAGTGGTGCGGCTGCATACGTCAAGTCTTTCCACCCTCGTTGGTCTCCTGCTGCAATCAAGTCTGCTCTCATGACCACAGGTAAATTTGTTTTCTATTTTGTTTTATTTGATATTTTTCCTCTATAATATTTGCTTTGCATTGACAATGATGCCTTAAAACAAATAAAATACACACTAGTATCTGATTGTAGATGTATAGATCTGTCTTTGTGGTTTCGTAAGTTTGATCCTTTACTTCACTCAAAGAATTCTATAGTTGGTAGATTGCATCAAAATAGTAGTGTTGTTCTCTGTTTTTGCTTCGGTCTGTAAATGTGTGAATTTGGAAATCCATTGATTTGCCTTTTGCAAACAAAAATATAATTAGAGATTCGCCAAATAACATGCCAATAGTTCTATATTGCAATTCATAAAAATAATCTGCAAAATGTCTCTGCTCTCTCCATTGAAATGAATACTCAATTCTCAACATGGTAGGTGCCTATTTTTGCCAATATAAGGGGAAAAAAAAAACCATGGCAGGTGCTTACAAATAGTTGCAACGAGGGCAGTTGTCATGCTATTTGATATGATGTTATATTCCATCGCAACTGCACATCTCACTTGATGGAGCTATCTATGTATGGCCCCCCGCTTTAACATTCTCATGGTTTCCAAGTGAGATGTACAAGATGGATTGAATACAACCCATGATCGTAACTGCTCTAGATGTGCCTAACCTTGGAAGTTGCTAACCCAGATAGCCCATTATGTCTGAAGATTCAAAGGTGCCTATACCATATCTTTAACCGTTTTTCTTTCTCATTTCCAGCAAAGATGATGGACCCAAGGCTGAATGAGGACGCAGAATTTGCCTACGGTTCGGGTCTATTTGATCCAAGACATGCTGTTCACCCAGGCCTAGTGTATGACATGGACCAATTGTCATACGCCCAATTTCTCTGTAAAGATCACATAGACGGTGCTGCCTTGGGAATCATGACTGGTGGTCAATATAACAACTGCTCCGCCATTCCTGCCGGCCAAGGCTATGATGGTCTCAACTACCCATCGATGCAGGTCCAAGTTAACAATGGATCCGACCCGATCCATGCCATGTTCTATCGCACAGTGACCAATGTTGGTGCAACAACTTCAGTCTACAAAGCAATGGTCAATGTCCCAAGTGGGCTTAAGATCAGTGTCACACCAGAAACTCTCTTATTTAGCAGACGGGGACAACGTCTATCCTTTAAGGTAGAGGTGAATGGTGATCCTCTTGGCGCCAATCCTATGGCATCAGCTTCACTTGTTTGGGATGATTCAAAACATAAAGTCAGAAGTCCCATCGTTGTATATCAATTGCCTCCATTCCAAGGAATCACCCACATGTAAAATGTCAAACTTTCATGATATTGAAATTACACTTTTACTTTATAAGAAGAATTGTTCTTTTAGTAATTATTTTTTCATGTAAAACTTATTTATGACTTATTTTGGAGAAGAGGCTCAAGGATGAGCACAAATTCAGGCTTTATCTACCCTTTTTAATGTTACTTTTTTCTCTCTTCAATTATTACTTTCTTCTACTTCAGTTTCCTAAATGCTTCATATTCAAATCTTAAAGCTTGCGCTTGGAAATGAAACGATGCATGGTTGAAGTGTTTAGCCTGCACGCAATAAGTTTAGAGTTCAAATCCTATTCGTTATAAGTTTGAAACAATAATTTATTTTGTAAATGAGCCGAGTTTGAGTTTGGCTTAGTAGGTTTATGTTGTAAATTCTATTATTTTCAACTATGAACAAGTATATATATATATATATATATATATATATATATATATATATATATATATATATATATATATATATATATTGTAAATGAACTAGCTTGTACTTTGCTTGTTTGGCTCAGGCTTTTCACGAACTCAACCATGGCTCAGTTCAATCAATAAATGAGCTGAACTTGAACACCCTCTACAATCATGGATTATCATATGGTGTTTATATATTCTCCAACAGTTGAGTTTTTCTTCAATCAGACAATACATATTGTTTTTATTTTTTATTTTTTAATTAATATTCTTTTAAGGAAGTAAAAAGTATGTTTTAGATTCTGAATATTAACGGATTATAATACTTTGTATTGTAAAGTTTTAAATGCATTGTGAGCCATCCCTTTCCACTTTTTGAAAAACATGTTGAGATGTAAAAACTTCACAACAGTTCGTCGGTTGAGGGACAATGGCAAATTAATGTAGCTAGACAACATAGTTTAGCCAACAGCTTCAGGATTTGCTGTGATCATTGGCAGGAATGAGGATTAGGAACAATAATGACAAAATAAGTTGAAAATACGAGAAAGATGGAGAGTAAAATATGACCTCTTGTTACTAGATACCGGCCACCCTTTTTGCGACCTGGCTGCCAGATCGCTATCACGGGGGAGGGGGGGACCTTCCTCCAAGGGTGACTCGTTCTCCACAGCATGGCAAAAACTGATGACAATCTCCAATTGATGGGGTTTCAACTGGTTAGTCCGTGCTATTTTTGTGAGTGTGTTGTGGAATCTAATGAGCACCTCTTCGCTGGGTGCATATGGTTTAGAAAGCTGCAGGAGTTCTTCTGGAAAGAGGTTACGACTGATAGTTTTTGCAGTCTGTGAGATGTGTTCCTCGCTCTCCCAAAAGGATCGGGCAAAAGGGACTACGAGTGGAGTAGCTGGGTTTTGATTTCAATGGCAGCTGATTTGGTTACACAAGAATGAGATTGTTTTTTAGAGGGCAACCCCAAGCATAAAGTTATTACAGGTTAGAACCACCAACAAGTGTAGAGAATGGATGATGTTGAAGAAAGCAAAAAATAGGAGCAACGTCTTGCTTCCGGACATGTTGGTTCAACATGCTCATGTTTAGCGGTTCTAGAATTGGGACCTCTTTTGATAGCTCATCTCGAATTCAGCTGTCTCAATCACCGTGTTTTTAATTATATTTGTATATGTCATGAATTAATTTCTACAAAATGAGAATATTTGCCTTTCTTCTAAAAAAATAAAATCTTCACAAAACATATATCTTGTTAAATAAATTATAAAAAATAAATATATAAGATTCAGTTGATGAAACACTCAAATATTGGAGAAGGAGAGCTGCCTGATAATCATTGGTTATAGATTTTGGACCTTCTTTTGGTTGGATTATATCTTTGCTTTACTTATGCACACACAAGTGCCTGTGTGGATGGTTCATGGGATTAAAGCTCCCTCAAATAGTGATTTTCTTCCAAATGATTAATGAATATGATGCAAGGGTCCAGAGTGGGATAGTAAAAACTACACCACGATCTATGCTATTGCATACTAAACTATCAAAACACTAAAAATCGACTGAAGATAAAACAAAAATTTTGGAAGGTTAAAAGAATAAAAAATAAATCTCTAATTGTCCCAAATTTGTTTGAACAATGATTGTTTATAGAAAAAGGCAAAAGTTTATGAATCCAAAATCAACCTAAAGCCTAATAAAAAAACTGAAATCCAATTTAAAATTCAAATAACAAAAATATATGCAAAAGGATCCAATCAGTGCAATGATTCTTAGGCAATACAAGCAATTTTGAATTTAATTAACTATGACAAATCTTGAGAGTAGCCGAAACCCATTGCAAGCCGCCACGAGGGACAAGCTTCATTTGAGACAGTGAATGGGCTACATCACTGTGATGGTGTGGGAATTTTGGTGTGTGCGTGAGTTTTGCTATGTGTGAACACCCCAAATTTTCCAAAGATTTGCAAAAGGGACCTTTTTGCCCCTGGTTCCATTTTCTGAGAAAATCAAAGCGATTTTGAAGCTAAATTTCAGTCATTCTTCAGATTTTCGGAATGAATTCCATATTGATATACTCAAAATTCAATTCTGAATCCAAACCCAGTGTTTTAAATCCAAATCTGAGCCCCGTTGTCCGATTTCCAAATTAAAATTACAAAAATACCAAAAATGGCTCTAAATGGCTCAAGCAATTCATCTGACACTCTGTTGAATCCCCAACCCTATATTTCTCAATTCGAGGTTGTAAACTCCGAATATTTCCTAAAAATCCAGACATAAATCCACTTTCTGAAGAAATTTTCTCAAAAGTCGCCTTGAGTTCTCAGAAAAATCCCTTTTGTAAATATTTTACAAAAACACACAAAAAAAAAAGTTTTAATCTTTGGTTTCTCGTAAAATTTTAGGATTTTATTCTAAAAATGCAAAAAAAATGGAAAAATAACATAAAAAACCAAAAAAAATGGGAAAAGCTACAAGAAAAACGAATGATTTTTAAGCTTTTTGAAGCCATTTTGCCAAAAACCTCACTTTTAACCACTTTATAAAAATTTCTTAAAAAGTGGACCTCCTTTATGATAAAGTGGAGAATTCCAATGACTCCTTCCTGCACCTCTCTCCTCCTTTCTCCATCATCCGATCCTCAACAAACCCTCTTCTCTCCACCCTTAATCTTCAACCATTTCCTCTTCCAAAGCTTCGATGATCTCTTTAAGAAGAGACATCAATCCTCCTCTGTTGAGGATCATCCATTTTTTTTCTGGTATCGGCCATCTACATTCACCCATCCATTTTCTTTCTGAACATTCCATACAACAACTTTGTCTCACGCAATAATTCCCGAAGCTCCAGTAATCCTCTTCATTTCCCCTCTGTCTTTCTTCTCATTTTTTGGGTGAAAAGAGTCCACTAGTCTGAAGCTTCAGCAAATCTTCGAGTGGCGGGAATCGATTTACAATCCATCATCATCGAGCATTGGTTTTTCTGCTGAAGCATCCATCATCGACCATACGATCTTCCTTCTGAAGAACTACGAATACAGAATCCCTGCAAAGATCAGGTAAAGCTCCTTTCCTCCTTCTGCTTCCTCTGTAAATTTGCCCCTTCCATTTTTTTTTCTCCCAGAATCTCTTCTTTTGGGCTTTCTTTTTCTTTAATATTGTAGCAATATCGCAACATCGGTCTGCCTATAGCAGCCCCGATTCGCGTTTTTGCAATAAAAATTTGGCCCCCTCTGCTGGGTTACATCTCTCTTATCATTGTTTCATGCATTTCGATTTTCGTTCCTTCTGGTCATTTTCCTAATTTCTGTCTGACACTATGGATTTTGTACTTGAGTCAATACTGTCGTTGATCTGCAAGCTTGTTAGCTTCAGACCCACGTTTGTATCATGCCCCATGGCATTGACGACATGGAATCCTTTGCATTATGGATGATTGCCCTGCATTTTTTTTTTATTTATGATCTTGTTTTTAAGCCTTAACCGATCACCACGCACGATCCTGCGAGTTCGATAACTCCATTGTTGTCATACAGGTCACCGTTATAATTCACACCTTTTATTTTATTTTCTTCTACATCCAATCTTTAATCCCATTTGCTTTTATGTTTAATATGTGTTTTATCTGTCATGTGAATTTTGAATTCCTGTTCTCATTCGATAGTTAATTACATTTTTAATCTACTGGTAACCTGCTGATTTCATCTTCTCCTGTTTCAATTTTTTTTATTCTGGTATTAGCACATTATCTGTACTGTAAATAATTCAATTTCTGGAGTGATTGTGTTTAGAACTTGGACCCATTTCTGCACTTCATATGATATATCTTTACTAAAGGGCCTCTTGACAACCAATATGGGCCCTGGTTGAATAATATGGAGCTTGCTTTAAACAGAGTAAATATGTGCTTACAACATTGGCCTCAACAGATGGTGGCCTCCAAGTCATTTTGCCTTTAATGCAACTTGTTTCTTGAAATCCAACAATTTGACATTTCAACACAATAATGTTGGCAACAATTTTAGACAAAACAGGCAGTTACGTGGTTAAACTATCATGAGTTATGCATAATTTCAGCAAGAACTTGGTGCCAGAGGTTTGTACATAAACATTGGATTGAGCTGCAAGAAAATGATGTTTTAATTCTAAATGGTGGAATTAGCATTCCTTCCAGGATTTCAATTTCATCCAACAGGTTTAGAGTTGTGCTATTTTACTTAAAAGGGAACATCTGTGGGGACAGATTCAGCACAATGTTATTTCAAAGCTGGATATCCACAAGTTCGATATCTGGGATCTCCCAGGAAAATCTTGTCTTCATAGCAGAAACCAATTCTGCTACAACTGATTTACCATCGATGGTTGCCGACCTTATATGATAAAGCCTTCTCTCCAACTTTTGTCTCTTTTTCTTTATGAACTCAAAAAAAAATTATGTTCATGAGCATTTCTGGTTTAGGTCATGTGATTTGAAGTAGCATTGATTGAGTTTCCAGGATGCAGAGTTTTGCCAAAGATGGAGGCAGTTTGATAGAATTCGTGGATAATAACTCCATGCTTTTTTCTGTTCACCCTTCTTCACAGCATATACCCCACCACACTTCTGCGCCTGTACACATATTCCAGCTCCATTCATTTCCAGCAGCATCACCTCCCAATACGATTTCACTACCTTCCACCCATCAGAAAGTTGAAAACCACATTCAAGGCTTCAAGGCTTAACTTTTTTATGTAGGTCAACCACTTAGATCTCCTAGATTAAAAAAAAAAAAGAAATCTCTTAACTAGATTGTTAAAGGTTTTTGGAAAGCTTTTTGTTTGAACTTAGTCGTTGTGAGTTGAGTGAAGCACCTGTGAGAGTTGTTCTGCTGGTGAATTTTGAATTCAGATTCATCTTGTTCTGGTTTGTAGTCTCTGAGAACTGAAAGAACCAAGCATCTTGTCCTAGAAATTAGTTTTTCTATTGCACTGTTTGACATTATTAATACTCCTAAAAGTTTCACAACATTATGAGTTACTAGTTCACAAAACCCATGTGTGTCTCTTGATTCATAAGCAGCAGTACTGTTTATATCTATAGTCCATCTGTATCTACCAGTGTTGTCTTCATACTCTCCAAGCAGCAGTCATATTCTTCAGAGGTCCGTTCATAAGTCCAACTCCCATCCAGGCCCATGCATTGTGGATATAGGTTATCCTGTCAGGAGTTGGCATGACTACTTGCAATAAAATTCTGATTCCCATTATCTCGAGGTGTCCTGCCAAGCAGAGCACTCTCTTAAGGCCCTCAAGGACTTACCGAGTTCATATATTCAGTGGCCTGCATGCACCACAATTATTTAGTGTCCATAGTCTCTAGGCACCAAGCTTCTCTCACCTACATATACTTGCAGCCCAACCACCAGTTAGGATTCTCTTACTGTTATGTCTGCTGCAGATTTACTATCGTGGAACTTCCCCATAACATCTATACACCTCCCTGCACACTATTCCTGCACCATCCGCACCCTGTTGATATCCATTTCATATATTCCTCTGTATACAAATCCCTTCATTGTATTTGTCTGCTGCCACAACTTGCACCTTCGCATATACTGTCATAAGGATTTCTCCATGACCTTAATCGTTAGAGCTGCTCCTTTTAGTTTCTTATTCTTCACAATGATATAAAGTATGCTGGAGTGGTTTTGATCCTACCTGCAAAATTTTGGAAAGAATGCTACAATTCCATATTTAGGAAGTTTTAGGTGTTTTAGCTGCAAGGTTTTCACATATCTCATATTTATTACCATATACAAATATATACATATATATGAAGACATATTGGTCATTTTCCTTCTTTCCATCATAAACATCTTGGTATATGAGCATTTCTACCATTGATATTCATATGATATGTGCAACTTTCTTCTATTTTCATGCTAACCAAGTGTTTTGTAGGAATAATATGGAAGATATCATCATTGGGAGTTGTAAATTCAACTTTATGCGTTGTAATAGTTAGATCTTAATGAGAATTTATATTTCCTGTTTTAGATAGAATGAATGAGCATTATAAATATCCTAAAATTGCTTATTTTCATGCTTTTCGCTTTTATTTCTCAAAGTCTCACAATGGTGAAACACGAATGGCATGCGCACCATTTCATAAGAGGTAAATTAATGATAAGTTGATGATTTACATCAACGGCCATAGTCGGGATGTAAACAAAACTTTGTATTTTTATCTTTTACAAAATAACACTAGATCTACACTGGATCTTTTTAAAAAATCATCATATCTTCTATAAATATTTTCCTCTTTTATCAGAATTTAATTTAAAATTAATTCAATATATATACCAATGGCCATAGTCAAGGTATATTGAGAGTTAATTTCATTTTAAATTCTATAAAAGCACCAAAAATGTATTTTATTCTTCACTTGAATTTAAATGTGGTTATTATATAATATATTCAATGACCATAGTCAGGGATATATTATATCTTCAACCTCATGAAATAGTTTTTCAAAATCTAATTTCAATTTCTTTAAATTCATTCATCATTTAGGATAGAATTGCATCATATTTTCAAAAAATTATTTTAAAAACCCAAGTGATTTTTGAACATCTTTTCTCAAATTTCTATTTCTATTTTATCTCAATTTCAAAGTCCAATTTGACTTTGGAATTTCAAAATCATTTTGTATTTAAAATTCCAATTCAATTCAAAGATTCAAAAAATTCAAAGTTCAATTTAACTTTGAAGTTTCTGATTCATTTTTCAACAAGTTTATATTCTTATCTTCAATCACAGTTTGAGATTGATTCTGAATCTTAAAACTTGACCCCTCTTAAAATTTAAATTCAATCTGGGTTTTCAAAACCCAGATCCATTTTCCAAAATCCTATATGGACTTTTAGAATCCAAATCCAAAGTTAGATCCTAATCCCAACTTGGATCCAGATTTTCAAGTACAATCTCCACTTTGGATCTCAGATTTCAGATCCACATCCATTTTAGGATCCAGAACCCAATTCCATATTGGATCTCAAATTTCAGATCCAAATTCATTTAGGATCCAGAATCCAATTCTATATTGGATCTCAAATTTCATATCCAAATTCATTTAGGATCTAGAATCCAATTCCATATTGGATTTCAGACTTCAGATCCAAATTCCATTTAGGATCCAGAATCCAATTCCATATTGGATCTCAGACTTCAGATCCAAATTCCATTTTACGATCCAGAATCCAATTCCATATTGGATCTCAGACTTCAGATCCAAATTCCATTTAGGATCCAGAATTCATTTCTACCACAGATCTCAGACTTCAGATCCGAACTCCATTCCAAAACTCAGATCCAATTCCCATTTAGGATTCTAAACCCAGAATTCAATTTTGAATCTCAACTCTATTTAGAGCCCAAACTTTGGATTCAAAATCCATCTTGAATTCCAGATTTCAAATCAACTTCAATTCTCAATTCCAATTCTTAAATCCAATTCCATTTCATCCCAGATTTCAAAATCCAAGTTTTGATTCCCAAAAATCCAAAAACCAATTCCATCTATGAATTCTATTTGGATTTCTCAAATCTTACTCTGATTTCAAACTTTAAAGCTGAAATTCAAATCACATTCCATCTCTATCCTGATTCAAAATCCTAAATTCAAAGTCCATTTATGACTTTGAATTTTCCTTTCTTCTCCTTTCATCTCAACTTCAAAACCATTCCTTTCGAAGTTCAAATTTATTTTCCCAAGTTCTGATTATTCCAAAAACTTAAATCTTAAAGTTCTAAAGTTAGAAACCATTTCCTCATTCTATTATCAGATTCATCTCAGAAACACTTGGAGATTTCCAAAATCATTTTTTGAAAGAGCATACATCCTTGCATTTGCACAAGCATGATTCTTTGTGCATTTAGACTTAGAATAAATTCTTAGATAATCTTTTAGCAAAGCAAAAGGCATGAATTCGACCCTTGGTTCGATTACCCCTGGTAAAGGCGCCAGGAACGGTCGAACCTCGTACCAATGAGCGAATCCTGTCTCCCAGTTTTCCCGCAAATATTTTAAAACGGAGGCGAGTTATTTTCTTAAATATCTTCGAAATTAAGGTCAAGTGAGACCCCACAAAAGCGTTCCTCTTCTTTTCTTTACTCTTCCCTCTTCTTTTCTCTCTTTTACTTTTCTCCCTTCAAAAAGGAGGAAAATAGAGGTTGGAAAGGAAAAGAGAAGGAAGAGAGAGAAACCACAAGAGAGGAAAATTTTTGCGATGATCACACTATGCCACTCTCCTTGCACTCTGCATTATCATGGAGATCCTAATTTGAACCTGAAATGCTAATAGCAAATCCATATCTGGGTCAAAATCAGAATCATATCTGAATCCGGATCTAAAATATATATTTCAAGAAAGTGAAAATTTTAACTTGATATTTTAAAGAATTGCTATTGTAAAAACCTGATATTAATATAATAATTTTTTAAATTTTTTTGACTTATAAGTATATATCAATAATTTTCAAGGATTTTTCAATAAAAACTAAATTCTTCAATGTATTGCAACATTACTCTTAAAAGTCCTTGGGTTTCGTCCCTACCAAAACAAGCACTACACAAGATTAATCCACCAACTCCAAATAATCTGCCTCTTCTTTCCTTTTGGCGCTAAATTTAAGTCGATATGAGATCTCTAATTGAGTACATAGAGCTTCAAATTAGACTAAAAACCCCACCATGGCAATCCAAATATTTTTTGAAACCAAGGACGGGACAAGAAAATATGTGGTGCATCATCTTATAATTCTAAGATTTTAATCATAACGCATACATGACAAGGTCAATATCGGATAAAAGCTTGTAGTTTTAAAGGTACTACAATGGCCTTTCTCACTCTCTGAAATTAAACAAGTGGTCTGGCACTTAGCCCAATTGAAAGCCCTAGGGGTCGATGGCTTTCCCATCGGCTTTTTTAAAATATTTATGGGATTCCATAGGGTTATCTTGATCCTTATTTTTGGAAAGATTTTGAAAATGAGTTTTAAATAAATATCTAAAAATATAGATTTGGGATTAGATTCTTGAAAGTTATGGGTTTCATTCTACAAGAATTCAAGCGTTTCTTCCTTCTGTGAGCAAGGATCAGATGAATCAACGATGCAACTTTTCATCTTTTGATTCCTCTGTCATACGATCCAACATACCTCGATTTGCTTTTCTAAAAATAAAAATGTGGTTCATGGTATATGTCAACACCAACACTTGAAAATATAGAAAACAAACAAAAATATAGAAATTAGAGATTAAACACACCCCAATAAATAAAATAAAAATAAATAAAAGTAAACTTACTGTGGACTTTGGTAGCCCTCCTAATGACTTTGATGAGCACAAGAAATCTGTCAGAGTTGTCACAAGATTAAGACTCTATTCAGGTCCGATATAGTGAACCCAATGGAGCAATTGTAACGCACCAAAATTTTAACCAAAAAATTTTTGTGATTTTTTTTCTTTTAAAACTAGTGAAAACAACCTTTTTCTTTTGGTTAAATATTCTGGGTGGGCTACAGTAGGAACAATCATCATAACTGAACTAAAATATGAATAACATTCACTATTAAAATTTAATTCAGTCTCAATAATTAAAAAATCATATTAGAGTATTTTCAATCTAAAATAACAATAAATATTTTTTCAAAACTATCATAAAAAAAGAAAAAGATTGGCTCTCAACAATGTCGGAGCATTCCATATTCGCTCCGCAGCTATACATCATACCTCACATGAAAATCCATAAAATGGGTCAGACTCGTGAAAGCCTGATTGGAAATAACGACACAGGTAAACCAAAACTAGTATACATTATCATATTTCAACAAACTCACATAATGATGCAGTCAATTATTCATTCAAATATACATATCATCATAATGCATCACAATAATATCATTTATAAATAGTTATAATCTTATGCATGATTAGATAAACGTAAATGCACTGACCATTCAAGGACATAAGATCCTTCATGCATAAGTGACTTTAATTGTTTTTATTTAGGTTATTGTTTTACGTGATGCATGCCATGCTTAACTAAATGCACAAACAATTAAGGTGATCATTTCTTAACCCTGTGGGTATTACACAAACAGTACCTAGATTAAGATCATGACCATGACTTAGGAGGTACATTCAAACAATTTATGGTTATGGTCTAGACGAACACCTTTCACTTGTCCTGGGTGAGAGCTCCCAACACCTCTTTCCCGATGCATCAAACTTATACTCATGTGTTTCGCGACCTACCACCCCACGACTAATGTGGAGGCATTTTCCTATTTTCGTGGCAGAGAAGGAGCAACCTTCCATGCTCAAAACAAGTTCCATGAAGTCGAAAGTACTACTTACCCTCTCATTATAAGCTCAATAGAATCAATGTTTACATGATTAAGTCTATTATTTATCCATGCATATACAGAATGAATATAATTTTAGACCTTTAATTTGGGTTCAAGAATGCAAAATTCAATGCCAAAGATACTATCATGCAACACATGCAATTATAACATATCAAACTCATTTATGCATTCACTTATAGGCATTGATCATGATTAACTATATGTATTCTTACACAATCTTATAAACACGTAATGCATAACACATGCACTTCAATAGCAGTGTGCATTCAATCATACACATGCAAAAGTTTCTCTTTTCATGTCATGTTCCTTTAGACACTTAGTACCTGCATAAACACAACATTATAGGTTGCATCTGCATGCTTATTTATCATTTAAAAACATAGGCTCAAATCATACATTCACTGCATGTATTGCTTAACCGATTCATACCTGGTTCGAGATCCGCTTAGGCCCATATCTGCTATGTTGTTTTGACTATGACAACTCTATTCATACTCTAAGAACAAAGTTTAAATTTTTACAAAATGTAAGAAATTTTACCAGCTTTCCAATACCGCAAACCGTTAATAAAAACTCCTTTGGATTAAGGAGATATGATCGATTTAGGCTCATGTATACTTGATTGTTCTAATTGTCACTGTTCTGTGCATATTTCAAGAACAAAGTTTAATTGTTTTTTAAAATATATGAAATTTCCTCAGCTTTCCAACACTATAAACCGTTCATAAAATCTCCTTTGAATGAGGTAGATTTGATCTATTTACCCAACATATGTCATATCTTTCACACAGTCGAGAATAGACATTCGAGTGAAATGACTAACGCATGTTCCATATTTTCTTTTCACTGATTCATGAAAGCAATTTTTTTATTTTCTTTTCTTTTTATGGGTTCAGTTTAAACCAAACCCAAATTTTTATTTATTCAAGGTCACCGTTGGTTTTGAAACAAAACTCATATTTATGTTCTTTTGAAAACCGGTTTGCCTAGTAAAAACAAACATAAGTGTTCTTTCTCATATATATATTTTTATTAGCCATGACAAACTGAATGTATACTTACTTATAAGCATATTAGTTCCACCACTTAAATATGTACAACAAGGATAAAGTTTTGCAAAATACTTACATGATTTCAAAAACATTTGTTCAAATAAACTATTTTTAAAACTCTTTCGATTGTGTGGCTGCAACTCCTTGATCAACCTAACTTCAACGGAGGTTCAGACCTCCTACACTTAATAATGGAATGATAGAAGCAAGAAAGAAAGATAAAAAAGAATGAAAATAAGAGAGAAAAGAGAAGAGCAGAGAGAGAAAGCTAAAAATTCTAAACATACCAATAACGAGGGGGGGTGTGAGCCCTTCTTGGCTCTTTATATAGTTTTTTTTCTGCTTTACAAAACTTTCTAATTCCTAAATTTTCAGCCCAAACTTTCTAAATTTCAAAACAACTTAGCCTAACACACATCACTTATTTGTTAAGTTTTAACTTACATATATATTTTTCTCTCTTTGTTTGTTTTATTTTTAGAAAACTTTTGAAATATCAATTTTCACGGATTCTAACTTACAACTTTTAAATTTAATTCCAACATGAGCTGCCACATAAGATGGGCCCACATAAGGGGACACCCCACATGTGGACCTCTATCATTCTATTAAACTTTGTTAATTCAAGTTTTTCATTCTATAAAATATATATTTATTATTTTATGCTATTTTAGAATGGATTTCAAATCCATACAAACCAAATTTTAACTTAATAAAATTACATCACTTACACATCAAATTAAACCTAAATTCATCTAAAATCGTATTTGACTTTATTTCGACACAATTTGCCAATTATTTTATTAAAATTCTAACTTTTTATAAATTCAATTTTGAATGAAAACTTTAATAAAATCAACTTTGATTCTTTATAAAATATCTTTTAAAATTCAACTTAGACTAATTTGCATTTTTATGTTTCTTTCATATAAAAATCCTTATTAATATTATTTTATTCATTAAAAATGCTCTAAAAAGTCAAAGGTGTTACATTTAAATTCAAATTGACGATTAAGTCAAATTTGAACTAGATCAAAACTCAAAATTCTATTCACAATAAACTCCAAAATTAGATTCAAATTAAATCTAGATTAAATCTAATTAAAAATTAAAACCCGATTCAAAATAAATTCCTAATTTGAAATTTCTTCTAAATCTAGATTAAAGCTTGAATTACAATTTAATCATATCTTAAGTTCAAATAATATTTTAACATTAAATTTGCCTTTATTCTTCTTAAAAATATCAAAATTTTATGGGTTTTTGTGATCGTTGCAAATTTTTTTCTTTTCTTTCTTTTTAGGAAAAAAAGAGAAAAACTCTCTCAAGGTCTCACTTGACCTTTTGTAGAGATATTTTGAAATTACTCACCTCCATTTTGAAATTTATGAGAAAATGAAGAGACACGATTCGCTCATCGGTACGAGGTTCAACCGTTTCTAGCGCCTTTACCAAAGGTAATCAAACCAAGGATAAAATTCATGCCTTTTGCTTTGCGTAAATTGGTCTAAGTAATTATTCTAAGTTCTTCATGCACATGGAATCAAGCTTGTGCTACGATTTTGAACTTGGAAAATGTGTATGATCTTTGGAAATGTTTCAGAAATTTGGATTTTTCCAAGTGATTCTGAAATGTATTTAAAAACATTCTTTTAAGAAGTAAACTTTGAAGTTCAGAAATCAATTTTGAATTGAAAGGTTAACTTACTTATAAGCATATTTTTGTTCTTTTGAAAACCGGTTTGGTTAGTAAAAACAAACATAAGTTTTCTTTCTCATATATATATTTTTTATTAGCCGTGACGAACTGAATGTATACTTACTTATAAGCATATTAGTTCCACCACTTCAATATGTACAACAAGGATAAAGTTTTGCAAAATACTTACATGATTTCAAAAACAATTTTTCCAATAAACTATTTTTAGAACTCTTTCGATTGTGTGGCTGCAACTCCTTGATCAACCTAACTTCAACGGAGGTTCAGACCTCCTACACTTAATAGTGGAAGGATAGAAGCAAGAAGGAAAGATAAAAAAGAGAGAAAATAAGAGAGAGAAGAGAAGAGTAGAGAGAGAAGGCTAAAATTTCTTAACATACCAATAACGGGGGGGGCAGTGTGCATTCAATCATGCACATGCGAAAATTTCTCTTTTCATGTCATGTTCCTTTAGGCACTTAGTACTTGCATAAACAAAACATTAAAGGTTGCATCTGCATGCTTATTTAGCATTTAAAAACATAGGCTCAAATCATACATTCACTGCATGTATTGCTTAACTGATTCATACATGGTTCGAGATTCGCTTAGGCACATATCTGCTCTGTTGTTTTGATTGTGACAGCTCTATTCATAGTCTAAGAACTAAGTTTAAATTTTTACAAAATGTAAGAAATTTTACCATATTTCCAATACCGCAAACCGTTAACAAAAATTCCTTTGGATTAAGGAGACATGATCGATTTAGGCTCATGTATACTTGATTGTTCTAATTGTCACTGTTCTATGCATATTTGAAGAACAAAGTTTAATTTTTTTCAAAAATATATGAAATTTCCTCAGCTTTCCAACACTATAAACCGTTCATAAAATCTCCTTTGAATGAGGTAGATATGATCTATTTACCTTATATATGTCATATCTTTCACACAGTCGAGAATAGACATTCGAGTGAAATGACTAACACATGTTCCATATTTTCTTTTCACTGATTCATGAAAGCAAATTTTTTATTTTCTTGTCTTTTTATGGGTTCATTTTAAACAAAAATCATATTTATGTTCTTTTGAAAACCGGTTTGGTTAGTAAAAACAAACATAAGTGTTCTTTCTCATATAAATATTTTTTATTAGCCGTGACGAACTGAATGTATACTTACTTATAAGCATATTAGTTCCACCACTTCAATATGTACAACAAGGATAAAGTTTTGCAAAATACTTACATGATTTCAAAAACATTTTTTCAAATAAACTATTTTTAAAACTCTTTCGATTGTGTGGCTGCAACTCCTTGATCAACCTAACTTTAACGGAGGTTCAGACCTCCTACACTTAATAGTGGAAGGATAGAAGCAAGAAGAAAGATAAAAAAGAGAGAAAATAAGAGAGAGAAGAGAAGAGTAGAGAGAGAAGGCCAAAAATTCTAAACATACCAATAACGGGGGGGGGGGGGGGGTGTTGAGAAACTCTGTTTTGATGTCACATAATATGATACACTGTCTTATTTGATTTCATATAATATGATAATATGTCTTCTTGAAAAATGTTATATTATGACTGAATATGTTTTGCCATATATCTAACGAGTATTTGATGCAAGGATATCTCACTCAAAAAGGATGGAGACCTCCTGTTCAAGTACAACTATGGTGCAATTATACTCCTTGAAGAAAAAGCTTGTTGAGCCATGCATTCCTAAAGACCATCTAAAGAGATCGGCTACCTCAAGTTGAAGATTTTTTCTTCTTTAGAGTCATATGTAACAGAACCTTCAGAAGCATGCATATTGCATATTACATACTCATTCATAAAATCTATTTCATAAAAGTATACGATAGTTTCAAAAAGCTCCTTTTTGAAAACAAATAATTGTACCTTCTTACAACCCTTTATGAAAAAGGTATTTTGACATGATTTCAAAATGTAATAATTGTACCTTATATCATATACAAGACAACTTGAAAAGAAATGATTTCAAATATAGAAAAAAGACAAAACATGAAATCGGCTACACAAAGAAAACAAATATAATATGTTTTGAAAAGACTCTAGTTACCTTCTTTAAAGAAATGATTTCAAATATAGGAAAAAGACAAAACATGAAATCGGCTACACAAAGAAAACAAATATAATATGTTTTGAAAAGACTCTAGTTACCTTCTTTAAAGAAATGATTTCAAATATAGGAAAAAGACAAAACATGAAATTGACTACACAAAGAAAACAAATATAATATGTTTTGAAAAGACTCTAGTTACCTTTTTACAAACCCATAGAATGTCGACTTACTTGAAGTCATCATTCTCTTTGTATAGCATTAAATACCTCCTGTAAGAAATCCTTGTTAATATCCTTCTCAAGAATGTCGACTTACTTGTAGTTTTCATTCTCTCTGTAGACTTTGAAAAACACATCATAAAGAAAACTCTTGATATGACTATGTACAAATAAATATCTCAAAGCATTTATTGTACTTACACTCATTTTAAGTAAAGAAGTACTTATGTACCACAAATCATTAATTAGGATAAAGACAAAACTACATGACAGCCTACAATCCAACGTTCAATGTACTATTGTAAGAAATAGACTTTTTACATAAAATATATATATTACCTAAAATATTACAACGACTAGTGTACCCTATATTTTACTTTTATGGAAAAAAGACTTTCTCGAATTTCTCTAAAGATGTTTTTTGAAATGACATGACATTTCAGATCTCAAAAAGGCGACGATTTCAAAAAGTAACGACTACTTTTTTAAAGCTATATAAACACACTCAAATGAACTATTCAAGGCAAGGAATGGATATGTGTGCTTACAACGAGAAAAATTCTTATTCGATATTTGAAAGAGAGCCTAGAAAAAGAAAGAGAAAAGAAAGAGAAAAAGTCAAGAATAACTCTTTGACAAAGAGTATCTTCTGAGTGAAAAGAACAGAACATTCTGAGAATCCTTCATTCGTGCATTCATATGATTCTGAAGGTTCTATATGAAGTATTGTAACTTTCTGTTATTCACTGTATTCCTTCTTTGTTGAAAGAAGTAGACCTCTGAGAAAGAGGGTGTTGCCCTTCTCTGTTGAGAGAAGAAGACCTCTGTGTAAGAGGGTGTTGTCCTTCTCTGTTGAGAGAAGAAGACCTCTGTGGAAGAGGGTGTGCCCCTTCTCTGTTGAGAGAAGAAGACCTCTGAGGAAGAGGGTGTTGTACTATTTATCCGGTGACTCAGATGTTATAGTGGAAAGCTCAAGTGGTTTGCTTGGGGACTGGATGTAGATCAGGGTTTTGACCGAACCAGTATAAATCCTGCGTTTATTGTGTTGTGCCTTATTGCTTTATTTTTTATTTTATCAACTTGCAACGTATTTCACTATTCACCCCCCTCTAGTGGAATTTCATTTAGTATCAAAGCAGGTTTGTTGGTTTCGACATAACAAGTCTTCCAGCACATATGGCATCTACCTCTTATGCTCGTGATATTGAAGGTCAACACGCATCTCGTCCTCCTTTCTTCAACGGCTCCAACTATGGATACTTGAAGTGCAGAATGACTATATTTTCTCAAATCTATAGATTTTGCTGTATGAAAAATTGTTGAGCATTCATACACATCTCCTTCCGTAGACTATAACTTATGGTCTGATGAAGAAAAGAAAATGGCAAACCTAAATGCAAAGACTATGAATGTCTTATATTTTGCCATCGATCAGAATGAATTCAATAGAATATCTATATGTGAATCTGCATATGATATTTGACATTCTTTGGAGGTTATTCATGAAGGAACCAACAAAGTGAAAGAAGCCAAAATCTCATCTCTTGTCAGAAAATATGAGTTGTTCAAAATGAACAAAGATGAACCCATCACAAAGATGTTCACCAGATTCACCAACATCACCAACGATCTGAAATCTCTGGGTGTAACCCACTCTCAGACAGAAAAGGTGAAGAAAATCTTGAGATCTCTCACAACTGATTGGGAGAAAAAGACTACTGCTATTGAAGATGCTCAAGATTTGTCCAAACTTACCCTGGACGATTTAATAGGCAATCTTATGGCCTATGAAGTCCATATGAAGGAAAGAAGGGAAGATGAACAACCTTTGAAGAAAACTCTAGCCTTCCTAGCCCTTTCTGAGGATGAGGACTCAGAAAAAAAAACTGAGATTGCGCTACTCACCAGAAAATTCCAGCGCTTTATGAGAAGGAACCAGCTTCCAAATAAGCACAAAGAAAGAAAAGACCAAAAAGAAGATTCTATGTGCTACCAGTGTAATAAGCCTGGTCACCTGAGACGTGATTGTCCTCTTCTCAAAAGAAAATCCAAGACTGAGGAACCAAAAAAAAAGGTTCTTCAAGAAAAAGGCTCTGCATGCTCAATGGGATGATTCAGAACCATCCACCAGTGAAGAGTCAAATGATGATGAAGCAGAAACCGCCAACATATGCTTCATGGCAGAAAGCTCTGTAAGTGAATCTCTTGATTTCTCCTTTGAAGAACTTCAAAATGCTTTTTAGGAACTTTTTGAAGAATCAAAGAAAACGATTCTCAAAAATAAACATTTGAAATCTAAGAATCTAGAGTTCATTTTGAAAAATGAAAAACTCAGCATTGAAAATTCTGAGTTACAAAAGAAAAATCTTTTTATTACGTCTGAAATCTCTTCTACCAGCTCCAAGATTAAAAATCTGCAAGTAGAAATTTCAGAATTAAAAAGTAAAACTGAGAACCTTATGAAAACGGTTTTCAAGTTTACTAAAGGAAAAGAGAACTTGGATAAACTCCTATCCTCTCAAAAAGTGTCTTTTTACAAGAATGGTATTGGCTACTCTCATTTCAACAAGCCTTCTTGTATGAATCAAAAGACCACGTTTGTGAAAAGTTCTTCTGAACCTAAAAAAGAATATTATAATTTTAACTTCTTAAACTCCTCTAAGGCTGTAGACAAACCCAAATCTAAATGGATATGGGTTCCAAAGTCTAACAAAAAGGGACCCGACTGGGTACCAAAAAGAAATTTTACTTAATGTTTTGCAGGCTCCAAACAAGAAGAGCAGATGGATACTAGACAGTGGATGTTCAAAACACATGACTGGACATTCAGACCTCTTTGCTGTTCTTCATAAAAAAGGAGGAACTGTCACCTTTGGAGATAACAACAAAGGTTTGATAATAGGTATTGGAAATATAGATAAACCTCTTATCAAAGACGTTCTCCTGGTTAAAGGCTTAAAACATAACCTTCTAAGTATTAGTCAAATGTGTGATACAGGTTATAATGTTAGCTTTAATCATAATGCTTGTCTTATAGCAGACACCAACGAAAATATTATCTTAAAAGGTATAAGAAAAAATAATATATATGAACTATACCTAGAAAACATCACAGCACATTGCCTCATAGCTAATAATGACTCTCAACATTTATGGCACATGAGAATGGGTCATGTCAGTTCTAAGTACATGTCTAAATTAGCTAAAGAAAAGTTAGTACGTGGGTTACCCAAAATATCTTTTAAAAAGGACTATTTTTGTGATGTATGTCAATTAGGAAAACTGTCTAAATCATCTTTTAAATCAAAAAATATCATTTCAAGCAAAAGACCTCTAGAGCTTCTCCACCTGGATCTCTTTGGTCCTTCTAGAGTAGCTAGTCATAATCACAATAAATACGTTTTTGTCATTGTAGATGACTACTCAAGATTTACTTGGGTAATATTTTTGAAAAACAAAAGTGATATGTTTTGTCAATTTGAAATTTTATATAAAAAATTACAAAATGAAAAATCTTGTTCTATTGTTAAAATCCGTAGTGACCATGGAGGAGAATTTGAAAATGAACTTTTTTTAAATTTTTGTAACTTGCATGGTATTTCTCATAACTTTGCCTTTCCTAGAGCTGCACCTCAAAATAGTGTAGTAGAAAGAAAGAATAGGACCCTTCAGGAATCTGGTAGAACTATGCTCCAACATAATAATCTTGCTAAATCTTTTTGGGCAGAAGCTGTTAATACTGCATGCTACATAACAAATAGAGTTCTCATTAGACCCTTATTAAATAAAACTCCCTATGAATTATTCTATGACAGGACTCCAAGAATGGACTATTTCAAAGTCTTTGGATGTAAATGCTTTATCCTAAACACAAAAGATAGCCTAGATAAATTTGATGCTAAATCTATTGAAGGCATATTTTTAGGATATTCAAGTCATAGTAAAGCATGCAGGGTTTTCAATAAGAGTTCTAATTCTATTGAAGAATCTATGCATGTTAGTTTCTGTGAATCTATTGATCAATCTGTTTATAAGCAAACTAACGATGATGATGTTGAAAGTACATATTTATTTTTAGATAACACAGCTAAGTCTAATGAAGATGATCATCAAAGAACATTTGTCGATATCAAAGATCATCCTCAAAAGCAGATTTTGGGAGACCTGACAAAGGGGGTTCAGACTAGAGCTCAGCTAGAATGGATTGCAAATATGGCATTCATTTCTCAACTTGAACCAAAGAAGATTGATGAAGCCATCATCGATGAGTTCTGGATGCTAGCCATGACTGAAGAACTGAATCAATTCCAAAGGAATGAAGTTTGGGATCTTGTACCAAGACCAAAGGATCATCCGATCATTGGGACAAGATGGATCTTCAGAAACAAACTAGATGAAACAGGTAATGTTATAAGAAACAAGGCCAGACTAGTAGCTCAAGGATACAACCAGGAGGAAGGTATTGATTTTGATGAAACATTTGCTCCTGTTGCTAGACTTGAATCTATTAGAATGTTTTTAGCATATGCAAGCTATATGTATTTCAAATTATATCAAATTGATGTTAAAAGTGCCTTTTTAAATGGTTTTATAAATGAAGAAGTTTATGTGAAACAACCTCCAGGATTTGAAAATGAACAATATCCAGATCATGTTTTCAAACTAAAACGTGCTTTATATGGCTTAAAACAAGCACCTCGTGCTTGGTATGACAGACTCAAAACCTTTCTATTAAAAACTGGTTTTTCTGTAGGCAAAGCAGACTCGACATTATTTGTGAAAATAGTGAATAATCATACCCTAATTGTTCAAATATATGTAGACGATATCATCTTTGGATCTACTAACAGCACTCTCTGTGAAGAATTTTCTAAGTCCATGCAGAAGAAATTCGAAATGAGTATGATGGGAGAACTCAACTACTTTCTTGGACTGCATATTAAGCAAACCAAGGATGGAGTTTTCATCAATCAATCTAAGTATGCTCGTGAACTTCTGAAGAGGTTCAACATGAACTCAACTGCTTCAAAAACCACTCCTATGAGCACTACTACTGTTTTGGACAAAGATGAAGATGGTAAGTCTGTGGATACAAAGGTATACCGAGGTATGATAGGATCACTACTATATTTAACTGCTAGCCGTCCAGATATTATGTTCAGTGTTTGCTTGTGTGCTAGATTTCAGTCAAATCCAAAAGAATCACATCTTAAAGCTGTAAAAAGAATAATGAGATATTTAAAAGACATAGTTGATTTTGGATTATTCTATTCAAAATCCTCTACATTTGATCTAATCTCATACAGCGATGCTGACTTTGCTAGAAGTAAATCTGACAGAAAAAGAACAAGTGGAACATGTCATATGCTAGGGAACTCACTAGTATCATGGTTCAGTAAGAAACAAAACTGTGTATCCTTATCAACTACTGAAGCTGAATACATTGTTGCTAGCCTAGTTTGTACACAAGTTATCTGGATGAAACAAACCTTAAAAGATTTTGGTTTAAATTTTGAAAATACAACTATTTTCTGCGATAATACTAGTGCTATAAACTTATCTAAGAATCCTATTTTACACTCATGAACTAAGCACATTCAAATAAGACACCACTTCTTAAGAGAACAAGTCTTAAACAACATAATTAAACTCGAATTCATACCCACTAATCAACAGTTAGCAGACATATTCACTAAACCATTGAAACATGAAGACTTCACACGAATTAGAAGAGAAATAGAAATATGCAAACTAAGTGACTTATAAATTAATCACACTTATTAAAATTAATACTTCTTATAAGTTATGTTAAAATTTTATTTTAAAAGGTTTTTTCTTCTTATCGATTTTTTTTGTTAGTCAAACTAGGTTTCCATATTCACGTATACTCTAACACATTCATCATGACACATTCTTTATGTCTTTCAACTTGTCATCTTTCAAGTACACATCCATAATGACTCCTTGTCCTATTTTCTTTCACTCATATCCATAAGAACTAATTATATTAAAGTAAAAGCTATCATGACATTGCTCACATCACTCATCTCATAACTCCTTTATTATTTTTATCCTTTTGTGAAAACTTCTCTTACGATAAGTTGGTTCACCTTCAACATGATAACATATTATTTTATGAGAAATCTTGCTTTTCAAATTCTAGTCAAAATCGAATGATTATCTTTTTGGTTCTTTTTACCTTCTTTTAAAGATCTAATTGTTATGTTTTACATATAATTTTTTTACTATTTCATTTGTTATATCATATATTACGTACACTCTATTTCTATCATGTCTTCTTTTCCTCCTATCGAGACACTTCACTAAAATCTTAATGCCTTTCATGAAAAATTCAAATGATTATCCTCTCATGCCACCTTTTAAGTTGTTATATTTCACGTAAATTTTTACTATATCATCTATTATATCATAGCTTAAGAACAATCTATTATCATCTCTTCATGCTTTACATCTTTTACGAAAAAGTGTTGTAAAATTCTCTTTTCAAAAACTTGTACTCCACTCATAAGTACGATTTGTATCACCTTTTTATCTCTCTATCTCTCTACATTATACGAAGTACCTTTCCATCCGTGATCATGACTCTCTCATATATTTTATATCTCTCTTCAATTGAGAATCATCAAAACCTTGTCCTTTAAGCAAAACTTAATTTCTTATCTATCATAACTCCACTTTATGTCATCTCCTATTTAACATCAAGTGATTGTTGTCCTTTATGAACACTCTCATTTCTCTACATATCCGTATCACTCTTCTTTATATCTATTCACACTCCTTTCACGTATACCAAAATATACACTTCTTAAATAAGAAATTATTGCATCCCCTCATACATTCCTGTTTGTCCTATTCCAAACTCATCCTTCACGCATTTGGAAAGCTTTCACATAAAGTAAATTCTTTGAAAAGTTGTTTGTTCTTATTAGGCCATTATTCACTTTATAACTTTTCTTACATGATCTTCACGAAAATCTTTAAAAACTCTTGAATCATTAAGTTTACTATGTCACTCCATACTCAATTCATGACACTTCTCACTATTCAATAAACTCGCCCATAGTAAATTTGATAGATATATATAAAAAATATTTCTAAACTATGTCCTTCTTAACATATATACTAATATAATCCACTATCTTCCAAAATTGATTTGATTTATCATTCACAAGCTTCTTATTTTACAACTCACGCATTTCCTCTTTTAGCTAAAATCTAAAAATCCTTCACTTCCAATGTCATTCATTTCTTATCACCATTATTTTTCTTCTTCTATTTATTAGATTGATTCATATCTCATTCCCTACGAATATCTCTATTCTCTTATAAACTCTTTCCAAGTTTTATTTCTCTCTTGCTCGTTCTTCCTAAGCTCTTGCCATGGCTTCCTCCTCAAACAATGTAATCACTGCCGCCGATCTAAGGTATCCCGATCTATTTCACCACTACAACTCACTCTGCTCACGACCAATTCATGAAGGTAAATTGGTTCACTACGACGACTTCGTATTATTTGACCTAGAAAGATCTCTCCTCGAACTTAAACACTTACTAGGATCTTCATCCCAAGCTGCCTACTATCCCGAACTCGTCCGACTCTTCTACACAAATTTTTCCTCTGATCATGAGCAAACCACCATCACCACCAAAGTCCGAGGACGCCTGATGTTCTTTAATACTTCCTCATTAGGCAGAATTCTAAACCTTCCTTCCACCGGCATAAACCTAGACAACATAGTACCACTCGACCGGTCGGTACTTCGAAAAATTCTTCTCTGTACCAACTGCTCACACCTTCCCTGGCACATGAGGAATCTCCAACCTCATGCTCAACTACTTGCCCAGATTCTTCTCCACAATATCTATCCCAAGCCTCCACGCAAGGGATTAGTACTAAGAAAAATCTCTCTCCTTCTCTACGCAATTTTTTCTTCTACTCAGATAAACTGGTCCAACATTCTTTTCGACTTTTTTATTCGCTATAAAAAATTCCAGCCTCTTCTTTTCGGGTGCTTTATAACTCCCATTTTAAAATACTTCAAAGTACCCCTTCAAAATGAAGTCATCCTCTATCCCTCTCAGATCCTCGATGCTACTTCCTTCAATCTAAGGTCCCTGCACCTTCCCGGCTCTGATGAAGAAGATCCAACATCCAACTTTGATTATTTCTCTGCACTGATGGATGTCCAGCATTCTCAGGATCGCATACTTCGGAATCAAGCCTCGTTGCAGCAGACTCTACAGACCCTCCAGCCGGATCAAGCCAACCGTTCACTTCAATCCTCTCCACCTTCGGAATAAACTCATTTGTTTTTGGACTGTAATAATTTATCTTTTTTACTGTAATAACTTTACTTAAGTTTGGTCTGTAATAACTCTATTACTCTGATCCCTTCATTTTTGTCTATGACAAAGGGGGAGAAAACCTGTCTTCATTATTGGAGAAAAATACTCGTATTTAACATTTTTCAATATTTTTATGATAAGTATTATTTCTATGCATAATGTCTTTTTGACAGGGGGAGCATATTTTTTCATCATAAAAAAAGGGAAGAATGTTGAGAAACTCTGTTTTGATATCACATAATATGATAGACTGTCTTATTTGATTTCATATAATATGATAATATGTCTTCTTGAAAAATGTTATATTATGACTGGATATGTTTTGCCATATATCTAACGAGTATTTGATGCAAGGATATCTCACTCAAAAAGGATGGAGACCTCCTATTCAAGTACAACTATGGTGCAATCATACTCCTTGAAGAAAAAGCTTGTTGAGCCATGCATTCCTAAAGACCATCTAAAGAGATCGGCTACCTCAAGTTGAAGATTTTTTCTTCTTTAGAGTCATATGTAACAGAACCTTCAGAAGCATGCATATTGCATATTACATACTCATTCATAAAATCTATTTCATAAAAGTATACGATAGTTTCAAAAAGCTCCTTTTTGAAAACAAATAATTGTACCTTCTTACAACCCTTTATGAAAAAGGTATTTTGACATGATTTCAAAATGTAATAATTGTACCTTATATCATATACAAGACAACTTGAAAAGAAATGATTTCAAATATAGGAAAAAGACAAAACATGAAATCGGCTACACAAAGAAAACAAATATAATATGTTTTGAAAAGACTCTAGTTACCTTCTTTAAAGAAATGATTTCAAATATAGGAAAAAGACAAAACATGAAATCGGCTCAACAAAGAAAACAAATATAATATGTTTTGAAAAGACTCTAGTTACCTTCTTTAAAGAAATGATTTCAAATATAGGAAAAAGACAAAACATGAAATCGGCTACACAAAGAAAACAAATATAATATGTTTTGAAAAGACTCTAGTTACCTTTTTACAAACCCATAGAATGTCGACTTACTTGAAGTCATCATTCTCTTTGTATAGCATTAAATACCTCCTGTAAGAAATCCTTGTTAATATCCTTCTCAAGAATGTCGACTTACTTGTAGTCTTCATTCTCTCTGTAGACTTTGAAAAACACATCATAAAGAAAACTCTTGATATGACTATGTACAAATAAATATCTCAAAGCATTTATTGTACTTACACTCATTTTAAGTAAAGAAGTACTTATGTACCACAAATCATTAATTAGGATAAAGACAAAACTACATGACAGCCTACAATCCAACGTTCAATGTACTATTGTAAGAAATAGACTTTTTACATAAAATATATATATTACCTAAAATATTACAACGACTAGTGTACCCTATATTTTACTTTTATGGAAAAAAGACTTTCTCGAATTTCTCTAAAGATGTTTTTTGAAATAACATGACATTTCACATCTCAAAAAGGCTACGATTTCAAAAAGTAACGACTACTTTTTTAAAGCTCTATAAACACACTCAAATGAACTATTCAAGACAAGGAATGAATATGTGAGCTTACAACGAGAAAAATTCCTATTCGATATTTGAAAGAGAGCCTAGAAAAAGAAAGAGAAAAGAAAGAGAAAAAGTCAAGAATAACTCTTTGACAAAGAGTATCTTCTGAGTGAAAAGAACAGAACATTCTGTGAATCCTTCATTCGTGCATTCATATGATTCTGAAGGTTCTATAGGAAGTATTGTAACTTTTTTTTATTCACTGTATTCCTTCTTTGTTGAAAGAAGTAGACCTCTGAGAAAGAGGGTGTTGCCCTTCTCTGTTGAGAGAAGAAGACCTCTGTGTAAGAGGGTGTTGTCCTTCTCTGTTGAGAGACGAAGAGCTCTGTGGAAGAGGGTGTGCCCCTTCTCTATTGAGAGAAGAAGACCTCTGAGGAAGAGGGTGTTGTACTATTTATCCGGTGACTCGGATGTTATAGTGGAAAGCTCAAGTGGTTTGCTTCGGGACTGGATGTAGGTCAGGGTTTTGACCGAACCAGTATAAATCCTGAGTTTATTGTGTTGTGCCTTATTGCTTTATTTTTTGCATCACTATTCACCCCCCCCCCCCCTCTAGTGGAATTTCGGGGGGGGGGGGGTCATGAGCCCCTCTTGGTTCATTATATAGTTTCTCTCTCCTTTACAAAACTTTCTAATTCCTATTTTTTCATCCCAAACTTTCTAAATTTCAAAACAACTTAGCCGAACACACATCACTTATTTGTTAAGTTTTAACATACATATATATTTTTCTCTCTTTGTTTGTTTTATTTTTAGAAAACTTTTGAAATATCAATTTTCACGGATTCTAACTTACAACTTTTAAATTTAATTCCAACATGAGCTGCCACATAAGATGGGCCCACATAAGGGGACACCTCACATGTGGATCTCTATCATTCTATTAAACTTTGTTAATTCAAGTTTTTCATTCTATAAAATATATATTTATTATTTTATGCTATTTTAGAATGGTTTTCAAATCCATACAAACCAAATTTTAACTTAATAAAATTACATCACTTACACATCAAATTAAACCTAAATTCATCTAAAATCGTATTTGACTTTATTTCGACACAATTTGCCAATTATTTTATTAAAATTCTAACTTTTTATAAATTTAATTTTGAATGAAAACTTCAAGAAAATCAACTTTGATTCTTTATAAAATATCTTTTCAAATTCAACTTAGACTAATTTGCATTTTTATGTTTCTTTCATATAAAAATCCTTATTAATATTATTTTATTCATTAAAAATGCTCTAAAAAGTCAAAGGTGTTACATTTAAATTCAAATTGACGATTAAGTCAAATTTGAAATAGATCAAAATGCAAAATTCTATTCACAATAAACTCCAAAATTAGATTAAATTAAATCTAGATTAAATGTAATTAAAAATTAAAACCCGATTCAAAATAAATTCCTAATTTGAAATTTCTTCTAAATCTAGATTAAAGCTTGAATTACAATTTAATCATATCATAAGTTCAAATAATATTTTAACATTAAATTTGCCTTTATTCTTCTTAAAAGTATCAAAATTTTATGGGTTTTTGTGATCGTTGCAAAATTTTTTCTTTTCTTCCTTTTTAGGAAAAAAAGAGAAAAACTCTCGCAAGGTCTCACTTGACCTTTTGTAGAGATATTTTAAAATTACTCACCTCCATTTTGAAATTTATGAGAAAATGAAGAGACACGATTCGCTCGTCGGTACGAGGTTCAACCGTTTCTAGCGCCTTTACCAAAGGTAATCAAACCAAGGATAAAATTCATGCCTTTTGCTTTGCGTAAATTTGTTTAAGTAATTATTCTAAGTTCTTAATGCACATGGAATCAGGCTTGTGCTATCATTTTGAACTTGAAAAATGTGTATGCTCTTTGGAAATGTTTCAGAAACTTGGATTTTTTCAAGTGATTTTGAAATGTATTTAAAAACATTCTTTTAAGAAGTAAACTTTGAAGTTCAAAAATCAATTTTGAATTGAAAGGTTAAAACTTGAATTGAAAGCATGAAATTGAAGATTTTAAAATTGGATTCAAAGTTGAGAACTTTTAAATCTAAAATTAATTGAAAATCAAATTTGAATTGATTTTGAATAAAGAATCAAACTTAAAAATTGATTTTGAGATTTGAAATCATAATTGAACTTGAACTTAAAATTAGAATTGAAGTTTGGAATTTTGAAAGATTGAGTTTTAAAAAATGAACTTATAAATTGAAATTGAATTTGAAATTAAAAGTTGAAATGAAAACTTGATTTGAGACTTGAATTTGAACTCTTGATTTTGAAAATGAAATTTGAAATTAAAATTTAGAATACAAATTTTGAATTTGAAATTAGAATTGAACTTTGAAACTGAATTTACTCTGAATTTTGAGAATTTCAAAAATTGAAATTGAATTTTTGAAATGAATTTACTTTGAATTTTGAAAGTGGAAAATCAAAATTGAATTTGAGATTCATTTTGAACCTTGAATTTGTTTTAAAATTTAAAGTTGAAACTCAGAATTCCAGTTTAAATTGAATTTGGAATTGGGATTTTGAATGAAAGTTAAAAGTTTGAAATTTGAGAAATGGAATTGAATTTTGAAAAAGAAATTTAACTGAAATCATTTTGGAATTTGAAAATGCAAAATTTGAGAAATGATATGGAGGGCCCGTTGATTTGCTCTCAAAGAGAGATCGAAAGCAATACCCTAGAAAACATGCGGCGAGCTATTCATGAGGAAGAAAGGTGAGAGACAGAGAGAGCACCTGGCTGCCGAAGGTGCGGTGGATGGCTGCAGTCGGAGGTCGACCTAGGGTTGGAGCACGACGAGCGAGCGAGGGTGATGCAACCCCCAAATCTCCAAAGGACCGAGGATCCACAGTCGAAGGCCCTCTTCGACAGACATGAAACCCCCAAAACTCGAAAGAACTTGCTGCCTGAGGGGCGGTGGGGCGTAGCTGCAGAGGAGGTCGAGTGATGGTGGTTCGAGCACAGCGAGAGGCGTCGTGCAGAGGAGGTCGGGCGACGGTGGCTCCTGAGTGTCGAGGGGGGTTGCTCCTTCACCGGTGGCTAGACGCCAAAAACTCCCAATCTCCCACCGTCGTCAATGCTGGAATGGTGGCAGAGGGGGACGAACCACAGGACGAAGGTGAGACTTGAGTCGAGACCGAGAGGGGCAGAGGCTAGGGTTTCAACCAGGGCTCTTCTGCTTTGCAGGGACAGAGAGATTTCCCAATCTTTGCAGGGATAGAGAGATTCTGCGATCAGAAAAGATTAGGGTTTGAAACAGAGATGAAGCAACCGATGAGAGAAATATGCGGTTTTGCCTTTCTGACGGAAATGGCAGAAAATGGGGAGTTGGGTCATGGGTAATTAAGGAAGGGAAGATTTGGTGGATTTCAGAGAGATACATGCAGAGGAGAACCCGATTAGAGAGAGCAGAAGATCACTAGAGGTGGGGTTCATAGATGGAGGAATGGTTGTCATTGCTCACCAGAGGGAGAATGTTTAAAGTGCCAAAAAGAGGCTCATCAAAGGGATGATGGTCGTCACTTTTTAGAGAAAGAGAGAGAAAGAGAGAGAGAGAGAGAGAGAGAGAGAGAGAGAGAGAGAGAGAGAGAGACTAGCCGGTGGTGGGGAGGAAACTGGCCGGTGGTGGGGAGGAAACTGGCCTGGATAGACACTGCGGCAGGTGGAGAGGAGACTGGCCAAGATGAATGTTGTTGGTGGTGGGAAGAAAATCAACTTTAATAGAGGCTGAAGGTGATAGGGAGGAAACTAGTGGACCTTGTTGGGTGACGATGGTCATTAGGGAGAAGGCTAGTGGCATAGTGGTGGAAGTGGTGGGAGAGAAAAGGGGAAGGTAGGGAAGGGGAAAGATAGAAGCTGTTTGATCTGTAAATCGGATGATTGTCGGTTAAAATCAGTTGCTGGAAAACATATTCTAATTTTCATATATATATGTATATACTACTAATGAAAGTAAGGTATATGAGAAACTAATTAGGCTGGTGAACATTGGATTCAAAGTTACATGGAGATTAGTCTTGGGTGTTTATTTCGACAACAACATTATTTGGCATTCCAAGTGGACCCCACAGAAAAAAGGGTGCCAACATTGTAAAAAAAGTACTTTTCTAAAAAAATTGTAGGGTTTTTCTTCATTTGATGTAGTCCATTCAGTTTCTTCCCTATGACCCATCTATCTCTAGCTGAAACCGTTTCACCTCATCCCAGCTTCCCCCTCTCTCTAAAAAATAACAGAAAGAGAGTTCAAAGTTGAAAAGGTTGGTTTATTTTCTTTGTATGTTTTTCTTGTTGAATGCATTTCCCTTTTTGTCTTCCTCTGATGGTCCATTTTTTTCTTGTTGATGTGAGGATCATTGATTTTTTTTTATTTTCTCGAATTTGGGGTTTGTGGGTTTGGCTGGGCTAAAAAAGGTAATTGAGAGAGCATAAGGAAAAAATAAGGTAAGAAACTTATCTTTGTGTTTTTTATTTATTTAACAAATCTCTTATGCTTTCTTTTGAGAGGAGAGGTGGGGACCATTGATTTCTAAGCTGCTTTTACAACTTCCATGCCTACCCACCACATTCTCTCTCTCTCTCTCTCTCTCTCTCTCTCTCTCTCTCTCGTAGTTTGAAGAAACACTTTTTGTAGGCCCACCCTCACAAATTTGTTATTTTTGTTCCTTTCCATCATTTGGGTTTTTGTGATTAATCGTTTCATTTTCTATGTGCCTTAGCTTAATATTAGCCAAATATATTTCAACTAGTTTGGAAGTGGCTGGTCAAACCCCATCTGAAGCTCAAGGTGGGGTTATAATGTGATTAGGAATGACAATAAATCGGGGAAAAATGGGGCCCCACCTTGGACCGGGTATGTAGGACATGAAACGAGGATGGAGGTTAAAACAAAAATGTATGCAGGGGTGGAGGTGGGGTTGGACTTGCGCTTTCTCCTGCCCCGCCTTGCCTCCCCACCCACCCAATCACGGATCCCTATTAGTAAAACTTTCTCTCCTTCTTTAGGAATGGTGGTGGACCAAGGGGAAATGGGGTCCCACCCCACCTCGGCTTGTTTGGACAGGGGATGGAGGTGAGGATAATTGTTAAAATTAAAAGTTGTGCGGGGATGGATGGCAGAATTTTAAGACAAGGCGAGGGTGAAGACCTTGTTTGATCCCTACATGTGATGCATTTTTTTCTAATACTAAGCCAAACCCCCAAACCCCAAAATTAAAGGGATTAAAAAATCAATGATCCTCACATCATCAAGTAAACTGAACCATCAGAGGAGAACAAAAAGGGAAATGCATTCAGTAAGAAAAACACAAACAAAAACCCTGACTTTTTCAACTTTGAACTCTCTTTCTGTTTTTTTTTAGAGAGAGGGGTTGGGTAGGTTGGGAGTTAGAAGACGGGTTTAGTTAGAGAGAGACGAGGGCAGAGGGAAAGAAAAAACTAAATGGGCTGCATCGAATGAAGGAAAACCTTGCAACTTTTTTATAAAAGTATTTTTTTCTTTTTCGTTTCTTAATGTTGGGGGCTTTATCTTTTGTAAAAGTATATATATATATACACAGTCTGGTATAGACTGTGCTCTGCACAGTCTTTCTCTCTAAAGACAGAAGTATATATAAAAATATATAAAAGATAATTTTTTTTTAGTTTTTATAAATTTTTGTCCTAAAGAATGGACAAAAATAGACTCGATCAATGTTGATCGAGTGCAAAACATGGACAAACTCGACCTTGACTCGTTGACCGATTTCGAATTGGCATTGACCGAGTCCGGGCCGTGTCCGAAGCCGCACCTGTGTTGGGGCGTGTCGACTCGGGTGCGGTGCCTCCTTAGCCGAGTCCGTGTGACATAGATATTGGGGTTTTATTTTGTTTTTATTTTGGGAGGATTGACACATTTCTCTCATCCTTTTTTAGCTTCTTCAAAGATTTAGAACGATGTGATTTAGAAAATGAACTTTTATTTTATATAATTCTAATTTCATTTGGCATCAGATAACTTGTTTGATGTTGTTTTGTATAAATTTCACATATAACAGTCAGAGTCGTCTCAATTACATTATTATTCTTTGTTGCATAATCTACATTCTTGCTTGTGTAGCTTTTTTTGCAGCTTTATGGTCTTCATGATGGTGGCAGTTCTTTTAATCCTCACTAGTTCAGCTGATTTAAGCATGTGCTCAACAAGGTTATTGCTGAAAATGGAATTGCTCCTCGTATATATTTAAATTACTAAAAATGAAGGTGCTGATGCAGTTTGTCATAGCTCTGGGATCTTCATTATCGGTTCTCAGCATGCACTAATGCAACTTCTATCTTGCTTTATGATTCATATTATTTTGATCAATCATGTTACTATTGTAGCTTGTTTGTAAGGGAGTTTCTATACAAATTTTCAATCTCTATAGTGATTGGTTTTACTACTCCAAGGTTATACATGCAGTTCGATAAGTTTCATGACAACATTTCATGTTAAAAAGATAGGCTTTTAATGAGTCTTTCAGCCAGCTAGACGTGTGTGAACCTTATTCCCCTTTATGTTTGGTGAGTTTCAAACAAAAAGCAATGAATTGTTACATGGTTGCTGTTAGCTTACATCATATTTACTCAGGACAACTTTTCTATAGGTTGCATTTTAAAGGCCTTGGAAACGGTAGGGCACAACCTCTCTTTCTTATGATGTAATGAAAGAAGTGGAAGATGAAAAGACAAGAGCCACTAAAGGCATACAATAGCAGATTCACTATGTGCTCAACCACGAGTCCTTTAAGGACAATACAAGAAGCCTACAAGGGCTAATACAAGAGAACAAAATATAAAAAATAAAGCTTTTATTGAAGAAATGCTTAGTAAAAGCAATGAGAACAAAAGTGTGCAAACAACTCCTATATATACAAGTGATTGGCTGAGTGGGCTGTAACTGTGTTTTTTCAATCAGCTGGATGATCTGCAGTCAAATGGAAGTTGTATGGACTCATAGTTTGACTCTAGTGTAGTCTAATGTGGTTGCTTATCTATGTTTTCTGCATCTGCTAATGTTTTTTGTAGCAGGTGTATTGGGATCAGTGGACTGTAACTGTGTTTTTTCTATTCTCTATCCTCTGTTGCAGCAAGTGATATCTCATCACCTGCTATAGTACTATTATGCTAAATTCACATGATTCACAAGATAAACAACAATGTCGCTAGCAAAAGTTAATTTGGATAGATAAGCCTATGAGAAGGTCTTAGAAACTATGACAAATCTGTCCGTTAAGTTTTTTCTTAATATTTTTGCCTTTTTGTTGCCTGAAAAATTTAGGTGCCTTGGTTAAACTACTTGTGTAAGTTATCACTTGAAAAAATCATGTGCCATGTAAGTTGTTACCTCAAAAAATTCAATTGTTCGCTATGATTTTGACCAAACAAAAGAGCAAAACTGTCAAGAATAAAGTGAATTAGTCTCGCATCATTCAAATTTTTGGTACATAAACAGGTTTTTTATTAGGGTTTGAAAAATCAATATCCCATAATTATTGTTATCTTTCTAAACCCCAAAAAGCATGTTTTTATCAGAAAGTTAACGGAATTTTGTCAAAAAAGCATAATTCAAATGTAGATTCTTAGCAAATTGACCATATCAAAACACATCTATAGCGCCGGATTGCAGGACACTAGTTACACTGTACAAGTTAACACTCCCAACGCGAAGAATATGTGGATCGAATAATGGAAAGAGAGGTGCACCAAATTAAACACTTATGATGGTCTTTGTTACTGGTTTTTTGTTTTTTAATATTTTTGGCGAAGCCAAATGAACTTGCTCGGTAGGTTGTGAGCCAAGTAGCAGGTCCAGTACATGGCTAGGAATGGAACCATTGACCCACATTTAGGGACAACATTGCAAGGTTCAAAGCAAACGTTTGGCTCCATGGAATCCCTGAATGTCCACAAGAGCATGGAAGAGTGACTACTTTCCAGGCACACAATTTATGGTCCGTCAAGGTCTATGTTTCACTTACACTAACAGAATCATTGACTGGGTTTTACCTTGGGATCAAAACAGGTCCGGATATGGATCCGGTCTTGATTGAATCGACACTGGATCTGATCATTGAAAAGTGGCATAGCGTAGGGGTGAAAAATGGGTCTGAAGCTTCAATCCTATTCCGAAGTAGATCTGACCTATAAAATCTGATATTCAGATAATCCATATCCGAATATGACAGATTTGGAACAAATAATTTGGGGTTGGGGCGGATCATTTTACCCTAAAAATTCATACAATCAGTTCCTTGTTTATTGGAGAATTTTTTGTACAAAGCTGAGGATAAGCATGATCATCTTCACTTGCCATTAGCTTTTTTACGTTTGACACAGTTCAAGGTGGTTCAAGCCAAAAGCTTGGATACCCCTTGAAATTGAACCGAATCATAGGACCCGAAGCTCATGGTCTTCCAACCACTTGATGAGCCTTTTAGTTTTAAGACAACAATTGTAGGCTGTAAATATGTTCAATTTACTAATTGACAGCAAGTCCTTTGAAGATACCCTAATTCCCAATTAATAGGGCAATCAATCGGTTCAAAACGTATAAGATGGGTGGTTCTACATTTAGGGTTTACAAAAAAGAAATGACGAAAATTAGGAATTGAGTCAGATCTGGACCAACCTCACCTATGCCAGAATTGGGCCCTGCTCCATTGTCCAGGGCTTAAGCCTGCCTGTTTTAACAAATGGATCTCCAAGCACGGTTTGTCTAATTGATTAGAAATGGTCATCAATGGGACTGGATCCAGACGGACTTTTGATCCAAACTACAAATTAGACATGCTACCCATACATGAATTTTAAAATAAGATCTACTTATATATTTAGATCGACTTCATATTTATGTTATTTTGGACTCAATCTGAATCTATTTAGATCCATGCATGTGTGGGAATATATACAACAATACAAATCAACCTATTTATGCTTATTTCCATGAAAACTCTCGTTTACAAACACTGTCAGAATCAGTACTACCATATAAAACTTCATATACGAGTTCAACTCTACTGCAATTTCAGTTCGGATCCATATTTGCAGCATTAAATTCAAGTTCGGATCCAGGTTGCTGGGATCCAGCTCATATATTGATTTTCCATTCTTTGTAATGCCAAGGGTATCTTTATGATTGTCTAAATGCAGAAAGTTTTCTAACATCCAGAATTTAAGGGAAAAAGATCTCAACCACAGACTAGCAACTGATCACCTTATTAATACTTACCACGTGAAAACAACTTACCGATCTTCTTCTTGCCCTCCATTGTGTCTAGCAAAAGTGAAGGTTATGCTTGGGAAGTAGAGCGATTCTTGGGAATTAAGGATTCCAAAATGCATTTGTTTTTCCGTTTGGCATGCATGTAAAAGGCAGTCAAAGAAAAAGAATCCAAATTCCTTTCAAATAAATTCCCTTATTTTTCCTACCAAATCCATTTTACCAATTTCTTCCAAGTATCTTTTGCCAAACAGATAAAGAAAAAGGGGTACTTCAAAAATGTCCTTCATAATTTGCTTCCTATTACTCACGGTGGTCCATTGCAGTAGCACCACGGAAAGGAAGGTAAGTAATTGATGAGACTAGCTCAAATTTATTTCTCACAAGTAGGTAGCTAGTGAGTCAATTGGATATCATTTTGCCTATTTGATTATTTGGAAGTCATAAATCTCAAGCAATTATTGGTGGTTCACATAACTTAAGATTTTCTGTTGATACTTGACATAGATTAATCATTTCATATATTAAACTGTCTAACATTGGCAGTCATACATCGTGTACATGGGAGACGTGCCATCCAATTTTCTCTCAGACACGCACCATCACATGCTTGCATCTGTAACCGGCAGGTCGCTCTCTCTCTCTCTCTCTCTTTTGTTTCTCTCCCATCCAATATTCTGTTGGATGTATTTTGGTAATGTTGAATGGTGAATGTTCTCCTTTCTCTCTCTCCCTCTCTAAATCCATCGACAGTTGCAGTCTATCATGATATATATTTGGAGTCTTGAAGATTTATGATTTTTGGCCATCAATTTTTCAAACATTATAAGAACCAACCATGTCTTGAAACCAAACACTACATGCCTTGATCCGTATAATACCAGGCACACAGATCTCATCTGTATGATCAAACTTTTAAAATAAAACAAAAAAAATTCATACAACCCATATAACATGCTTCATTTAGCACTCTCTCTCTCTCTCTCTCTCTCTCTCTCTCTCTCTATATATATATATATATATATATATATATAAACCTAGCTTTCCCAAACAATCATGGCTGGTGCCACATGATGTTTTCCAACCAATCCTACATCAAAATGGTAGCAGTAGTATCTCAAATGAATGAGTTTTCCTATCAAACTTAAGTTTCGAAAATTTATTTGTTATTGATACTAAATCATAAATGTGTATACTATCCAAAAAGTTTCCACTCGTTCACAATTAATTATTGGCATTCCTTGAGCATGTGATGAGCAATTTGCTTTAATTTCATGAAATTCATTTTGGCAGCCATGACATTGCAAGAGAGACAATGGTCTACAGTTACAAGCGAAGTTTCAATGCATTCGCTGCAAAACTCTCACCGGAGGAAGCAAAAAGTTTAGCTGGTTAGTATGAAACACAAGTACATTGACTATTGTATACACAATCAATTTTTCTAATAGTTTAGCTTGTTTAATATACTATTACTTAATAATGTGCAGAAACTGAAGGCGTGACATCAGTATTTCCTAATTCCTATCACAAGCTTCACACCACAAGATCGTGGGATTTCGTCGGCTTCCCTTTGAATGTAAAAAGGCAGCTCAAGTTTGAAAGTGATGTCATCATTGGAGTTTTGGACACAGGTAAGCATTAAAGGGTATTATGAATGTAAGCAATGGTTTGAGTAGATATGAATAAGTTGTTCCTTGGTTTTCTAGCCAACTTGACCCAGTCACATTTGTTGCTCTTTTTATTTTATTTTATTTTGAAGGAGCTCTTCTTCTTCTTTTTTTCATAAAATTGATTCTTTTCAAGAAAATGATGCCATCTTTCCTCATATAAACATAGGTATCAGCCCCCATTCACAGAGCTTTGACGACAAGGATCTTGGACCTCCTCCTGCTAAATGGAAGGGCACATGTGAAAGATCTGAGCATTTTAGTGGGTGTAACAAGTATGCTCTCTCTCTCTCTCTCTCTCTCTCTCTCTCTCTCTCTCTCTCTCTCTCTCTCTCTCTCTCTCTCTCTCTGATTCATTCTAAGATTTACACTCCCAACCTTCAATAATTAAATTGACACAGCAAACTCATCGGAGCCAACTATTATAGAATAGACGGACCCTTCACGCAACTTCAACACTCTGATATACTATCTACAGTTGACACTAAGGGTCATGGCACCCACACAGCATCAACTGCAGCTGGTGTCCAAGTTCCAAACGCAAGCATGTATGGGCTTGCTAATGGCACTGCGCAGGGTGCAGTCCCTGCAGCTCGCCTTGCTGCATACAAGGTATGCTGGGAAGACACTGGCTGCTCCGACATCGACATTCTTGCTGCCTTCGACGATGCCATCGCCGATGCCATCGCCGATGGTGTTGATGTGATCCCAATCTCCATAGGTGGCATGAACAATGGATACCTCAAGGATGCAATATCGATCGGGTCGTTTCATGCCATGAGTAAGGGAATTATCACGGTGGCGTCGGCCGGGAACGATGGCCCTGACCCTGGCATGGTGGAGAATGTGTCACCATGGATCCTTACGGTGGCGGCGAGTTCCATTGATCGGCAGTTCAGAACCAAACTTGCACTGGGCAATGGCATGCAGATTACAGTATACCTTTGGCTCTTCACTAAAAATTTTCTCCACAATCTTTTTTTCTAGCTAGGTCGCTTGTTTTAGCTTATATATTAAGTTTGTTAATTTGGTTCTTCTTTTTAAAATGACAGGGCATATCATTAAATACTTATTCCCCGAATAAGAAATATTACCCACTCATCACTGGGGCCCAGGCAGGAAGCAGTTCAGGTGGCTACGGGCCATATCCAACGTAAGAACAACTGCATACTTGTATAGTCTTTGCGTTCCTCAGGAAAGTTCAAGATAATTTTTAGAAATTCTTGGGGTTCGTTTGCGCGTGTAGTGTATATATATATATAAATATATATATATATATATATATATATATATATATATATATATATATATATATATATATATATATATGTATATATATATATATATAAAATCTCACGTACTTCTTAAAAGAATTTGCTACAAGAGGCAATCCTTAGGTTTTTGACCATAGAGATCCGATCCGTACGGTTATATTTGTCAAAAAATATTTTTCAAAAGTGGGTTGAAGATTCACACCCTATAAAATGTCTGCAATAGGATTATAGCTTGTACTCATGATTGCTTAACAATTTGTTTGCAGTTTTTGTGATCAGACTCTAGATCCCAACAAGGTGAAAGGGAAGATTGTTCTTTGTGATTTGGTAAAAGGAGACCTTGACTCCAGTGTTAGGGACATTGGAGGGACTGGAATCATCTTTCAGAGTTACAAAAGCCAAGACGTAGCATTCCCTTTTGCTCTACCAGCAGTTTTAGTGGATACCAACAAATCAATGACAATAAATGATTACATCAATTCCACTAGGTAAGTAAATTGAAACTCGATCTCCTCACTTAAATTCCTGACATAGGTAACGGTTACAATGAAACCTTGAAGTGAGAGGCTTCCATGCATTGACCACCACTATACAATCATCTTCACTCCCTTTTTGTGCAATTGCGTTGTTGTTGTTGTTGTTGTTGTTGTTGTTGCGCGGTGGCGTGTATCGTAGGTGACGATCCTTCTCTGTCAGCCTACAGCTCCTTCCTTCTCGGTTGGGCCCCTAACCTTTCCTTTCCTTTTGTGATTAATCCACCAACTCCAAATAATCTGCCTCTTATTTCCTTTTGGCGCTAAATTTAAGTCGATATGAGATCTCTAATTGAGTACATAGAGCTTCAAATTATACTAAAAACCCCACCATGGCAATCCAAATATTTTTTGAAACCAAGGACGGGATAAGAAAATATGTGGTGCATCATCTTATAATTCTAAGATTTTAATCATAACGCATACATGACAAGGTCAATATCGGATAAAAGCTTGTAGTTTTAAAGGTACTACAATGGCCTTTCTCACTCTCTGAAATTAAACAAGTGGTCTGGCACTTAGCCCAATTGAAAGCCCTAGGGGTCGATGGCTTTCCCATCGGCTTTTTTAAAATATTTATGGGATTCCATAGGGTTATCTTGATCCTTAGTTTTGGAAAGATTTTGAAAATGAGTTTTAAATAAATATCTAAAAATATAGATTTGGGATTAGATTCTTGAAAGTTATGGGTTTCGTTCTACAAGAATTCAAGCGTTTCTTCCTTCTGTGAGCAAGGATCAGATGAATCAACGATGCAACTTTTCATCTTTTGATTCCTCTGTCATACGATCCAACATACCTCGATTTGCTTTTCTAAAAATAAAAATGTGGTTCATGGTATATGTCAACACCAACACTTGAAAATATAGAAAACAAACAAAAATATAGAAATTAGAGATTAAACACACCCCAATAAATAAAATAAAAATAAATAAAAGTAAACTTACTATGGACTTTGGTAGCCCTCCTAATGACTTTGATGAGCACAAGAAATCTGTCAGAGTTGTCACAAGATTAAGTCTCTATTCAGGTCCGATATAGTGAACCCAATGGAGCAATTGTAACGCACCAAAATTTTAACCAAAAAATTTTTGTGATTTTTTTTCTTTTAAAACTAGTGAAAACAACCTTTTTCTTTTGGTTAAATATTCTGGGTGGGCTACAGTAGGAACAATCATCACAACTGAACTAAAATATGAATAACATTCACTATTAAAATTTAATTCAGTCTCAATAATTAAAAAATCATATTAGAGTATTTTCAATCTAAAATAACAATAAAAATTTTTTCAAAACTATCATAAAAAAAGAAAAAGATTGGCTCTCAACAACGTTGGAGCATTCCATATTCGCTCTGCAGCTATACATCATACCTCACATGAAAATCCATAAAATGGGTCAGACTCGTGAAAGCCTGATTGGAAATAACGACACAGGTAAACCAAAACTAGTATACATTATCATATTTCAACAAACTCACATAATGATGCAGTCAATTATTCATTCAAATATACATATCATCACAATGCATCACAATAATATCATTTATAAATAGTTATAATCTTATGCATGATTAGATAAACGTAAATGCACTGACCATTCAAGGACATAAGATCCTTCATGCATAAGTGACCTTTTTGCGCAATTTAGGTTATTGTTTTACGTGATGCATGCCATGCTTAACTAAATGCACAAACAATTAAGGTGATCATTTCTTAACCCTGTGGGTATTACACAAACAGTACCTAGATTAAGATCATGACCATGACTTAGGAGGTACATTCAAACAATTTATGGTTATGGTCTAGACGAACACCTTTCACTTGTCCTGGGTGAGAGCTACCAACACCTCTTTCCCGATGCATCAAACTTATACTCATGTGTTTCGCGACCTACCACCCCACGACTAATGTGGAGGCATTTTCCTATTTTCGTGGCTGAGAAGGAGCAACCTTCCATGCTCAAAACAAGTTCCATGAAGTCGAAAGTACTACTTACCCTCTCATTATAAGCTCAATAGAATCAATGTTTACATGATTAAGTCTATTATTTATCCATGCATATACAGAATGAATATAATTTTAGACCTTTAATTTGGGTTCAAGAATGCAAAATTCAATGCCAAAGATACTATCATGCAACACATGCAATTATAACATATCAAACTCATTTATGCATTCACTTATAGGCATTGATCATGATTAACTATATGTATTCTTACACAATCATATAAACACGTAATGCATAATACATGCACTTCAATAGCAGTGTGCATTCAATCATGCACATGCAAAAGTTTATCTTTTCATGTCATGTTCCTTTAGGCACTTAGTACCTGCATAAACACAACATTATAGGTTGCATCTGCATGCTTATTTATCATTTAAAAACATAGGCTCAAATCATACATTCACTGCATGTATTGCTTATCCGATTCATACCTGGTTCGAGATCCGCTTAGGCCCATATCTGCTATGTTGTTTTGACTGTGACAGCTCTATTCATAGTCTAAGAACAAAGTTTAAATTTTTACAAAATGTAAGAAATTTTACCAGCTTTCCAATACCGCAAACCGTTAATAAAAACAACTTTGGATTAAGGAGATATGATCGATTTAGGCTCATGTATACTTGATTGTTCTAATTGTCACTGTTCTGTGCATATTTCAAGAACAAAGTTTAATTGTTTTTTAAAATATATGAAATTTCCTCAGCTTTCCAACAAAATAAACCGTTCATAAAATCTCCTTTGAATGAGGTAGATTTGATCTATTTACCCAACATATGTCATATCTTTCACACAGTCGAGAATAGACATTCGAGTGAAATGACTAACACATGTTCCATATTTTCTTTTCACTGATTCATGAAAGCAATTTTTTTATTTTCTTTTCTTTTTATGGGTTCAGTTTAAACCAAACCCCAATTTTGATTTATTCAAGGTCACCGTTGGTTTTGAAACAAAAATCATATTTATGTTCTTTTGAAAACCGGTTTGCCTAGTAAAAACAAACATAAGTGTTCTTTCTCATATATATTTTTTTATTAGCCATGACAAACTGAATGTATACTTACTTATAAGCATGTTAGTTCCACCACTTAAATATGTACAACAAGGATAAAGTTTTGCAAAATACTTACATGATTTCAAAAACATTTGTTCAAATAAACTATTTTTAAAACTCTTTCGATTGTGTGGCTGCAACTCCTTGATCAACCTAACTTCAACGGAGGTTCAGACCTCCTACACTTAATAATGGAAGGATAGAAGCAATAAAGAAAGATAAAAAAGAGAGAAAATAAGAAAGAAAAGAGAAGAGTAGAGAGAGAAAGCTAAAAATTCTAAACATACCAATAACGAGGGGGGGCGTGAGCCCTTCTTGGCTCTTTATATAGTTTTTTTCTGCTTTACAAAACTTTCTAATTCCTAAATTTTCAACCCAAACTTTCTAAATTTCAAAACAACTTAGCCTAACACACATCACTTATTTGTTAAGTTTTAACTTACATATATATTTTTCTCTCTTTGTTTGTTTTATTTTTAGAAAACTTTTGAAATATCAATTTTCACGGATTCTAACTTACAACTTTTAAATTTAATTCCAACATGAGTTGCCACATAAGATGGGCCCACATAAGGGGACACCCCACATGTGGACCTCTATCATTCTATTAAACTTTGTTAATTCAAGTTTTTCATTCTATAAAATATATATTTATTATTTTATGCTATTTTAGAATGGATTTCAAATCCATACAAACCAAATTTTAACTTAATAAAATTACATCACTTACACATCAAATTAAACCTAAATTCATCTAAAATCGTATTTGACTTTATTTCGACACAATTTGCCAATTATTTTATTAAAATTCTAACTTTTTATAAATTCAATTTTGAATGAAAACTTTAATAAAATCAACTTTGATTCTTTATAAAATATCTTTTAAAATTCAACTTAGACTAATTTGCATTTTTATGTTTCTTTCATATAAAAATCCTTATTAATATTATTTTATTCATTAAAAATTCTCTAAAAAGTCAAAGGTGTTACATTTAAATTCAAATTGACGATTAAGTCAAATTTGAACTAGATCAAAACTCAAAATTCTATTCACAATAAACTCCAAAATTAGATTCAAATTAAATCTAGATTAAATCTAATTAAAAATTAAAACCCGATTCAAAATAAATTCCTAATTTGAAATTTCTTCTAAATCTAGATTAAAGCTTGAATTACAATTTAATCATATCTTAAGTTCAAATAATATTTTAACATTAAATTTGCCTTTATTCTTCTTAAAAGTATCAAAATTTTATGGG
Organism: Nuphar pumila; assembly: GCF_984573655.1. Taxonomy (NCBI): domain Eukaryota; kingdom Viridiplantae; phylum Streptophyta; class Magnoliopsida; order Nymphaeales; family Nymphaeaceae; genus Nuphar; species Nuphar pumila. The sequence continues at coordinate 59,424,139 of NC_143251.1, read as the reverse complement.
TTTTTGCGATCGTTGCAAATTTTTTTCTTTTCTTCCTTTTTAGGAAAAAAAGAGAAAAACTCTCGCAAGGTCTCACTTGACCTTTTGTAGAGATATTTTGAAATTACTCACCTCCATTTTGAAATTTATGAGAAAATGAAGAGACACGATTCGCTCGTCGGTACGAGGTTCAACCGTTTCTAGCGCCTTTATCAAAGGTAATCAAACCAAGGATAAAATTCATGCCTTTTGCTTTGCGTAAATTGGTCTAAGTAATTATTCTAAGTTCTTAATGCACATGGAATCAGACTTGTGATATGATTTTGAACTTGGAAAATGTGTATGCTTTTTAAAAATGTTTCAAAAACTTGGATTTTTTCAAGTGATTTTGAAATGTATTTAAAAACATTCTTTTAAGAAGTAAACTTTGAAGTTCAAAAATCAATTTTGAATTGAAAGGTTAAAACTTGAATTGAAAACATGAAATTGAAGATTTTAAAATTGGATTCAAAGTTGAGAACTTTTAAATCTAAAATTAATTGAAAATCAAATTTGAATTGATTTTGAATAAAGAATCAAACTTAAAAATTGATTTTGAGATTTGAAATCATAATTGAACTTGAACTTAAAATTAGAATTGAAGTTTGGAATTTTGAAAGATTGAGTTTTGAAAAATGAACTTATAAATTGAAATTGAATTTGAAATTAAAAGTTGAAATGAAAACTTGATTTGAGACTTGAATTTGAACTCTTGATTTTGAAAATGAAATTTGAAATTAAAATTTAGAATACAAATTTTGAATTTGAAATTAGAATTGAACTTTTAAACTGAATTTACTCTGAATTTTGAGAATTTCAAAAATTGAAATTGAATTTTTGAAATGAATTTACTTTGAATTTTGAAAGTGGAAAATCAAAATTGAATTTGAGATTCATTTTGAACCTTGAATTTGTTTTAAAATTTAAAGTTGAAACTCAGAATTCTAGTTTAAATTGAATTTGGAATTGGGATTTTGAATGAAAGTTAAAAGTTTGAAATTTGAGAAATGAAATTGAATTTTGAAAAAGAAATTTAACTGAAATCATTTTGGAATTTGAAAATGCAAAATTTGAGAAATGATATGGAGGGACCGTTGATTTGCTCTCAAAGAGAGATCGAAAGCAATACCCTAGAAAACATGCGGCGAGCTATTCATGAGGAAGAAAGGTGAGAGACAGAGAGCACCTGGCTGCCGGAGGTGCGGTGGATGGCTGCAGTCGGAGGTTGACCTAGGGTTGGAGCACGACGAGCGAGCGAGGGTGATGCAACCCCCAAATCTCCAAAGGACCGAGGATCCACAGTCGAAGGCCCTCTTTAGCAGACATGAAACCCCCAAAACTCGAAAGAACTTGCTGCATGAGGGGCGGTGGGGCGTAGCTGCAGAGAAGGTCGAGTGATGGTGGTTCGAGCACAGCGAGAGGCATCGTGCAGAGGAGGTCGGGCGACGGTGGCTCCTGAGTGTCGAGGGGGGTTGCTCCTTCACCGCTGGCTAGACGCCAAAAACTCCCAATCTCCCACCGTCGTCGATGCTGGAATGGTGGCAGAGGGGGACGAACCGCAGGACGAAGATGAGACTTGAGTCGAGACCGAGAGGGCAGAGGCTAGGGTTTCAACCAGGGCTCTTCTGCTTTGCAGGGACAGAGAGATTTCCCGATCTTTGCAGGGACAGAGAGATTCTGCAATCAGAAAAGATTAGGGTTTGAAACAGAGACGAAGCAACTATGAGAGAAATATGCGGTTTTGCCTTTCTGACGGAAATGGCAGAAAATGGGGAGTTGGGTCGTGGGTAATTAAGGAAGGGAAGATTTGGTGGATTTCAGAGAGATACATGCAGAGGAGAACCCGATTAGAGAGAGCAGAAGATCGCTAGAGGTGGGGTTCGTAGATGGAGGAATGGTTGTCATTGCTCGCCAGAGGGACAATGTTTAAAGTGCCAAAAAGAGGCTCATCGGAGGGATGATGGTCGTCACTTTCTAGAGAAAGAGAGAGAGAGAGAGAGAGAGAGAGAGAGAGAGAGAGAGAGAGAGAGAGAGAGAGAGAGAGAGAGAGAGAGAGAGAGAGAGAGACTAGCCGGTGGTGGGGAGGAAACTAGTCTGGATAGACACTGCGGCAAGTGGAGAGGAGACTGACCAAGATGAATGTTGTTGGTGGTGGGAAGAAAATCAACTTTAATAGAGGCTGAAGGTGATAGGGAGGAAACTAGTGGACCTTGTTGGGTGACGATGGTCATTAGGGAGAAGGCTAGTGGCATAGTGGTGGAAGTGGTGGGAGAGAAAAGGGGAAGGTAGGGAAGGAGAAAGATAGAAGTTGTTTGATCTGTAAATCGGATGATTGTTGGTTAAAATCAGTTGCTGGAAAACATATTCTAATTTTCATATATATATGTATATACTTCTAATGAAATTAAGGTATATGAGAAACTAATTAGGCTGGTGAACATTGGATTCAAAGTTACATGGAGATTAGTCTTGGGTGTTTATTTCGACAACAACATTACTTGGCATTCCAAGTGGACCCCACAGAAAAAAGGGTGCCAACATTGTAAAAAAAGTACTTTTCTAAAAAAATTGTAGGGTTTTTCTTCATTCGATGTAGTCCATTCAGTTTCTTCCCTATGACCCATCTATTTCTAGCTGAAACCGTTTCACCTCATCCCAGCTTCCCCCTCTCTCTAAAAAATAACAGAAAGAGAGTTCAAAGTTGAAAAGGTTGGTTTATTTTCTTTGTATGTTTTTCTTGTTGAATGCATTTCTCTTTTCGTCTTCCTCTGATGGTCCATTTTTTTCTTGTTGATATGAGGATCATTGATTTTTTTTTTTATTTTCTCGAATTTGGGGTTTGTGGGTTTGGCTAGGCTAAAAAAGGTAATTGAGAGAGCATAAGGAAAAAATAAGGTAAGAAACTTATCTTTGTGTTTTTTTTTTATTTAACAAATCTCTTATGCTTTCTTTTGAGAGGAGAGGTGGGGACCATTGATTTCTAAGCTGCTTTTACAACTTCCATGCCTACCCACCACATTCTCTCTCTCTCTCTCTCTCTCTCTCTCTCTCTCTCTCTCTCTCGTAGTTTGAAGAAACACTTTTTGTAGGCCCACCCTCACAAATTTGTTATTTTTGTTCCTTTCCATCATTTGGGTTTTTGTGATTAATCGTTTCATTTTCTATGTGCCTTAGCTTAATATTAGCCAAATATATTTCAACTAGTTTGGAAGTGGCTGGTCAAACCCCATCTGAAGCTCAAGGTGGGGTTATAATGTGATTAGGAATGACAATGAATCGGGGAAAAATGGGGCCCCACCTTGGACCGGGTATGTAGGACATGAAACGAGGATGGAGGTTAAAACAAAAATGTATGCAGGGGTGGAGGTGGGGTTGGACTTGCGCTTTCTCCTGCCCCGCCTTGCCTCCCCACCCACCCAATCACGGATCCCTATTAGTAAAACTTTCTCTCCTTCTTTAGGAATGGTGGTGGACCAAGGGGAAATGGGGTCCCACCCCACCTCGGCTTGTTTGGACAGGGGATGGAGGTGAGGATAATTGTTAAAATTAAAAGTTGTGCGGGGATGGATGGGAGAATTTTAAGACAAGGCGAGGGTGAAGACCTTGTTTGATCCCTACATGTGATGCATTTTTTTCTAATACTAAGCCAAACCCACAAACCCCAAAATTAAAGGGATTAAAAAATCAATGATCCTCACATCATCAAGTAAACTGAACCATTAGAGGAGAACAAAAAGGGAAATCATTCAGTAAGAAAAACACAAACAAAAACCTTGACTTTTTCAACTTTGAACTCTCTTTCTGTTATTTTTTAGAGAGAGGGGTTGGGTAGGTTGGGAGTTAGAAGACGGGTTTAGTTAGAGAGAGACGAGGGCAGAGGGAAAGAAAAAACTAAATGGGCTGCATCGAATGAAGGAAAACCTTGCAACTTTTTTATAAAAGTATTTTTTTCTTTTTCGTTTCTTAATGTTGGGGGCTTTATCTTTTGTAAAAGTATATATATATATACACAGTCTCGTATAGACTGTGCTCTGCACAGTTTGGGTAAAGACTGTGCTCTGCACAGTCTTTCTCTCTAAAGACAGAAGTATATATAAAAATATATAAAAGATATATTTTTTTTAGTTTTTATAAATTTTTGTCCTAAAGAATGGACAAAAATAGACTCGATCAATGTTGATCGAGTGCAAAACATGGACAAACTCGGCCTTGACTCGTTGACCGATTTCGAATTGGCATTGACCGAGTCCGGGCCGTGTCCGAAGCCGCACCTGTGTTGGGGCGTGTCGACTCGGGTGCGGTGCCTCCTTAGCCGAGTCCGTGTGACATAGATATTGGGGTTTTATTTTGTTTTTATTTTGGGAGGATTGACACACTTCTCTCATCCTTTTTGAGCTTCTTCAAAGATTTAGAACGATGTGATTTAGAAAATGAACTTTTATTTTATATATTTCTAATTTCATTTGGCATCAGATAACTTGTTTGATGTTGTTTTGTATAAATTTCACATATAACAGTCAGAGTTGTCTCAATTACATTATTATTCTCTGTTTCATAATCTACATTCTTGCTTGTGTAGCTTTTTTTGCAGCTTTATGGTCTTCATGATGGTGGCAGTTCTTTTAATCCTCACTATTTCAGCTGATTTAAGCATGTGCTCAACAAGGTTATTGCTGAAAATGGAATTGCTCCTCGTATATATTTAAATTACTAAAAATGAAGGTGCTGATGCAGTTTGTCATAGCTCTGGGATCTTCATTATCGGTTCTCAGCATGCACTAATGCAACTTCTATCTTGCTTTATGATTCATATTATTTTGATCAATCCTGTTACTATTGTAGCTTGTTTGTAAGGGAGTTTCTATACAAATTTTCAATCTCTATAGTGATTGGTTTTACTACTCCAAGGTTATACATGCAGTTCGATAAGTTTCATGACAACATTTCATGTTAAAAAGATGAGCTTTTAATGAGTCTTTCAGCCAGCTAGACGTGTGTGAACCTTATTCCTCTTTATGTTTGGTGAGTTTCAAACAAAAAGCAATCAATTGTTACATGGTTGTTGTGAGCTTACAACATATTTACTCAGGACAACTTTTCTATAGGTTGCATTTTAAAGGCCTTGGAAACGGTAGGGCACAACCTCTCTTTCTTATGATGTAATGAAAGAAGTGGAAGATGAAAAGACAAGAGCCACTAAAGGCATACAATAGCAGATTCACTATGTGCTCAACCACGAGTCCTTTAAGGACAATACAAGAAGCCTACAAGGGCTAATACAAGAGAACAAAATATAAAAAATAAAGCTTTTATTGAAGAAATGCTTAGTAAAAGCAATGAGAACAAAAGTGTGCAAACAACTCCTATATATACAAGTGAATGGCTGAGTGGGCTGTAACTGTGTTTTTTCAATCAGCTGGATGATCTGCAGTCAAATGGAAGTTGTATGGACTCATAGTTTGACTCTAGTGTAGTCTAATGTGGTTGCTTATCTATGTTTTCTGCATCTGCTAATGTTTTTTGTAGCAGGTGTATTGGGATCAGTGGACTGTAACTGTGTTTTTTTTATTCTCTATCCTCTGTTGCAGCAAGTGATATCTCATCACCTGCTATACTACTATTATGCTAAAATTCACATGATTCACAAGATAAACAACAATGTCGCTAGCAAAAGTTAATTTGGATAGATAAGCCTATGAGAAGGTCTTAGAAACTATGACAAATCTGTCCATTAAGTTTTTTCTTAATATTTTTGCCTTTTTGTTGCCTGAAAAATTTAGGTGCCTTGGTTAAACTACTTGTGTAAGTTATCACTTGAAAAAATCATGTGCCATGTAAGTTGTTACCTCAAAAAATTCAATTGTTCGCTATGATTTTGACCAAACAAAAGAGCAAAACTGTCAAGAATAAAGTGAATTAGTCTCGCATCATTCAAATTTTTGGTACATAAACAGGTTTTTTATTAGGGTTTGAAAAATCAATATCCCATAATAATTGTTATCTTTCTAAACCCCAAAAAGCATGTTTTTATCAGAAAGTTAACGGAATTTTGTCAAAAAAGCATAATTCAACTGTAGATTCTTAGCAAATTGACCATATCAAAACACATCTATAGCGCCGGATTGCAGGACACTAGTTACACTGTACAAGTTAACACTCCCAACGCGAAGAATATGTGGATCGAATAATGGAAAGAGAGGTGCACCAAATTAAACACTTATGATGGTCTTTGTTACTGGTTTTTTGTTTTTTAATATTTTTTGGCGAAGCCAAATGAACTTGCTCGGTAGGTTGTGAGCCAAGTAGCAGGTCCAATACATGGCTGGGAATGGAACCATTGACCCACATTTAGGGACAACATTGCAAGGTTCAAAGCAAACGTTTGGCTCCATGGAATCCCTGAATGTCCACAAGAGCATGGAAGAGTGACTACTTTCCAGGCACACAATTTATGGTCCGTCAAGGTCTATGTTTCACTTACACTAACAGAATCATTGACTGGGTTTTACCTTGGGATCAAAACAGGTCCGGATATGGATCCGGTCTTGATTGAATCGACACTGGATCTGATCATTGAAAAGTGGCATAGCGTAGGGGTGAAAAATGGGTCTGAAGCTTCAATCCTATTCCGAAGTAGATTTGACCTATAAAATCTGATATTCAGATAATCCATATCCGAATATGACAGATTTGGAACAAATAATTTGGGGTTGGGGCGGATCATTTTACCCTAAAAATTCCTACAATCAGTTCCTTGTTTATTGGAGAATTTTTTGTACAAAGCTGAGGATAAGCATGATCATCTTCACTTGCCATTAGCTTTTTTACATTTGACACAGTTCAAGGTGGTTCAAGCCAAAAGCTTGGATACCCCTTGAAATTGAACCGAATCATAGGACCCGAAGCTCATGGTCTTCCAACCACTTGATGAGCCTTTTAGTTTTAAGACAACAATTGTAGGCTGTAAATATGTTCAATTTACTAATTGACAGCAAGTCCTTTGAAGATACCCTAATTCCCAATTAATAGGGCAATCAATCAGTTCAAAACGTATAAGATGGGTGGTTCTACATTTAGGGTTTACAAAAAAGAAATGACGAAAATTAGGAATTGAGTCAGATCTGGACCAACCTCACCTATGCCAGAATTGAGCCCTGCTCCATTGTCCAGGGCTTAAGCCTGCCTGTTTTAACAAATGGATCTCCAAGCACGGTTTGTCTAATTGATCAAAAATGGTCATCAATGGGACTGGATCCAGACGGACTTTTGATCCAAACTACAAATTAGACATGCTACCCATACATGAATTTTAAAATAAGATCTACTTATATATTTAGATCGACTTCATATTTATGTTATTTTGGACTCAATCTGAATCTATTTAGATCCATGCATGTGTGGGAATATATACAACAATACAAATCAACCTATTTATGCTTATTTCCATGAAAACTCTCATTTACAAACACTGTCAGAATCAGTACTACCATATAAAACTTCATATACGAGTTCAACTCTACTGCAATTTCAGTTCGGATCCATATTTGCAGCATTAAATTCAAGTTCGGATCCAGGTTGCTGGGATCCAGCTCATATATTGATTTTCCATTCTTTGTAATGCCAAGGGTATCTTTATGATGGTCTAAATGCAGAAAGTTTTCTAACATCCAGAATTTAAGCGAAAAAGATCTCAACCACAGGCTAGCAACTGATCACCTTATTAATACTTACCACGTGAAAACAACTTACCGATCTTCTCCTTGCCCTCCATTGTGTCTAGCAAAAGTGAAGGTTCTGCTTGGGAAGTAGAGCGATTCTTGGGAATTAAGGATTCCAAAATGCATTTGTTTTTCCGTTTGGCATGCATGTAAAAGGCAGTCAAAGAAAAAGAATCCAAATTCCTTTCAAATAAATTCCCTTATTTTTCCTACCAAATCCATTTTACCAATTTCTTCCAAGTATCTTTTGCCAAACAGATAAAGAAAAATGGGTACTTCAAAAATGTCCTTCATAATTTGCTTCCTATTACTCACGGTGGTCCATTGCAGTAGCACCACGGAAAGGAAGGTAAGTAATTGATGAGACTAGCTCAAATTTATTTCTCACAAGTAGGTAGCTAGTGAGTCAATTGGATATCATTTTGCCTATTTGATTATTTGGAAGTCATAAATCTCAAGCAATTATTGGTGGTTCACATAACTTAAGATTTTCTGTTGATACTTGACATAGATTAATCATTTCATATATTAAACTGTCTAACATTGGCAGTCATACATCATGTACATGGGAGACGTGCCATCCAATTTTCTCTCAGACACGCACCATCACATGCTTGCATCTGTAACCGGCAGGTCTCTCTCTCTCTCTCTCTCTTTTGTTTCTCTCCCATCCAATATTCTGTTGGATGTATTTTGGTAATGTTGAATGGTGAATGTTCTCCTTTCTCTCTCTCCCTCTCTAAATCCATCGACAGGTGCAGTCTATCATGATATATATTTGGAGTCTTGAAGATTTATGATTTTTGGCCATCAATTTTTCAAACATTATAAAAACCAACCATGTCTTGAAACCAAACACTACATGCCTTGATCCGTATAATACCAGGCACACAGATCTCATCTGTATGATCAAACTTTTAAAATAAAACAAAAAAAATTCATACAACCCTTATAACATGCTTCATTTAGCACTCTCTCTCTCTGTATATATATATATATATATATAAACCTAGCTTTCCCAAACAATCATGGCTGGTGCCACATGATGTTTTCCAACCAATCCTACATCAAAATGGTAGCAGTAGTATCTCAAATGAATGAGTTTTCCTATCAAACTTAAGTTTCAAAAATTTATTTGTTATTGATACTAAATCATAAATGTGTATACTATGAAAAAAGTTTCGACTCGTTCACAATTAATTATTGGCATTCCTTGAGCATGTGATGAGCAATTTGCTTTAATTTCATGAAATTCATTTTGGCAGCCATGACATTGCAAGAGAGACAATGGTCTACAGTTACAAGCGAAGTTTCAATGCATTCGCTGCAAAACTCTCACCGGAGGAAGCAAAAAGTTTAGCTGGTTAGTATGAAACACAAGTACATTGACTATTGTATACACAATCAATTTTTCCAATAGTTTAGCTTGTTTAATATACTATTACTTAATAATGTGCAGAAACTGAAGGCATGACATCAATATTTCCTAATTCCTATCACAAGCTTCACACCACAAGATCGTGGGATTTCGTCGGCTTCCCTTTGAATGTAAAAAGGCAGCTCAAGTTTGAAAGTGATGTCATCATTGGAGTTTTGGACACAGGTAAGCATTAAAGGGTATTATGAATGTAAGCAATGGTTTGATTAGATATGAATAAGTTGTTCCTTGGTTTTCTAGCCAACTTGACCCAGTCACATTTGTTGCTCTTTTTATTTTATTTTATTTTGAAGGAGCTCTTCTTCTTCTTCTTTTCATAAAATTGATTCTTTTCAAGAAAATGATGCCATCTTTCCTCATATAAACATAGGTATCAGCCCCCATTCACAGAGCTTTGACGACAAGGATCTTGGACCTCCTCCTGCTAAATGGAAGGGCACATGTGAAAGATCTGAGCATTTTAGTGGGTGTAACAAGTATGCTCTCTCTCTCTCTCTCTCTCTCTCTCTCTGTCTCTCTCTCTCTCTCTCTCTCTGATTCATTCAAAGATTTACACTCCCAACCTTCAATAATTAAATTGACACAGCAAACTCATCGGAGCCAACTATTATAGAATAGACGGACCCTTCACGCAACTTCAACCCTCTGATATACTATCTACAGTTGACACTAAGGGTCATGGCACCCACACAGCATCAACTGCAGCTGGTGTCCAAGTTCCAAACGCAAGCATGTATGGGCTTGCTAATGGCACTGCGCGGGGTGCAGTCCCTGCAGCTCGCCTTGCTGCATACAAGGTATGCTGGGAAGACACTGGCTGCTCCGACATCGACATTCTTGCTGCCTTCGACGATGCCATCGCCGATGGTGTTGATGTGATCTCAATCTCCATAGGCGGCATGAACAATGGATACCTCAAGGATGCAATATCGATCTGGTCGTTTCATGCCATGAGTAAGGGAATTATCACGGTGGCGTCGGCCGGGAACGATGGCCCTGACCCTGGCATGGTGGAGAATGTGTCACCATGGATCCTTACGGTGGCGGCGAGTTCCATTGATCGGCAGTTCAGAACCAAACTTGCACTGAGCAATGGCATGCAGATTACAGTATACCTTTGGCTCTTCACTAAAAATTTTCTTCACAATCTTTTTTTCTAGCTAGGTCGCTTGTTTTAGCTTATATATTAAGTTTGTTAATTTGGTTCTTCTTTTTAAAATGACAGGGCATATCATTAAATACTTATTCCCCGAATAAGAAATATTACCCACTCATCACTGGGGCCCAGGCAGGAAGCAGTTCAGGTGGCTACGGGCCATATCCAACGTAAGAACAACTGCATACTTGTATAGTCTTTGCGTTCCTCGGGAAAGTTCAAGATAATTTTTAGAAATTCTTGGGGTTCGTTTGCGCGTGTAGTGTATATATATATATATATATATGTATATATATATATATAAAATCTCACGTACTTCTTAAAAGAATTCGCTACAAGAGGCAATCCTTAGGTTTTTGACCATAGAGATCTGATCCGTACGGTTATATTTGTCAAAAAATATTTTTCAAAAGTGGATTGAAGATTCGCACCCTATAAAATGGCTGCAATAGGATTATAGCTTGTACTCATGATTGCTTAACAATTTGTTTGCAGTTTTTGTGATCAGACTCTAGATCCCAACAAGGTGAAAGGGAAGATTGTTCTTTGTGATTTGGTAAAAGGAGACCTTGACTCCAGTGTTAGGGACATTGGAGGGGCTGGAATCATCTTTCAGAGTTACAAAAGACAAGACGCAACTTTCCCTTTTGCTCTACTAGCAGTTTTAGTGGATACCAACAAATCAATGACAATAAATGATTACATCAATTCCACTAGGTAAGTAAATTGAAACTCGATCTCCTCACTTAAATTCCTGACATGGGTAACGGTTACAATGAAACCTTGAAGTGAGAGGCTTCCATGCATTGACCACCACTATAAAATCATCTTCACTCCCTTTTTGCGCAATTGCGTAGTTGTTGTTGTTGTTGTTGTTGTTGTTGCGCGGTGGCGTGTATCGTAGGTGACGATCCTTCTCTGTCAGCCTACAGCTCCTTCCTTCTCGGTTGGGCCCCTAACCTTGTTCATCTAGCTAATTCCAGAGGAGGATAGGGTTATTTGTGACACAAACCCATCCTTGAATATCACCCGAATTCGTATTTGGGAAGCAATTCGATGTCAATATAAAGTTAAGCAATGGAGTAGTCATATCTGGAACTCTAATTAAAGCCCACCCACGATATTTGGCCACATCAATAAGACTGCCAACTCTTGACAATGTTGTCTGCAATGGGAGACTGAAGCCAACAGACCTTCCAAAAACCTGATTTTGCCATCTTAATTATTCTCCAAAGCTCTATGAATTGCTATATTACATCACGTATATACTTGTTGCACAAAGATTGTTCCAAACATCATCCATTAAAATTGATTTTTTCCTCTATTTTTCTTGAAGGTCGCCTTATGCAGTTATATACAAGTCTTATACAGTTAATGTGAGCATTCCACAAATTGCATCTTTCTCATCTCGTGGCCCGAATACACTCTCACCAAGAATCCTCAAGGTAATGCAGTATTTTACATGCTTAAAAGGGAGAGCAAATCGGGTCATTGGCTGAGTAGGTACTCTGCCCAATGACTGGATGCCATGCATCCCCTTCTGTCCTCTAAATGATCGGATAGTGCTAATCATTGTTGCTTGATCTAATAACCATACCCTTGATTACAGCCTGATATCACTGCCCCTGGGCTAGATATTCTGGCCGCATATACACCATTATCTTCAATGACTGGGAAGAAGGATGACGAACGAATGGTTAACTATAATATAATGTCTGGAACTTCAATGTCATGTCCTCATGTGAGTGGTGCGGCTGCATACGTCAAGTCTTTCCACCCTCCTTGGTCTCCTGCTGCAATCAAGTCTGCTCTCATGACCACAGGTAAATTTGTTTTCTATTTTGTTTTATTTGATATTTTTCCTCTATAATATTTGCTTTGCATTGACAATGATGCCTTAAAACAAATAAAATACACACTAGTATCTGATTGTAGATGTATAGATCTGTCTTTGTGGTTTCGTAAGTTTGATCCTTTACTTCACTCAAAGAATTCTATAGTTGGTAGATTGCATCAAAATAGTAGTGTTGTTCTCTGTTATTGCTTCGGTCTGTAAATGTGTGAATTTGGAAATCCATTGATTTGCCTTTTGCAAACAAAAATATAATTAGAGATTCGCCAAATAACATGCCAATAGTTCTATATTGCAATTCATAAAAATAATCTGCAAAATGTCTCTGCTCTCTCCATTGAAATGAATACTCAATTCTCAACATGGTAGGTGCCTATTTTTGCCAATATAAGGGGAAAAAAAAAACCATGGCAGGTGCTTACAAATAGTTGCAACGAGGGCAGTTGTCATGCTATTTGATATGATGTTATATTCCATCGCAACTGCACATCTCACTTGATGGAGCTATCTATGTATGGCCCCCCGCTTTAACATTCTCATGGTTTCCAAGTGAGATGTACAAGATGGATTGAATACAACCTATGACCGTAACTGCTCTAGATGTGCCTAACCTTGGAAGTTGCTAACCCAGATAGCCCATTATATCTGAAGATTCAAAGGTGCCTATACCATATCTTTAACCGTTTTTCTTTCTCATTTCCAGCAAAGATGATGGACCCAAGGCTGAATGAGGACGCAGAATTTGCCTACGGTTCGGGTCTATTTGATCCAAGACATGCTGTTCACCCAGGCCTAGTGTATGACATGGACCAATTGTCATACGCCCAATTTCTCTGTAAAGATCACATAGACGGTGCTGCCTTGGGAATCATGACTGGTGGTCAATATAACAACTGCTCCGCCATACCTGTCGGCCAAGGCTATGATGGTCTCAACTACCCATCGATGCAGGTCCAAGTTAACAATGGATCCGACCCGATCCATGCCGTGTTCTATCGCACAGTGACCAATGTTGGTGCAACAACTTCAGTCTACAAAGCAATGGTCAATGTCCCAAGTGGGCTTAAGATCAGTGTCACACCAAAAACTCTCTTATTTAGCAGACGGGGACAACGTCTATCCTTTAAGGTAGAGGTGAATGGTGATCCTCTTGGCGCCAATCCTATGGCATCAGCTTCACTTGTTTGGGATGATTCAAAACATAAAGTCAGAAGTCCCATCGTTGTATATCAATTGGCTCCATTCCAAGGAATCACCCACATGTAAAATGTCAAACTTTCATGATATTGAAATTACACTTTTACTTTATAAGAAGAATTGTTCTTTTAGTAATTATTTTTTCATGTAAAACTTATTTATGACTTATTTTGGAGAAGAGGCTCAAGGATGAGCAAAAATGCAGGCTTTATCTACCCTTTTTAATGTTACTTTTTTCTCTCTTCAATTATTACTTTCTTCTACTTCAGTTTCCTAAATGCTTCATATTCAAATCTTAAAGCTTGCGCTTGGAAATGAAACGATGCATGGTTGAAGTGTTTAGCCTGCACGCAATAAGTTTAGAGTTCAAATCCTATTCATTATAAGTTTGAAACAATAATTTATTTTGTAAATGAGCTGAGTTTGAGTTTGGCTTAGTAGGTTTATGTTGTAAATTATATTATTTTCAACTATGAACATATATATATATATATATATATATATTGTAAATGAACTAGCTTGTACTTTGCTTGTTTGGCTCAGGGTTTTCATGAACTCAACCATGGCTCAATTCAATCAAGAAATGAGCTGGACTTGAACACCCTCTACAATCATGGATTATCATATGGTGTTTATATATTCTCCAATAGTTGAGTTTTTCTTTAATCAGACAATATATATTGTTTTTATTTTTTATTTTTTAATTAATATTCTTTTAAGGAAGTAAAAATTATGTTTTAGATTCTGAATTTTCAAGATTTTGGTATGTCTTTAAATTAAGTGCTAAACAATAACAGATTATAATACTTTGTATTGTAAATTTTAAATGCATTGTGAGTCATCCCTTTCCACTTTTTGAAAAACATGTTGAGATGTAAAAACTTCACAACAGTTGGTCGGTTGAGGGACAATGGCAGATTAATGTAGCTAGACAACATAGTTTAGCCAACAGCTTCGGGATTTGCTGTGATCATTGTCAGGAATGAGGATTAGGAACAATAATGACAAAATAAGGTGAAAATACGAGAAAGATGGAGTGTAAAATATGACCTCTTGTTACTAGATACAGGCCACCCTTTTTGCGACCTGGCTGCCTGATCACTATCACGGGGGGGGGACCTTCCTCCAAGGGTGACTCGTTCTCCACGGCATGGCAAAAACTGATGACAATCTCCAATTGATGGGGTTTCAACTGGTTAGTGGGTGCTATTTTTGTGTGTGTGTTGTGGAATCTAATGAGCACCTCTTCGCTGGGTGCATATGGTTTAGGAAGCTGCAGGAGTTCTTCTAGAACGAGGTTATGACTGATTGTTTTTGCAGTCTGTGAGATGTGTTCCTCTACCAAAAGGATCGGGCAAAGGAGACTACGAGTGGAGTAGCTGGGTTTTGATTTCAATGGCAGCTGATTTGGTTACACAAGAATGAGATTGTTTTTTAGAGGGCAACCCCAAGCATAAAGTTATTACAGGTTAGAACCACCAACGAGTGTAGAGAATGGATGATGTTGAAGAAAGCAAAAAATAGGAGCAACCGTCTTGCTTCCGGACATGTTGGTTCAACATGCTCATGTTTAGCGGTTCTAGAATTGGGACCTCTTTTGATAGCTCATCTCTAATTCAGTTGTCTCAATCACCGTGTTTTTAATTATATTTGTATATGTCATGAATTAATTTCTACAAAATGAGAATGTTTGCCTTTCTTCTCAAAAAATAAAATCTTCACAAAACATATATCTTGTTAAATAAATTATAAATAATAAATATATAAGATTCAGTTGATGAAACACTCAAATATTGGAGAAGGAGAGCTGCCTGATAATCATTGGTTATAGATTTTGGACCTTCTTTTGGTTGGATTATATCTTTGCTTTACTTATGCACACACAAGTGCCTGTGTGGATGGTTCATGGGATTAAAGATCCCTCAAATAGTGATTTTCTTCCAAATGATTAATGAATATGATGCAAGGGTTCAGAGTGGGATAGTAAAAACTACACCACGATCTATGCTATTGCATACTAAACTATCAAAACACTAAAAATCGACTGAAGATAAAATGAAAATTTTGGAAGCTTAAAAGAATAAAAAATAAATCTCTAATCGTCCCAAATTTGTTTGAACAATGATTGTTTATAGAAAAAGGAAAAAGTTTATGAATCCAAAATGAACCTAAATCCTAATAAAAAACTGAAATCCAATTTAAAATTCAAATAACAAAAATATATGCAAAAGGATCCAATCGGTGCAAGGATTCTTAGGCAGTACAAGCAATTTTGAATTTAATTAACTATGACAAATCTTGAGAGTAGCTGAAACCCATTGCAGGCCGCCACGAGGGACAAGCTTCATTTGAGATAGTGAATGGGCTACATCACTGTGCTGGTGTGGGCATTTCGGTGTGTGCATGAGTTTTGCTGTGCCACTCTCCTTGCACTCTGCATTATCATAGAGATCCTAATCTGAACCTGAAATGCTAATAACAAATCCATATCTTGGTCAAAATCAGAATCATATCTGAATCCAGATCTAAAATATATATTTCATAAAAGTTAAAATTTTAACTTGATATTTTAAAGAATTGCTATTGTAAAAACCTGATATTAATATAATAATTTTTTAAAAATTTATGACTTATTAGTATATATCAATAATTTTCCAAAATTTTTCAATAAAAACTAAATTCTTTAAAGTATTGCAAGATTACTCTTAAAAGTCCTTGGGTTTCGTCCCTACCAAAACAAGCACTACACAAGATTAATCCACCAACTCCAAATAATCTGCCACTTCTTTCCTTTTGGCGCTAAATTTTAAGTCGATATGAGATCTCTAATTGAGTACACAAAGATTCAAATTAGACTAAAAACCCCACCATGGCAATCCAAATATTTTTTGAAACCAAGGACGGGACAAGAAAATATGTGGTGCATCATCTTATAATTCTAAGATTTTAATCATAACGCATACATGAAAAGGTCAATATCGGATAAAAGCTTGAAGTTTTAAAGGTACTACACTGGCCTTTCTCACTCTGTGAAATTAAACAAGTGGTCTGGAACTTAGCCCATTTGAAAGCTCTAGGGGTCGATGGCTTTCCCATCGGCTTTTTAAAATATTTATGGGATTCCATCGGGTTATCTAGATCCTTATTTTTGGAAAGATTTTGAAAATGAGTTTTAAATAAATATTTAAAAATATAGATTTGGGATTAGATTCTTGAAAGTTATGGGTTTCGTTCTTCAAGAATTCGAGCGTTTCTTCCATTTGTGAGCAAGGATCAGATGATTCAAGGGTGCAACTTTCATCTTTCGATTCCTCTGTCATACGATCCAACATACCTCGATTTGCTTTTCTAAAAATAAAAATGTGGTCGATGGTATATGTCAACACCAACACTAGAAAATATAGAAAACAAACAAAAATATAGAAATTACAGATTAAACACACCCCAATAAATAAAATAAAAATAAATAAAAGTAAACTTACTATGGACTTTGGTAGCCCTCCTAATGACTTTGATGAGCACAACAAAAACTGTCAGAGTTGTCACAAGATTAAGACTCTATTCAGGTCCGATATAGTGAACCCAATGGAGCAACGCACCAAAATTTTAACCAAAAAAATTTTGATTTTTTTTTCTTTTAAAACTAGTGAAAACAACCTTTTTATTTGGGTTAAATATTCTGGGTGGGTTACAGTATGAACAATCATCATAACTGAACTATAATACGAATAACATTCACTATTAAAATTTAATTCAGTCTCAATAATTAAAAAATCATATCAGAGTATTTTCAATCTAAAATAACAATACATATTTTTTCAAAACTATCCTCAAAAAAGAAAAAGATTGGCTCTCAACAACGTCGGAGCATTCCACATTCGCTCTGCAGCTATACATCATACCTCACTTGAAAATCCATAAAATGGGTCAGACTCGTGAAAGCCTGATTGGAAATAACGACACAGGTAAACCAAAACTAGTATACATTATCATATTTCAACAAACTCACAGAACGATGTTGTCAATTATTCATTCAAATATACATATCATCACAGCGCATCACAAGAATATCATTTATAAATAGTTATAATCTTATGCATGATTAGATAAACGTAAATGCACTGACCATTCAAGGACATAAGATCTTTCATGCATAAGTGACTTTAATTGTTTTTATTTAGGTTATTGTTTTACGTGATGCATGCCATGCTTAAATAAATGCACAAACAATTAAGGTTATCATTTCTTAACCCTGTGGGTATTACACAAACAGTACCTAGATCAAGATCATGACCATGACTTAGGAGGTACATTCAAACAATTTATGGTTATGCTCTAGACGGACACCTTTCACTTGTCCTGGGTGAGAGCTCCCAACACTTCTTTCCTGATGCATCAAACTTCTACTCATGTGTTTCGTGACCTACCACCCCACGACTAATGTGGAGGCATATTCCTATTTTCGTGGCTAAGAAGGAGCAACCTTCGATGCTCAAAATAAGTTCCAGGAAGTCGAAAGTACTATTACCCTCTCATTGTAAGCTCAATAGAATCAATGTTTACATGATTAAGTCTATTATTTATCCATGCATATACAGAATGAATATAATTTTAGACCTTTAATTTGGGTTCAAGAATGCAAAATTCAATGCCAAAGATACTATCATGCAATTATAACATATCAAACTCATTTATGCATTCACTTATAGGCATTGATCATGATTAACTATATGCATTCTTACACAATCATATAAACACATAATGCATAACACATGCACTTCAATAGCAGTGTCCATTCAATTATGCACATGCAAAAATTTCTCTTTTCATGTCATGTTCCTTTAGGCACTTAGTACCTGCATAAACAAAACATTATAGGTTGCATCTGCATGCTTATTTAGCATTTAAAAATATAGGCTCAGATCATACATTCACTGCATGTATTGCTGAACCGATTCATACATGGTTCGAGATTCGCTTAGGCCCATATCTGCTCTGTTGTTTCGACTGTGACAACTCTCTTGACAGTGTAAGAACTAAGTTTAAATTTTTACAAAATGTAAGAAATTTTACCAGCTTTCCAATACCGCAAACTGTTAATAAAAACTCCTTTGGATTAAAGAGATATGATCGATTTAGGCTCATGTATACTTGATTGTTCTAATTGTCATTGTTCTATGCACATTCCAAGAACAAAGTTTAATTTTTTTCTAAAATATATGAAATTTCCTCAGCTTTCCAACACTATAAACCGTTTATAAAATCTCCTTCGAATGAGGTAGATATGATCTATTTACCCGACATATGTCATACCTTTCACATAGTAGAGATCAAACATTCGGGTGAAATGACTAACACATGTTCCATATTTTCTTTTCACTGATTCATGAAAGCAAATTTTTTTTTCTTTTCTTTTTATGGGTTCATTTTAAACAAAACCCCAATTTTGATTTCTTCAAGGTCACCGTTGGTTTTGAAACAAAAATCATATTTATGTTCTTTTGAAAACCGGTTTGGTTAGTAAAAACAAACAAAAATGTTCTTTCTCATATATATATTTTTTATTAACCATGACGAACTGAATGTATACTTACTTATAGGCATATTAGTTCCACTACTTCAATATGTACAACAAGGATAAAGTTTTGAAAAATACTTACATGATTTCAAAAACATTTTTTCAAATAAACTATTTTTAAAACTCTTTCGATTGTGTGGCTGCAACTCCTTGATCAACCTAACTTCAACGGAGGTTCAGACCTCCTACACTTAATAGTGAAAGGATAGAAGCAATAAGGAAAGATAAAAAAGAGAGAAAATAAGAGAGAGAAGAGAAGAGTAGGGAGAGAAGGCCAAAAATTCAAAACATACCAATAACAGGGGGGGCATGAGCCCCTCTTGGCTCTTTATATAGTTTTTGTCTCCTTTACAAAACTTTCTAATTCCAAATTTTTCAGCCCAAACTTTCTAAATTTCAAAACAACTTAGCCTAACACACATCACTTATTTGTTAAGTTTTAACTTATATATATTTTTTCTCTCTTTGTTTGTTTTATTTTTAGGAAACTTTTGAAATATCAATTTTCAGGGATTCTAACTTACAACTTTTAAATTTAATTCCAACATGAGCTGGCACATAAGATGGGCCCACATAGGGGGACACCCCACATGTGGACCTCTATCATTCTATTAAACTTAGTTAATTCAAGTTTTTCATTCTATAAAATATATATTTATTATTTTATGCTATTTTAGAATGGATTTCAAATCCAGACAAACCAAATTTTAACTTAATAAAATGACATCACATATACATCAAATTAAACCTAAATTCATCTAAAATCGTATTTGACTTTATTTCGACACAATTTGCCAATTATTTTATTAAAATTCTAACTTTTTATAAATTTAATTTTGAAAGAAAACTTCAATAAAATCAACTTTGATTCTTTATAAAATATCTTTTCAAATTCAACCTAGACTAATTTGCATTTTTATGTTTCTTTCATATAAAAATCCTTATTAATATTATTTTATTCATTAAAAATGCTCTAAAAAGTCAAAGGTGTTACATTTAAATTCAAATTGACGATTAAGTCAAATTTGAACTAGATCAAAACTCAAAATTCTATTCACAATAAACTCCAAAATTGGATTCAAATTAAATCTAGATTAAATCTAATTAAAAATTAAAAACCGATTCAAAATAAATTCCTAATTTGAAATTTCTTCTAAATCTAGATTAAAGCTCGAATTACAATTTAATCATATCTTAAGTTCAAATAATATTTTAACATTAAATTTGTGTTTATTCTTCTTAAAGATATCAAAATTTTATGGGTTTTTGTGATCGTTGCAAAATTTTTTCTTTTCTTCCTTTTTAAGAAAAAAAGAGAAAAACTCTCGCAAGGTCTCACTTGACTTTTTGTGAGATATTTTGAAATTACTCACCTCCATTTTGAAATTTATGAGAAAATGAGGAGACGCGATTCACTCATCGGTACGAGGTTCAATCGTTTCTAGCGCCATTACCAAAGGTAATCAAACCAATTATCGAATTCATGCCTTTTTGTAACACCCCAATTTTTATAACCCGAAATTGGTGGATTTTTTTTTTTTGAAATACATTTAAATCTTTTAGCAGTTAACAGCGGAAAAACACATTGGGCATAAAACTAGCGTGCTACTTCAGATGAATGCTTGCAAACATATAATTATGGAATTTAAACATTAACAACTAATTAACCATGCATGAAATAAAATCAAGTTCCATAATATCCAAAATTTATCATATTTGTCATTGAATTGAATTAAAGTAAAATCATAGTTCAGAATTCATAAAACAGAGGAAAAGTAGGCTCAGTCCTCGTCGCAACCTTTCGCCTTCGCACGTAAGTACCTACTCATTACCTGAAATTTTTTAAACTATATAGGGTCAGACAACATGTCTCAGTAGAGTAATTATGCTAAACTTATAAGACAAAATAACAAGACAAGGATTTTAATAGAAATTTCATGGTTTAACATTGAATTTATCTTAAACAATCATACAACAAATCATGCATGTTTAGAATTTTCATATTTAACAGAAAAACATAAATCCATACATTCAAAATACAAAATGCATGAACCATTAAAATGCATGACTTACCATATGCAGAAGCTCTTTCAATGCATGCATATTTTCTTATCTTTAGTTACATTTTCTTAATTAGATGATGCATGCGATGCCAAATTAATGCACACACCATTTAAGTTATCACTTCTTAGCCATGCTGATACGACACAGGCAGACATTCTCAGACCAGGACAATGACACAGGACGTGTTTTACATACAGGGGTGGCTTTAGCCTGGCCAGGTCCATTCACTAAGACGGGGTGAGGGACGTTAATATGAGAGAGATTCCCAACACCTTTCAACCCGATGCATCAGTTTTTCCTCATGAGTACTATAACCTCTACGCTGCAGTCTAATGCAGAGGTTTCCCTCCTAAAATCGTGGGAGGGGAGGAGCAACCTTATGTGCCCGTAACAGAACTTGCCCCATGAAGTTTTGTATCACCTGCTACTCTCCAAGCAAGTATCTTGAGTTTAATGTCACATGATTACTTAATTACAGTCATACTTTTTATGCAACATCATACTTAGACCACTTTATGGTCATGGATGCATTCTTATAAAGCATTGGACAAAGTCATATGATTAAACTTGTAACAGACATTTGAGCACATGCGTAGCATAAACATCTTATTCATTTTTACACATCATAATGCATATGCATGTACATGGACAATGCAACAAGGAGAATCTATATGAACATCCATATCAATGAAACAATCATATCATCACGATATCATGAACATACATGTAGTCAACACATTTTTATAATTTAAAACATAAACTTGTATTTATTGGACCTTTTGATCCTAAATCTTTAATGTGTAACCTTCCATTTACAATTCATGCCATAATCATATAAGATTGCATAAAATCAGACCTGCATAATCATTCACATAATGCATACTAATTCTATAAAGAAATTAAATAAAAACATATATACTATGCACCCTTTGAGCCTTGATTTATGAATTTGCCCTAATTTTTCCAATTTCATAACTCTGTCCGACTGGTACAGAGCTCACAGAAAATTTTTGGCTCCATGAACAGAGCTGAAATTTTTACAGTATATAGGAATTGTTGTCAGCTATCCTTATCCGCAAACCGTTTGTAAAAACTCCTCTGTATGAGGGAGTTATGCATGTTTTACTACAAACCTAACAGTTTTTGTTTCGACTGTCACAAAGACGTGCTCGTTCCATGAACAAAGCCCAAATTTCTACAGTAGATGCACAATGGAGTTAGCTTTCCAACGCAACAATTCGTTTGTCGAAAGTTTTCGGGACGAGGGAGAAACGACCATTGTACTGAACGAAGGTCAAGTGAAAAACCTGGAATTCCGAGATATGCATTTTGGTGAATCAAACCGAGTCACCCGAATCCCAAGAAAAATTAAAAGAAATAGGAAATACGCATGAAATAAAATTTCAAAAATTCTAAAATATTCACAGTAGATGGAACACTTCATAATCTATCAATCCAAACTAATATTTGCATAAAAATCATGGAATAAATCAAATACAAATATATTTTACGAATCTATTTCTAAGAAACTGATTTTTATGATAAACCTGATTTCAAAAATGCTTTTCTTTATAGGAAAACGTATTTTTGCCATGGATCATTAGATCTGAGTCAAACCCACGGTTAGGAGGGTTTGATCATGATCTAAACTCATGAAAAAGCATCGAAATCCATGCCAAGAACTCCGTTCTTGCAAGAAAAGCATAGACACCCTACCTTTTGTTGAAAAAAATGTATTTCTTGATGGATGAACGGCCCTTTTTGCTCGATCCACCGATCAGATCCTCCTTCCAGCAAGGTGAGGACCTTAGATCTTCTCTCCACACCCCTTGAGGTCTGGATCTTGCACTCAAGAACCAAAAGAAACCCTAAAAGAAGAGAATAGGGAAGGGAAACAGAGGAGAGAGAGAAGAGGGTTTTTGGGGGAGAGAGAAGCTCTCCTTTTTTTTTTCGAGCACAAATGAGAGGGGCATGGGCTATGGGAGGGTTTTATGACCCTTCTTAAATTAGGTTATGGGATGGAATTAATTCAAGCCCTTGATCTCATTAATGAAATTCATTTGGAGCCCTTGATCTCCACTTTGACTTTTCAAACTTTAAATAACCTTGAAAATCACTATACCTTTATTTTCAATTTGAATTTGAAGTAAGATGCCACATAGGATGGGACGGCCCACCTTTGGGCTCCTACTAAACTACTAAAAATGGTTTTTAATTTATAAAAAAGAAAACTATTATATTAAACTATTATTGAATAATCATAAAATTCCAATAAAAAATTATTTTTGTTTTATATAACCACAACTCATGTGAAAATATAAAGGAATTGAATAAAAGCTAATTCCATCTTATTAAGCATATTAATATGTATATTTTTAAAATCTACTTTTGTTAATTTACTTTATTTAAATAATTTTACTTAAAAGAGAAATCAACATTTTCTTTTTAAGTAAGACGTTTTCAATTAGATATCACTTAGAATTTTCTCAAATATCCAAACCATGTAGGGTTTATATTTACTACAATTCAATATAATTAAACCCCTTAATCCTTACGAATATACTCAAACATTCATTTTTAAAGAAATTAGGATTTTATATTGGCACGAATTTCAAGAAATTCCACAATGCTAATAAAAAAAGAACTTAGAAATATTCGGATATTACATCTAATCCCCCTAGAAAAATTTTGTCCTCGAAATTTAGTTAACATTACGTACCGAACAAGTGTGGATATTTAGCTCTCATATCGGCCTCGGGCTCCCAAGAATACTCCTCAAGCCCGTGGTGTTGCCATCGTACTTGAACAAGTGGAATTGACTTATATCACAATACTTGTTCCCGTCGATCTACTATCTCTACCGGTCGTTCCTCAAATGTGAGATCTCTCTGAACCTCGACCTCGTCATACTGAATAACATGAGTAGGATCTGGTACATATTTTCTCAACATTGACACATGGAAAACATCGTGGATGTTGGAAAACTGAAGAGGAAGTGCCAATCTATACGCGGTGCCTCCTATCCTCTCAAGGATGAGGAATGGTCCTACATACCTCAGACTCAATTTTCCTTTCTTGCTGAATCGAAATACGCTCTTTGTTGGCGATACTTTGACAAACACATGATTACCAACCTCGAAAGAAACCTCTCGCCTCTTTGGATCTGCATAACTCTTCTGACGGCTCTGCGCTATCAAAAGCCTCTTACGAATCAACTGTACTTGATCTGTATAATGTTGCAAAACTATAGGCGATTCAACAGTTCGATCACCTACCTCACTCCAACAAACAGGGGACCTACAGGGTCGCCCGTACAATGCCTCATATGGAGCCATGCCGATACTCGAATGATAACTATTATTGTAGGCAAACTCAGCTAACTTTAGGTGCTTACTCCAGTCACCTTTCCACTCCCATGCACACGCTCGCAACATATCCTCGAGTGTTTGAATAGTCCTCTCTGACTGACCATCTGTCTGGGGGTGAAAAGTTGTGCTAAACTTAAGCTTTGTCCCCAAGCTTTCTTAAGTTGTCCCCAAAACTTTGACGTGAATCTAAGATCCCTGTCTGAGATAATCGAAACAGGTATCCCATGTAATCTGACAATCTCGTTGACATATAAATCCGCCAAACTCTCCAAGGTTTGATTTGCTCTGGTCGGTAAGAAGTGTGCCAACTTTGTAAGGCGATCCACAATCACCCAAATGGTGTCATACTGCTGGCGTGTCTTGGGTAGACCTACCACAAAGTACATGGTAATGTCTTCCCACTTCCACTGTGGAATCTCAATCGACTGCATCATACCACCTGGTCTCTGGTGCTCTATCTTGACCTGCTGACAGATTAAACATCTCGACACGTATTCAGCAACATCCTTCTTCATGTCGGGCCACCAATAATTTCTCTGAAGATCCTTATACATCTTGGTGCTTCCGGGATGTATAGTGAATCCGGTACAATGCGTCTCATCCAATAACTCTTTCTTCAATTAGGGCTCTGCGGGCACCCAGAGCCTCTGGTCGTACCAGATGCTTCCATCCTCCTCTAAGTGCAATGTTGACTGGTCTTGCTTGCATGCTGCAATCATCTTATTGAATTCAGGATTATTCTTCTGTTGGGTGATGATCTGATCCATGAGTTTTGTCTGCACTGCCATGCTAGCGATCTGAATCTGACCCGATTCTGCTTCAAAGGGCTTCCAATCTATCAGGTCTTCGAGTAATTTCCACTTACTGCTGATAAAAATCGCAAGGCTCCCAGCCTTTCTACTCAAAGCATCAACCACTACATTGGCTTTGCCTGGATGATAAGAAATGGAGAAGTCGTAATCTTTTAGAAATTCTAACCACCGTCTTTGCCTCATGTTCAAATCCTTCTGTGAGAAGATATACTTAAGGCTCTTATGATCTGAGAAGACCTCAAATTGCTCGTCGTACAAATAATGTCGCCATACCTTTAGTGCAAAGACTACTGCAGCAAGCTCCAAGTCGTGAGTGGGGTAGTTTCGCTCATGCACCTTCAGCTGACGTGATGCGTAGGCGATCACCTTGCCATGCTGCATTAAAACGCATCCCAAACCAGTACCTGATGCATCACTATAAATCACAAAGCCTCCTTGCTCAGAAGGCAATGTGAGTATAGGGGTTGTAGTAAGCCTCTTCTTCAGCTCAAGAAAGCTTTCTTCGCATTGCTGGGTCCAGACAAACTTAATTCCTTTACGAAGTAGTTTCGTCATAGGTGAAGCGATCTTCGAAAAATCCTGAATGAAACGATGATAATAGTCTGCAAGCCTGAGAAAAGTGCGTATATCTGATATGCTCTTAGGTTGTCTTCAATCTATGACTGCTTCCACCTTGGCAGGGTCGACTGACACCCCATCGTTAGAGATTACGTGACCCAAGAACATAACTTGATTCAACCAAAACTCGCACTTCAAGAACTTAGCATAGCGCTGATGTTGTCGAAGTGCCTCGAGGACAATCCTTAGATGCTCCTTATGATCTTCCTCGCTCTCGGAGTAAATTAGGATATCGTCTATAAATACGATCATGAAAAAGTCTAGGTAAGGTCGAAAGATTCGATTCATCAGGTCCATAAATGCCGCAGGGGCATTTGTTAACCCGAAAGGCATCACCAAAAACTCGTAATGGTCGTATCGCGTCCTGAATGCTGTCTTCTACACGTCAGATTCTTTGATCTTCAGTTGATGGTACCCTGATCGAAGATCAATCTTGGAGAAGACCTTGGCCTCTCGGAGTTGATCAAACAAATCATCGATCCTGGGAAGAGGATATTTGTTTTTGATTGTTACCTGATTCAACAACCTATAGTCAATGCACATACGCATTGACCCAACCTTCTTTTTGACGAACAATACTGGAGCTCCCCAAGGTGAAACACTAGGCCGAATAAAGCCTTTATCCATCAATTCTTGCAGTTGCTTCTTTAGCTCCTCTAACTCTGTTGGGGCCATACGATAGGGTGCTTTAGATATCGGGGCCGTTCCAGGCACCAACTCTATCGCAAAGTCCACCTCTCTAGTAGGCGGTATGCCTAGCAGGTCATCTGAAAAAACGTCTGAAAAATCTTGAACTACATCCAAGTCTTCCAGTGGTGTAGTACTGGGGTCTATCAAAGAAACACTAACCAAAAAGGTCTCACACCCCTTTTCTACACAACGGTGCACCTTTAATGCCGAGATAAGTCGTCCTTTGCTCTCCTTTTTAAATGCCTTGTACTCGAGTACAGGCTGATCAGGGCGAGCAAATTGAATGCGTCGCTCACGACAAAGCATAGAAGCATAATGCTCATACATCCAATCTATGCCAAGAATTACATCATAACCGACCATATCCAACAGGATAAGATTGGCAGGGAGGTTCTTCTCTGCAATTATAACCTCTACTCTAGATAGATAGGTACGAGCGATAGAGCTACCACTCGAAGGTGTGATAACTTACAGAGTATATCCCAAAGAAGTCGGCGTGACACCAATCAAATTCGCAAAATGTACGGATATGAAGGAATGCGTAGCACCAGTGTCAAAAAGAACTTTAGCATCAAACTTTGCAATAGGGATTGTACCTTCAATGACGTTGGCATCTTCTTGCAACTCCTCTGCAGAAGTAGCATATACGCATCCAGTAGCTTTCTTCTGGCCTTGCGGCTGGGACTGCTGGGGTCGCTGCTGCTGTGGTCCTCTAGGAACAGGGGCAACTCTCTCCTGAGCTGGCCTAATAGGGCAGTCTTTGATGAAGTAACCATGTTTTCCACATCTTAGACATGCACCCAAGACTCTATAGAAGACTCCAGGGTGCCTCTTGTTGCAGTGCTTACATACTGCATAAGACTGCGGTGCTGGTGTGCCGCCCTGTTGTTCCTTAGCCTTCTTTGCGGGTGGCCTTACTACTCTCCGCTGCTGGTCGAGGGGCCTTATTTCCATTGCCCTTCGACTTGTCGAAACGGCTAGGCTGAGTCTTTTTAGAAGACTCCCAGTCATCCTCCGTCACAAAAACATCGTTATGATCTATCGAGATTATTTTTGGAAAACCAAAAAGTTGGTTCTAGTTTTCCCCACCTGAAGTACTGTGGCCATCTCGATGGCCTGGTTGAGGTTTTGAGGACGGCTGGTCAGCACTGTCATCCTCAAACCATCACGTAAACCCTGCACATACTTCTTAGCTCGCGCCTCGTCAGTGGTAAAAGTATGCGGACAGTACTTCTCTAAATGTCGGAAACGTGTAGTGTACTCTGCCACCTTCATGGACCCCTATCGAAGATCTAAAAACTCTTGTATCTTATGATCGCGCGTGTACTGAGGAAAGTAGGTGTCCATGAATATCGATGTAAACTCCTCTTAAGTGAGGGCGCGTCGCTCTTCAGGCGTGTAGCGTACCTCGCGTGTTGTCTCCCACCAGCTCTTGGCATCCTCTTGGAGCCGATAAGTGGCAAAAAAAATCTGCCTCTCAGCGGGAACCTCGAGAATCTCGAAAATCTCGCTTATGGCGTGAACCCATTCCTCCGCTGCATCCGGATCTTCCTTACCAGTGAAAGCAGGAGGGCTTAACTCCATGAAGCGCTTGTATGATGCTCCGTTGGTTGCGACAACTGGTGTCGCTATGTGACCATCATGCTGATGGCCTGCACCATTGCCATTACCCTCGTTGTCGGCCTGGTTCTGACAATAGGCCGTCAGATTCGTGAGGGCTTCAAAAATGAAGCCCCTCTGAGCAGTCCAACCTGAGGGCTGTTTTCTGGCCATCTACAAACACACACACATGGATTCAGATTACTCATAAGTTGTACATAAATCTAAAAATTCTCATTCATGTGACCCTATTAGATCTATGTTCTGATTCTTGCCGCATATATCAACAGAAATAATTACAGACATACATTTTTCATAAGTCATCAAAACAAATAAAATGGAAGCATACTTACAGCGATGGTGGTCGGTTGGACGAGCTTTGAGTCATACTTTCCTTATGCTCTGATACCATGTTTGTAACACCCCAATTTTTATAACACGAAATTGGTGGATTTTTTTTTTTGAAATACATTTAAATCTTTTAGCAGTTAACAACGGAAAAACACATTGGGCATAAAACTTGGCGTGCTACTTCAGATGAATGCTTGCAAACATATAATTATGGAATTTAAACTTTAACAACTAATTAATCATGCATAAAATAAAATCAAGTTCCATAATATCCAAAATTTATCACATTTGTCATTGAATTAAATTAAAGTAAAATCAGAGTTCAGAATTCATGAAGCAGAGAAAAGGTAGGCTCAGTCCCCGTCGCAACCTTCCGCCTTCGCACGTAAGTACCTACTCATTACCTGAAAATTTTTAAACCATATAGGGTCAGACAACATGTCTCAGTAGAGTAATTATGCTAAACTTGTAACACAGAATAACAAGACAAGGATTTTAATAGAAATTTCATGGTTTAACATTGAATTTAACGTAAACAATCATACAACAAATCATGCATGTTTAGAATTTTCATATTTAACAGAAAAACATAAATCCATACATTCAAAATACAAAATGCATGAACCATTAAAATGCATGACTTACCATATGCAGAAGCTCTTTCAATGCATGCATATTTTCTTATCTTTAGTTACATTTTCTTAATTAGATGATGCATGCGATGCCAAATTAATGCACACACCATTTAAGTTATCACTTCTTAGCCCTGCTGATACGACACAGACAGACATTCTCAGATCAGGACCATGACATAGGACGTGTTTTACATACAGGGGTGGCTTTAGCCTGGCCAGGTCCATTCACTAAGACGGGGTGAGGGACGTTAATATGAGAGAGATTCCCAACACCTTTCAACCCGATGCATCAGTTTTTCTTCATGAGTACTATAACCTCTACGCTGCAGTCTAATGCAGAGGTTTCCCCCCTAAAATCGTGGGAGGGGAGGAGCAACCTTATGTGCCCGTAACAGAACTTGCCCCACAAAGTTTTGTATCACCTGCTACTCTCTAAGCAAGTATCTTGAGTTTAATGTCACATGATTACTTGATTACAGTCATACTTTTTATGCAACATCAAACTTAAACCACTTTATGGTCATGGATGCATTCTTATAAAGCATTGGACAAAGTCATATAATTAAACTTGTAACAGACATTTGAGCAGAGCACATGCGTAGCATAAACATCTTATTCATTTTTACACATCATAATGCATATGCATGTACATGGACAATGCAACAAGGGGAATCTATATGAACATCCATATCAATGAAACAATCATATCATCACGATATCATGAACATACATGTAGTCAACACATTTTTATAATTTAAAACATAAACTTGTATTTATTGGACCTTTTGATCCTAAATCTTTAATGTGTAACCTTCCATTTACAATTCATGCCATAATCATATAAGATTGCATAAAATCAGACCTGCATAATCATTCACATAATGCATACTAATTCTATAAAGAAATTAAATAAAAACATATATACTATGCACCCTTTGAGCCTTGATTTATGAATTTGCCCTAATTTTTCCAATTTCATAACTCTGTCCGACTGGTACAGAGCTCACAGAAAATTTTTGGCTCCATGAACAGAGCTGAAATTTTTACAGTATATAGGAATTGTTGTCAGCTATCCTTATCCGCAAACCGTTTGTAAAAACTCCTCTGTATGAGGGAGTTATGCATGTTTTACTACAAACCTAACAGTTTTTGTTTCGACTGTCACAAAGACGTGCTCGTTTCATGAACAAAGCCCAAATTTCTACAGTAGATGCACAATGGAGTTAGCTTTCCAACGCAACAATTCGTTTGTCGAAAGTTTTCGGGACGAGGGAGAAACGACCATTGTACTGAACGAAGGTCAAGTGAAAAACCTGGAATTCCAAGATATGCATTTGGGTGAATCAAACCGAGTCACCCGAATCCCAAGAAAAATTAAAAGAAATAGGAAATACGCATGAAATAAAATTTCAAAAATTCTAAAATATTCACAGTAGATGGAACACTTCATAATCTATCAATCCAAACTAATATTTGCATAAAAATCATGGAATAAATCAAATACAAATATATTTTACGAATCTATTTCTAAGAAACTGATTTTTATGATAAACCCGATTTCAAAAATGCTTTTCTTTATAGGAAAACGTATTTTTGCCATGGATCATTAGATCTGAGTCAAACCCACGGTTAGGAGGGTTTGATCATGATCTAAACTCATGAAAAAGCATCGAAATCCATGCCAAGAACTCCGTTCTTGCAAGAAAAGCATAGACACCCTACCTTTTGTTGAAAAAAATGTATTTCTTGATGGATGAACGGCCCTTTTTGCTCGATCCACCGATCAGATCCTCCTTCCAGCAAGGTGAGGACCTTAGATCTTCTCTCCACACCCCTTGAGGTCTGGATCTTGCACTCAAGAACCAAATAAAACCCTAAAAGAAGAGAATAGGGAAGGGAAAGAGAGGAGAGAGAGAAGAGGGTTTTGGGGGGAGAGAGAAGCTCTCCTTTTTTTTTTCGAGCACAAATGAGAGGGGCATGGGCTATGGGAGGGTTTTATGACCCTTCTTAAATTAGGTTATGGGCTGGAATTAATTCCAGCCCTTGATCTCATTAATGAAATTCATTTGGAGCCCTTGATCTCCACTTTAACTTTTCAAACTTTAAATAACCTTGAAAATCACTATACCTTTATTTTCAATTTGAATTTGAAGTAAGATGCCACATAGGATGGGACGGCCCACCTTTGGGCTCCTACTAAACTACTAAAAATGGTTTTTAATTTATAAAAAAGAAAACTATTATTGAATAATCATAAAATTCCAATAAAAAATCATTTTTGTTTTATATAACCACAACTCATGTGAAAATATAAAGGAATTGAATAAAAGCTAATTCCATCTTATTAAGCATATTAATATGTATATTTTTAAAATCTACTTTTGTTAATTTACTTTATTTAAATAATTTTACTTAAAAGAGAAATCAACATTTTCTTTTTAAGTAAGACGTTTTCAATTAGACATCACTTAGAATTTTCTCAAATATCCAAACCATGTAGGGTTTATATTTACTATAATTCAATATAATTAAACCCCTTAATCCTTATGAATATACTCAAACATTCATTTTTAAAGAAATTAGGATTTTATATTGGCACAAATTTCAAGAAATTCCACAATGCTAATAAAAAAAGAACTTAGAAATTTTTGGATATTACACTTTTGCTTTGCCTAAATGCTAAATTCACATGATTCACAAGATAAACAACAATGCCTCTAGCAAAACTTAATTTGAAAAGATAAGCCTCTGAGAAGGTCTTAGAAACTATGACAAATCTGTCCCATTAAGTTTTTTCTTAATATTTTTGCCTTTTTGTTGCCTGAAAAATTTAGGTGCCTTGGTTAAACTACTTGTGTAAGTTATCACTTGAAAAAATCATGTGCCATGTAAGTTGTTACCTCAAAAAATTCAATTGTTTGCTATGATTTTGACCAAACAAAAGAGCAAAACTGTCAAGAATAAAGTGAATTAGTCTCGCATCATTCAAATTTTTGGTACATAAACAGGTTTTTTATTAGGGTTTGAAAAATCAATATCCCATCATTATTGTTATCTTTCTAAACCCAAAAAAGCATGTTTTTCATCAGAAAGTTAACGTAATTTTGTCAAAAAAGCATAATTCAACTGTAGATTCTTAGCAAATTGACCATATCGAAACACATCTATAGCGCGGGATTGCAGGACACTAGTTACACTGTACAAGTTAACACTCCCAATGCGAAGAATATGTGGATCGAATAATGGAAAGAGAGGTGCACCAAATTAAACACTTATGATGGTCTTTGCTACACTACAAGAAAATACGTTGTTAGCGACGGATGTTAGCGACAAAATCTTTCCGTCGCTAGTTAGCGACGGATTAGCGAGCGACAAAAATCCGTCGCTATAATTAATGAAGCTTACGAAAATAGCGATGGAATATATTTCGTCGCCCAGTTCGTCGCTAAGTAGCGACGGATGTTGCGACGTACTGTTTTGTCATTACGGTCACACCATTTATCGACGAAGTTAGCGATGAAATCTAGTCCGTCGCTACTTAGCGATGGATGTGGCGACGAAATATCGTCCATCGCTATTTCCGTAAATTTGATTTTACATTGGCTTAGCGACGGAATTAATTCGTCGCTAATCCGCTGCTAACTTTCGAATAACCCTAATCCCAGGCAGCTTTTCCTTTTCTTTTTTCGCTGCTCCCGCCGTTCGCCGGTCCCACTCCCGCCGTTCGTCGGTTCCACCGTCCGCCGACCCCGCCGCCCGGAGAAAGGTAAAGGATGCCCCCCCCCCCCCCCCCCGGCGCGTTTTCTGGCAGGGGGTTGACCCCCTACCGGAAACGCAGGGGGTCGACCCCCTGCCGGAAAGTCAGGGGGTTAACCCCTTGTTGTTCCGGCCGGGGGCCGACCCCCTTGCCGGAAACGCAGGGGGTTAACCCTCTGCCCGAAAACGTGGGGGTTAACCCCCTGCGTTTTTCGGCAGGGGGTTAACCCCCTGCGTTTTCCGGCAGGGGGTTAACCCCCTCCTGTTTCCGGCAGGGGGTTAACCCCCTCTCGGTTCACGCAGGGGATTAAACGCAGGGGTTTAACCCCCTGCCATTTCCGACAGGGGGTTAACTCCCTCCCGTTTTCGGCAGGGGGTTAACCCCCTCCCGTTTCCGGCAGGGGGTTAACCCCCTACGTTTCCGGCAGAGGGCTAACCCTCTGCGTTTTTCGGCAGGGGACCCTTGCCCCCTGCCTTTCCGGCAGGGGGTCGACCCGGGCAAGGGGTCGACCCCGGCAGGGGGTTTAACCACCTACCGTAACAGGCAGGGGGTCAAGCCTTTCCTACTCAGGCAGGGGGGCGACCCCCTGCTGTTCCGGCAGGGGGTCGACTCACTGGCAGAAAGGCTGGGGTCGACCCCCTGCCCGAACAGGGGGTCAATTAACTCCCTACGTTCCGTAAGGGGGTTAACCCCCTATGTTCCGTAAGGGGGTCGACCCCCTGCCGAAACAACAGGGGAGTCGACCCCTTGCCAGAACAGTTTTTTTTTTCATGGTGACTTCATTTTAAAACAATGTTTTTTTGTGCAGAGTTTTCAACAGAACCAGCTCGTGCTCAGCCACCTGTGGTAAGTAAGTGTCAAAAACAATGCAAATCGGGTAAATACCCGTGGTGAGTAAGTGATGCAAGCGTATCACATGTTATTTAATTTATTAGATGTAACACTTTATTGTTCACACACTCACTTAGTTATTGATATTTAGGGTTGCTTCGTTGGAGTTCGGAGATCATGCTAAGCATGATTTTAATGTATGAATATTGAAGTGTTCTTATTTTTGGAGTACGGAGTCCATGCTAGGCATGGTAGTAGTTAGTGAGATATTGAAGTGTGTTTGCTGTAGGTACATGTTTGCCATTTGTTTGATATGAATGATTACGATGTATTGCAATGTTTGATGTAATTGTATCCATGCTTGCATGTAACTTTCAATTTGATTATGACTTCCATGTGAAATTGTATAATGAAAGCATGTTTCAAATGATTGTATTGTGTCATGAATAGTTTGCACATGAAAATATTAAGTTATCAATGCATGCATCAAAATTCTTGTTATTGTATGACATCATATATTGCATGATAAATTTGACATGTTCTTCATTGTAGCATTCTGATTGTTCTCTTTTAATTTGTTAGGCTATTATTCGTAACATCATAAGAAAATGACTGCAAACCGTGAATGAATGTACCGTAGGATAGTGGACAATGAGTTATCGCATGAATATATGGATGGTGTTGACAGTTTTATTGAATTTGCAACGACAAGTGTCAGTACAGTGGATCTCACAGGTCAGATTAGGTGTCCCTGCAAGATTTGTAAGAATAATCGATTTGTAGAACCTCATGGCGTTAGACATCACCTATACAGGAAGGGTTTTGTGAGTGATTATCAGAACTGGACGTTTCATGGAGAAGAATTTAGAAATGATTTTGATGCACGGGTGAATGTGGTGCACGATAATCTATATACGAATTTGATATTTGATGCCGCAGGAACAAAACTCGGTTCTGCTATGAGTTCTAGTGATGTAAGAACTGCCGTAGATGAAGAATCACCAAACGATGCAGCTAGTAGATTTTATGATTTACTTAGAGATGCTGATGAGTCACTTTGGAACGGTTGTGAGAGTCACACTATCTTGTCTGCAGTTCTTCAACTAATAAATTTGAAGTCCGAGTATAATTTGAGTCAATCATGTTTTGACCGTTTGTGCATGATTGTGAAGAGTATGTTGCCCAAAGATGAGAAATTGCCACAAAATTTCTATCGTGCGAAAGTTATTGTCAACGCTCTAGGTATGGGTTACAAAAATATTAATGCTTGTCCAAATCACTGCATGTTGTATTTCAAAGAGCAGGAAAACAACATATCATGCCCGTCATGTGGACATCCTCGGTTCAAGCTAAAGACAAGAGGCAATGGTAGCACGAGATCAAAGGAAGTTTCATACAAGTCGCTCCGCTACTTTCCTATCACTCCTAGATTGCAGCGATTGTATATGTCTTCAAGGACAGCTAAACACATGAGATGACATGCAAATAAAGTTCGACACGATGAAAACAAGATCACGCATCCTGTTGACGCTGAAACTTGGAAGCACTTTGATCGTACTCATCAGAACTTCGTAATAGAAGTGCGAAATGTTAGACTCGGTCTATGTACAGATGGATTTAATCCATTTGGGGGTAGATCAACTCCATACTCATGCTGGCCAGTATTTATAACTCCATACAACCTTCCACCAAGCTTGTGTATGAAACGTCCAAATCTTTTCTTGTCTCTGTTGATCCCTGGTCCGACCTCACCTGGCCAAAATCTTGATGTATATCTAAGGCCATTGATTGATGAACTAAAAGTACTGTGGGATGACGGTGTTACCACGTATGATGCCCACAAAAAACAAAATTTCAACATGAAGGCCGCTGTTCTATGGACAATCAGTGACTTCCCTGTATATGGTATGCTATCTGGTTGGAGCACACATGGGAGGTTGGCTTGTCTGTACTGCATGGAGGATTCCAAAGCTTTTAGATTGAGGCATGGAAGGAAGCCTTGCTGGTTTGAGTGTCATCGTCGATTTCTACCCAACGATCATCCGTTCCGACAACAAAAGAATGTGTTTAAAGCAGGCACAACTGAAACGGAAGGTCCATCCTCAAGATTGTCTGACATAGAGATTCTAAGAAGATTGCGATACTTTCCAGATGTATTAACAAATGCCCGCAGTCCTACACCCTTCCGTGGATTTGGGAAGGATCACAATTGGACGAAGAAATCTATTTTTTGGGAACTACCGTATTGGCCGACCCTATTGATACGACATAATTTGGATGTGATGCATGTAGAGAAAAATGTGTTTGATAATGTGTTAAATACTATGAAAGGGCCATGACCCTATTACTATCAGGAGAGATTACTGGGATGAAATGTGCGATAAGTGGGCGGGAGATGCATTTCGAAATCGCTCTGCGAAGGCTACACAAAATCGATCGAAGATGCCTGAAGCCCATCTACACACAGGTGGATCTAAGACATTTGGGAGCCACCTGAAGAAAATGGTAACTCATCAATATATAATATTAATTTTATAAGTATTGTTGCAAACTTGTGTACTAAATCTTTTGTCATTTAACTTCGCAGGAAGCAGAAAAAGGAGGCAGTGTACCATATAAGGATGTGTTTGTTGAAACACATAAACGGAAGACCACGGGAGTCTTCGTATCAGAGAAGGCGAGAACGACAACGGTATGTATTTATTCTATTAATAATCATTGCAATATATATGCAAGTTATCATAATGTTATCATTAATTATTAATGAATACTTTAAACATTATTTTGTAGGAGGCATATGAGCAACATATGGTAGAGCGATATGGCGACGACGCTACTCAGCATCCATCATTTGATCCTACAGCATGGGTGACTGCAGCAGGTGAACCCAAAAAAGGTCGCATGTTCGGGTTTGGGAGTAATATGAACACTTCACCAGTTATTGCTTCTTCCAGTTACGGCTCACCGACTTCTTGCGCCGACATAAGCTCAAAGCAACAGACTATTCTTTCTGGTGATGATGTACGCCAGATCGTTACGGAATCACTGAATAACTACTTCCATGACACCGTCGCCCCCTTTCTCTGAAATGAGATCAACATTCTTGTTCTGAACAGAGGATCTTTGATTCCAGGTCCCTCTCAGGTATAATCACATATTCAGTTTTTTGTCTGCCTTAGAACACATATGAGCATAATCGAATCACATATATAACTTTTTGCCTACCTTAGAGCACATATGAGCATGATAGAATCAGATATAGAGTTTTTTGCCTGCCTTAGAGCACATATGAGCATGCTATAATAACATATAGAGTTTTTTTATTGCCTTAGAGCATATATGAGCATGCTATAATCACATATTCAATTTTTTGCCTGCCTTAGAGCACATATGAGCATGCTATAATCACATATTCAGTTTTTTGACTGCCTAAGAACACATATAAGCATGATAGAATCACATATAAAGTTTTTTTGACTGCCTTAGAACACATATGAGCATGCTATAATCACATATTCAGTTTTTTGACTGCCTAAGAACACATATGAACATGTTATAATCATATATTTAGTTTTTTGACTGCCTTAGCACACATATGAGCATGATAGAATCACATATAGAGTTTTTTTATTGCCTTAGAGCACATATGAGCATGCTATAATCACATATAAAGTTTTTTTGCCTGCCTTAGAGCACATATGAGCATGCTATAATCACATATTCAGTTTTTTGACTGCCTAAGAACACATGAGCATGTTATAATCACATATTCAGTTTTTTGACTACCTTAAAACACATATGAGCATGCACAAATCACATATAGAGTTTTTTTACTGCCTTAGAACATATATCATTTATGATAGAATCACATATAATTTTTTTTGCTTTGCCTGCCTTAGAGAACATATGAGCATGCTATAATCACATATTCAATTTTTTGACTGCCTTAGCACACATACGAGCATGATCGAATCACATATATAGTTTTTTGCCTGCCTTAAAGCACATCTGAGCATGGTAGAATCACATATAGAGTTTTTCTAGCTGCCTTAGAACACATATGAACATGCTATAATCACATATTCAATTTTTTGACTGCCTTAGCACACATATGAGCATGATAGAATCACATATATAACTTTTTGCCTGCCTTAGAGCACATATGAGCATGATAGAATCACATATAGAGTTTTTTTATTGCCTTAGATCACACATGAGCACATGATAGAATCACATATAGTGTGTAATTTATTTCATTATATTTTGTTTATCAATACTGACTATTCTTTTCTTATGTAGGCTGCTAGCGATAATCAACGTAGCGGAGCTGAAGGGACAGATAAAGACAATGAACAAGAAGACGCACAAAATCTTGGCGATGATTAGAGAACTGTGTTGAAGAAGTTCTATTTTTTTATGTTTCCTAATTGTAATTGTTGAATTGTAAATAATTAAACTTGTTAATTTTAAGGTGGAACGATTAATTGTTGTAGATTCTTGTTATATGGAATTTTTTGTGTGGTTTGTTTTTTATTTACAGAAAATATAAATTGTACCGTTCTCGGTATTTAATTTTCAAATAAATTTTTTTTAATTTTTTTCATGTTTGTGATGGATTAGTGACAGAACCATCGGTCGCTATTCATATAAATCTAGCGACGGAAGTAAATCCGTCGCCAAGCCGTAGTCGCCGTTTAGTACCGGCAGATTGGCGACGGAATACAACGCTCGTTAGTCCGTCGCAATTAGCGACAGAATACAGCGCTCGTTAGTCCGTCGCAATTAGCGACGGACCTGGCGACGGAATCAATCTGTCGCCAGTTAGCGTCGAAAAATTCACGACGTAAGCATACCGTCGCCTCGTCGTCGCTAATCCGTCGCTACGCCTGTTAGCGACGGATTAGCGACGGAATGTGGTCGTCGCTAATCTACTGCTTTGTTGTAGTGTTACTGGTTTTTTGTTTTTTAATATTTTTGGTGAAGCCAAATGAACTTGCTCGGTAGGTTGTGGGCCAAGTAGCAGGTCCAATACATGGCTGGGAATGGAACCATTGACCCACATTTAGGGACAACATTGCAAGGTTCAAAGCAAACGTTTGGCTCCATGGAATCCCTGAATGTCCACAAGAGCATGGAAGAGTGACTACTTTCCAGGCACACAATTTATGGTCCGTCAAGGTCTATGTTTCACTTACACTAACAGGATCATTGACTGGGTTTTACCTTGGGATCGAAACAGGTCCGGATATGGATCCGGTCTTGATTGAATCGACACTGGATCTGATCATTGAAAAGTGGCATAGCGTAGGGGTGAAAAATGGGTCTGAAGCTTCAATCCTATTCCGAAGTAGATCTGACCTATAAAATCTGATATTCAGATAATCCATATCCGAATATGACAGATTTGGAACAAATAATTTGGGGTTTGGGCGGATCAAATACCCTAAAAATTCATACAATCAGTTCCTTGTTTATTGGAGAATTTTTTGTACAAAGCTGAGGATAAGCATGATCATCTTCACTTGCCATTAGCTTTTTTACGTTTGACACAGTTCAAGGTGGTTCAAGCCAAAAGCTTGGATACCCCTTGAAATTGAACCGAATCATAGGACCCGAAGCTCATGGTCTTCCAACCACTTGATGAGCCTTTTAGTTTTAAGACAACAATTGTAGGCTGTAAATATGTTCAATTTACTAATTGACAGCAAGTCCTTTGAAGATACCCTAATTCCCAATTAATAGGGCAATCAATCGGTTCAAAACGTATAAGATGGGTGGTTCTACATTTAGGGTTTACAAAAAAGAAATGACGAAAATTAGGAATTGAGTCAGATCTGGACCAACTTCACCTATGCCAGAATTGGGCCCTGCTCCATTGTCCAGGGCTTAAGCCTGCCTGTTTTAACAAATGGATCTCCAAGCACGGTTTGTCTAATTGATCAGAAATGGTCATCAATGGGACTGGATCCAGACGGACTTTTGATCCAAACTACAAATTAGACATGCTACCCATACATGAATTTTAAAATAAGATCTACTTATATATTTAGATCGACTTCATATTTATGTTATTTTGGACTCAATCTGAATCTATTTAGATCCATGCATGTGTGGGAATATATACAACAATACAAATCAACCTATTTATGCTTATTTCCATGAAAACTCTCGTTTATAAACACTGTCAGAATCAGTACTACCATATAAAACTTCATATACGAGTTCAACTCTACTGCAATTTCAGTTCGGATCCATATTTGCAGCATTAAATTCAAGTTCGGATCCAGGTTGCTGGGATCCAGCTCATATATTGATTTTCCATTCTTTGTAATGCCAAGGGTATCTTTATGATTGTCTAAATGCAGAAAGTTTTCTAACATCCAAAATTTAAGGGAAAAAGATCTCAACCACAGACTAGCAACTGATCACCTTATTAATACTTACCACGTGAAAACAACTTACCGATCTTCTCCTTGCCCTCCATTGTGTCTAGCAAAAGTGAAGGTTCTGCTTGGGAAGTAGAGCGATTCTTGGGAATTAAGGATTCCAAAATGCATTTGTTTTTCCGTTTGGCATGCATGTAAAAGGCAGTCAAAGAAAAAGAATCCAAATTCCTTTCAAATAAATTCCCTTATTTTTCCTACCAAATCCATTTTACCAATTTCTTCCAAGTATCTTTTGCCAAACAGATAAAGAAAAATGGGTACTTCAAAAATGTCCATAATTTGCTTCCTATTACTCACGGTGGTCCATTGCAGTAGCACCACGGAAAGGAAGGTAAGTAATTGATGAGACTAGCTCAAATTTATTTCTCACAAGTAGGTAGCTAGTGAGTCAATTGGATATCATTTTGCCTATTTGATTATTTGGAAGTCATAAATCTC
Source organism: Nuphar pumila (assembly GCF_984573655.1). NCBI lineage: Eukaryota > Viridiplantae > Streptophyta > Magnoliopsida > Nymphaeales > Nymphaeaceae > Nuphar > Nuphar pumila. The sequence continues at coordinate 59,383,573 of NC_143251.1, read as the reverse complement.
AAGCAATTATTGGTGGTTCACATAACTTAAGATTTTCTGTTGATACTTGACATAGATTAATCATTTCATATATTAAACTGTCTAACATTGGCAATCATACATCGTGTACATGGGAGACGTGCCATCCAATTTTCTCTCAGACACGCACCATCACATGCTTGCATCTGTAACCGGCAGGTCGCTCTCTCTCTCTCTCTCTCTCTCTCTCTCTCTCTTTTGTTTCTCTCCCATCCAATATTCTGTTGAATGGTGAATGTTCTCCTTTCTCTCTCTCCCTCTCTCTCCCTCTCTAAATCCATCGACAGGTGCAGTCTATCATGATATATATTTGGAGTCTTGAAGATTTATGATTTTTGGCCATCAATTTTTCAAACATTATAAGAACCAACCATGTCTTGAAACCAAACACTACATGCCTTGATCCGTATAATACCAGGCACACAGATCTCATCTGTATGATCAAACTTTTAAAATAAAACAAAAAAATTCATACAACCCATATAACATGCTTCATTTAGCACTCTCTCTCTCTCTCTCTATATATATATATATATATATATATATATATATATATATATATATATATATATATATATATATATATATAAACCTAGCTTTCCCAAACAATCATGGCTGGTGCCACATGATGTTTTCCAACCAATCCTACATCAAAATGGTAGCAGTAGTATCTCAAATGAATGAGTTTTCCTATCAAACTTAAGTTTCGAAAATTTATTTGTTATTGATACTAAATCATAAATGTGTATACTATGAAAAAAGTTTCGACTCGTTCACAATTAATTATTGGCATTCCTTGAGCATGTGATGAGCAATTTGCTTTAATTTCATGAAATTCATTTTGGCAGCCATGACATTGCAAGAGAGACAATGGTCTACAGTTACAAGCAAAGTTTCAATGCATTCGCTGCAAAACTCTCACCGGCGGAAGCAAAAAGTTTAGCTGGTTAGTATGAAACACAAGTACATTGACTATTGTATACACAATCAATTTTTCCAATAGTTTAGCTTGTTTAATATACTATTACTTAATAATGTGCAGAAACTGAAGGCGTGACATCAGTATTTCCTAATTCCTATCACAAGCTTCACACCACAAGATCGTGGGATTTCGTCGACTTCCCTTTGAATGTAAAAAGGCAGCTCAAGTTTGAAAGTGATGTCATCATTGGAGTTTTGGACACAGGTAAGCATTAAAGGGTATTATGAATGTAAGCAATGGTTTGATTAGATATGAATAAGTTGTTCCTTGGTTTTCTAGCCAACTTGACCCAGTCACATTTGTTGCTCTTTTTATTTTATTTTATTTTGAAGGAGCTCTTCTTCTTCTTCTTTTCATAAAATTGATTCTTTTCAAGAAAATGATGCCATCTTTCCTCATATAAACATAGGTATCAGCCCCCATTCACAGAGCTTTGACGACAAGGATCTTGGACCTCCTCCTGCTAAATGGAAGGGTACATGTGAAAGATCTGAGCATTTTAGTGGGTGTAACAAGTATGCTCTCTCTCTCTCTCTCTCTCTCTCTCTCTCTCTCTCTCTCTCTCTCTCTCTCTCTCTCTCTCTCTCTCTCTCTCTGATTCATTCAAAGATTTACACTCCCAACCTTCAATAATTAAATTGACACAGCAAACTCATCGGAGCCAACTATTATAGAATAGACGGACCCTTCACGCAACTTCAACCCTCTGATATACTATCTACAGTTGACACTAAGGGTCATGGCACCCACACAGCATCAACTGCAGCTGGTGTCCAAGTTCCAAACGCAAGCATGTATGGGCTTGCTAATGGCACTGCGTGGGGTGCAGTCCCTGCAGCTCGCCTTGCTGCATACAAGGTATGCTGGGAAGACACTGGCTGCTCCGACATCGACATTCTTGCTGCCTTCGACGATGTCATCGCCGATGGTGTTGATGTGATCTCAATCTCCATAGGCGGCATGAACAATGGATACCTCGAGGATGCAATATCGATCGGGTCGTTTCATGCCATGAGTAAGGGAATTATCACGGTGGCGTCGACCGGGAATGATGGCCCTGACCCTGGCATGGTGGAGAATGTGTCACCATGGATCCTTACGGTGGCGGCGAGTTCCAATGATCGGCAGTTCAGAACCAAACTTGCACTGGGCAATGGCATGCAGATTACAGTATACCTTTGGCTCTTCACTAAAAATTTTCTTCATAATCTTTTTTTCTAGCTAGGTCGCTTGTTTTAGCTTATATATTAAGTTTGTTAATTTGGTTCTTCTTTTTAAAATGACAGAGCATATCATTAAATACTTATTCCCCGAATAAGAAATATTACCCACTCATCACTGGGGCCCAGGCAGGAAGCAGTTCAGGTGGCTACGGGCCATATCCAACGTAAGAACAACTGCATACTTGTATAGTCTTTGCATTCCTCGGGAAAGTTCAAGATAATTTTTAGAAATTCTTGGGGTTCGTTTGCGCGTGTAGTGTATATATATATATATGTATATATATATATATATATATATATATATATATATATATATATATATATATATATATATATATATATATATATATATATATATATATAAAATCTCACGTACTTCTTAAAAGAATTCGCTACAAGAGGCAATCCTTAGGTTTTTGACCATAGAGATCCGATCCGTACGGTTATATTTGTCAAAAAATATTTTTCAAAAGTGGGTTGAAGATTCGCACCCTATAAAATGTCTGCAATAGGCTTATAGCTTGTACTCATGATTGCTTAACAATTTGTTTGCAGTTTTTGTGATCAGACTCTAGATCCCAACAAGGTGAAAGGGAAGATTGTTCTTTGTGATTTGGTAAAAGGAGACCTTGACTCCAGTGTTTGGGACATTGGAGGGGCTGGAATCATCTTTCAGAGTTACAAAAGCCAAGACGCAGCTTTCCCTTTTGCTCTACCAGCAGTTTTAGTGGATACCAACAAATTAATGACAATAAATGATTACATCAATTCCACTAGGTAAGTAAATTGAAACTCGATCTCCTCACTTAAATTCCTGACATGGGTAACGGTTACAATGAAACCTTGAAGTGAGAGGCTTCCATGCATTGACCACCACTATACAATCATCTTCACTCCCTTTTTGCGCAATTGCGTAGTTGTTGTTGTTGTTGTTGCGCGGTGGCGTGTATCGTAGGTGACGATCCTTCTCTGTCAGCCTACAGCTCTTTCCTTCTCGGTTGGGCCCCTAACCTTGTTCATCTAGCTAATTCCAAAGGAGGATAGGGTTATTTGTGACACAAACCCATCCTTGAATATCACCCGAATTCGTATTTGGGAAGCAATTCGATGTCAATATAAAGTTAAGCAATGGAGTAGTCATATCTGGAACTCTAATTAAAGCCCACCCACGATATTTGGCCACATCAATAAGACTGCCAACTCTTGACAATGTTGTCTGCAATGGGAGACTGAAGCCAACAGACCTTCCAAAAACCTGATTTTGCCATCTTAATTATTCTCCAAAGCTCTATGAATTGCTATATTACATCACGTATATACTTGTTGTACAAAGATTGTTCCAAACATCATCCATTAAAATTGATTTTTTCCTCTATTTTTCTTGAAGGTCGCCTTATGCAGTTATATACAAGTCTTATACAGTTAATGTGAGCATTCCACAAATTGCATCTTTCTCATCTCGTGGCCCGAATACACTCTCACCAAGAATCATCAAGGTAATGCAGTATTTTACATGCTCAAAAGGGAGAGCAAATCGAGTCATTGGCTGAGTAGGTACTCTGCCCAATGACTGGATGCCATGCATCCCCTTCTGTCCTCTAAATGATCGGATAGTGCTAATCATTGTTGCTTGATCTAATAACCATACCCTTGATTACAGCCTGATATCACTGCCCCTGGGCTAGATATTCTGGCCGCATATACACCATTATCTTCAATGACTGGGAAGAAGGATGACGAACGAATGGTTAACTATAATATAATGTCTGGAACTTCAATGTCATGTCCTCATGTGAGTGGTGCGGCTGCATACGTCAAGTCTTTCCACCCTCGTTGGTCTCCTGCTGCAATCAAGTCTGCTCTCATGACCACAGGTAAATTTGTTTTCTATTTTGTTTTATTTGATATTTTTCCTCTATAATATTTGCTTTGCATTGACAATGATGCCTTAAAACAAATAAAATACACACTAGTATCTGATTGTAGATGTATAGATCTGTCTTTGTGGTTTCGTAAGTTTGATCCTTTACTTCACTCAAAGAATTCTATAGTTGGTAGATTGCATCAAAATAGTAGTGTTGTTCTCTGTTTTTTGCTTCGGTCTGTAAATGTGTGAATTTGGAAATCCATTGATTTGCCTTTTGCAAACAAAAATATAATTAGAGATTCGCCAAATAACATGCCAATAGTTCTATATTGCAATTCATAAAAATAATCTGCAAAATGTCTCTGCTCTCTCCATTGAAATGAATACTCAATTCTCAACATGGTAGGTGCCTATTTTTGCCAATATAAGGGGAAAAAAAAAAACCATGGCAGGTGCTTACAAATAGTTGCAACGAGGGCAGTTGTCATGCTATTTGATATGATGTTATATTCCATCGCAACTGCACATCTCACTTGATGGAGCTATCTATGTATGCCCCCCCGCTTTAACATTCTCATGGTTTCCAAGTGAGATGTACAAGATGGATTGAATACAACCCATGACCGTAACTGCTCTAGATGTGCCTAACCTTGGAAGTTGCTAACCCAGATAGCCCATTATGTCTGAAGATTCAAAGGTGCCTATACCATATCTTTAACCGTTTTTCTTTCTCATTTCCAGCAAAGATGATGGACCCAAGGTTGAATAAGGACGCAGAATTTGCCTACGGTTCGGGTCTATTTGATCCAAGACATGCTGTTCACCCAGGCCTAGTGTATGACATGGACCAATTGTCATGCGCCCAATTTCTCTGTAAAGATCACATAGACGGTGCTGCCTTGGGAATCGTGACTGGTGGTCAATATAACAACTGCTCCGCCATACCTGCCGGCCAAGGCTATGATGGTCTCAACTACCCATCGATGTAGGTCCAAGTTAACAATGGATCCGACCCGATCCATGCCGTGTTCTATCGCACAGTGACCAATGTTGGTGCAACAACTTCAGTCTACAAAGCAATGGTCAATGTCCCAAGTGGGCTTAAGATCAGTGTCACACCAGAAACTCTCTTATTTAGCAGATGGGGACAACGTCTATCCTTTAAGGTAGAGGTAAATGGTGATCCTCTTGGCGCCAATCCTATGGCATCAGCTTCACTTGTTTGGGATGATTCAAAGCATAAAGTCAGAAGTCCCATCGTTGTATATCAATTGGCTCCATTCCAAGGAATCACCCACATGTAAAATGTCAAACTTTCATGATATTGAAATTACACTTTTACTTTATAAGAAAAATTGTTCTTTTAGTAATTATTTTTTCATGTAAAACTTATTTATGACTTATTTTGGAGAAGAGGCTCAAGGATGAGCAAAAATTCAGGCTTTATCTACCCTTTTTAATGTTACTTTTTTCTCTCTTCAATTATTACTTTCTTCTACTTCAGTTTCCTAAATGCTTCATATTCAAATCTTAAAGCTTGCGCTTGGAAATGAAACGATGCATGGTTGAAGTGTTTAGCCTGCACGCAATAAGTTTAGAGTTCAAATCCTATTCGTTATAAGTTTGAAACAATAATTTATTTTGTAAATGAGCTGAGTTTGAGTTTGGCTTAGTAGGTTTATGTTGTAAATTCTATTATTTTCAACTATGAACAAGTATATATATATATATATATATATATATATATATATATATATATTGTAAATGAACTAGCTTGTACTTTGCTTGTTTGGCTCAGGCTTTTCACGAACTCAACCATGGCTCAGTTCAATCAATAAATGAGCTGAACTTGAACACCCTCTACAATCATGGATTATCATATGGTGTTTATATATTCTCCAACAGTTGAGTTTTTCTTCAATCAGACAATACATATTGTTTTTATTTTTTAATTAATATTCTTTTAAGGAAGTAAAAAGTATGTTTTAGATTCTGAATTTTCAAGATTTTGGTATGTCTTTAAATTAAGTGCTAAACATTAACGGATTATAATACTTTGCATTGTAAAGTTTTAAATGCATTGTGAGCCATCCCTTTCCACTTTTTGAAAAACATGTTGAGATGTAAAAACTTCACAACAGTTGGTCGGTTGAGGGACAATGGCAGATTAATGTAGCTAGACAACATAGTTTAGCCAACAGCTTCAGGATTTGATGTGATCATTGTCAGGAATGAGGATTAGGAACAATAATGACAAAATAAGGTGAAAATACGAGAAAGATAGAGAGTAAGATATGACCTCTTGTTACTAGATACCAGCCAACCTTTTTGCGACCTGGCTGCCAGATCACTATCACGGGGGGGGGGGGGGGCTGACCTTCCTCCAAGGGTGACTCGTTCTCCACGGCATGGCAAAAACTGTTGACAATCTCCAATTGATGGGGTTTCAACTGGTTAGTCGATGCTATTTTTGTGAGTGTGTTGTGGAATCTAATGAGCACCTCTTCGTTGGGTGCATATGGTTTAGGAAGCTGCAGGAGTTCTTCTAGAACAAGGTTACAACTGATAGCTTTTGCAGTCTGTGAGATGTGTTCCTCTCTCAAAAGGATCGGGCAAAGGGGACTACAAGTGGAGTAGCTGGGTTTTGATTTCAATGGCAGCTGATTTGGTTACACAAGCATGAGATTGTTTTTTAGAGGGCAACCCCAAGCATAAAGTTATTACAGGTTAGAACCACCAACGAGTGTAGAGAATGGATGATGTTGAAGAAAGCAAAAAACAGGAGCAACGCCTTGCTTCCGGACATGTTGGTTCAACATGCTCATGTTTAGCGGTTCTAGAATTGGGACCTTGATAGCTCATCTCGAATTCAGCTGTCTCAATCACCGTGTTTTTAATTATCTTTGTATATGTCATGAATTAATTTCTACAAAATGAGAATGTTTGCCTTTCTTCTCAAAAAATAAAATCTTCACAAAACATATATCTTGTTAAATAAATTATAAATAATAAATATATAAGATTCAGTTGATGAAACACTCAAATATTGAAGAAGGAGAGCTGCCTGATAATCATTGGTTATAGATTTTGGACCTTTTTTTGGTTGGATTATATCTTTGCTTTACTTATGCACACACAAGTGCCTGTGTGGATGGTTCATGGGATTAAAGCTCCCTCAAATAGTGATTTTCTTCCAAATGATTAATGAATATGATGCAAGGGTCCAGAGTGGGATAGTAAAAACTACACCACGATCTATACTATTGCATACTAAACTATCAAAACACTAAAAATCGACTGAAGATAAAACGAAAATTTTGGAAGCTTAAAAGAATAAAAAATAAATCTCTAATCGTCCCAAATTTGTTTGAACAATGATTTATTATAGAAAAAGGCAAAAGTTTATGAATCCAAAATCAACCTAAAGCCTAATAAAAAAACTGAAATCCAATTTAAAATTCAAATAACAAAAATATAAGCAAAAGGATCCAATCTGTGCAATGATTCTTAGGCAATACAAACAATTTTCAATTTAATTAACTATGACAAATCTAGAGAGTAGCCGAATACCATTGCAGGCCGCCACGAGGGACAAGCTTCATTTGAGATAGTGAATGGGCTACATCACTGTGCTGGTGTGGGCATTTCGGTTTGTGCGTGAGTTTTGCTGTGCCACTCTCCTTGCACTCTGCATTATCATGGAGATCCTAATCTGAACCTGAAATGCTAATAACAAATCCATATCTGGGTCAAAATCAGAATCATATCTGAATCCAGATCTAAAATATATATTTCATAAAAGTGAAAATTTTAACTTGATATTTTAAAGAATTGCTATTGTAAAAACCTGATATTAATACAATAATTTTTAAAAAAATTATGACTTATTAGTATATATCAATAATTTTCCAAGATTTTTCAATAAAAACTAAATTCTTCAAAGTATTGCAAGATTACTCTTAAAAGTCCTTGGGTTTCGTCCCTACCAAAACAAGCACTACACAAGATTAATCGACCAACTCCAAATAATTTGCCACTTCTTTCCTTTTGGGGCTAAATTTTAAGTCGATATGAGATCTCTAATTGAGTACATAGAGCTTCAAATTAGACTAAAAACCCCACCATGGCAATCCAAATATTTTTTGAAACCAAGGACGGGACAAGAAAATATGTGGTGCATCATCTTATAATTCTAAGATTTTAATCATAATGCATACATGACAAGGTCAATATCGGATAAAAGCATGCAGTTTTAAAGGTACTACAATGGCTTTTCTCACTCTCTGAAATTAAACAAGTGGTCTGTCACTTAGCCCATTTGAAAGCCCTAGGGGTCGATGGCTTTCCCATCGGCTTTTTCAAATATTTATGGGATTCCATCGGGTTATCTAGATCCTTATTTTTGGAAAGATTTTGAAAATGAGTTTTAAATAAATATTTAAAAATATAGATTTGGGATTAGATTCTTGAAAGTTATGGGTTTCGTTCTTCAAGAATTTGAGTGTTTCTTCCTTCTGTGAGCAAGGATCAGATGATTCAAGGGTGCAACTTTTCATCTTTTGATTCCTTTGTCATACGATCCAACATACCTCGATTTGCTTTTCTAAAAATAAAAATGCGGTTGATGGTATATGTCAACAACAACACTAGAAAATATGGAAAACAAACAAAAATATAGAAATTAGAGATTAAATACACCCCAATAAATAAAATAAAAATAAATAAAAGTAAACTTACTATGGACTTTGGTAGCCCTCCTAATGACTTTGAGAAATTTTTTTCTTTTAAAACTAGTGAAAACAACCTTTTTCTTTATGTTAAATATTCTGGGTGGGCTACAGTATGAACAATCATCATAACTGAACTAAAATACGAATAACATTCACTATTAAAATTTAATTCAGTCTCAATAATTAAAAAATCATATCAGAGTATTTTCAATCTAAAATAACAATAAATATTTTTTCAAAACTATCATAAAAAAAGAAAAAGATTGGCTCTCAACAACGTCGGAGCATTCCATATTCGCTCCGCAGCTATATATCATACCTCACTTGAAAATCCATAAAATGGGTCAGACTCGTGAAAGCCTGATTGGAAATAACGACACAGGTAAACCAAAACTAGTACACATTATCATATTTCAACAAACTCACATAATGATGCATTCAATTATTCATTCAAATATACATATCATCACAACGCATCACAAGAATATCATTTATAAATAGTTATAATCTTATGCATGATTAGATAAACGTAAATGCACTGACCATTCAAGGACATAAGATCTTTCATGCATGCGTGACTTTAATTGTCTTTATTTAGGTTATTGTTTTACGTGATGCATGCCATGCTTAACTAAATGCACAAACAATTACGGTGATCATTTCTTAGCCCTGTGGGTATTATACAAATAGTACCTAGATCAAGATCATGACCATGACTTAGGAGGTACATTCAAACAATTTATGGTTATGCTCTAGACGGACACCTTTCACTTGTCCTGGGTGAGAGCTCCCAACACCTCTTTCCTGATGCATCAAACTTCTACTCATGTGTTTCGCGACCTACCACCCCATGACTAATGTGGAGGCATTTTCCTATTTTCATGGCTGAGAAGGAGCAACCTTCCATGCTCAAAACAAGTTCCACGAAGTCGAAAGTACTACTTACCCTCTCATTATAAGCTCAATAGAATCAATGTTTACATGATTAAGTCTATTATTTATCCATGCATATACAGAATGAATATAATTTTAGCCCAATTATTTGGGTTCAAGAATGCAAAATTCAATGCCAAAGATACTATCATGCGACACATGCAATTATAACATATCAAACTCATTTATGCATTCACTTATAGGCATTGATCATGATTAACTATATGTATTCTTACACAATCATATAAACACATAATGCATAACACATGCACTTCAATAGCAGTGTGCATTCAATCATGCACATGCACAAGTTTCTCTTTTCATGTCATGTTCCTTTAGGCACTTATTACCTGCATAAACACAACATTATAGGTTGCATCTGCATGCTTATTTATCATTTAAAAACATAGGCTCAAATCATACATTCACTGCATGTATTGCTTAACCGATTCATACCTGGTTCGAGATCCGCTTAGGCCCATATCTGCTATTTTGTTTTGACTGTGACAGCTCTATTCATAGTCTAAGAACTAAATTCAAATTTTTACAAAATGTAAGAAATTTTGCCAGATTTCTAATACCGCAATTCGTTAACAAAAATTCCTTTGGATTAAGGAGATATGATCGATTTAGGCTCATGTATACTTGATTGTTCTAATTGTCACTGTTCTATTCATATTCGAAGAACATAGTTTAATTTTTTTCTAAAATATATGAAATTTCCTCAGCTTTCCAACACTATAAACCGTTCATAAAATCTCCTTTGAATGAGGTAGATATGATCTATTTACCCGACATATGTCATATCTTTCACACAGTCGAGAATAGACATTCGGGTGAAATGACTAACACATGTTCCATATTTTCTTTTCACTGATTCATGAAAGCAATTTTTTTATTTTCTTTTCTTTTTATGGGTTCAGTTTAAACCAAACCCCAATTTTGATTTATTCAAGGTCACCGTTGGTTTTGAAACAAAAATCATATTTATGTTCTTTTAAAAACCGGTTTGCTTAGTAAAAACAAACATAAGTGTTCTTTCTCACATATATTTTTTTATTAGCCATGACAAACTGAATGTATAGTTACTTATAAGCAAATTAGTTCCACCACTTAAATATGTACAACAAGGATAAAGTTTTGCAAAATACTTAATTGATTTCAAAACACTTTTTTTCAAATAAACTATTTTTGAAACTCTTTCGATTGTGTGACTGCAACTCCTTGATCAACCTAACTTCAACGGAGGTTCAGACCTCCTACACTTAATAGTGGAAGGATAGAAGCAAGAAGGAAAGATAAAAAAGAGAGAAAATAAGAGAGAAAAGAGACGAGTAGAGAGAGAAGGCTAAAAATTCTAAACATACCAATAACGAGGGGGGGCATGAGCCCTTCTTGGCTCTTTATATAGTTTTTCTTTGCTTTACAAAACTTTTTAATTCCTAAATTTTCAGCCCAAACTTTCTAAATTTCAAAACAACTTAGCCTAACACACATCACTTATTTGTTAAGTTTTAACTTATATATATATTTTTTCTCTTTGTTTGTTTTATATTTAGGAAACTTTTGAAATATCAATTTTCAGGGATTCTAACTTACAACTTTTAAAGTTAATTCCAACATGAGCTGCTACATAAGATGGGCCCACATAGGGGGACACCCCACATGTGGACCTCTATCATTCTATTAAACTTAGTTAATTCAAGTTTTTCATTCTATAAAATATATATTTATTATTTTATGCTATTTTAGAATGGATTTCAAATCCATACAAACCAAATTTTAACTTAAAAAAATTACATCACATACACATCAAATTAAACCTAAATTCATCTAAAATCGTATTTGACTTTATTTCAACACAATTTGCCAATTATTTTATTAAAATTCTAACTTTTTATAAATTCAATTTTGAATGAAAACTTCAATAAAATCAACTTTGATTCTTTATAAAATATCTTTTCAAATTCAACTTAGACTAATTTGCATTTTTATGTTTCTTTCATATAAAAATCCTTATTAATATTATTTTATTCATTAAAAATGCTTTAAAAAGTCAAAGGTGTTACATTTAAATTCAAATTGACGATTAAGTCAAATTTGAACTAGATCAAAACTCAAAATTCTATTCACAATAAACTCCAAAATTAGATTCAAATTAAATCTAGATTAAATCTAATTAAAAATTAAAACTCGATTCAAAATAAATTCCTAATTTGAAATTTCTTCTAAATCTAGATTAAAGCTCGAATTACAATTTAATCATATCTTAAGTTCAAATAATATTTTAACATTAAATTTGTGTTTATTCTTCTTAAAAATATCAAAATTTTATGGGTTTTTGTGATCGTTGCAAATTTTTTTCTTTTCTTCCTTTTTAGGAAAAAAAGAGAAACTCTCGCAAGGTCTCACTTGACCTTTTGTAGAGATATTTTGAAATTACTCACCTCCATTTTGAAATTTATGAGAAAATGAGGAGACACAATTCGCTCCTCGGTACGAGGTTCAACCGTTTCTAGCACCTTTACCAAAGGTAATCAAACCAAGGATCGAATTCATGCCTTTTGCTTTGCCTAAATTTGTCTAAGTAATTATTCTAAGTTCTTAATGCACATGGAATCAAGCTTGTGCTACGATTTTGAACTTGGAAAATGGGTATGATCTTTAGAAATGTTTCAGAAATTTGGATTTTTCCAAGTGATTCTGAAATGTATTTAAAAACATTCTTTTAAGAAGTAAACTTTGAAGTTCAGAAATCAATTTTGAATTGAAATGTTAACTTACTTATAAACATATTTTTGTTCTTTTGAAAACTGGTTTGGTTAGTAAAAACAAACATAAGTGTTCTTTCTCATATATATATATTTTTTATTAGCCGTGACGAACTGAATGTATACTTATTAGCATATTAGTTCCACCACTTCAATATGTACAACAAGCATAAAGTTTTGCAAAATACTTACATGATTTCAAAAACATTTTTTCAAATAAACTATTTTTAAAACTCTTTCGATTGTGTGGCTGCAACTCCTTGATCAACCTAACTTTAACGGAGGTTCAGACCTCCTACACTTAATAGTGGAAGGATAGAAGCAAGAAGGAAAGATAAAAAAGTGAGAAAATAAGAGAGAGAAGAGAAGAGTAGAGAGAGAAGGCCAAAAATTCTAAACATACCAATAACGGGGAGGGGGGGGGGCATGAGCCCCTCTTGGCTCTTTATATAGTTTCTCTCTCCTTTACAAAACTTTCTAATTCCTAATTTTTCAGCCCAAACTTTCTAAATTTCAAAACAACTTAGCCTAACACACATCACTTATTTGTTAAGTTTTAACATACATATATTTTTTTCTCTCTTTGTTTGTTTTATTTTTAGAAAACTTTTGAAATATCAATTTTCACGGATTCTAACTTACAACTTTTAAATTTAATTCCAACATGAGATGCCACATAAGATGGGCCCACATAAGGGGACACCCCACATGTGGACCTCTATCATTCTATTAAACTTTGTTAATTCAAGTTTTTCATTCTATAAAATATATATTTATTATTTTATGCTATTTTAGAATGGTTTTCAAATCCATACAAACCAAATTTTAACTTAATAAAATTACATCACTTACACATCAAACTGAACCTAAATTCATCTAAAATCATATTTGACTTTATTTCGACACAATTTGCCAATTATTTTATTAAAATTCTAACTTTTTATAAATTTAATTTTGAATGAAAACTTCAATAAAATCAACTTTGATTCTTTATAAAATATCTTTTCAAATTCAACTTAGACTAATTTGCATTTTTATGTTTCTTTCATATAAAAATCCTTACTAATATTATTTTATTCATTAAAAATGCTCTAAAAAGTCAAAGGTGTTACATTTAAATTCAAATTGACGATTAAGTCAAATTTGAACTAGATCAAAACTCAAAATTCTATTCACAATAAACTCCAAAATTAGATTCAAATTAAATCTAGATTAAATCTAATTAAAAATTAAAACCCGATTCAAAATAAATTCCTAATTTGAAATTTCTTCTAAATCTAGATTAAAGCTTGAATTACAATTTAATCATATCTTAAGTTCAAATAATATTTTAACATTAAATTTGCCTTTATTCTTCTTAAAAGTATCAAAATTTTATGGGTTTTTGTGATCGTTGCAAAATTTTTTCTTTTCTTTCTTTTTAGGAAAAAAAGAGAAAAACTCTCGCAAGGTCTCACTTGACCTTTTGTAGAGATATTTTGAAATTACTCACCTCCATTTTGAAATTTATGAGAAAATGAAGAGACACGATTCGCTCGTCGGTACGAGGTTCAACCGTTTCTAGCGCCTTTACCAAAGGTAATCAAACCAAGGATAAAATTCATGCCTTTTGCTTTGCGTAAATTGGTCTAAGTAATTATTCTAAGTTCTTAATGCACATGGAATCAGGCTTGTGCTATGATTTTGAACTTGGAAAATGTGTATGCTCTTTGGAAATGTTTCAGAAACTTTGGATTTTTTCAAGTGATTTTGAAATGTATTTAAAAACATTCTTTTAAGAAGTAAACTTTGAAGTTCAAAAATCAATTTTGAATTGAAAGGTTAAAACTTGAATTGAAAGCATGAAATTGAAGATTTTAAAATTTGATTCAAAGTTGAGAACTTTTAAATCTAAAATTAATTGAAAATCAAATTTGAATTGATTTTGAATAAAGAATCAAACTTAAAAATTGATTTTGAGATTTGAAATCATAATTGAACTTGAACTTAAAATTAGAATTGAAGTTTGGAATTTTGAAAGATTGAGTTTTGAAAAATGAACTTATAAATTGAAATTGAATTTGAAATTAAAAGTTGAAATGAAAACTTGATTTGAGACTTGAATTTGAACTCTTGATTTTGAAAATGAAATTTGAAATTAAAATTTAGAATACAAATTTTGAATTTGAAATTAGAATTGAACTTTTAAACTGAATTTACTCTGAATTTTGAGAATTTCAAAAATTGAAATTGAATTATTGAAATGAATTTACTTGGAATTTTGAAAGTGGAAAATCAAAATTGAATTTGAGATTCATTTTGAACTTTGAATTAGTTTTAAAATTTAAAGTTGAAACTCAGAATTCCAGTTTAAATTGAATTTGGAATTGGGATTTTGAATGAAAGTTAAAAGTTTGAAATTTGAGAAATGAAATTGAATTTTAAAAAAGAAATTTAACTGAAATCATTTTGGAATTTGAAAATGCAAAATTTGAGAAATGATATGGAGGGCCCGTTGATTTGCTCTCAAAGAGAGATCGAAAGCAATACCCTAGAAAACACGCGGTGAGCTATTCATGAGGAAGAAAGGTGAGAGAGAGAGAGAGAGCACCTGGCTGCCGGAGGTGCGGTGGATGGCTGCAGTCGGAGGTCGACCTAGGGTTGGAGCACGACGAGCGAGCGAGGGTGATGCAACCCCCAAATCTCCAAAGGACCGAGGATCCACAGTCAAAGGCCCTCTTCAGCAGACATGAAACCCCCAAAACTCGAAAGAACTTGCTGCCTGAGGGGCGGTGGGGCGTAGCTGCAGAGGAGGTCGAGTGATGGTGGTTCGAGCACAGCGAGAGGCGTCGTGCAGAGGAGGTCGGGCGACGGTGGTTCCTGAGTGTCGAGGGGGGTTGCTCCTTCACCGGTGGCTAGACGCCAAAAACTCCCAATCTCCCACCGTCGTCGATGCTGGAATGGTGGCAGAGGGGGATGAACCGCAGGACGAAGGTGAGACTTGAGTCGAGACCGAGAAGGGCAGAGGCTAGGGTTTCAACCAGGGTTCTTCTGCTTTGCAGGGACAGAGAGATTTCCCGATCTTTGCAGGGACAGAGAGATTCTGCGATAAGAAAAGATTAGGGTTTGAAACAGAGACGAAGCAACCGATGAGAGAAATATGCGGTTTTGCCTTTCTAATGGAAATGGCAGAAAATGGGGAGTTGGGTCGTGTGTAATTAAGGAAGGGAAGATTTGGTGGATTTTAGAGAGATACATGCAGAGGAGAACCCGATTAGAGAGAGCAGAAGATCGCTAGAGGTGGGGTTCGTAGATGGAGGAATGGTTGTCATTGCTCGCCAGAGGGACACTTTTAAAGTGCCAAAAAGAGGCTCATCGGAGGGATGATGGTCGTCACTTTCTAGAGAGAGAGAGAGAGAGACTAGCCGGTGGTGGGGAGGAAACTGGCCTGGATAGACACTGCGGCAGGTGGAGAGGAGACCGACCAAGATGAATGTTGTTGGTGGTGGGAAGAAAATCAACTTTAATAGAGGCTGAAGGTGATAGGGAGGAAACTAGTGGACCTTGTTGGGTGACGATGGTCATTAGGGAGAAGGCTAGTGGCATAGTGGTGGAAGTGGTGGGAGAGAAAAGGGGAAGGTAGGGAAGGAGAAAGATAGAAGCTGTTTGATCTGTAAATCAGATGATTGTTGGTTAAAATCAGTTGTTGGAAAACATATTCTAATTTTCATATATATATGTATATACTTCTAATGAAAGTAAGGTATATGAGAAACTAATTAGGCTGGTGAACATTGGATTCAAAGTTACATGGAGATTAGTCTTGGGTGTTTATTTCGACAACAACATTACTTGGCATTCAAGTGGACCCCACAGAAAAAATGGTGCCAACATTGTAAAAAAAGTACTTTTCTAAAAAAAATGTAGGGTTTTTCTTCATTCGATGTAGTCCATTCAGTTTCTTCCCTATGACCCATCTATCTCTAGCTGAAACTGTTTCACCTCATCCCAGCTTCCCCCTCTCTCTAAAAAATAACAAAAAGAGAGTTCAAAGTTGAAAAGGTTGGTTTATTTTCTTTGTATGTTTTTCTTGTTGAATGCATTTCCCTTTTCGTCTTCCTCTGATGGTCCATTTTTTTCTTGTTGATGTGAGGATCATTGATTTTTTTTATTTTCTCGAATTTGGGGTTTGTGGGTTTGGCTAGGCTAAAAAAAGTAATTGAGAGAGCATAAGGAAAAAATAAGGTAAGAAACTTATCTTTGTGTTTTTTTTTTTATTTAACAAATCTCTTATGCTTTCTTTTGAGAGGAGAGGTGGGGACCATTGATTTCTAAGCTGCTTTTACAACTTCCATGCCTACCCACCACATTCTCTCTCTCTCTCTCTCTCTCTCTCTCTCTCTCTCTCGTAGTTTGAAGAAACACTTTTTGTAGGCCCACCCTCACAAATTTGTTATTTTTGTTCCTTTCCATCATTTGGGTTTTTGTGATTAATCGTTTCATTTTCTATGTGCCTTAGCTTAATATTAGCCAAATATATTTCAACTAGTTTGGAAGTGGCTGGTCAAACCCCATCTGAAGCTCAAGGTGGGGTTATAATGTGATTAGGAATGACAATGAATCGGGGAAAAATGGGGCCCCACCTTGGACCGGGTATGTAGGACATGAAACGAGGATGGAGGTTAAAACAAAAATGTATGCAGGGGTGGAGGTGGGGTTGGACTTGCGCTTTCTCCTGCCCCGCCTTGCCTCCCCACCCACCCAATCACGGATCCCTATTAGTAAAACTTTCTCTCCTTCTTTAGGAATGGTGGTGGACCAAGGGGAAATGGGGTCCCACCCCACCTCGGCTTGTTTGGACAGGGGATGGAGGTGAGGATAATTGTTAAAATTAAAAGTTGTGCGGGGATGGATGGCAGAATTTTAAGACAAGGCGAGGGTGAAGACCTTGTTTGATCCCTACATGTGATGCATTTTTTTCTAATACTAAGCAAAACCCACAAACCCCAAAATTAAAGGGATTAAAAAATCAATGATCCTCACATTATCAAGTAAAATGAACCATCAGAGGAGAACAAAAAGGGAAATGCATTCAATAAGAAAAACAAAAACAAAAACTGTAACGCCCCGGATTTCCAAAACAAAGCTAAGTTAAAATTTTCATGAATTTCTTTTTTTTTCTTTGCAGCGGAACTTAGAAAAGCTTTTAGCAGCGGAATAAGACGATAATGAGTCGTCGGTTTTAGAAAGCTCCGGGCACGTTGCAGGTATGTGGCCAAG
The DNA here is from genome assembly GCF_984573655.1 of Nuphar pumila. Taxonomy (NCBI): domain Eukaryota; kingdom Viridiplantae; phylum Streptophyta; class Magnoliopsida; order Nymphaeales; family Nymphaeaceae; genus Nuphar; species Nuphar pumila. The sequence continues at coordinate 59,365,790 of NC_143251.1, read as the reverse complement.
CAACTCATTGACCACCAAAGTGTTCCATTTTATCGAAAACCACATGTTTATTACAACACTACTGCTTAGAAAAGCAGTATAGGTTCAATAAAAGGAAGCAGTACAAAATCTGTCTAGAGAAACCCTGGAACTCGATGCCGCCTTGCTCCGCATATCGCCACGCAGGTTCAACACCTGAAATCCCCATAAAACGGGGTCAGAACCACTGATGGTCTGGTAAGCATGCAGTCATACATCCATTCAACTCAAATACAATAATGACCACTCAGGGTCGCAATGCGCAATAACGACGCTCAAGCCTCCAAGACTTAGCGTATATCGCAAGAGCCTCCTCAGGGCTATGAGTTGAACATCCGCTCGAGTCCTCATGACTTAGAGCAAGCCTTTTCAGGGCTGTGATTTGAATAGCCGCTTAAGTCTCCACGACTTAGCCATGACCTCTTCCGGGTCTCAAAGTGATGTCTAGCTCAAGTCTTCATACTTGGCACATCCGTATCCCACGCATCTAAGGACAACTCCTCGAGCTTCGCTTAGTCGTGCGGATACAACACGGGTCTTTGCCTAGTCGGTCCAGTAGTATACCGAACATGACACCTTCACAAAGGTTATGCAGGATTGACTCAACACGTCATCCACTCATACATTCAAAGCATCGCTGTACCTAGAACTAATGCATTGTTTGATAATTAACCGCTCCCGCCTTTGGTACGCAGGTAGAGCTATTGTCCGGGCATCAACGCGACGTTCTGGGGGTTGATTATTCTATGTATTTTAGATACCCCAGAGGCCTGTTGACCCTATCCATAGTAGGGCAGTGTGTTTCAACTGGGAGAATCCTACTAGGCCCATATTCGGATGCATCATCTACTTGCAATAGTTGGGTTCAATCCTTAGATCTTAAGGATAACCACGACCCCAAAACCCATGAGTGACTGAGGCCATCGTGGACTCTATCAGGTCCAAAGTAAAATACATGTCACTCAAGGCTGTACCATCACTGTCATTCCACAGTGAGCATAATTCCTGAAGGGGTCTGCCAGTCTTACAATTACTTGGACAGAATCTGCATGCCATTTAGGCAGCCCGTGCTTTCAGCACTACGGGAGTATGTACCCGACCCCATTCAGTCTTCCCCAACACAGTCATTACTGAGGGGGTACCCCTAACACGATCTTCAACCGCGGGGTATGTGCGACCTTAAGTCTTATTCATATGCATGCAGAACACCGCTCTTTGGCACTTCGGCCACCACGAGCATCACACCTCTTTGAGTGGAAACAACACACTCTTGCTCTTCGGCCCTTACGAGTCTGGTTGTGTAACCGTTCTCAATGAGCATGCATATGACTCGATCTAAATAGATCGGCTACTCGGCGTATTTTTACGCAACGAGTCCAAACCTAGCCAAGGCGCAACCTCTACTCCGACTCAGCGGCCCTTACGAGCAAGGTGCCCTTGCAGGTGCAAGGATACGAGCCGATCTGGCATCGTTCCATCAACGGACATCATTATGCCGTTCCATTGGTTCCGGCAGCTCTTCTGCCAACCATTTCGTCAGCACCTCCCCTGCTCTACCGGCAGTGGTGCGACGAACCCTTCTACGTTGTAGAGGGCAAACCATGAACTGGGTAGCACTCTGCTATATGTCAGAGTATCCTGCTACGTTCTTTCTGAGCTATTCTTAGCTTCTTCAGAAATTTCAGCAGCACTTCCTCTCTTTTACGGAGAAAGCGTGCGTTTCTTTTATCCATTTCAGCGGCATCTCCCCTCTTTGGTAGGAAATCGCCACGCTTAATTCGAGAAATGGATGCGCACCGTTGTGCGTACTTTGCATCCATCAAGGTTGCAGGAACCCTTGGCCATAGCCAGGCCATACGAAATTGACTTAGTCATTACGTAAAGAGCATTTTGCCAAAAACCGAAGCCTTTCCAATAGGGGCTTCATTCGTTAAGCAGAATCTTGAACGAGGAGCGGTCAAGGAATCGCATGGGCGATTTGGAGTTTGATCTCCATTTGAACGCTCATTTATGCGCTATATATGTAGTATAAGCAGAAGCCTGTGCTTTATACAGCGGCGGCGTAAAGAAATGCATATACTATTGTTCAGGGTGTGTAACTGAACGAAATATTCTACATATATAACAAAGCAGAAGCCTTGGCATCGTTCGACGCGACGGCGTAAGTAAATACATTGCAGAAAGCAGGAGCCTTGGCATCATACGACGCGACGACAAAGGTAAATTACATAGCCTGTGCGATATAAGACGCGTCGGCAGAATCAGCAGATATACACCTAGATCCGCATCCAACGATAGTTACGAGGCGAGCGGGTAAACACCGAAGTGTCCTAAAGGGCTCAACCAAGAACTAAAGCGAGATACCATTTTGAAGAACGCAAATACTGCGTGTTTGAACTTAGATATATCCGACGATAGTTATGAGACGAGCGGGTGAACACCGAAGTGTCCAAAAAGGGCTCAATCAAGAACTAAAGCAAGATACTACTTCAGAAAGTATATTCTATATACAAACAGTCAAATACTTGAGAGAGATGGATCAACGAAGCGAACTTACTTCAAATCGTGGAAGAAACAGCTCCGGGTTGCTTCTTTGGCTTCGAGCCTTCCTTCGAGAGGTCAGACTAAGTCAGATGAAGCTGACTTAGTTGAGAAAGAGGTAGAGTAGGTTAAGCTACTCAACCTAAGTGGTTTGAACCAAACAGGGTTCGATCCAAGTCAACTGGGTTCAGCAGGTTCGAACTCAGCTCAAGTAGGCTAAGTCTGGGTTCAGAAATCCAAACCGGAATCTGGACCAAAAAGGACTTTGACTTTGACTTTAAACCCAACTAGGTTCAAGTCAAGTCAACTGGGTTTGGACCAGGTCAAGTGGGTTCAGACCCAGGTCAGGTGGGCTCAGGTGGGCTAGGCTAGGTAGGGGAGGTTTAGGAGAGAGAGAGAAGGCAAGAGAGAGAGGGGGTCGATTTTTATGAGAAGAGAGAGAGTGGGGAGGGCTATTTATAGCCCAAGCCCACCTCCTCTTGGGTTTTTCCATGCCCATTCTACCCCTTTGGCTTCTTTTTAATTCCAAGAGGTTCCTTGGTGTGGGGCCCACTTGGATATTCCATGGGATATTTTTGTGGGTCCCACCAGATATTTTCTGAGGAATATTTTTGTGGGTCCCACCAATATTTCCGTGGGTCCCGCAAGAATTTCGGGTTTCCGGCGATTTTTTCCGAAAAATTCTGAGTACGCCATTCCCTTCGTATTGACGTAACTAAGAAAGTTGGCTCGCAGGAATCCTTTGATTTCATTCAGGTAGGAAGTTATGGCTTCCAGAGTGTTTGAGGATATATTCGTGATTCGACGAATATCCTAAGTATAACTGGCTCGCAGGAATTGATTCGTTTCGCATTCTGAGAAGAAATGCTATTTTTACCGGTAAATGCCTCATGAATTTTATTCAGATATTTTCTGAAAAATTGCGGGTCTTACAAAAACCCTGACTTTTTCAACTTTGAACTCTCTTTCTGTTATTTTTTAGAGAGAGGGGTTGGGTAGGTTGGGAGTTAGAAGACGGGTTTAGTTAGAGAGAGACGAGGGCAGAGGGAAAGAAAAAACTAAATGGGCTGCATCGAATGAAGGAAAACCTTGCAACTTTTTTATAAAAGTATTTTTTTTTTCTTTTCTTAATGTTGGGGGCTTTATCTTTTGTAAAAGTATATATATATATACACAGTCTGGTATAGACTGTGCTCTGCACAGTTTGGGTAAAGACTGTGCTCTGCACAGTCTTTCTCTCTAAAGACAAAAGTATATATAAAAATATATAAAAGATATATTTTTTTTAGTTTTTATAAATTTTTGTCCTAAAGAATGGACAAAAATAGACTCGATCAATGTTGATCGAGTGCAAAACATGGATGAACTCGGCCTTGACTCGTTGACCGAGTTCGAATTGGCATTGACCGAGTCTGGGCCGTGTCCGAAGCCGCACCTGTGTTGGGGCGTGTCGACTCGGGTGCGGTGCCTCCTTAGCCGAGTCCGTGTGACATAGATATTGGGGTTTTATTTTGTTTTTATTTTGGGAGGATTGACACACTTCTCTCATCCTTTTTGAGCTTCTTCAAAGATTTAGAACGATGTGATTTAGAAAATGAACTTTTATTTTATATAATTCTAATTTCATTTGGCATCAGATAACTTGTTTGATGTTGTTTTGTATAAATTTCACATATAACAGTCAGAGTCGTCTGTGGAATCCCTGGGACAACATTGCAAGGTTCAAAGCAAACGTTTGGCTCCATGGAATCCCTGAATGTCCACAAGAGCATGGAAGACTGACTACTTTCTAGGCACACAATTTATGGTCTGTCAAGGTCTATGTTTCACTTACACTAACAGAATCATTGACTGGGTTTTACCTTGGGATCAAAACAGGCCAGCTAGACGTGTGTGAACCTTATTCCTCTTTATGTTTGGTGAGTTTCAAACAAAAAGCAATCAATTGTTACATGGTTGTTGTTAGCTTACAGCATATTTACTCAGGACAACTTTTCTATAGGTTGCATTTTAAAGGCCTTGGAAACGGTAGGGCACAACCTCTCTTTCTTATGATGTAATGAAAGAAGTGGAAGATGAAAAGACAAGAGCCACTAAAGGCATACAATAGCAGATTCACTATGTGCTCAACCACGAGTTCTTTAAGGACAATACAAGAAGCCTACAAGGGCTAATACAAGAGAACAAAATATAAAAAATAAAGCTTTTATTGAAGAAATGCTTAGTAAAAGCAATGAGAACAAAAGTGTGCAAACAACTCCTATATATACAAGTGATTGGCTGAGTGGGCTGTAACTGTGTTTTTTCAATCAGCTGGATGATCTGCAGTCAAATGGAAGTTGTATGGACTCATAGTTTGACTCTAGTGTAGTCTAATGTGGTTGCTTATCTATGTTTTCTGCATCTGCTAATGTTTTTTGTAGCAGGTGTATTGGGATCAGTGGACTGTAACTGTGTTTTTTCTATTCTCTATCCTCTGTTGCAGCAAGTGATATCTCATCACCTGCTACAGTACTATTATGCTAAAATTCACATGATTCACAAGATAAACAACAATGTCGCTAGCAAAAGTTAATTTGGATAGATAAGCCTATGAGAAGGTCTTAGAAACTATGACAAATCTGTCCATTAAGTTTTTTCTTAATATTTTTGCCTTTTTGTTGCCTGAAAAATTTAGGTGCCTTGGTTAAACTACTTGTGTAAGTTATCACTTGAAAAAATCATGTGCCATGTAAGTTGTTACCTCAAAAAATTCAATTGTTCGCTATGATTTTGACCAAACAAAAGAGCAAAACTGTCAAGAATAAAGTGAATTAGTCTCGCATCATTCAAATTTTTGGTACATAAACAGGTTTTTTATTAGGGTTTGAAAAATCAATATCCCATAATTATTGTTATCTTTCTAAACCCAAAAAAGCATGTTTTTATCAGAAAGTTAACATAATTTTGTCAAAAAAGCATAATTCAACTGTAGATTCTTAGCAAATTGACCATATCAAAACACATCTATAGCGCCGGATTGCAAGACACTAGTTACACTGTACAAGTTAACACTCCCAACGCGAAGAATATGTGAATCGAATAATGGAAAGAGAGGTGCACCAAATTAAACACTTATGATGGTCTTTGTTACTGGTTTTTTGTTTTTTAATATTTTTGGCGAAGCCAAATGAACTTACTCGGTAGGTTGTGAGCCAAGTAGCAGGTCCAGTACATGGCTGGGAATGGAACCATTGACCCACATTTAGGGACAACATTGCAAGGTTCAAAGCAAACGTTTGGCTCCATGGAATCCCTGAATGTCCACAAGAGCATGGAAGAGTGACTACTTTCCAGGCACACAATTTATGGTTCGTCAAGGTCTATGTTTCACTTACACTAACAGAATCATTGACTGGGTTTTACCTTGGGATCAAAACAGGTCCGGATATGGATCCGGTCTTGACTGAATCGACACTGGATCTGATCATTGAAAAGTGGCATAGCGTAGGGGTGAAAAATGGGTCTGAAGCTTCAATCCTATTCCGAAGTAGATCTGACCTATAAAATCTGATATTCAGATAATCCATATCCGAATATGACAGATTTGGAACAAATAATTTGGGGTTGGGGCGGATCATTTTACCCTAAAAATTCATACAATCAGTTCCTTGTTTATTGGAGAATTTTTTGTACAAAGCTGAGGATAAGCATGATCATCTTCACTTGCCATTAGCTTTTTTACGTTTGACACAGTTCAAGGTGGTTCAAGCCAAAAGCTTGGATACCCCTTGAAATTGAACCGAATCATAGGACCCGAAGCTCATGGTCTTCCAACCACTTGATGAGCCTTTTAGTTTTAAGACAACAATTGTAGGCTGTAAATATGTTCAATTTACTAATTGACAGCAAGTCCTTTGAAGATACCCTAATTCCCAATTAATAGGGCAATCAATCGGTTCAAAACGTATAAGATGGGTGGTTCTACATTTAGGGTTTACAAAAAAGAAATGACGAAAATTAGGAATTGAGTCAGATCTGGACCAACCTCACCTATGCCAGAATTGGGCCCTGCTCCATTGTCCAGGGCTTAAGCCTGCCTGTTTTAACAAATGGATCTCCAAGCACGGTTTGTCTAATTGATCAGAAATGGTCATCAATGGGACTGGATCCAGACGGACTTTTGATCCAAACTACAAATTAGACATGCTACCCATACATGAATTTTAAAATAAGATCTACTTATATATTTAGATCGACTTCATATTTATGTTATTTTGGACTCAATCTGAATCTATTTAGATCCATGCATGTGTGGGAATATATACAACAATACAAATCAACCTATTTATGCTTATTTCCATGAAAACTCTCGTTTACAAACACTGTCAGAATCAGTACTACCATATAAAACTTCATATACGAGTTCAACTCTACTGCAATTTCAGTTCGGATCCATATTTGCAGCATTAAATTCAAGTTCGGATCCAGGTTGCTGGGATCCAGCTCATATATTGATTTTCCATTCTTTGTAATGCCAAGGGAATCTTTATGATTGTCTAAATGCAGAAAGTTTTCTAACATCCAGAATTTAAGGGAAAAAGATCTCAACCACAGGCTAGCAACTGATCACCTTATTAATACTTACCACGTGAAAACAACTTACCGATCTTCTCCTTGCCCTCCATTGTGTCTAGCAAAAGTGAAGGTTCTGCTTGGGAAGTAGAGCGATTCTTGGGAATTAAGGATTCCAAAATGCATTTGTTTTTCCGTTTGGCATGCATGAAAAAGGCAGTCAAAGAAAAAGAATCCAAATTCCTTTCAAATAAATTCCCTTATTTTTCCTACCAAATCCATTTTACCAATTTCTTCCAAGTATCTTTTGCCAAACAGATAAAGAAAAATGGGTACTTCAAAAATGTCCTTCATAATTTGCTTCCTATTACTCACGGTGGTCCATTGCAGTAGCACCACGGAAAGGAAGGTAAGTAATTGATGAGACTAGCTCAAATTTATTTCTCACAAGTAGGTAGCTAGTGAGTCAATTGGATATCATTTTGCCTATTTGATTATTTGGAAGTCATAAATCTCAAGCAATTATTGGTGGTTCACATAACTTAAGATTTTCTGTTGATACTTGACATAGATTAATCATTTCATATATTAAACTGTCTAACATTGGCAGTCATACATCGTGTACATGGGAGACGTGCCATCCAATTTTCTCTCAGACACGCACCATCACATGCTTGCATCTGTAACCGGTAGGTCGCTCTCTCTCTCTCTCTCTCTCTCTCTCTCTCTCTCTCTCTCTTTTGTTTCTCTCCCATCCAATATTCTGTTGGATGTATTTTGGTAATGTTGAATGGTGAATGTTCTCCTTTCTCTCTCTCCCTCTCTCTCCCTCTCTAAATCCATCGACAGGTGCAGTCTATCATGATATATATTTGGAGTCTTGAAGATTTATGATTTTTGGCCATCAATTTTTCAAACATTATAAAAACCAACCATGTCTTGAAACCAAACACTACATGCCTTGATCCGTATAATACCAGGCACACAGATCTCATCTGTATGATCAAACTTTTAAAATAAAACAAAAAAAATTCATACAACCCATATAACATGCTTCATTTAGCACTCTCTCTCTCTCTCTTCGTATATATATATATATATATATATATATATATATATATATATATATATATATATATATATAAACCTAGCTTTCCCAAACAATCATGGCTGGTGCCACATGATGTTTTCCAACCAATCCTACATCAAAATGGTAGCAGTAGTATCTCAAATGAATGAGTTTTCCTATCAAACTTAAGTTTCGAAAATTTATTTGTTATTGATACTAAATCATAAATGTGTATACTATGAAAAAAGTTTCCACTCGTTCACAATTAATTATTGGCATTCCTTGAGCATGTGATGAGCAATTTGCTTTAATTTCATGAAATTCATTTTGGCAGCCATGACATTGCAAGAGAGACAATGGTCTACAGTTACAAGCAAAGTTTCAATGCATTCGCTGCAAAACTCTCACCGGAGGAAGCAAAAAGTTTAGCTGGTTAGTATGAAACACAAGTACATTGACTATTGTATACACAATCAATTTTTCCAATAGTTTAGCTTGTTTAATATACTATTACTTAATAATGTGCAGAAACTGAAGGCGTGACATCAGTATTTCCTAATTCCTATCACAAGCTTCACACCACAAGATCGTGGGATTTCGTCGGCTTCCCTTTGAATGTAAAAAGGCAGCTCAAGTTTGAAAGTGATGTCATCATTGGAGTTTTGGACACAGGTAAGCATTAAAGGGTATTATGAATGTAAGCAATGGTTTGATTAGATATGAATAAGTTGTTCCTTGGTTTTCTAGCCAACTTGACCCAGTCACATTTGTTGCTCTTTTTATTTTATTTTATTTTGAAGGAGCTCTTCTTCTTCTTCTTTTCATAAAATTGATTCTTTTCAAGAAAATGATGCCATCTTTCCTCATATAAACATAGGTATCAGCCCCCATTCACAGAGCTTTGACGACAAGGATCTTGGACCTCCTCCTGCTAAATGGAAGGGCAGATGTGAAAGATCTGAGTATTTTAGTGGGTGTAACAAGTATGCTCTCTCTCTCTCTCTCTCTCTCTCTCTCTCTCTCTCTCTCTCTCTCTCTCTCTCTCTCTCTTTCTCTCTCTCTCTGATTCATTCAAAGATTTACACTCCCAACCTTCAATAATTAAATTGACACAGCAAACTCATCGGAGCCAACTATTATAGAATAGACGGACCCTTCACGCAACTTCAACCCTCTGATATACTATCTACAGTTGACACTAAGGGTCATGGCACCCACACAGCATCAACTGCAGCTGGTGTCCAAGTTCCAAACGCAAGCATGTATGGGCTTGCTAATGGCACTGCGCGGGGTGCAGTCCCTGCAGCTCGCCTTGCTGCATACAAGGTATGCTGGGAAGACACTGGCTGCTCCGACATCGACATTCTTGCTGCCTTCGACGATGCCATCGCCGATGGTGTTGATGTGATCTCAATCTCCATAGGCGGCATGAACAATGGATACCTCAAGGATGCAATATCGATCGGGTTGTTTCATGCCATGAGTAAGGGAATTATCACGGTGGCGTCGGCCGGGAACGATGGCCCTGACCCTGGCATGGTGGAGAATGTGTCACCATGGATCCTTACGGTGGCGGCGAGTTCCAATGATCGGCAGTTCAGAACCAAACTTGCACTGGGCAATGGCATGCAGATTACAGTATACCTTTGGCTCTTCACTAAAAATTTTCTTCACAATCTTTTTTTCTAGCTAGGTCGCTTGTTTTAGCTTATATATTAAGTTTGTTAATTTGGTTCTTCTTTTTAAAATGACAGGGCATATCATTAAATACTTATTCCCCGAATAAGAAATATTACCCACTCATCACTGGGGCCCAGGCAGGAAGCAGTTCAGGTGGCTACGGGCCATATCCAACGTAAGAACAACTGCATACTTGTATAGTCTTTGCGTTCCTCGAGAAAGTTCAAGATAATTTTTAGAAATTCTTGGGGTTCGTTTGCGCGTGTAGTGTGTATATATATATATATATATATATATATATATATATATATGTATATATATATAAAATCTCACGTACTTCTTAAAAGAATTCGCTACAAGAGGCAATCCTTAGGTTTTTGACCATAGAGATCCGATCCGTACGGTTATATTTGTCAAAAAATATTTTTCAAAAGTGGGTTGAAGATTCGCACCCTATAAAATGTCTGCAATAGGATTATAGCTTGTACTCATGATATCTTAACAATTTGTTTGCAGTTTTTGTGATCAGACTCTAGATCCCAACAAGGTGAAAGGGAAGATTGTTCTTTGTGATTTGGTAAAAGGAGACCTTGACTCCAGTGTTAGGGACATTGGAGGGGCTGGAATCATCTTTCAGAGTTACAAAAGCCAAGACGCAGCTTTCCCTTTTGCTCTACCAGCAGTTTTAGTGGATACCAACAAATCAATGACAATAAATGATTACATCAATTCCACTAGGTAAGTAAATTGAAACTCGATCTCCTCACTTAAATTCCTGACATGGGTAACGGTTACAATGAAACCTTGAAGTGAGAGGCTTCCATGCATTGACCACCACTATACAATCATCTTCACTCCCTTTTTGCGCAATTGCGTTGTTGTTGTTGTTGTTGTTGCGCGGTGGCATGTATCGTAGGTGACGATCCTTCTCTGTCAGCCTACAGCTCCTTCCTTCTCGGTTGGGCCCCTAACCTTGTTCATCTAGCTAATTCCAAAGGAGGATAGGGTTATTTGTGACGCAAACCCATTCTTGAATATCACCCGAATTCGTATTTGGGAAGCAATTCGATGTCAATATAAAGTTAAGCAATGGAGTAGTCATATCTGGAACTCTAATTAAAGCCCACCCACGATATTTGGCCACATCAATAAGACTGCCAACTCTTGACAATGTTGTCTGCAATGGGAGACTGAAGCCAACAGACCTTCCAAAAACCTGATTTTGCCATCTTAATTATTCTCCAAAGCTCTATGAATTGCTATATTACATCACGTATATACTTGTTGCACAAAGATTGTTCCAAACATCATCCATTAAAATTGATTTTTTCCTCTATTTTTCTTGAAGGTCGCCTTATGCAGTTATATACAAGTCTTATACAGTTAATGTGAGCATTCCACAAATTGCATCTTTCTCATCTCGTGGCCCGAATACACTCTCACCAAGAATCCTCAAGGTAATGCAGTATTTTACATGCTTAAAAGGGAGAGCAAATCGGGTCATTGGCTGAGTAGGTACTCTGCCCAATGACTGGATGCCATGCATCCCCTTCTGTCCTCTAAATGATCGGATAGTGCTAATCATTGTTGCTTGATCTAATAACCATACCCTTGATTACAGCCTGATATCACTGCCCCTGGGCTAGATATTCTGGCCGCATATACACCATTATCTTCAATGACTGGGAAGAAGGATGACGAACGAATGGTTAACTATAATATAATGTCTGGAACTTCAATGTCATGTCCTCATGTGAGTGGTGCGGCTGCATACGTCAAGTCTTTCCACCCTCCTTGGTCTCCTGCTGCAATCAAGTCTGCTCTCATGACCACAGGTAAATTTGTTTTCTATTTTGTTTTATTTGATATTTTTCCTCTATAATATTTGCTTTGCATTGACAATGATGCCTTAAAACAAATAAAATACACACTAGTATCTGATTGTAGATGTATAGATCTGTCTTTGTGGTTTCGTAAGTTTGATCCTTTACTTCACTCAAAGAATTCTATAGTTGGTAGATTGCATCAAAATAGTAGTGTTGTTCTCTGTTATTGCTTCGGTCTGTAAATGTGTGAATTTGGAAATCCATTGATTTGCCTTTTGCAAACAAAAATATAATTAGAGATTCGCCAAATAACATGCCAATAGTTCTATATTGCAATTCATAAAAATAATCTGCAAAATGTCTCTGCTCTCTCCATTGAAATGAATACTCAATTCTCAACATGGTAGGTGCCTATTTTTGCCAATATAAGGGGAAAAAAAAAACCATGGCAGGTGCTTACAAATAGTTGCAACGAGGGCAGTTGTCATGCTATTTGATATGATGTTATATTCCATCGCAACTGCACATCTCACTTGATGGAGCTATCTATGTATGGCCCCCCGCTTTAACATTCTCATGGTTTCCAAGTGAGATGTACAAGATGGATTGAATACAACCTATGACCGTAACTGCTCTAGATGTGCCTAACCTTGGAAGTTGCTAACCCAGATAGCCCATTATATCTGAAGATTCAAAGGTGCCTATACCATATCTTTAACCGTTTTTCTTTCTCATTTCCAGCAAAGATGATGGACCCAAGGCTGAATGAGGACGCAGAATTTGCCTACGGTTCGGGTCTATTTGATCCAAGACATGCTGTTCACCCAGGCCTAGTGTATGACATGGACCAATTGTCATACGCCCAATTTCTCTGTAAAGATCACATAGACGGTGCTGCCTTGGGAATCGTGACTGGTGGTCAATATAACAACTGCTCCGCCATACCTGCCGGCCAAGGCTATGATGGTCTCAACTACCCATCGATGCAGGTCCAAGTTAACAATGGATCCAACCCGATCCATGCCGTGTTCTATCGCACAGTGACCAATGTTGGTGCAACAACTTCAGTCTACAAAGCAATGGTCAATGTCCCAAGTGGGCTTAAGATCAGTGTCACACCAGAAACTCTCTTATTTAGATACGGGGACAACGTCTATCCTTTAAGGTAGAGGTGAATGGTGATCCTCTTGGCGCCAATCCTATGGCATTAGCTTCACTTGTTTGGGATGATTCAAAACATAAAGTCAGAAGTCCCATCGTTGTATATCAATTGGCTCCATTCCAAGGAATCACCCACATGTAAAATGTCAAACTTTCATGATATTGAAATTACACTTTTACTTTATAAGAAGAATTGTTCTTTTAGTAATTATTTTTTCATGTAAAACTTATTTATGACTTATTTTGGAGAAGAGGCTCAAGGATGAGCAAAAATTTAGGCTTTATCTACCCTTTTTAATGTTACTTTTTTCTCTCTTCAATTATTACTTTCTTCTACTTCAGTTTCCTAAATGCTTCATATTCAAATCTTAAAGCTTGCGCTTGGAAATGAAACGATGCATGGTTGAAGTGTTTAGCCTGCACGCAATAAGTTTAGAGTTCAAATCCTATTCGTTATAAATTTGAAACAATAATTTATTTTGTAAATGAGCCGAGTTTGAGTTTGGCTTAGTAGGTTTATGTTGTAAATTCTATTATGTTCAACTATGAACAAGTATATATATATATATATATATATATATATATATATATATATATTGTAAATTAACTAGCTTGTACTTTGCTTGTTTGGCTCAGGCTTTTCATGAACTCAACCATGGCTCAGTTCAATCAATAAATGAGCTGAACTTGAACACCCTCTACAATCATGGATTATCATATGGTGTTTATATATTCTCCAACAGTTGAGTTTTTCTTCAATCAGACAATACATATTGTTTTTATTTTTTATTTTTTAATTAATATTCTTTTAAGGAAGTAAAAAGTATGTTTTAGATTCTGAATATTAACGGATTATAATACTTTGTATTGTAAAGTTTTAAATGCATTGTGAGCCATCCCTTTCCACTTTTTGAAAAACATGTTGAGATGTAAAAACTTCACAACAGTTGGTCGGTTGAGGGACAATGGCAAATTAATGTAGCTAGACAACATAGTTTAGCCAACAACTTCAGGATTTGCTGTGATCATTGGCAGGAATGAGGATTAGGAACAATAATGACAAAATAAGGTGAAAATACGAGAAAGATGGAGAGTAAAATATGACCTCTTGTTACTAGATACCGGCCACCCTTTTTGCGACCTGGCTGCCAGATCGCTATCACGGGGGAGGGGGGGACCTTCCTCCAAGGGTGACTCGTTCTCCACAGCATGGCAAAAACTGATGACAATCTCCAATTGATGGGGTTTCAACTGGTTAGTCCGTGCTATTTTTGTGAGTGTGTTGTGGAATCTAATGAGCACCTCTTCGCTGGGTGCATATGGTTTAGAAAGCTGCAGGAGTTCTTCAGGAAAGAGGTTACGACTGATAGTTTTTGCAGTCTGTGAGATGTGTTCCTCGCTCTCCCAAAAGGATCGGGCAAAAGGGACTACGAGTGGAGTAGCTTGGTTTTGATTTCAATGGCAGCTGATTTGGTTACACAAGAATGAGATTGTTTTTTAGAGGGCAACCCCAAGCATAAAGTTATTACAGGTTAGAACCACCAACGAGTGTAGAGAATGGATGATGTTGAAGAAAGCAAAAAACAGGAGCAACGTCTTGCTTCCGGACATGTTGGTTCAACATGCTCATGTTTAGCGGTTCTAGAATTGGGACCTCTTTTGATAGCTCATCTCAAATTCAGCTGTCTCAATCACCATGTTTTTAATTATATTTGTATATGTCATGAATTAATTTCTACAAAATGAGAATATTTGCCTTTCTTCTAAAAAAATAAAATCTTCACAAAACATATATCTTGTTAAATAAATTATAAATAATATATATATAAGATTCAGTTGATGAAATACTCAAATATTGGAGATGGAGAGCTGCCTGATAATCATTGGTTATAGATTTTGGACCTTCTTTTGGTTGGATTATATCTTTGCTTTACTTATCCACACACAAGTGCCTGTGTGGATGGTTCATGGGATTAAAGCTCCCTCAAATAGTGATTTTCTTCCAAATGATTAATGAATATGATGCAAGGGTCCAGAGTGGGATAGTAAAAACTACACCACGATCTATGCTATTGCATACTAAACTATCAAAACACTAAAAATCGACTGAAGATAAAACAAAAATTTTGGAAGGTTAAAAGAATAAAAAATAAATCTCTAATTGTCCCAAGTTTGTTTGAACAATGATTGTTTATAGAAAAAGGCAAAAGTTTATGAATCCAAAATCAACCTAAAGCCTAATAAAAAAACTGAAATCCAATTTAAAATTCAAATAACAAAAATATATGCAAAAGGATCCAATCAGTGCAATGATTCTTAGGCAATACAAGCAATTTTGAATTTAATTAACTATGACAAATCTTGAGAGTAGCCGAAACCCATTGCAAGCCGCCACGAGGGACAAGCTTCATTTGAGACAGTGAATGGGCTACATCACTGTGATGGTGCGGGCATTTCGGTGTGTGCGTGAGTTTTGCTATGTGTGAACACCCCAAATTTTTCAAAGATTTGCAAAAG
Organism: Nuphar pumila; assembly: GCF_984573655.1. Lineage (NCBI taxonomy): Eukaryota > Viridiplantae > Streptophyta > Magnoliopsida > Nymphaeales > Nymphaeaceae > Nuphar > Nuphar pumila. The sequence continues at coordinate 59,350,424 of NC_143251.1, read as the reverse complement.
GGACCTTTTTGCCCCTGGTTCCATTTTCTGAGAAAATCAAAGCGATTTCGAAGCTAAATTTCAGTCATTCTTCAGATTTTCGGAATGAATTCCATATTGATATACTCAAAATTCAATTCTGAATCCAAACCCAGTGTTTTAAATCCAAATCTGAGCCCCGTTGTCCGATTTTCAAATTAAAATTACAAAAATACCAAAAATGGCTCTAAATGGCTCAAGCAATTCATCTGACACTCTGTTGAATCCCCAATCCTATATTTCTCAATTCGAGGTTGTAAACTCCGAATATTTCCTAAAAATCCGGACATAAATCCACTTTCTGAAGAAATTTTCTCAAAAGTCGCCTTGAGTTCTCAGAAAAATCCCTTTTGTAAATATTTTACAAAAACACAAAAAAAAATAGTTTTAATCTTTGGTTTCTCGTAAAATTTTAGGATTTTATTCTAAAAATGCAAAAAAAATGGAAAAATAACATAAAAAACCAAAAAAAATGGGAAAAGCTACAAGAAAAACGAATGATTTTTAAGCTTTTTGAAGCCATTTTGCCAAAAACCTCACTTTTAACCACTTTATAAAAATTTCTTAAAAAGTGGACCTCCTTTATGATAAAGTGGAGAATTCCAATGACTCCTTCCTGCGCCTCTCTCCTCCTTTCTCCATCATCCGATCCTCAACAAACCCTCTTCTCTCCACCCTTAATCTTCAACCATTTCCTCTTCCAAAGCTTCGATGATCTCTTTAAGAAGAGACATCAATCCTCCTCTGTTGAGGATCATCCATTTTTTTCTGGTATCGGCCATCTACATTCACCCATCCATTTTCTTTCTGAACATTCCATACAACAACTTTGTCTCACGCAATAATTCCCGAAGCTCCAGTAATCCTCTTCATTTCCCCTTTGTCTTTCTTCTCATTTCCTGGGTGAAAAGAGTCCACTAGTCTGAAGCTCCAGCAAATCTTCAAGTGGCGGGAATCGATTTACAATCCATCATCATCGAGCATTGGTTTTTCTGCTGAAGCATCCATCATCGACCATACGATCTTCCTTCTGAAGAACTACGAATACAGAATCCCTGCAAAGATCAGGTAAAGCTCCTTTCCTCCTTCTGCTTCCTCTGTAAATTTGCCCCTTCCATTTTTTTTTGTCCCAGAATCTCTTCTTTTGGGCTTTCTTTTTCTTTAATATTGTAGCAATATCGCAACATCGGTCTGCCTATAGCAGCCCCGATTCGCGTTTTTGCAATAAAAATTTGGCCCCCTCTGCTGGGTTACATCTCTCTTATCATTGTTTCATGCATTTCGATTTTCGTTCCTTCTGGTCATTTCCCTAATTTCTGTCTGACACTATGGATTTTGTACTTGAGTCAATACTGTCGTTGATCTGCAAGCTTGTTAGCTTCAGACCCACGTTTGTATCATGCCCCATGGCATTGACGACATGGAATCCTTTGCATTATGGATGATTGCCCTGCATTTTTTTTTATTTATGATCTTGTTTTTAAGCCTTAACCGATCACCACGCACGATCCTGCGAGTTCGATAACTCCATTGTTGTCATACAGGTCACCGTTATAATTCACACCTTTTATTTTATTTTCTTCTACATCCAATCTTTAATCCCATTTGCTTTTATGTTTAATCTGCGTTTTATCTGTCATGTGAATTTTGAATTCCTGTTCTCATTCGATAGTTAATTACATTTTTAATCTACTGGTAACCTGCTGATTTCATCTTCTCCTGTTTCAATTTTTTTTATTCTGGTATTAGCACATTATCTGTACTGTAAATAATTCAATTTCTGGAGTGATTGTGTTTAGAACTTGGACCCATTTCTGCACTTCATATGATATATCTTTACTAAAGGGCCTCTTGACAACCAATATGGGCCCTGGTTGAATAATATGGAGCTTGCTTTAAACAGAGTAAATATGTGCTTACAACATTGGCCTCAACAGATGGTGGCCTCCAAGTCATTTTGCCTTTAATGCAACTTGTTTCTTGAAATCCAACAATTTGACATTTCAACACAATAATGTTGGCAACAATTTTAGACAAAACAGGCAGTTACGTGGTTAAACTATCATGAGTTATGCATAATTTCAGCAAGAACTTGGTGCCAGAGGTTTGTACATAAACATTGGATTGAGCTGCAAGAAAAGGATGTTTTAATTCTAAATGGTGGAATTAGCATTCCTTCCAGGATTTCAATTTCATCCAACAGGTGTAGAGTTGTGCTATTTTACTTAAAAGGGAACATCTGTGGGGACAGATTCAGCACAATGTTATTTCAAAGCTGGATATCCACAAGTTCGATATCTGGGATCTCCCAGGAAAATCTTGTCTTCATAGCAGAAACCAATTCTGCTACAACTGATTTACCATCGATGGTTGCCGACCTTATATGATAAAGCCTTCTCTCCAACTTTTGTCTCTTTTTCTTTATGTCCTCAAAAAAAAAATTATGTTCATGAGCATTTCTGGTTTAGGTCATGTGATTTGAAGTAGCATCGATTGAGTTTCTAGGATGCAGAGTTTTTCCAAAGATGGAGGCAGTTTGATAGAATTCATGGATAATAACTCCATGCTTTTTTCTGTTCACCCTTCTTCACAGCATATACCCCACCACACTTTTGCGCCTGTACACATATTCCAGCTCCATTCATTTTCAGCAGCATCACCTCCCAATACGATTTCACTACCTTCCACCCATCAGAAAGTTGAAAACCACATTCAAGGCTTCAAGGCTTAACTTTTTTATGTAGGTCAACCACTTAGATCTCCTAGATTCAAAAAAAAAAGAAATCTCTTAACTAGATTGTTAAAGGTTTTTGGAAAGCTTTTTGTTTGAACTTAGTCGTTGTGAGTTGAGTGAAGCACCTGTGAGAGTTGTTCTGCTGGTGAATTTTGAATTCAGATTCATCTTGTTCTGGTTTGTAGTCTCTGAGAACTGAAAGAACCAAGCATCTTGTCCTAGAAATTAGTTTTTCTATTGCACTGTTTGACATTATTAATACTCCTAAAAGTTTCACAACATTATGAGTTACTAGTTCACAAAACCCATGTGTGTCTCTTGATTCATAAGCAGCAGTACTGTTTATATCTATAGTCCATTTGTATCTACCTGTGTTGTCTTCATACTCTCCAAGCAGCAGTCATATTCTTCAGAGGTCCGTTCATAAGTCCAACTCCCATCCAGGCCCATGCATTGTGGATATCGGTTATCCTGTCAGGAGTTGGCATGACTACTTGCAATAAAATTCTGATTCCCATTATCTCGAGGTGTCCTGCCAAGCAGAGCACTCTCTTAAGGCCCTCAAGGACTTACCGAGTTCATATATTCAGTGGCCTGCATGCACCACAATTATTCAGTGTCCATAGTCTCTAGGCACCAAGCTTCTCTCACCTACATATACTTGCAGCCCAGCCACCAGTTAGGATTCTCTTACTGTTATGTCTGTTGCAGATTTACTATCGTAGAACTTCCCCATAACATCTATACACCTCCCTGCACACTATTCCTGCACCATCCGCACCCTGTTGATATCCATTTCATATATTCCTCTGTATACAAATCCCTTCATTGTATTTGTCTGCTGCCACAACTTGCACCTTCGCATATACTGTCATAAGGATTTCTCCATGACCTTAATCGTTAGAGCTGCTCCTTTTAGTTTCAGTGATGATTTCTAATTTACTAATGGAGTTGAGATTATTCTTCACAATGATATAAAGTATGCTGGAGTGGTTTTGATCCTACCTGCAAAATTTTGGAAAGAATGCTACAATTCCAGATTTAGGAATTTTTAGGTGTTTTAGCTGCAAGGTTTTCACATATCTCATATTTATTACCATATACAAATATATACATATATATGAAGACATATTGGTCATTTTCCTTCTTTTCATCATAAACATCTTGGTATATGAGCATTTCTACCATTGATATTCATATGATATGTGCAACTTTCTTCTATTTTCATGCTAACCAAGTGTTTTGTAGGAATAATATGGAAGATATCATCATTGGGAGTTGTAAATTCAACTTTATGCGTTGTAATAGTTAGATCTTAATGAGAATTTATATTTCCTATTTTAGATAGAATGAATGAGCATTATAAATATCCTAAAATTGCTTATTTTCATGCTTTTCGCTTTTATTTCTCAAAGTCTCACAATGGTGAAACACGAATGGCATGCGCACCATTTCGTAAGAGGTAAATTAATGCTAAGTTGATGATTTACATCAACGGCCATAGTCGGGATGTAAACAAAACTTAGTATTTTTATCTTTTACAAAATAACACTAGATCTACACTAGATCCTTTTAAAAAATCATCATATCTTCTGTAAATATTTTCCTCTTTTATCAGAATTTAATTTAAAATTAATTCAATATATATACCAATGGCCATAGTCAGGGTATATTGAGAGTTAATTTCATTTTAAATTCTATAAAAGCACCAAAAATGTATTTTATTCTTCACTTGAATTTAAATGTAGTTATTATATAATATATTCAATGACCATAGTCAGGGATATATTATATCTTCAACCTCATGAAATAGCTTTTCAAAATCCAATTTCAAATTCTTTAAATTCATTCATCATTTAGGATAGAATTGCATCATATTTTCAAAAAATTCTTTTAAAAACCCAAGTGATTTTTGAACATTTTTTCTCAAATTTCTATTTCAATTCTATCTCAATTTCAAAGTCCAATTTGACTTTGGAATTTCAAAATCATTTTGTATTTAAAATTCCAATTCAATTCAAAGATTCAAAAAATTCAAAGTTCAATTTAACTTTGAAGTTTCTGATTCATTTTTCAACAAGTTTATATTCTTATCTTCAATCACAGTTTGAGATTGATTCTGAATCTTAAAACTTGACCCCTCTTAAAATTTAAATTCAATTTGGGTTTTCAAAACCCAGATCCATTTTCAAAAATCCTATATGGACTTTTAGAATCCAAATCCAAAGTTAGATCCTAATCCCAACTTGGATCCAGATTTTCAAGTACAATCTCCACTTTGGATCTCAGATTTCAGATCCACATCCATTTTAGGATCCAGAACCTAATTCCATATTGGATCTCAAATTTCAGATCCAAATTCATTTAGGATCCAGAATCCAATTCTATATTGGATCTCAAATTTCATATCCAAATTCATTTAGGATCCAGAATCCAATTCCATATTGGATTTCAGACTTCAGATCCAAATTCCATTTAGGATCCAGAATCCAATTCCATATTGGATCTCAGACTTCAGATCCAAAATCCATTTTAGGATCCAGAATCCAATTCCATATTGGATCTCAGACTTCAGATTCAAATTCCATTTAGGATCCAGAATTCATTTCTACCATAGATCTCAGACTTCAGATCCGAACTCCATTCCAAAACTCAGACCCAATTCCCATTTAGGATTCTAAACCCAGAATTCAATTTTGAATCTCAACTCTATTTAGAGCCCAAACTTTGGATTCAAAATCCATCTTGAATTCCAGATTTCAAATCAACTTCAATTCTCAATTCCAATTCTTAAATCCAATTCCATTTCATCCGAGATTTCAAAATTCAAGTTTTGATTCCCAAAAATCCAAAAACCAATTCCATCTATCAATTCTATTTGGATTTCTCAAATCTTACTCTGATTTCAAACTTTAAAGCTGAAATTCAAATCACATTCCATCTCTATCCTGATTCAAAAACCTAAATTCAAAGTCCATTTATGACTTTGAATTTTCCTTTCTTCTCCTTTCATCTCAACTTCAAAATCATTCCTTTCGAAGTTCAAATTTATTTTCCCAAAATCTGATTATTCCAAAAACTTAAATCTTAAAGTTCTAAAGTTAGAAACCATTTCCTCATTCTATTATCAGATTCATCTCAGAAACACTTGGAGATTTCCAAAATCATTTTTTGAAAGAGCATACATCCTTGCATTTGCACAAGCATGATTCTTTGTGCATTTAGACTTAGAATAAATTCTTAGATAATCTTTTAGCAAAGCAAAATGCATGAATTCGACCCTTGGTTCGATTACCCCTGGTAAAGGCGCTAGGAACGGTCGAACCTCGTACCAATTAGCGAATCCTGTCTCCCAGTTTTCCCGCAAATATTTCAAAACGGAGGCGAGTTATTTTCTTAAATATCTTCAAAATTAAGGTCAAGTGAGACCCCACAAAAGAGTTCCTCTTCTTTTCTTTTCTCTTCCCTCTTCTTTTCTCTCTTTTACTTTTCTCCCTTCAAAAAGGAGGAAAATAGAGGTTGGAAAGGAAAAGAGAAGGAAGAGAGAGAAACCACAAGAGAGGAAAAATTTTGCGATGATCACACTATGCCACTCTCCTTGCACTCTGCATTATCATGGAGATCCTAATTTGAACCTGAAATGCTAATAGCAAATCCATATCTGGGTCAAAATCAGAATCATATCTGAATCCGGATCTAAAATATATATTTCAAGAAAGTGAAAATTTTAACTTGACATTTTAAAGAATTGCTATTGTAAAAACCTGATATTAATATAATGATTTTTTAAATTTTTTTGACTTATAAGTATATATCAATAATTTTCAAGGATTTTTCAATAAAAACTAAATTCTTCAATGTATTGCAATATTACTCTTAAAAGTCCTTGGGTTTCGTCCCTACCAAAACAAGCACTACACAAGATTAATCCACCAACTCCAAATAATCTGCCTCTTCTTTCCTTTTGGCGCTAAATTTAAGTCGATATGAGATCTCTAATTGAGTACATAGAGCTTCAAATTAGACTAAAAACCCCACCATGGCAATCCAAATATTTTTTGAAACCAAGGACGGGACAAGAAAATATGTGGTGCATCATCTTATAATTCTAAGATTTTAATCATAACGCATACATGACAAGGTCAATATCGGATAAAAGCTTGCAGTTTTAAAGGTACTACAATGGCCTTTCTCACTCTCTGAAATTAAACAAGTGGTCTGGCACTTAGCCCAATTGAAAGCCCTAGGGGTCGATGGCTTTCCCATCGGCTTTTTTAAAATATTTATGGGATTCCATAGGGTTATCTTGATCCTTATTTTTTGAAAGATTTTGAAAATGAGCTTTAAATAAATATCTAAAAATATAGATTTGGGATTAGATTCTTGAAAGTTATGGGTTTCGTTCTACAAGAATTCAAGTGTTTCTTCCTTCTGTGAGCAAGGATCAAATGAATCAACGATGCAACTTTTCATCTTTTGATTCCTCTGTCATACGATCCAACATACCTCAATTTGCTTTTCTAAAAATAAAAATGTGGTTCATGGTATATGTCAACACCAACACTTGAAAATATAGAAAACAAACAAAAATATAGAAATTAGAGATTAAACACACCCCAATAAATAAAATAAAAATAAATAAAAGTAAACTTACTATGGACTTTGCTAGCCCTCCTAATGACTTTGATGAGCACAAGAAATCTGTCAGAGTTGTCACAAGATTAAGACTCTATTCAGGTCTGATATAGTGAACCCAATGGAGCAATTGTAACGCACCAAAATTTTAACCAAAAAAATTTTGTGATTTTTTTTTCTTTTAAAACTAGTGAAAACAACCTTTTTCTTTTGGTTAAATATTTTGGGTGGGCTACAGTAGGAACAATCATCATAACTGAACTAAAATATGAATAACATTCACTATTAAAATTTAATTCAGTCTCAATAATTAAAAAATCATATTAGAGTATTTTCAATCTAAAATAACAATAAATATTTTTTCAAAACTATCATAAAAAAAGAAAAAGATTGGCTCTCAACAACGTCGGAGCATTCCATATTCGCTCCGCAGCTATACATCATACCTCACATGAAAATCCATAAAATGGGTCAGACTCGTGAAAGCCTGATTGGAAATAACGACACAGGTAAACCAAAACTAGTATACATTATCATATTTCAACAAACTCACATAATGATGCAGTCAATTATTCATTCAAATATACATATCATCACAATGCATCACAATAATATCATTTATAAATAGTTATAATCTTATGCATGATTAGATAAACGTAAATGCACTGACCATTCAAGGACATAAGATCCTTCATGCATAAGTGACTTTAATTGTTTTTATTTAGGTTATTGTTTTACGTGATGCATGCCATGCTTAACTAAATGCACAAACAATTAAGGTGATCATTTCTTAACCCTGTGGGTATTACACAAACAGTACCTAGATTAAGATCATGACCATGACTTAGGAGGTACATTCAAACAATTTATGGTTATGGTCTAGACGAACACCTTTCACTTGTCCTGGGTGAGAGCTCCCAACACCTCTTTCCTGATGCATCAAACTTATACTCATGTGTTTCGCGACCTACCACCCCACGACTAATGTGGAGGCATTTTCCTATTTTCGTGGCTGAGAAGGAGCAACCTTCCATGCTCAAAACAAGTTCCATGAAGTCGAAAGTACTACTTACCCTCTCATTATAAGCTCAATAGAATCAATGTTTACATGATTAAGTCTATTATTTATCCATGCATATACAGAATGAATATAATTTTAGACCTTTAATTTGGGTTCAAGAATGCAAAATTCAATGCCAAAGATACTATCATGCAACACATACAATTATAACATATCAAACTCATTTATGCATTCACTTATAGGCATTGATCATGATTAACTATATGTATTCTTACACAATCATATAAACATGTAATGCATAACACATGCACTTCAATAGCAGTGTGCATTCAATCATGCACATGCAAAAGTTTCTCTTTTCATGTCATGTTCCTTTAGGCACTTAGTACCTGCATAAACACAACATTATAGGTTGCATCTGCATGCTTATTTATCATTTAAAAACATAGGCTCAAATCATACATTCACTGCATGTATTGCTTAACCGATTCATACCTGGTTCGAGATCCGCTTAGGCCCATATCTGCTATGTTGTTTTGACTATGACAACTCTATTCATAGTCTAAGAACAAAGTTTAAATTTTTACAAAATGTAAGAAATTTTACCAGCTTTCCAATACCGCAAACCGTTAATAAAAACTCCTTTGGATTAAGGAGATATGATCGATTTAGGCTCATGTATACTTGATTGTTCTAATTGTCACTGTTCTGTGCATATTTCAAGAACAAAGTTTAATTGTTTTTTAAAATATATGAAATTTCCTCAGCTTTCCAACACTATAAACCGTTCATAAAATCTCCTTTGAATGAGGTAGATTTGATCTATTTACCCAACATATGTCATATCTTTCACACAGTCGAGAATAGACATTCGAGTGAAATGACTAACGCATGTTCCATATTTTCTTTTCACTGATTCATGAAAGCAATTTTTTTATTTTCTTTTCTTTTTATGGGTTCAGTTTAAACCAAACCCCAATTTTGATTTATTCAAGGTCACCGTTGGTTTTGAAACAAAAATCATATTTATGTTCTTTTGAAAACCGTTTTGCCTAGTAAAAACAAACATAAGTGTTCTTTCATATATATATTTTTTTATTAGCCATGACAAACTGAATGTATACTTACTTATAAGCATATTAGTTCCACCACTTAAATATGTACAACAAGGATAAAGTTTTGCAAAATACTTACATGATTTCAAAAACATTTGTTCAAATAAACTATTTTTAAAACTCTTTCGATTGTGTGGTTGCAACTCCTTGATAAACCTAACTTCTATGGAGGTTCAGACCTCCTACACTTAATAATGGAAGGATAGAAGCAAGAAAAAGAAAGATAAAAAAGAGAGAAAATAAGAGAGAAAAGAGAAGAGCAGAGAGAGAAAGCTAAAAATTCTAAACATACCAATAACGAGGGGGGGCGTGAGCCCTTCTTGGCTCTTTATATAGTTTTTTTCTGCTTTACAAAACTTTCTAATTCCTAAATTTTCAGCCCAAACTTTCTAAATTTCAAAACAACTTAGCCTAACACACATCACTTATTTGTTAAGTTTTAACTTACATATATATTTTTCTCTCTTTGTTTGTTTTATTTTTAGAAAACTTTTGAAATATCAATTTTCACGGATTCTAACTTACAACTTTTAAATTTAATTCCAACATGAGCTGCCACATAAGATGGGCCCACATAAGGGGACACCCCACATGTGGACCTCTATCATTCTATTAAACTTTGTTAATTCAAGTTTTTCATTCTATAAAATATATATTTATTATTTTATGCTATTTTAGAATGGATTTCAAATCCATACAAACCAAATTTTAACTTAATAAAATTACATCACTTACACATCAAATTAAACCTAAATTCATCTAAAATCGTATTTGATTTTATTTCGACACAATTTGCCAATTATTTTATTAAAATTCTAACTTTTTATAAATTCAATTTTGAATGAAAACTTTAATAAAATAAACTTTGATTCTTTATAAAATATCTTTTAAAATTCAACTTAGACTAATTTGCATTTTTATGTTTCTTTCATATAAAAATCCTTATTAATATTATTTTACTCATTAAAAATGCTCTAAAAAGTCAAAGGTGTTACATTTAAATTCAAATTGACGATTAAGTCAAATTTGAACTAGATCAAAACTCAAAATTCTATTCACAATAAACTCCAAAATTAGATTCAAATTAAATCTAGATTAAATCTAATTAAAAATTAAAACCCGATTCAAAATAAATTCCTAATTTGAAATTTCTTCTAAATCTAGATTAAAGCTTGAATTACAATTTAATCATATCTTAAGTTCAAATAATATTTTAACATTAAATTTGCATTTATTCTTCTTAAAAATATCAAAATTTTATGGTTTTTTGTGATCGTTGCAAATTTTTTTCTTTTCTTTCTTTTTAGGAAAAAAAGAGAAAAACTCTCGCAAGGTCTCACTTGACCTTTTGTAGAGATATTTTGAAATTACTCACCTCCATTTTGAAATTTCTGAGAAAATGAAGTGACACGATTCGCTCATCGGTACGAGGTTCAACCGTTTCTAGCGCCTTTACCAAAGGTAATCAAACCAAGGATAAAATTCATGCCTTTTGCTTTGCGTAAATTGGTCTAAGTAATTATTCTAAGTTCATAATGCACATGGAATCAAGCTTGTGCTACGATTTTGAACTTGGAAAATGTGTATGATCTTTGGAAATGTTTCAGAAATTTGGATTTTTCCAAGTGATTCTGAAATCTATTTAAAAACATTCTTTTAAGAAGTAAACTTTGAAGTTCAGAAATCAATTTTGAATTGAAAGGTTAACTTACTTATAAGCATATTTTTGTTCTTTTGAAAACTGGTTTGGTTAGTAAAAACAAACATAAGTGTTCTTTCTCATATATATATTTTTTATTAGCCGTGACGAACTGAATGTATACTTACTTATAAGCATATTAGTTCCACCACTTCAATATGTACAACAAGGATAAAGTTTTGCAAAATACTTACATGATTTCAAAAACAATTTTTCCAATAAACTATTTTTAGAACTCTTTTGATTGTGTGGCTGCAACTCCTTGATCAACCTAACTTCAACGGAGGTTGAGACCTCCTACACTTAATAGTGGAAGGATAGAAGCAAGAAGGAAAGATAAAAAAGAGAGAAAATAAGAGAGAGAAGAGAAGAGTAGAGAGAGAAGGCTAAAATTTCTTAACATACCAATAACGGGGGGGGGGGGCAGTGTGCATTCAATCATGCACATGCGAAAATTTTTCTTTTCATGTCATGTTCCTTTAGGCACTTAGTACTTGCATAAACACAACATTAAAGGTTGCATCTGCATGCTTATTTAGCATTTAAAAACATAGGCTCAAATCATACATTCACTGCATGTATTGCTTAACTGATTCATACATGGTTCGAGATTCGCTTAGGCACATATCTGCTCTGTTGTTTTGACTGTGACAGCTCTATTCATAGTTTAAGAACTAAGTTTAAATTTTTACAAAATGTAAGAAATTTTACCAGATTTCCAATACCGCAAACCGTTAACAAAAATTCCTTTGGATTAAGGAGACATGATCGATTTAGGCTCATGTATACTTGATTGTTCTAATTGTCACTGTTTTATGCATATTCGAAGAACAAAGTTTAATTTTTTTCAAAAATATATGAAATTTCCTCAGCTTTCCAACACTATAAACCGTTCATAAAATCTCCTTTGAATGAGGTAGATATGATCTATTTACCTTACATATGTCATATCTTTCACACAATCGAGAATAGACATTCGGGTGAAATGACTAACACATGTTCCATATTTTCTTTTCACTGATTCATGAAAGCAAATTTTTTATTTTCTTTTCTTTTTATGGGTTCATTTTAAACAAAAATCATATTTATGTTCTTTTGAAAACCGGTTTGGTTAGTAAAAACAAACATAAGTGTTCTTTCTCATATATATATATATATTTTTTATTAGCCGTGACGAACTGAATGTATACTTACTTATAAGCATATTAGTTCCACCACTTCAATATGTACAACAAGGAAAAAGTTTTGCAAAATACTTACATGATTTCAAAAACATTTTTTCAAATAAACTATTTTTAAAACTCTTTCGATTGTGTGGCTGCAACTCCTTGATCAACCTAACTTTAACGAAGGTTCAGACCTCCTACACTTAATAGTGGAAGGATAGAAGCAAGAAGAAAGATAAAAAAGAGAGAAAATAAGAGAGAGAAGAGAAGAGTAGAGAGAGAAGGCCAAAAATTCTAAACATACCAATAACGGGGGGGGGGGGGGGGTTGAGAAACTCTGTTTTGATGTCACATAATATGATACACTGTCTTATTTGATTTCATATAATATGATAATATGTCTTCTTGAAAAATGTTATATTATGACTAAATATGTTTTGCCATATATCTAACGAGTATTTGATGCAAGGATATCTCACTCAAAAAGGGTGGAGACCTCCTGTTCAAGTACAACTATGGTGCAATCATACTCCTTGAAGAAAAAGCTTGTTGAGTCATGCATTCCTAAAGACCATCTAAAGAGATCGGCTACCTCAAGTTGAAGATTTTTTCTTCTTTAGAGTCATATGTAACAGAACCTTCAGAAGCATGCATATTGCATATTACATACTCATTCATAAAAGCTATTTCATAAAAGTATACGATAGTTTCAAAAAGCTCCTTTTTGAAAACAAATAATTGTACCTTCTTACAACCCTTTATGAAAAAGGTATATTGACATGATTTCAAAATGTAATAATTGTACCTTATATCATATACAAGACAACTTGAAAAGAAATGATTTCAAATATAGGAAAAAGACAAAACATGAAATCGGCTACACAAAGAAAACAAATATAATATGTTTTGAAAAGACTCTAGTTACCTTCTTTAAAGAAATGATTTCAAATATAGGAAAAAGACAAAACATGAAATAGGCTACACAAAGAAAACAAATATAATATGTTTTGAAAAGACTCTAGTTACCTTCTTTAAAGAAATGATTTCAAATATAGGAAAAAGACAAAACATGAAATCGACTACACAAAAAAAACAAATATAATATGTTTTGAAAAGACTCTAGTTACCTTTTTACAAACCCATAGAATGTCGACTTACTTGAAGTCATCATTCTCTTTGTATAGCATTAAATACCTCCTGTAAGAAATCCTTGTTAATATCCTTCTCAAGAATGTCGACTTACTTGTAGTCTTCATTCTCTCTGTAGACTTTGAAAAACACATCATAAAGAAAACTCTTGATATGACTATGTACAAATAAATATCTCAAAGCATTTATTGTACTTGCACTCATTTTAAGTAAAGAAGTACTTATGTACCACAAATCATTAATTAGGATAAAGACAAAACTACATGACAGCCTACAATCCAACGTTCAATGTACTATTCTAAGAAATAGACTTTTTACATAAAATATATATATTACCTAAAATATTACAACGACTAGTGTACCCTATATTTTACTTTTATGGAAAAAAGACTTTCTCGAATTTCTCTAAAGATGTTTTTTGAAATGACATGACATTTCACATCTCAAAAAGGCGACGATTTCAAAAAGTAACGACTACTTTTTTAAAGCTATATAAACACACTCAAATGAACTATTCAAGACAATGAATGGATATGTGAGCTTACAACGAGAAAAATTCCTATTCGATATTTGAAAGAGAGCCTAGAAAAAGAAAGAGAAAAGAAAGAGAAAAAGTCAAGAATAACTCTTTGACAAAGAGTATCTTCTGAGTGAAAAGAACAGAACATTCTGAGAATCCTTCATTCGTGCATTCATATGATTCTGAAGGTTCTATAGGAAGTATTGTAACTTTCTGTTATTCACTGTATTCCTTCTTTGTTGAAAGAAGTAGACCTCTGAGAAAGAGGGTGTTGCCCTTCTCTGTTGAGAGAAGAAGACCTCTGTGTAAGAGGGTGTTGTCCTTCTCTGTTGAGAGAAGAAGACCTCTGTGGAAGAGGGTGTGCCCCTTCTCTGTTGAGAGAAGAAGACCTCTGAGGAAGAGGGTGTTGTACTATTTATCCGGTGACTCAGATGTTATAGTGGAAAGCTCAAGTGGTTTGCTTGGGGACTGGATGTAGGTCAGGGTTTTGACCGAACCAGTATAAATCCTGAGTTTATTGTGTTGTGCCTTATTGCTTTATTTTTTATTTTATCAACTTGCATCGTATTTCACTATTCACCCCCCTCTAGTGGAATTTCATTTGGTATCAAAGCAGGTTTGCTGGTTTCGACATAACAAGTCTTCCAGCACATATGGCATCTACTTCTTATGCTCGTGATATTGAAGGTCAACACGCATCTCGTCCTCCTTTCTTCAACGGCTCCAACTATGGATACTTGAAGTGCAGAATGACTATATTTTCTCAAATCCATAGATTTTGCTGTATAGAAAATTGTTGAGCATTCATACACATCTCCTTCCGCAGACTATAACTTATGGTCTGATGAAGAAAAGAAAATGGCAAACCTAAATGCAAAGGCTATGAATGCCTTATATTTTGCCATCGATCAGAATGAATTCAATAGAATATCTATATGTGAATCTACATATGATATTTGACATTCTTTGGAGGTTATTCATGAAGGAACCAATAAAGTGAAAGAAGCCAAAATCTCATCTCTTGTCAGAAAATATGAGTTGTTCAAAATGAACAAAGATGAACCCATCACAAAGATGTTCACCAGATTCACCAACATCACCAACGATCTGAAATCTCTGGGTGTAACCCACTCTCAGACAGAAAAGGTGAAGAAAATCTTGAGATCTCTCACAATTGATTGGGAGAAAAAGACTATTGCTATTGAAGAAGCTCAAGATTTGTCCAAACTTACCCTGGACGATTTAATAGGCAATCTTATGGCCTATGAAGTCCATATGAAGGAAAGAAGGGAAGATGAACAACCTTTGAAGAAAACTCTAGCCTTCCTAGCCCTTTCTGAGGATGAGGACTCAGAAAAAGAAACTGAGATTGCGCTACTCACCAGAAAATTCCAGCGCTTTATGAGAAGGAACCAGCTTCCAAATAAGCACAAAGAAAGAAAAGACCCAAAAGAAGATTCTATGTGCTACCAGTGTAATAAGCCTGGTCACCTGAGACGTGATTGTCCTCTTCTCAAAAGAAAATCCAAGACTGAGGAACCAAAAAAAAGGTTCTTCAAGAAAAAGGCTCGGCATGCTCAATGGGATGATTCAGAACCATCCACCAGTGAAGAGTCAAATGATGATGAAGCAGAAACCGCCAACATGTGCTTCATGGCAGAAAGCTCTGTAAGTGAATCTCTTGATTTCTCCTTTGAAGAACTTCAAAATGCTTTTTAGGAACTTTTTGAAGAATAAAAAAAAACGATTCTCAAAAATAAACATTTGAAATCTGAGAATCTAGAGTTCATTTTGAAAAATGAAAAACTCGGTATTGAAAATTCTGAGTTACAAAATAAAAATCTTCTTATTACGTCTGAAATCTCTTCTACCAGCTCCAAGATTAAAAATCTGCAAGTAGAAATTTCAGAATTAAAAAGTAAAACTGAGAACCTTATGAAAACGGTTTTCAAGTTTACTAAAGGAAAAGAGAACTTGGATAAACTCCTATCCTCTCAAAAAGTGTCTTTTTACAAGAATGGTATTGGCTACTCTCATTTCAACAAGCCTTCTTGTATGAATCAAAAGACCACGTTTGTGAAAAGTTCTTCTGAACCTAAAAAAGAGTATTATAATTTTAACTTCTTAAACTCCTCTAAGGCTGTAGACAAACCCAAATCTAAATGGATATGGGTTCCAAAGTCTAACAAAAAGGGACCCGACTGGGTACCAAAAAGAAATTTTACTTAATGTTTTGCAGGCTCCAAACAAGAACAGATGGATACTAGACAATGGATGTTCAAAACACATGACTGGACATTCAGACCTCTTTGTTGTTCTTCATAAAAAAAAAGGAGGAACTGTCACCTTTGGAGATAACAACAAAGGTTTGATAATAGGTATTGGTAATATTGGAAATATAGATAAACCTCTTATCAAAGACGTTCTCCTGGTTAAAGGCTTAAAACATAACCTTCTAAGTATTAGTCAAATGTGTGATACAGGTTATAATGTTAGCTTTAATCATAATGCTTGTCTCATAGCAGACACCAACGAAAATATTATCTTAAAAGGTATAAGAAAAAATAATATATATGAACTATACCTAGAAAACATCACAGCACATTGCCTCATAGCTAATAATGACTCTCAACATTTATGGCACATGAGAATGGGTCATGTCAATTCTAAGTACATGTCTAAATTAGCTAAAGAAAAGTTAGTACGTGGGTGACCCAAAATATCTTTTAAAAAAGACTATTTTTATGATGTATGTCAATTAGGAAAACTGTCTAAATCATCTTTTAAATCAAAAAATATAATTTCAAGCAAAAGACCTCTAGAGCTTCTCCACCTGGATCTCTTTGGTCCTTCTAGAGTAGCTAGTCATAATCACAATAAATATGTTTTTGTCATTGTAGATGACTACTCAAGATTTACTTGGGTAATATTTTTGAAAAACAAAAGTGATACGTTTTGTCAATTTAAAATTTTATGTAAAAAATTACAAAATGAAAAATCTTGTTCTATTGTTAAAATCCGTAGTGACCATGGAGGAGAATTTGAAAATGAACTTTTTTTAAATTTTTGTAACTTGCATGGTATTTCTCATAACTTTGCCTTTCCTAGAGCTGCACCTCAAAATAGTGTAGTAGAAAGAAAAAATAGGACCCTTCAGGAATCTGCTAGAACTATGCTCCAACACAATAATCTTGCTAAATCTTTTTGGGCAGAAGCTGTTAATACTGCATGCTACATAACAAATAGAGTTCTCATTAGACCCTTATTAAATAAAACTCCCTATGAATTATTCTATGATAGGACTCCAAGAATAGACTATTTCAAAGTCTTTGGATGTAAATGCTTTATCCTAAACACAAAAGATAGCCTAGATAAATTTGATGCTAAATCTATTGAAGGCATATTTTTAAAATATTCAAGTCATAGTAAAGCATACAGGGTTTTCAATAAGAGTTCTAATTCTATTGAAGAATCTATGCATGTTAGTTTCTGTGAATCTATTGATCAATCTGTTCATAAGCAAACTAACGATGATGATGTTGAAAGTACATATTTATTTTTAGATAACACAGCTAAGTCTAATGAAGATGATCATCAAAGAACATTTGTCGATATCAAAGATCATCCTCAAAAGCAGATTTTGGGAGACCTGACAAAGGGGGTTCAGACTAGAGCTCAGCTAGAACGGATTGCAAATATGGCATTCATTTCTCAACTTGAACCAAAGAAGATTGATGAAGCCATCATCGATGAGTTCTGGATGCTAGCCATGACTGAAGAACTGAATCAATTCCAAAGGAATGAAGTTTGGGATCTTGTACCAAGACCAAAGGATCATCCGATCATTGGGACAAGATGGATCTTCAGAAACAAACTAGATGAAACAGGTAATGTTATAAGAAACAAGGCCAGACTAGTAGCTCAAGGATACAACCAGGAGGAAGGTATTGATTTTGATGAAACATTTGCTCCTGTTGCTAGACTTGAATCTATTAGAATGTTTTTAGCATATGCAAGCTATATGGATTTCAAATTATATCAAATGGATGTTAAAAGTGCCTTTTTTAAATGGTTTTATAAATGAAGAAGTTTATGTAAAACAACCTCCAGGATTTGTAAATGAACAATATCCAGATCATGTTTTCAAACTAAAACGTGCTTTATATGGCTTAAAACAAGCACCTTGTGCTTGGTATGACAGACTCAAAACCTTTCTATTAAAAACTAGTTTTTCTGTAGGCAAAGCAGACTCGACATTATTTGTGAAAATAGTGAATAATCATACCCTAATTGTTCAAATATATGTAGACGATATCATCTTTGGATCTACTAACAGCACTCTCTGTGAAGAATTTTCTAAGTCCATGCAGAAGAAATTCAAAATGAGTATGATGGGAGAACTCAACTACTTTCTTGGACTGCATATTAAGCAAACCAAGGATGGAGTTTTCATCAATCAATCTAAGTATGCTCGTGAACTTCTGAAGAGGTTCAACATGAACTCAACTGCTTCAAAAACCACTCCTATGAGCACTACTACTGTTTTGGACAAAGATGAAGATGGTAAGTCTGTGGATACAAAGGTATACCGAGGTATGATAGGATCACTACTATATTTAACTGCTAGCTGTCCAGATATTATGTTCAGTGTTTGCTTGTGTGCTAGATTTCAGTCAAATCCAAAAGAATCACATCTTAAAGCTGTAAAAAGAATAATGAGATATTTAAAAGACATAGTTGATTTTGGATTATTCTATTCAAAATCCTCTACATTTGATCTAATCTCATACAGCGATGCTGACTTTGCTGGAAGTAAATCTGACAGAAAAAGAACAAGTGGAACATGTCATATGCTAGGGCACTCACTAGTATCATGGTTCAGTAAGAAACAAAACTGTGTATCCTTATCAACTACTGAAGCTGAATACATTGTTGCTAGCCTAGTTTGTACACAAGTTATCTGGATGAAACAAACCTTAAAAGATTTTGGTTTAAATTTTGAAAATACAACTATTTTCTGCGATAATACTAGTGCTATAAACTTATCTAAGAATCCTATTTTACACTCACAAACTAAGCACATTTAAATAAGACACCACTTTTTAAGAGAACAAGTCTTAAACAACATAATTAAACTCGAATTCATACCCACTAATCAACAGTTAGCAGACATATTCACTAAACCATTGAAACATGAAGACTTCACACGAATTAGAAGAGAACTAGGAATATGCAAACTAAGTGACTTATAAATTAATCACACTTATTAAAATTAATACTTCTTATAAGTTATGTTAAAATTTTATTTTAAAAGGTTTTTTCTTCTTATCGATTTTTTTTGTTAGTCAAACTAGGTTTCCATATTCACGTATACTCTAACACATTCATCATGACACATTCTTTATGTCTTTCAACTTGTCATCTTTCAAGTACACATCCATAATGACTCCTTGTCCTATTTTCTTTCACTCATATCCATAAGAACTAATTATATTAAAGTAAAAGCTATCATGACATTGCTCACATCACTCATCTCATAACTCCTTTATTATTTTTATCCTTTTGTGAAAACTTCTCTTACGATATGTTGGTTCACCTTCAACATGATAACATATTATTTTATGAGAAATCTTACTTTTCAAATTCTAGTCAAAATCGAATGATTATCTTTTTGGTTCTTTTTACCTTCTTTTAAAGATCTAATTGTTATGTTTTACATATAATTTTTTTACTATATCATTTGTTATATCATATATTACGTACACTCTATTTCTATCATGTCTTCTTTTTCTCCTATCGAGACACTTCACTAAAATCTTAATGCCTTTCATGAAAAATTCAAATGATTATCCTCTCATGCCACCTTTTAAGTTGTTATATTTCACGTAAATTTTTACTATATCATCTATTATATCATAGCTTAAGAACAATCTATTATCATCTCTTCATGCTTTACATCTTTTACGAAAAAGTGTTGTAAAATTCTCTTTTCAAAAACTTGTACTCCACTCATAAGTACGATTTGTATCACCTTTTTATCTCTCTATCTCTCTATATTATACGAAGTACCTTTCCATCCGTGATCATGACTCTCTCATATATTTTATATCTCTCTTCAATCGAGAATCATCAAAACCTTGTCCTTTAAGCAAAACTTAATTTCTTATCTATCATAACTCCACTTTATGTCATCTCCTATTTAACATCAAGTGATTGTTGTCCTTTATGAACACTCTCATTTCTCTACATATCCGTATTACTCTTCTTTATATCTATTCACACTCCTTTCACGTATACCAAAATATACACTTCTTAAATAAGAAATTATTGCATCCCCTCATACATTCCTGTTTGTCCTATTCCAAACTCATCCTTCACGCATTTGGAAAGCTTTCACATAAAGTAAATTCTTTGAAAAGTTGTTTGTTCTTATTAGGCCATTATTCACTTTATAACTTTTCTTACATGATCTTCACGAAAATCTTTAAAAACTCTTGAATCATTAAGTTTACTATGTCACTCCATACTCAATTCATGACACTTCTCACTATTCAATAAACTCGCCCATAGTAAATTTGATAGATATATAGAAAAATTATTTCGAAACTATGTCTTTCTTAACATATATACTAATATAATCCACTATCTTCCAAAATTGATTTGATTTATCATTCACAAGCTTCTTATTTTACAACTCACGCATTTCCTCTTTTAGCTAAAATCTAAAAATCCTTCACTTCCAATGTCATTCATTTCTTATCACCATTATTTTTCTTCTTCTATTTATTAGATTGATTCATATCTCATTCCCTACGAATATCTCTATTCTCTTATAAACTCTTTCCAAGTTTTATTTCTCTCTTGCTCGTTCTTCCTAAGCTCTTGCCATGGCTTCCTCCTCAAACAATGCAATCACTGCCGCCGATCTAAGGTATCCCGATCTATTTCACCACTACAACTCACTCTGCTCACGACCAATTCATGAAGGTAAATTGGTTCACTACGATGACTTCGTATTATTTGACCTAGAAAGATCTCTCCCCGAACTTAAACACTTACTAGGATCTTCATCCCAAGCTGCCTACTATCCCGAACTCGTCCGACTCTTCTACACAAATTTTTCCTCTGATCATGAGCAAACCACCATCACCACCAAAGTCTGAGGACGCCTGATGTTCTTTAATACTTCCTCATTAGGCAGAATTCTAAACCTTCCTTCCACCGGCATAAACCTAGACAACATAGTACCACTCGACCGGTCGGTACTTCGAAAAAATCTTCTCTGTACCAACTGCTCACACCTTCCCTGGCACATGAGGAATCTCCAACCTCATGCTCAACTACTTGCCCAGATTCTTCTCCACAATATCTATCCCAAGCCTCCACGCAAGGGATTAGTTCCAAGAAAAATCTCTCTCCTTCTCTATGCAATTTTTTCTTCTACTCAGATAAACTGGTCCAACATTCTTTTCGACCTTTTTATTCGCTATAAAAAATTTCAGCCTCTTCTTTTCGGGTGTTTTATAACTCCCATTTTAAAATACTTCAAAGTACCCCTTCAAAATGAAGTCATCCTCTATCCCTCTCAGATCCTCGATGCTACTTCCTTCAATCTAAGGTCCCTACACCTTCCCGGCTCTGATGAAGAAGATCCAACATCCAACTTTGATTATTTCTCTGCACTGATGGATGTCCAGCATTCTCAGGATCGTATACTTCGCAATCAAGCCTCGTTGCAGCAGACTCTACAGACCCTCCAGCCGGATCAAGCCAACCGTTCACTTCAATCCTCTCCACCTTCGGAATAAACTCATTTGTTTTTGGACTGTAATAATTTATCTTTTTTACTGTAATAACTTTACTTAAGTTTGGTCTGTAATAACTCTATTACTCTGATCCCTTCATTTTTGTCTATGACAAAGGGGGAGAAAACCTGTCTCCATTATTGGAGAAAAATACTCGTATTTAACATTTTTCAATATTTTTATGATAAGTATTATTTCTATTCATAATGTCTTTTTGACAGGGGGAGCATATTTTTTATCATAAAAAAAGGGGAGAATGTTGAGAAACTCTGTTTTGATGTCACATAATATGATAGACTATCTTATTTGATTTCATATAATATGATAATATGTCTTCTTGAAAAATGTTATATTATGACTGGATATGTTTTGCCATATATCTAACGAGTATTTGATGCAAGGATATCTCACTCAAAAAGGATGGAGATCTCCTATTCAAGTACAACTATGGTGCAATCATACTCCTTGAAGAAAAAGCTTGTTGAGCCATGCATTCCTAAAGACCATCTAAAGAGATCGGCTACCTCAAGTTGAAGATTTTTTCTTCTTTAGAGTCATATGTAACAAAACATTCAGAAGCATGCATATTGCATATTGCATATTACATACTCATTCATAAAATCTATTTCATAAAAGTATACGATAGTTTCAAAAAGCTCTTTTTTGAAAACAAATAATTGTACCTTCTTACAACCCTTTATGAAAAAGGTATTTTGACATGATTTCAAAATGTAATAATTGTACCTTATATCATATACAAGACAACTTGAAAAGAAATGATTTCAAATATAGGAAAAAGACAAAACATGAAATCGGCTACACAAAGAAAACAAATATAATATGTTTTGAAAAGACTCTAGTTACCTTCTTTAAAGAAATGATTTCAAATATAGGAAAAAGACAAAACATGAAATCGGCTACACAAAGAAAACAAATATAATATGTTTTGAAAGGACTCTAGTTACCTTCTTTAAAGAAATGATTTCAAATATAGGAAAAAGACAAAACATGAAATCGGCTACACAAAGAAAACAAATATAATATGTTTTGAAAAGACTCTAGTTACCTTTTTACAAACCCATAGAATGTCGACTTACTTGAAGTCATCATTCTCTTTGTATAGCATTAAATACCTCCTGTAAGAAATCCTTGTTAATATCCTTCTCAAGAATGTCGACTTACTTGTAGTCTTCATTCTCTCTGTAGACTTTGAAAAACACATCATAAAGAAAACTCTTGATATGACTATGTACAAATAAATATCTCAAAGCATTTATTGTACTTACACTCATTTTAAGTAAATAAGTACTTATGTACCATAAATCATTAATTAGGATAAAGACAAAACTACATGACAGCCTACAATCCAACGTTCAATGTACTATTGTAAGAAATAGAATTTTTACATAAAATATATATATTACCTAAAATATTACAACGACTAGTGTACCCTATATTTTACTTTTATGGAAAAAAGACTTTCTCGAAATTCTCTAAAGATGTTTTTTGAAATAACATGACATTTCACATCTCAAAAAGGCGACGATTTCAAAAAGTAACGACTACTTTTTTAAAGCTATATAAACGCACTCAAATGAACTATTCAAGACAAGGAATGAATATGTGAGCTTACAACGAGAAAAATTCCTATTCGATATTTGAAAGAGAGCCTAGAAAAAGAAAGAGAAAAGAAAGAGAAAAAGTCAAGAATAACTCTTTAACAAAGAGTATCTTCTGAGTGAAAAGAACAGAACATTCTGAGAATCCTTCATTCGTGCATTCATATGATTCTGAAGGTTCTATAGGAAGTATTGTAACTTTTTGTTATTCACTGTATTCCTTCTTTGTTGAAAGAACTAGACCTCTGAGAAAGAGGGTGTTGCCCTTCTCCGTTGAGAGAAGAAGACCTCTGTGTAAGAGGGTGTTGTCCTTCTCTGTTGAGAGAAGAAGACCTCTGTGGAAGAGGGTGTGCCCCTTCTCTGTTGAGAGAAGAAGACCTCTGAGGAAGAGGGTGTTGTACTATTTATCCGGTGACTCGGATGTTATAGTGGAAAGCTCAAGTGGTTTGCTTGGGGACTGGATGTAGGTCAGGGTTTTGACCGAACTAGTATAAATCCTGAGTTTATTGTGTTGTGCCTTATTGCTTTATTTTTTGCATCACTATTCACCCCCCCCTCTAGTGGAATTTCGGGGGGGGGGGGGCATGAGCCCCTCTTGGTTCTTTATATAGTTTCTCTCTCCTTTACAAAACTTTCTAATTCCTAATTTTTCATCCCAAACTTTCTAAATTTCAAAACAACTTAGCCGAACACACATCACTTATTTGTTAAGTTTTAAAATACATATACATTTTTCTCTCTTTGTTTGTTTTATTTTTAGAAAACTTTTGAAATATCAATTTTCATGGATTCTAACTTACAACTTTTAAATTTAATTCCAACATGAGCTGCCACATAAGATGGGCCCACATAAGGGGACACCTCACATGTGGACCTCTATCATTCTATTAAACTTTGTTAATTCAAGTTTTTCATTCTATAAAATATATATTTATTATTTTATGCTATTTTAGAATGGTTTTCAAATCCATACAAACCAAATTTTAACTTAATAAAATTACATCACTTACACATCAAATTAAACCTAAATTCATCTAAAATCGTATTTGACTTTATTTCGACACAATTTGCCAATTATTTTATTAAAATTCTAACTTTTTATAAATTTAATTTTGAATGAAAACTTCAATAAAATCAACTTTGATTCTTTATAAAATATCTTTTCAAATTCAACTTAGACTAATTTGCATTTTTATGTTTCTTTCATATAAAAATCCTTATTAATATTATTTTATTCATTAAAAATGCTCTAAAAAGTCAAAGGTGTTACATTTAAATTGAAATTGACGATTAAGTCAAATTTGAACTAGATCAAAACTCAAAATTCTATTCACAATAAACTCCAAAATTAGATTCAAATTAAATCTAGATTAAATGTAATTAAAAATTAAAACCCGATTCAAAATAAATTCCTAATTTGAAATTTCTTCTAAATCTAGATTAAAGCTTGAATTACAATTTAATCATATCATAAGTTCAAATAATATTTTAACATTAAATTTGCCTTTATTCTTCTTAAAAGTATCAAAATTTTATGGGTTTTTGTGATCGTTGCAAAATTTTTTCTTTTCTTCCTTTTTAGGAAAAAAAGAGAAAAACTCTCGCAAGGTCTCACTTGACCTTTTGTAGAGATATTTTGAAATTACTCACCTCCATTTTGAAATTTATGAGAAAATGAAGAGACACGATTCGCTCGTCGGTACGAGGTTCAACCGTTTCTAGCGCCTTTACCAAAGGTAATCAAACCAAGGATAAAATTCATGCCTTTTGCTTTGCGTAAATTTGTTTAAGTAATTATTCTAAGTTCTTAATGCACATGGAATCAGGCTTGTGCTATGATTTTGAACTTGAAAAATGTGTATGCTCTTTGGAAATGTTTCAGAAACTTGGATTTTTTCAACTGATTTTGAAATGTATTTAAAAACATTCTTTTAAGAAGTAAACTTTGAAGTTCAAAAATCAATTTTGAATTGAAAGGTTAAAACTTGAATTGAAAGCATGAAATTGAAGATTTTAAAATTGGATTCAAAGTTGAGAACTTTTAAATCTAAAATTAATTGAAAATCAAATTTGAATTGATTTAGAATAAAGAATCAAACTTAAAAATTGATTTTGAGATTTGAAATCATAATTGAACTTGAACTTAAAATTAGAATTGAAGTTTGGAATTTTGAAAGATTGAGTTTTGAAAAATGAACTTATAAATTGAAATTGAATTTGAAATTGAAATTAAAAGTTGAAATGAAAACTTGATTTGAGACTTGAATTTGAACTCTTGATTTTGAAAATGAAATTTGAAATTAAAATTTAGAATTTAAATTTTGAATTTGAAATTAGAATTGAACTTTTAAACTGAATTTACTCTGAATTTTGAGAATTTCAAAAATTGAAATTGAATTTTTGAAATGAATTTACTTTGAATTTTGAAAGTGGAAAATCAAAATTGAATTTGAGATTCATTTTGAACCTTGAATTTGTTTTAAAATTTAAAGTTGAAACTCAGAATTCCAGTTTAAATTGAATTTGGAATTGGGATTTTGAATGAAAGTTAAAAGTTTGAAATTTGAGAAATGAAATTGAATTTTGAAAAAGAAATTTAACTGAAATCATTTTGGAATTTGAAAATGCAAAATTTGAGAAATGATATGGAGGGCTCGTTGATTTGCTCTCAAAGAGAGATTGAAAGCAATACCCTAGAAAACATGCGGCGAGCTATTCATGAGGAAGAAAGGTGAGAGAGAGAGAGAGCACCTGGCTGCCGGAGGTGCGGTGGATGGCTGCAGTCAGAGGTCGACCTAGGGTTGGAGCACGACGAGCGAGCGAGGGTGATGCAACCCCCAAATCTCCAAAGGACCGAGGATCCACAGTCGAAGGCCCTCTTCAGCAGACATGAAACCCCCAAAACTCGAAAGAACTTGCTGCCTGAGGGGCAGTGGGGCGTAGCTGCAGAGGAGGTCGAGTGATGGTGGTTCGAGCACAGCGAGATGCGTCGTGCAGAGGAGGTCGGGCGACGGTGGCTCCTGAGTGTCGAGGGGGGTTGCTCCTTCACCGGTGGCTAGACGCCAAAAACTCCCAATCTCCCACCGTCGTCGATGCTGGAATGGTGGCAGAGGGGGACGAACCACAGGACGAAGGTGAGACTTGAGTCGATACCGAGAGGCGCAGAGGCTAGGGTTTCAACCAGGGCTCTTCTGCTTTGCAGGGACAGAGAGATTTCCCAATCTTTGCAGAGACAGAGAGATTCTGCGATCAGAAAAGATTAGGGTTTGAAACAGAGACGAAGCAACCGATGAGAGAAATATGCGGTTTTGCCTTTCTGACGGAAATGGCAGAAAATGGGGAGTTGGGTCGTGGGTAATTAAGGAAGGGAAGATTTGGTGATTTTCAGAGAGATACATGCAGAGGAGAACCCGATTAGAGAGAGCAGAAGATCGCTAGAGGTGGGGTTCATAGATGGAGGAATGGTTGTCATTGCTCACCAGAGGGACAATGTTTAAAGTGCCAAAAAGAGGCTCATCGGAGGGATGATGGTCGTCACTTTTTAGAGAAAGAGAGAGAGAGAGACTAGCCGGTGGTGTGGAGGAAACTGGCCTGGATAGACACTGCGGCAGGTGGAGAGGAGACTGACCAAGATGAATGTTGTTGGTGGTGGGAAGAAAATCAACTTTAATAGAGGCTGACGGTGATAGGGAGGAAACTAGTGGACCTTGTTGGGTGACGATGGTCATTAGGGAGAAGGCTAGTGGCATAGTGGTGGAAGTGGTGGGAGAGAAAAGGGGAAGGTAGGGAAGGGGAAAGATAGAAGTTGTTTGATCTGTAAATCGGATGATTGTTGGTTAAAATCAGTTGCTGGAAAACATATTCTAATTTTCATATATATATGTATATACTTCTAATGAAAGTAAGGTATATGAGAAACTAATTAGGCTGGTGAACATTGGATTCAAAGTTACATGGAGATTAGTCTTGGATGTTTATTTCGACAACAACATTACTTGGCATTCCAAGTGGACCCCACAGAAAAAAGGGTGCCAACATTGTAAAAAAAGTACTTTTCTAAAAAAATTGTAGGGTTTTTCTTCATTCGATGTAGTCCATTCAGTTTCTTCCCTATGACCCATCTATCTCTAGCTGAAACTGTTTCACCTCATCCCAGCTTCCCCCTCTCTCTAAAAAATAACAGAAAGAGAGTTCAAAGTTGAAAAGGTTGGTTTATTTTCTTTGTATGTTTTTCTTGTTGAATGCATTTCCCTTTTTGTCTTCCTCTGATGGTCCATTTTTTTCTTGTTGATGTGAGGATCATTGATTTTTTTTTATTTTCTCGAATTTGGGGTTTGTGGGTTTGGCTGGGCTAAAAAAGGTAATTGAGAGAGCATAAGGAAAAAATAAGGTAAGAAACTTATCTTTGTGTTTTTTTTTATTTAACAAATCTCTTATGCTTTCTTTTGAAAGGAGAGGTGGGGACCATTGATTTCTAAGCTGCTTTTACAACTTCCATGCCTACCCACCACATTCTCTCTCTCTCTCTCTCTCTCTCTCTCTCTCTCTCTCTCTCTCTCTCTCTCTCTCTCTCTCTCTCTCTCTCTCGTAGTTTGAAGAAACACTTTTTGTAGGCCCACCCTCACAAATTTGTTATTTTTGTTCCTTTCCATCATTTGGGTTTTTGTGATTAATCGTTTCATTTTCTATGTGCCTTAGCTTAATATTAGCCAAATATATTTCAACTAGTTTGGAAGTGGCTGGTCAAACCCCATCTGAAGCTCAAGGTGGGGTTATAATGTGATTAGGAATGACAATGAATCGGGGAAAAATGGGGCCCCACCTTGGACCTGGTATGTAGGACATGAAACGAGGATGGAGGTTAAAACAAAAATGTATGCAGGGGTGGAGGTGGGGTTGGACTTGCGCTTTCTCCTGCCCCGCCTTGCCTCCCCACCCACCCAATCACGGATCCCTATTAGTAAAACTTTCTCTCCTTCTTTAGGAATGGTGGTGGACCAAGGGGAAATGGGGTCCCACCCCACCTCGGCTTGTTTGGATAGGGGATGGAGGTGAGGATAATTATTAAAATTAAAAGTTCTGCGGGGATGGATGGCAGAATTTTAAGACAAGGCGAGGGTGAAGACCTTGTTTGATCCCTACATGTGATGCATTTTTTTCTAATACTAAGCCAAACCCACAAACCCCAAAATTAAAGGGAGCAAAAAATCAATGATCCTCACATCATCAAGTAAAATGAACCATCAGAGGAGAACAAAAAGGGAAATGCATTCAGTAAGAAAAACACAAACAAAAACCCTGACTTTTTCAACTTTGAACTCTCTTTCTGTTATTTTTTAGAGAGAGGGGTTGGGTAGGTTGGGAGTTAGAAGACGGGTTTAGTTAGAGAGAGACGAGGGCAGAGGGAAAGAAAAAACTAAATGGGCTGCATCGAATGAAGGAAAACCTTGCAACTTTTTTATAAAAGTATTTTTTTCTTTTTCGTTTCTTAATGTTGGGGGCTTTATCTTTTGTAAAAGTATATATATATATACACAGTCTGGTATAGACTGTGCTCTGCACAGTTTGGGTAAAGACTGCGCTCTGCACAGTCTTTCTCTCTAAAGACAGAAGTATATATAAAAATATATAAAAGATATATTTTTTTTAGTTTTTATAAATTTTTGTCCTAAAGAATGGACAAAAATAGACTCGATCAATGTTGATCGAGTGCAAAACATGGATGAACTCGGCCTTGACTCGTTGACCGAGTTCGAATTGGCATTGACCGAGTCCGGGCCGTGTCCGAAGCTGCACCTGTGTTGGGGCGTGTCGACTCGGGTGCGGTGCCTCCTTAGCCGAGTCCGTGTGACATAGATATTGGGGTTTTATTTTGTTTTTATTTTGGGAGGATTGACACATTTCTCTCATCCTTTTTGAGCTTCTTCAAAGATTTAGAACGATGTGATTTAGAAAATGAACTTTTATTTTTATATAATTCTAATTTCATTTGGCATCAGATAACTTGTTTGATGTTGTTTTGTATAAATTTCACATATAACAGTCAGAGTCGTCTATGGAATCCCTCGGACAACATTGCAAGGTTCAAAGCAAACGTTTGGCTCCATGGAATCCCTGAATGTCCACAAGAGCATGGAAGACTGACTACTTTCCAGGCACACAATTTATGGTCTGTCAAGGTCTATGTTTCACTTACACTAACAGAATCATTGACTGGGTTTTACCTTGGGATCAAAACAGGTCCGGATATGGATCCAGTCTTGATTGAATCGACACTGGATCTGATCATTGAAAAGTGGCATAGCGTAGGGGTGAAAAATGGGTCTGAAGCTTCAATCCTATTCCGAAGTAGATCTGACCTATAAAATCTGATATTCAGATAATCCATATCCGAATATGACAGATTTGGAACAAATAATTTGGGGTTGGGGCGGATCATTTTACCCTAAAAATTCATACAATCAGTTCCTTGTTTATTGGAGAATTTTTTGTACAAAGCTGAGGATAAGCATGATCATCTTCACTTGCCATTAGCTTTTTTACGTTTGACACAGTTCAAGGTGGTTCAAGCCAAAAGCTTGGATACCCCTTGAAATTGAACCGAATCATAGGACCCGAAGCTCATGGTCTTCCAACCACTTGATGAGCCTTTTAGTTTTAAGACAACAATTGTAGGCTGTAAATATGTTCAATTTACTAATTGACAGCAAGTCCTTTGAAGATACCCTAATTCCCAATTAATAGGGCAATCAATCGGTTCAAAACGTATAAGATGGGTGGTTCTACATTTAGGGTTTACAAAAAAGAAATGACGAAAATTAGGAATTGAGTCAGATCTGGACCAACCTCACCTATGCCAGAATTGGGCCCTGCTCCATTGTCCAGGGCTTAAGCCTGCCTGTTTTAACAAATGGATCTCCAAGCACGGTTTGTCTAATTGATCATAAATGGTCATCAATGGGACTGGATCCAGACGGATTTTTGATCCAAACTACAAATTAGACATGCTACCCATACATGAATTTTAAAATAAGATCTACTTATATATTTAGATCGACTTCATATTTATGTTATTTTGGACTCAATCTGAATCTATTTAGATCCATGCATGTGTGGGAATATATACAACAATACAAATCAACCTATTTATGCTTATTTCCATGAAAACTCTCATTTACAAACACTGTCAGAATCAGTACTACCATATAAAACTTCATATACGAGTTCAACTCTACTGCAATTTCAGTTCGGATCCATATTTGCAGCATTAAATTCAAGTTCGGATCCAGGTTGCTGGGATCCAGCTCATATATTGATTTTCCATTCTTTGTAATGCCAAGGGTATCTTTATGATTGTCTAAATGCAGAAAGTTTTCTAACATCCAGAATTTAAGGGAAAAAGATCTCAACCACAGGCTAGCAACTGATCACCTTATTAATACTTACCACGTGAAAACAACTTACCGATCTTCTCCTTGCCCTCCATATTGGGTCCGGCGTGACTTTCTGGCGAGGAGGCATACCAGACGGCGTCACTGTAGCAGTGGCCCTGCATAGCAAACAAAACAGAAAAATAAAATATAGACAGCGTACCTGATGCTGCCATTTACGGAGGTTGGAGGTCGCCGGAGAAAGGGATTCTTCAACTCAGCCTGTCCGCAGCCACCACAAGCGCAGGCCTCTTTATGCAGACGGTGAGTCGACCTCTTCCCTCCTCAAAATTTCTGTATTTTCTCTTATTGAAAGGGTTGCTTATGAGACCCTTTTATAAGCCACGAAATGGGAACGGTTGAGTAATTGTTCCCTCTGTTTTTCAGGTTTAACGGAAGGAACATTTCATGTGGGAAGAGTTACCCACATCGTGGGTAACCACCACCAACGTGGTGGTTTAACCCAACATTCTCCCACTTGTTCCGACGATAAACCTTTTAACCAGAAAACCTTATGGGAATAACTTGATGAATAGAATGGCCTTTATATTTTATTCTTAAGGTCCTTAGTTGAATCTCTAATCCTTATGAGATTAACAACAACCAAAATGAGAATCAAAAAACTGAAAGTGATCACTTTATTTATATGCATATGTCAAGAAGAGTTTAACAATCCCATCCTCATTACA
The DNA here is from genome assembly GCF_984573655.1 of Nuphar pumila. Taxonomy (NCBI): domain Eukaryota; kingdom Viridiplantae; phylum Streptophyta; class Magnoliopsida; order Nymphaeales; family Nymphaeaceae; genus Nuphar; species Nuphar pumila. The sequence continues at coordinate 59,318,824 of NC_143251.1, read as the reverse complement.
TGTTCGGAATATAATCCCGGTGCTAGCCCTTTAGTAAGAGGATCAGCGATCATCTCTTTGGTACCAATATTGACAATATGCACTAAATGATTCTCCGTCCTTTCTTTAACAACAAAATACTTCAATTCCATATGCTTGCATGACGTAGTACTTTTGTTGTTGTTCGAAAAGGACACTGCAGCTTCATTATCACAATAGACCTTCAGTGGCTTCCCAATGGAATCGACCACCATTAACTGTGATATGAAGTTCTTTAACCATATAGCCTGCGAAGTAGTCTCGTACAATGCAATGAATTTTGCCTCCATGGTGTGGGCAGCAGTGGTTGTCTGCTTTCCACTCCTCCAAGAGATCGCTCCCCCAGCAAGTAAGAAGACGTACCCAGTAGTAGACTTTCTACTATCAAGGCATCCTCCTAAATCCGCATCTGAGTAGCCAATGACCTCGAGGTGATCAACTTTATGATACGTTAACATATAGTCTTTTGTCCCTTGCAAGTACCGCAAGACTTTCTTGGCAGCCTTCCAATGGGGTAAACCTGGATTAGACTGAAATCTGCCAAGTACCCCTACTGCAAAAGAAATATCTGGACGAGAACATGTCTGCGCATACTGCAAGCTGCCAACAACTGATGCATATGGATAAGCACTCATCTGTGCTTTGTCAATATCGTTCTGTGGACAATCATTTAGGCTCAGCTTGTCACCTTTTGATATGGGTGTAGAAGTAGGAGAACAATTTTCCATCCCATATTGCTTTAACACCTTTTCTATATAGGATCTTTGGGAGAGGCCTAGAAACCCTTTTGCTCGGTCTCGACGAATCTCAATGCCAAGAACATAAGCAGCCTCACCCATATCTTTCATATCAAAATGTGATGCAAGAAACTGTTTTGTCTCTGAAAGTAACTTCATATCGTTGGTTGCAAGTAAGATGTCATCCACATACAACATTAATATAATGAACTTACTCCCACTTTCCTTAAGGTATATACATTGATCAATAATGTTTTCTGTAAACCCGAAAGTCACAATGACTTGGGAAAATTTAATATACCATTGTCGGGAGGCCTGTTTAAGTCCATATATTGATTTGTTAAGCTTACAAACCAAACAATCATTTTCAGAGAAACCAAGAGGTTGTTCCATGTATACCTCTTCATTCAGATCCCCGTTGAGGAACGCTGTTTTCACATCCATCTGATGTAGCTCTAAGTCCTAATGAGGTACGAGGGCCAGAATAATCTTCATTGACTCCTTAGTTGAGACAGGAAAAAATGTCTCATTATAGTCAATGCCTGCCATCTGGGTGAATCCTTTAGCAACCAATCTTGCTTTATGTCTCTCTATGTTACCTTTGGAGTCCTTCTTGGTCTTAAAGACCCATTTACACCCTACGGGCTTTACTCCTTTAGGTAACGTGACAAGATCCCACACTTGATTTTTAGCCATAGAGTCTAACTCTTCTTTCATGGCTTCAATCCAGTGCGAAGATTGTTTGCTCTCAACAGCCTCCATAAAATTCAACGGGTCATCATCCATATCTATGAAATCACAAGGCTTCTGAAGGTACACCACATAATCAGGATGTATGGCAGATCTTCTAATCCTTGTGGATCTCTAAACAGGTCGTTCCTCAGGCTCAGATTGAACTTGATCATCCTGTTCGTGCTCTTCCGCATTGTCCACAATAGGTTCACTTTGGATTTGTGCATTAACAATCGAATGATCAATCACACCATCATTAGGAATAACAATGTGGTATCTTTCGATTTTTTCCTTAACAGGTGATAAAACTGGATCCTGTATTTCCTCAAAACCAATGCTTTGAAGTGCACTTAATCCTACTGAACCATCTTCTAGGAATTTAGCCTTATCCGTTTCAACAATCTGTGGTGAGTGAGATGGGCAATAAAACCTGTACCCTTTTGATCTTTCTGGATAACCAATGAAATATCCACTGGTTGTTCTTGGATCAAAGGCTTTAATGTGGAGGTTATACAGTTTAGCCTTTGCAGAACATCCCCATATGTGCATATAAGACAGTGATGGTTTTCTACCTGTCCACAACTCGTAAGGAGTTTTAGGCACAGATTTCGTAGGAACCTTATTCAAAATATGCACAGTTGTCCTTAAGGCTTCACCCCACAACTTTATGGGAAGTGTTGAATAATTCAACATAGCCCTGACCATTTCTTTAAGCGTACGATTTCTCCTTTCAGCTACACCATTCTGATAGGCACTACCAGGCATGGTATATTGAGGCACAATGCCTTTCTCTTTAAGAAATCGTGCTAATGGTCCTTCCCTTTGCCCCATCTCAGTAAACCTAGCATAATATTCGCCACCTCTATCAGACCTGATTATTTTAATAACTTTATTGGTTTGTTTCTCTACTTCTTTCTTAAATTCCTTAAACATCTGAAAAACATCAGATTTTTCAAAAATCAAGTAGAGATACATATACCGAGAATAGTCATCAATAAAGGTGACGAAATATTTTTCGCCTGTGTAACATGGGGAAAACGGTCCACATACATCCGTATGGACTATTTCTAATATCTCACTACTGCGTTTGGCACCCTCTTTATATGTGTTTGTATGCTTAGCCTTTATGCAATCAACACATGGGTCATTGTCAGTAAAATCTAGAGATTGCAAGATCCCTTCATTTACCAGTCTCTTTATTCTCTTTTCAGAGATATGACCCAACCTTCGATGCCAAAGCATGTAAGATTTATCATTCATCATGCTACGTTTATTTCCAACTAATGCGTATTCAGAAGTCAAAGACTCCTGAGTTTGGATCTTCACATTCAATCTATATAAACCATCATAAACTGATGCAGAACCAATTTCAATTGAATTTCTGAATATGAACAATTTGGAATTTTCAAACTTAAAACAATATCCAAATTTATCCAACTTTGAAATTGAAATTAAGTTTCTACTATACGATGGAATATAAAAGACATCATGAAGATCTAAAACTACACCTGTATCCAGAGTAATCCTGCAGGTTCCAACACCCTTCACATGTGAGCGCATCTTGTTTCCCGAATAGATGCTTTTCTCATGCATTGTTGGTTCCCTTCTGCTCAGGAACAGCTGTAGACAGTTGGAAATATGAACAGTAGCACCAGAATCAATCCACCAGCTATTTTCAGGAATTTGTAATAAATTACATTCATGAGAAACAAATGACAAATTACCTCTCTTTTCCAACCACTTCTTGTACTTTATGCAATCTGCCTTTATGTGTCCCTTCTTCTTGCAAAAGAAGCACTTTATGGGAGCAGAGTTGGATTGCTTATCTTGGGATGTCTTATCCCCAGTTGGCTTCTTCCTAGCATTTCTCTTAAATGCATTCTTCCTTGGTCCTACCTTGGACGTATGAGAAGCCATATGTGCACTTTGCACCTTCTCACCTTTCATCCTCTCTTCTTCTTCAACACACTTGGACATAAGTTCATTAAATGTCCATTCATCATTATGTGTGTTGTACGAGATTTTGAAAGGTCCGTATTCCAAGGGTAAGGACGTTAGAACTAAATGCACTAGGAAAGAATCAGAGATAGTGAGCTTCATGTCATTCAGTTGAGACGCTATGTTTCTCATCTCCAAAATGTGCTGACGAATGTTTCCCCCTCCAGTATATTTCATAGATATCAGTTTTGACATCAGGGTACTGACTCTGGCCTTGTTTGAACTCACAAATTGTGCCTCAATGGCATTCATGAATTCCCTCACTGTTCTGCATTGTGGGATAGCACTCCGAATGTTCTTAGCTACTTTAGATTGCAAAAGCAATAAGCTAAGTCTATTCGAGCGCTCCCACTTCTCAAAAGCAATCTTTTGATCAGCAGTACTCTGATCAGTGAGGGCAGCGGGTTCATCTATCCTTAGGGCCAGATCTAGATCCATATACCCTAATGCAAATAAAACAGTTTCTTTCCAATCACTAAAATTTGATCCATCTAGAAAAGGAATTGAGCTAGAGCCATCTAAAATCACAGAACTAGAAACTGCATGACAAAAGACACGTATCAGGAAGCATTCATACGAGACTTAAAACTTTAGTGGAAAAAGCAAAATGATAAAAACCCTTGATATGCTTCTTTCCAGGCGAGTGAAGGGGGTCATCGGAGTCCTACTTTGGTAAGAGCTCCGACACGCGAAACCACTTCGCCTACCAACCATATTCGGTAAAACTAAGGTTCTTGTGAAGATAGACCATCAACACAAGGTATCTTTGGATACACATGTGTGATGTATCTCGACACATTTACCTTATTCTACCCTACTTAAATTCCAAACACGATAAAACTACCTTTGGGTCGTCTATCGTTTCATGAATATAAGTACAATATGCATATCGGCTTAGGAACTGTATGATAGTATAAAATTCATTCATGACTCACGTGTATTCAGTCACTTTGGTGACATGAAAACACTGATTCATTTAACTATCCTTAATGCTAATATGCAAAATTATATTTTAAAATAGTCCGTAAACTGAATGGACTAGACATATGACCCTCGAAATGGTTCTTAAACTGAATGAACCAGTCATATGTATCACGAACTGGTCTTAAAGCACTCTGAACCGGTCTGAAACAGCCCCGAACCGGTCATCCAAGGGTCTGAACCGGTTCTGAACCTTATGAACCGGGTCAAATATGAACAAAAGTTCATTAAAACCCTATAACCGTATGCCAAAACCCCTATGTTTTCTTATATTTAAGAAAACAGGGTCTTAGCATCTCGGAACCGGTGAGAAACTGGAAGGAACCGGCCAAAAATGGCTCTGAACCGGTCCCGGAAGGGGACTGAGTCAGTCCTTGATCCGGTTCAAGCCAAATAGTGCCTGGACCCTAAAGGATCCGGGTCAGACCCGACTGCTTACTGGATCCGAGTCAGACCCGGGGTTATCCGGATCCGGGTCGGACCCGGTACAATCCTGATTTGGGTCGGACCCGGTTAAGACCGGATCCGGGTCTGACTCGGTTAAGACCGGATCCGGGTCGGACCTGGTTAAGACCGGATCCGGGTCGAACCCGGTTAAGACCGGATCCGGGTCAGACCCGGTTAAGACCGGATCCGGGTCTGACCCGGTTAAGACCGGATCCGGGTCTGACCCGGTTAAGGACCGGATCTGGGTCGGACCCGGTATTACTGGATCCGGGTCGGACCCAGTAAGTACCGGATCTGGGTCGGACCCGGTAACCGCTGGATCCGGGTCTGACCCGGGGTTTACCTTATCCGGGTCGGACCCGAGCGGGTCCCCACCCGAATCCCTGATCCGATCTGAATCACTTTATGGATCGGTTTCGGGTGGTTGGGTCCGGTTCAGAAAATGAACCCGACCCGAAAAACAAAAACGTAAAGAGTCAAAATAGGGTTTTTCTGAAACCCTATTTCGCCCTTTTCGATTTTGTTGCAGGGTGTGGCCGCCGGTTTCGACGATCGAATGATCGCCGGCAACCCCAACGGCGAGGAGGTGTCAGCCACCACCATCGGTGACCCAATGGTCACCCCACAGTCGACGGTGGGGCGACAGCAGCTGCAACAGCAATGTGCAGAAGGAGCTGACCTCTACCGCTGCCTACCGGCGACCCATGCAGCCGGCAGTCGGCGAACGCCTGCCGTCGAACAACCTCGGCGCCTGCCGACGATCAACGCCGGAGTATTGAAGACGACACAGGTAAGTCTTCTTTTTTTTATTATTATACTGTCGCCCAACGGCGACAGTCGCCGGTGCCGGCGACAAGCGCCGGTGACCAGCAGCAGGGTCACCCCACGGTGATCTGCGTTTCTGGTCAAAACCGGAGCACACCCCGCAGCGGAAGCGGGGTGTGGGCCCATAACCCAAATGTTGGGTCCGGCGTGACTTTCCGGCGAGGAGGCATACCAGACGGCGTCATTGTAGCAGTGGCCCTGCATAGCAAACAAAACAGAAAAATAAAATATAGACAGCGTACCTGATGTTGCCATTTACGGAGGTTGGAGGTCGCCGGAGAAAGGGATTCTTCAACTCAGCCTGTCTGCAGCCACCACAAGCGCAGGCCTCTTTATGCAGACGGTGAGTCGACCTCTTCCCTCCTCAAAATTTCTGTATTTTCTCTTATTGAAAGGGTTGCTTATGAGACCCTTTTATAAGCCACGAAATGGGAACGGTTGAGTAACCGTTCCCTCTGTTTTTCAGGTTTAACGGAAGGAACATTTCATGTGGGAAGCGTTACCCACATCGTGGGTAACCACCACCAACGTGGTGGTTTAACCCAACATTCTCCCACTTGTTCCGACGATAAACCTTTTAACCAGAAAGAAAGGTAAACAGATAAAGAAAAATGGGTACTTCAAAAATGTCCTTCATAATTTGCTTCCTATTACTCACGGTGGTCCATTGCAGTAGCACCATGGAAAGGAAGGTAAGTAATTGATGAGACTAGCTCAAATTTATTTCTCACAAGTAGGTAGCTAGTGAGTCAATTGGATATCATTTTGCCTATTTGATTATTTGGAAGTCATAAATCTCAAGCAATTATTGGTGGTTCACATAACTTAAGATTTTCTGTTGATACTTGACATAGATTAATCATTTCATATATTAAACTGTCTAACATTGGCAGTCATACATCGTGTACATGGGAGACGTGCCATCCAATTTTCTCTCAGACACGCACCATCACATGCTTGCATCTGTAACCGGCAAGTCTCTCTCTCTCTCTCTCTCTCTCTCTCTCTCTCTCTCTCTCTCTCTCTCTCTCTCTCTCTCTCTCTCTTTCTCTTTTGTTTCTCTCCCATCCAATATTCTGTTGGATGTATTTTGGTAATGTTGAATGGTGAATGTTCTCCTTTCTCTCTCTCCCTCTCTCTCCCTCTCTAAATCCATCAACAGGTGCAGTCTATCATGATATATATTTGGAGTCTTGAAGATTTATGATTTTTGGCCATCAATTTTTCAAACATTATAAAAACCAACCATGTCTTGAAACCAAACACTACATGCCTAGATCCGTATAATACCAGGCACACAGATCTCATCTGTATGATCAAACTTTTAAAATAAAACAAAAAAAATTCATACAACCCATATAACATGCTTCATTTAGCACTCTCTCCCTCTCTAAATCCATCGACAGGTGCAGTCTATCATGATATATATTTGGAGTCTTGAAGATTTATGATTTTTGGCCATCAATTTTTCAAACATTATAAAAACCAACCATGTCTTGAAACCAAACACTACATGCCTTGATCCGTATAATACCAGGCACACAGATCTCATCTGTATGATCAAACTTTTAAAATAAAACAAAAAAAAATCATACAACCCATATAACATGCTTCATTTAGCACTCTCTCTCTCTCTCTCTCTCTCTCTCTCTCTCTCTCTCTCTCTCTCTCTCTCTCTCTCTATATATATATATATATATATATATATATATATATATATATATATATATATATATATATATATATATATATATATATATATATATATATATATATATATATAAACCTAGCTTTCCCAAACAATCATGGCTGGTGCCACATGATGTTTTCCAACCAATCCTACATCAAAATGGTAGCAGTAGTATCTCAAATGAATGAGTTTTCCTATCAAACTTAAGTTTCTAAATTTTTTTTTGTTATTGATACTAAATCATAAATGTGTATACTATGAAAAAAGTTTCCACTCGTTCACAATTAATTATTGGCATTCCTTGAGCATGTGATGAGCAATTTGCTTTAATTTCATGAAATTCATTTTGGCAGCCATGACATTGCAAGAGAGACAATGGTCTACAGTTACAAGCGAAGTTTCAATGCATTCACTGCAAAACTCTCACCGGAGGAAGCAAAAAGTTTAGCTGGTTAGTATGAAACACAAGTACATTGACTATTGTATACACAATCAATTTTTCCAATAGTTTAGCTTGTTTAATATACTATTACTTAATAATGTGCAGAAACTGAAGGCGTGACATCAGTATTTCCTAATTCCTATCACAAGCTTCACACCACAAGATCGTGGGATTTCGTCGGCTTCCCTTTGAATGTAAAAAGGCAGCTCAAGTTTGAAAGTGATGTCATCATTGGAGTTTTGGACACAGGTAAGCATTAAAGGGTATTATGAATGTAAGCAAAGGTTTGATTAGATATGAATAAGTTGTTCCTTGGTTTTCTAGCCAACTTGACCCAGTCACATTTGTTGCTCTTTTTATTTTATTTTATTTTGAAGGAGCTCTTCTTCTTCTTCTTTTCATAAAATTGATTCTTTTCAAGAAAATGATGCCATCTTTCCTCATATAAACATAGGTATCAGCCCCCATTCACAGAGCTTTGACGACAAGGATCTTGGACCTCCTCCTGCTAAATGGAAGGGCACATATGAAAGATCTGAGCATTTTAGTGGGTGTAACAAGTATGCTCTCTCTCTCTCTCTCTCTCTCTCTCTCTCTCTCTCTCTCTCTCTCTCTCTCTCTCTCTCTCTCTGATTCATTCAAAGATTTACACTCCCAACCTTCAATAATTAAATTGACACAGCAAACTCATCGGAGCCAACTATTATAGAATAGACGGACCCTTCACGCAACTTCAACCCTCTGATATACTATCTACAGTTGACACTAAGGGTCATGGCACCCACACAGCATCAATTGCAGCTGGTGTCCAAGTTCCAAACGCAAGCATGTATGGGCTTGCTAATGGCACTGCGCGGGGTGCAGTCCCTGCAGCTCGCCTTGCTGCATACAAGGTATGCTGGGAAGACACTGGCTGCTCCGACATTGACATTCTTGCTGCCTTCGATGATGCCATCGCCGATGGTGTTGATGTGATCTCAATCTCCATAGGCGGCATGAACAATGGATACCTCAAGGATGCAATATCGATCGGGTCGTTTCATGCCATGAGTAAGGGAATTATCACGGTGGCGTCGGCCGGGAACGATGGCCCTGACCCTGGCATGGTGGAAAATGTGTCACCATGGATCCTTACGGTGGCGGCGAGTTCCATTGATCGGCATTTCAGAACCAAACTTGCACTGAGCAATGGCATGCAGATTACAGTATACCTTTGGCTCTTCACTAAAAATTTTCTTCACAATCTTTTTTTCTAGCTAGGTCGCTTGTTTTAGCTTATATATTAAGTTTGTTAATTTGGTTCTTCTTTTTAAAATGACAGGGCATATCATTAAATACTTATTCCCCGAATAAGAAATATTACCCACTCATCACTGGGGCCCAGGCAGGAAGCAGTTCAGGTGGCTACGGGCCATATCCAACGTAAGAACAACTGCATACTTGTATAGTCTTTGCGTTCCTCGGGAAAGTTCAAGATAATTTTTAGAAATTCTTGGGGTTCGTTTGCGCGTGTAGTGTATATATATATATATATATATATATATATATATATATATATATATATATATATATATGTATATATATATATATAAAATCTCACGTACTTCTTAAAAGAATTCGCTACAAGAGGCAATCCTTTGGTTTTTGACCATAGAGATCCGATAAGTACGGTTATATTTGTCAAAAAATATTTTTCAAAAGTGGGTTGAAGATTCGCACCCTATAAAATGTCTGCAATAGGATTATAGCTTGTACTCATGATTGCTTAACAATTTGTTTGCAGTTTTTGTGATCAGACTCTAGATCCCAACAAGGTGAAAGGGAAGATTGTTCTTTGTGATTTGGTAAAAGGAGACCTTGACTCCAGTGTTAGGGACATTGGAGGGGCTGGAATCATCTTTCAGAGTTACAAAAGCCAAGACGCAGCTTTCCCTTTTGCTCTACCAGCAGTTTTAGTGGATACCAACAAATCAATGACAATAAATGATTACATCAATTCCACTAGGTATGTAAATTGAAACTCGATCTCCTCACTTAAATTCCTGACATGGGTAACGATTACAATGAAACCTTGAAGTGAGAGGCTTCCATGCATTGACCACCACTATACAATCATCTTCACTCCCTTTTTGCGCAATTGCGTAGTTGTTGTTGTTGTTGTTGTTGCGCGGTGGCGTGTATCGTAGGTGACGATCCTTCTCTGTCAGCCTACAGCTCCTTCCTTCTCGGTTGGGCCCCTAACCTTGTTCATCTAGCTAATTCCAGAGGAGGATAGGGTTATTTGTGACACAAACCCATCCTTGAATATCACCCGAATTCGTATTTGGGAAGCAATTCGATGTCAATATAAAGTTAAGCAATGGAGTAGTCATATCTGGAACTCTAATTAAAGCCCACCCACGATATTTGGCCACATCAATAAGACTGCCAACTCTTGACAATGTTGTCTGCAATGGGAGACTGAAGCCAACAGACCTTCCAAAAACCTGATTTTGCCATCTTAATTATTCTCCAAAGCTCTATGAATTGCTATATTACATCACGTATATACTTGTTGCACAAAGATTGTTCCAAACATCATCCATTAAAATTGATTTTTTCCTCTATTTTTCTTGAAGGTCGCCTTATGCAGTTATATACAAGTCTTATACAGTTAATGTGAGCATTCCACAAATTGCATCTTTCTCATCTCGTGGCCCGAATACACTCTCACCAAGAATCCTCAAGGTAATGCAGTATTTTACATGCTTAAAAGGGAGAGCAAATCGGGTCATTGGCTGAGTAGGTACTCTGCCCAATGACTGGATGCCATGCATCCCCTTCTGTCCTCTAAATGATCGGATAGTGCTAATCATTGTTGCTTGATCTAATAACCATACCCTTGATTACAGCCTGATATCACTGCCCCTGGGCTAGATATTGTGGCCGCATATACACCATTATCTTCAATGACTGGGAAGAAGGATGATGAACGAATAGTTAACTATAATATAATGTCTGGAACTTCAATGTCATGTCCTCATGTGAGTGGTGCGGCTGCATACGTCAAGTCTTTCCACCCTCGTTGGTCTCCTGCTGCAATCAAGTCTGCTCTCATGACCACAGGTAAATTTGTTTTCTATTTTGTTTTATTCGATATTTTTCCTCTATAATATTTGCTTTGCATTGACAATGATGCCTTAAAACAAATAAAATACACACTAGTATCTGATTGTAGATGTATAGATATGTCTTTGTGGTTTCGTAAGTTTGATACTTTACTTCACTCAAAGAATTCTATAGTTGGTAGATTGCATCAAAATAGTAGTGTTGTTCTCTGTTTTTGCTTCGGTCTGTAAATGTGTGAATTTGGAAATCCATTGATTTGCCTTTTGCAAACAAAAATATAATTAGAGATTCGCCAAATAACATGCCAATAGTTCTATATTGCAATTCATAAAAATAATCTGCAAAATGTCTCTGCTCTCTCCATTGAAATGAATACTCAATTCTCAACATGGTAGGTGCCATTTTTTGCCAATATAAGGGGGAAAAAAAAAACCATGGCAGGTGCTTACAAATAGTTGCAACGAGGGCAGTTGTCATGCTATTTGATATGATGTTATATTCCATCGCAACTGCACATCTCACTTGATGGAGCTATCTATGTATGGCCCCCCGCTTTAACATTCTCATGGTTTCCAAGTGAGATGTACAAGATGCATTGAATACAACCCATGACCGTAACTGCTCTAGATGTGCCTAACCTTGGAAGTTGCTAACCCAGATAGCCCATTATGTCTGAAGATTCAAAGGTTCCTATACCATATCTTTAACCGTTTTTCTTTCTCATTTCCAGCAAAGATGATGGACCCAAGGTTGAATGAGGACGCAGAATTTGCCTACGGTTCGGGTCTATTTGATCCAAGACATGCTGTTCACCCAGGCCTAGTGTATGACATAGACCAATTGTCATACGCCCAATTTCTCTGTAAAGATCACATAGACGGTGCTGCCTTGGGAATCGTGACTGGTGGTCAATATAACAACTGCTCCGCCATACCTGTCGGCCAAGGCTATGATGGTCTCAACTACCCATCGATGCAGGTCCAAGTTAACAATGGATCTGACCCGATCCATGCCGTGTTCTATCGCACAGTGACCAATGTTGGTGCAACAACTTCAGTCTACAAAGCAATGGTCAATGTCCCAAGTGGGCTTAAGATCAGTGTCACACCAGAAACTCTCTTATTTAGCAGACGGGGACAACGTCTATCCTTTAAGGTAGAGGTGAATGGTGATCCTCTTGGCGCCAATCCTATGGCATCAGCTTCACTTGTTTGAGATGATTCAAAACATAAAGTCAGAAGTCCCATCGTTGTATATCAATTGGCTCCATTCCAAGGAATCACCCACATGTAAAATGTCAAACTTTCATGATATTGAAATTACACTTTTACTTTATAAGAAGAATTGTTCTTTTAGTAATTATTTTTTCATGTAAAACTTATTTATGACTTATTTTGGAGAAGAGGCTCAAGGATGAGCAAAAATTCAGGCTTTATCTACCCTTTTTAATGTTACTTTTTTCTCTCTTCAATTATTACTTTCTTCTACTTCAGTTTCCTAAATGCTTCATATTCAAATCTTAAAGCTTGCGCTTGGAAATGAAACGATGCATGGTTGAAGTGTTTAGCCTGCACGCAATAAGTTTAGAGTTCAAATCCTATTCGTTATAAGTTTGAAACAATAATTTATTTTGTAAATGAGCCGAGTTTGAGTTTGGCTTAGTAGGTTTATGTTGTAAATTCTATTATTTTCAACTATGAACAAGTATATATATATATATATATATATATATATATATATATATATATATTGTAAATGAACTAGCTTGTACTTTGCTTGTTTGGCTCAGGCTTTTCATGAACTCAACCATGGCTCAGTTCAATCAATAAATGAGCTGAACTTGAACACCCTCTACAATCATGGATTATCATATGGTGTTTATATATTCTCCAACAGTTGAGTTTTTCTTCAATCAGACAATACATATTGTTTTTATTTTTTTTTTTAATTAATATTCTTTTAAGGAAGTAAAAAGTATGTTTTAGATTCTGAATTTTCAAGATTTTGGTATGTCTTTAAATTAAGTGCTAAACATTAACGGATTATAATACTTTGTATTTTAAAGTTTTAAATGCATTGTGAGCCATCCCTTTCCACTTTTTGAAAAACATGTTGAGATGTAAAAACTTCACAACAGTTGGTCGGTTGAGGGACAATGGCAAGTTAATGTAGCTAGACAACATAGTTTAGCCAACAGCTTCAGGATTTGCTGTGATCATTGGCTGGAATGAGGATTAGGAACAATAATGACAAAATAAGGTGAAAATACGAGAAAGATGGAGAGTAAAATATGACCTCTTGTTACTAGATACCGGCCACCCTTTTTGCGACCTGGCTGCCAGATCGCTATCACGGGGGAGGGGGGGACCTTCCTCTAAGGGTGACTCGTTCTCCACAGCATGGCAAAAGCTGATGACAATCTCCAATTGATGGGGTTTCAACTGGTTAGTCCGTGCTATTTTTGTGAGTGTGTTGTGGAATCTAATGAGCACCTCTTCGCTGGGTGCATATGGTTTAGAAAGCTGCAGGAGTTCTTCTGGAACGAGGTTACGGCTGATAGTTTTTGCAGTCTGTGAGATGTGTTCCTCGCTCTCCCAAAAGGATCGGGCAAAAGGGACTACGAGTGGAGTAGCTGGGTTTTGATTTCAATGGCAGCTGATTTGGTTACACAAGAATGAGATTGTTTTTTAGAGGGCAACCCCAAGCATAAAGTTATTACAGGTTAGAACCACCAACGAGTGTAGAGAATGGATGATGTTGAAGAAAGCAAAAAACAGGAGCAACGTCTTGCTTCCGGACATGTTGGTTCAACATGCTCATGTTTAGCGGTTCTAGAATTGGGACCTCTTTTGATAGCTCATCTCGAATTCAGTTGTCTCAATCATCGTGTTTTTAATTATATTTGTATATGTCATGAATTAATTTCTACAAAATGAGAATATTTGCCTTTCTTTTCAAAAAATAAAATCTTCACAAAACATATATCTTGTTAAATAAATTATAAATAATAAATATATAAGATTCAGTTGATGAAACACTCAAATATTGGAGAAGGAGAGCTGCCTGAGAATCATTGGTTATAGATTTTGGACCTTCTTTTGGTTGGATTATATCTTTGCTTTACTTATGCACACACAAGTGCTTGTGTGGATGGTTCATGGGATTAAAGCTCCCTCAAATAGTGATTTTCTTCCAAATGATTAATGAATATGATGCAAGGGTCCAGAGTGGGATAGTAAAAACTACACCATGATCTATGCTATTGCATACTAAACTATCAAAACACTAAAAATCGACTGAAGATAAAACAAAAATTTTGGAAGCTTAAAAGAATAAAAAATAAATCTCTAATTGTCCCAAATTTGTTTGAACAATGATTGTTTATAGAAAAATCAAAAAGTTTATGAATCCAAAATCAAACTAAAGCCTAATAAAAAAACTGAAATCCAATTTAAAATTCAAATAACAAAAATATATGCAAAAGGATCCAATCGATGCAAGGATTCTTAGGCAGTACAAGCAATTTTGAATTTAATTAACTATGACAAATCTTGAGAGTAGCCGAAACCCAATGCAGGCCGCCACGAGGGACAAGCTTCATTTGAGACAGTGAATGGGCTACATCACTGTGCTGGTGTGGGCATTTCGGTGTGTGCGTGAGTTTTGCTGTGCCACTCTCCTTTCACTTTGCATTATCATGGAGATCCTAATCTGAACCTGATATGCTAATAACAAATCCATATCTGGGTCAAAATCAGAATCATATCTGAATCCAGATCTAAAATATATATTTCATAAAAGTTAAAATTTTAACTTGATATTTTAAAGAATTGCTATTATAAAAACCTGATATTAATATAATAATTTTTTAAAAATTTATGACTTATTAGTATATATCAATAATTTTCCAAGATTTTTCAATAAAAACTAAATTCTTCAAAGTATTGCAAGATTACTCTTAAAAGTTCTTGGGTTTCGTCCCTACCAAAACAAGCACTACACAAGATTAATCCGACAGCTCCAATTAATCTGCCACTTCTTTCCTTTTGGCACTAATATTTAAGTCGATATGAGATCTCTAATTGAGTACATAGAGCTTCAAATTAGACTAAAAACCCCACCATGGCAATCCAAATATTTTTTGAAACCAAGGACGGGACAAGAAAATATGTGGTGCATCATCTTATAATTCTAAGATTTTAATCATAACGCATACATGACAAGGTCAATATCGGATAAAAGCATGCAGTTTTAAAGGTACTACAATGGCCTTTCTCACTCTCTGAAATTAAACAAGTGATCTGGCACTTAGATCATTTGAAAGCCCTAGGGGTCGATGGCTTTCCCATCGGCTTTTTCAAATATTTATGGGATTCCATCGGGTTATCTAGATCCTTATTTTTGGAAAGATTTTGAAAATGAGTTTTGAATAAATATTTAAAAATATAGATTTGGGATTAGATTCTTGAAAGTTATGGGTTTCGTTCTTCAAGAATTTGAGCGTTTCTTCCTTCTGTGAGCATGGATCAGATGATTCAAGGGTGCAACTTTTCATCTTTCGATTCCTCTGTCATACGATCCAACATACCTCGATTTGCTTTTCTAAAAATAAAAATGTGGTTGATGGTATATGTCAACACCAACACTAGAAAATATAGAAAACAAACAAAAATATAGAAATTAGAGATTAAACACACCCCAATAAATAAAATATAAATAAACAAAAGTAAACTTACTATGGACTTTGGTAGCCCTCCTAATGACTTTGATGAGCACAACAAATCTGTCAAAGTTGTCACAAGATTAAGACTCTATTCAGGTCTGATATAGTGAACCCAACGGAGCAATTGTAACACACCAAAATTTTAACCAAAAAATTTTTGAGAATTTTTTTTCTTCTAAAACTAGTAAAAACAACCTTTTTATTTGTGTTAAATATTTTGGGTGGGTTACTGTATGAACAATCATCACAACTGAACTAAAATACGAATAGCATTCACTATTAAAATTTAATTCAGTCTCAATAATTAAAAAATCATATTAGAGTATTTTCAATCTAAAATAACAATAAATATTTTTGAAAAACTATCCTCAAAAAAGAAAAAGATTGGCTCTCAACAATGTTGGAGCTTTCCACATTCGCTCTGCAGCTATACATCATACCTCACTTGAAAATCCATAAAATGGGTCAGACTCGTGAAAGCCTGTTTGGAAATAACGACACAGGTAAACCAAAACTAGTATACATGATCATATTTCAACAAACTCACATAATGATGCAGTCAATTATTCATTCAAATATACATATCGTCACAACGCATCACAAGAATATCATTTATAAATAGTTATAATCTTATGCATGATTAGATAAACGTAAATGCACTGACCATTCAAGGACATAAGATCTTTCATGCATGAGTGACTTTAATTGTTTTTATTTAGGTTATTGTTTTACGTGATGCATGCCATGCTTAACTAAATGCACAAACAATTAAGGTTATCATTTCTTAACCCTGTGGGTATTACGCAAACAGTACCTAGATCAAGATCATGACCATGACTTAGGAGGTACATTCAAACAATTTATGGTTATGCTCTAGACGGACATCTTTCACTTGTCCTGGGTGAGAGCTCCCAACACCTCTTTCCTGATGCATCAAACTTCTACTCATGTGTTTCGCGACCTACCACCCCACGACTAATGTGGAGGCATTTTCCTATTTTCGTGGCAGAGAAGGAGCAACCTTCCATGCTCAAAACAAGTTTCATGAAGTCGAAAGTACTACTTACCCTCTCATTATAAGCTCAATAGAATCAATGTTTACATGATTATGTCTATTATTTATCCATGCATATACAGAATGAATACAATTTTAGACCTTTAATTTGGGTTCATGAATGCAAAATTCAATGCCAAAGATACTATCATGCAACACATGCAATTATAACATATCAAACTCATTTATGCATTCACTTATAGGCATTGATCATGATTAACTATATGCATTTTTACAATATCAAATAAACACGTGATGCATAACACATGCACTTCAAAAGCAGTGTGCATTCAATCATGCACATGCAAAAATTTCTCTTTTCATGTCATGTTCCTTTAGGCACTTAGTACCTGCATAAACACAACATTATAGGTTGCATCTGCATGCTTATTTAGCATTTAAAAACATAGGCTCAAATCATATATTCACTGCATGTATTGCTTAACCAATTCATACATGGTTCGAGATTCGCTTAGGCCCATATCTGCTTTGTTGTTTCGACTGTGACAACTCTATTCACAGTCTAAGAAGTAAGTTTAAATTTTTACAAAATGTAACAAAAAACCTGACTTTTTCAACTTTGAACTCTCTTTTTGTTATTTTTTAGAGAGAGGGGTTGGGTAGGTTGGGAGTTAGAAGACGGGTTTAGTTGGAGAGAGACGACGGCAGAGGGAAAGAAGAAACTAAATGGGCTGCATCGAATGAAGGAAAACCTTGCAACTTTTTTAAAAAAATATTTTTTTCTTTTTCTTTTCTTAATGTTGGGGGCTTTATCTTTTGTAAAAGTATATATATATATATATATACAGTCTGGTAAAGACTATGCTCAGCACAGTTAAAAAAAATATATCTACACAGTCTGGTAAAGATTGTGCTCTACACAGTTTGGGTAAAGACTGTGCTCTACACAGTCTTTCTCTCTAAAGACAGAAGTATATAAAAAATATATAAAAGATATATTTTTTTAGTTTTTATAAATTTTTGTCCTAAAAAATGGACAAAAAAATACTCGATCAATGTTGACCGAGTCCAAAACAAGGACAAACTCGGCCTTTACTCGTTGACCGAGTTCAAATTGGCATTGACCAAGTCCGGACCGTGTCCGAAGCTACACCCGTGTTGGGGCGTGTCGCCTCGGGTGCGGTGCCTCCTTAGCCGAGTCCGTGTGACATAGATATTGAAGTTTTATTTTGTTTTTCTTTTAATAGGATTGACGCATTTCTCTCATCCTTTTTGAGCTTCTTCAAAGATTTAGAACAATGTGATTTAGAAAATGAACTTTTATTTTATATAATTCTACTTTCATTTGGCATCAGATAACTTGTTTGATGTTGTTTTGTATAAATTTCACGTATAACAGTCAGAGTCGTCTCAATTACATTATTATTCTCTGTTGCATAATCTACATTCTTACTTGTGTAGCTTTTTTTTCAGCTTTATGGTCTTCATGATGGTGGCAGTTCTTTTAATCCTCACTGGTCATCTGATTTAAGCATGTGCTCAACAAGGTTATTGCTGAAAATGGAATTGCTCTTCGTATATATTTAAATTACAAAAAATGAAGGTGCTGATGCAGTTTGTCATTGCTCTGGGATCTTCATTATCGGTTCTCAGCATGCACTAATGCAACTTCTATCTTGCTTTATGATTCATATTATTTTGATCAATCCTGTTACTATTGTAGCTTGTTTGTAAGGGAGTTTCTATACAAATTTTCAATCTCTATAGTGATTGGTTTTACTACTCCAAGGTTATACATGCAGTTTGATAAGTTTCATGACAACATTTCATGTTAAAAAGATGGGCTTTTAATGAGTCTTTCAGCCAGCTAGATGTGTGTGAACCTTATTCCTCTTTATGTTTGGTGAGTTTCAAACAAAAAGCAATCAATTGTTACATGGTTGCTGTTAGCTTACAGCATATTTACTCAGAACAACTTTTCTATAGGTTGCATTTTAAAGGCCTTGGAAACGGTAGGGCACAGCCTCTCTCTCTTATGATGTAATGAAAGAAGTGGAAGACGAAAAGACAAGAGCCACTAAAGCAGATTCACTATGTGCTCAACCACGAGTCCTTTAAGGACAATACAAGAAGCCTACAAGGGCTAATACACGAGAACAAAATATAAAAAATAAAGCTTTTATTGATGAAATGCTTAGTAAAAGCAATGGGAACAAAAGGGTGCAAACAACTCCTATATATACAAGTGATTGGCTGAGTGGGATGTAACTGTGTTTTTTCAATCAGCTGGATGATCTGCAGTCAAATGGAAGTTGTATGGACTCATAGTTTGACATTAGTGTAGTCTAATGTGGTTGCTTATCTATGTTTTCTGCATCTGCTAATGTTTTTTGTAGCAGGTGTATTGGGATCAGTGGACTGTAACTGTGTTTTTTCTATTCTCTATCCTCTGTTGCAGCAAGTGATATCTCATCACCTGCTATAGTACTATTATGCTAAAATTCACATGATTCACAAGATAAACAACAATGTCGCTAGCAAAAGTTAATTTGGATAGATAAGCCTATGAGAAGGTCTTAGAAACTATGACAAATCTGTCCATTAAGTTTTTTCTTAATATTTTTGCCTTTTTGTTGCCTGAAAAATTTAGGTGCCTTGGTTAAACTACTTGTGTAAGTTATCACTTGAAAAAATCATGTGCCATGTAAGTTGTTACCTCAAAAAATTCAATTGTTCGCTATGATTTTGACCAAACAAAAGAGTAAAACTGTCAAGAATAAAGTGAATTAGTCTCGCATCATTCAAATTTTTGGTACATAAACAGGTTTTTTATTAGGGTTTGAAAAATCAATATCCCATAATTATTGTTATCTTTCTATACCCAAAAAAGCATGTTTTTATCAGAAAGTTAACATAATTTTGTCAAAAAAGCATAATTCAACTGTAGATTCTTAGCAAATTGACCATATCAAAACACATCTATAGCGCCGGATTGCAGGACACTAGTTACACTGTACAAGTTAACACTCCCAACGCGAAGAATATGTGGATCGAATAATGGAAAGAGAGGTGCACCAAATTAAACACTTATGATGGTCTTTGTTACTGGTTTTTTGTTTTTTAATATTTTTGGCGAAGCCAAATGAACTTACTCGGTAGGTTGTGAGCCAAGTAGCAGGTCCAGTACATGGCTGGGAATGGAACCATTGACCCACATTTAGGGACAACATTGCAAGGTTCAAAGCAAACGTTTGGCTCCATGGAATCCCTGAATGTCCACAAGAGCATGGAAGACTGACTACTTTCCAGGCACACAATTTATGGTCCGTCAAGGTCTATGTTTCACTTACACTAACAGAATCATTGACTGGGTTTTACCTTGGGATCGAAACAGGTCCGGATATGGATCCGGTCTTGATTGAATCGACACTGGATCTGATCATTGAAAAGTGGCATAGCGTAGGGGTGAAAAATGGGTATGAAGCTTCAATCCTATTCCAAAGTAGATCTGACCTATAAAATCTGATATTCAGATAATCCATATCTGAATATGACAGATTTGGAACAAATAATTTGGGGTTGGGGCGGATCATTTTACCCTAAAAATTCATACAATCAGTTCCTTGTTTATTGGAGAATTTTTTGTACAAAGCTGAGGATAAGCATGATCATCTTCACTTGCCATTAGCTTTTTTACGTTTGACACAGTTCAAGGTGGTTCAAGCCAAAAGCTTGGATACCCCTTGAAATTGAACCGAATCATAGGACCCGAAGCTCATGGTCTTCCAACCACTTGATGAGCCTTTTAGTTTTAAGACAACAATTGTAGGCTGTAAATATGTTCAATTTACTAATTGACAGCAAGTCCTTTGAAGATACCCTAATTCCCAATTAATAGGGCAATCAATCGGTTCAAAACGTATAAGATGGGTGGTTCTACATTTAGGGTTTACAAAAAAGAAATGACGAAAATTAGGAATTGAGTCAGATCTGGACCAACCTCACCTATGCCAGAATTGGGCCCTGCTCCATTGTCCAGGGCTTAAGCCTGCCTGTTTTAACAAATGGATCTCCAAGCACGGTTTGTCTAATTGATCAGAAATGGTCATCAATGGGACTGGATCCAGACGGACTTTTGATCCAAACTACAAATTAGACATGCTACCCATACATGAATTTTAAAATAAGATCTACTTATATATTTAGATTGACTTCATATTTATGTTATTTTGGACTCAATCTGAATCTATTTAGATCCATGCATGTGTGGGAATATATACAACAATACAAATCAACCTATTTATGCTTATTTCCATGAAAACTCTAGTTTACAAACATTGTCAGAATCAGTACTACCATATAAAACTTCATATACGAGTTCAACTCTACTGCAATTTCAGTTCGGATCCATATTTGCAGCATTAAATTCAAGTTCGGATCCAGGTTGCTGGGATCCAGCTCATATATTGATTTTCCATTCTTTGTAATGCCAAGGGTATCTTTATGATTGTCTAAATGCAGAAAGTTTTCTAACATCCAGAATTTAAGGGAAAAGGATCTCAACCACAGGCTAGCAACTGATCACCTTATTAATACTTACCACGTGAAAACAACTTACCGATCTTCTCCTTGCCCTCCATTGTGTCTAGCAAAAGTGAAGGTTCTGCTTGGGAAGTAGAGCGATTCTTGGGAATTAAGGATTCCAAAATGCATTTGTTTTTCCGTTTGGCATGCATGTAAAAGCCAGTCAAAGAAAAAGAATCCAAATTCCTTTCAAATAAATTCCCTTATTTTTCCTACCAAATCCATTTTACCAATTTCTTCCAAGTATCTTTTGCCAAACAGATAAAGAAAAATGGGTACTTCAAAAATGTCCTTCATAATTTGCTTCCTATTACTCACGGGGGTCCATTGCAGTAGCACCACGGAAAGGAAGGTAAGTAATTGATGAGACTAGCTCAAATTTATTTCTCACAAGTAGGTAGCTAGTGAGTCAATTGGATATCATTTTGCCAATTTGATTATTTGGAAGTCATAAATCTCAAGCAATTATTGGTGGTTCACATAACTTAAGATTTTCTGTTGATACTTGACATAGATTAATCATTTCATATATTAAACTGTCTAACATTGGCAGTCATACATCGTGTACATGGGAGACGTGCCATCCAATTTTCTCTCAGACACGCATCATCACATGCTTGCATCTGTAACCGGCAGGTCGCTCTCTCTCTCTCTCTCTCTCTCTCTCTCTCTCTCTCTCTCTCTCTCTCTCTCTCTCTCTCTCTCTCTCTCTCTCTCTTTTGTTTCTCTCTCATCCAATATTCTGTTGGATGTATTTTGGTAATATTGAATTGTGAATGTTCTCCTTTCTCTCTCTCCCTCTCTCTCCCTCTCTAAATCCATCGACAGGTGCAGTCTATCATGATATATATTTGGAGTCTTGAAGATTTATGATTTTTGGCCATCAATTTTTCAAACATTATAAAAACCAACCATGTCTTGAAACCAAACACTACATGCCTTGATCCGTATAATACCAGGCACACAGATCTCATCTGTATGATCAAACTTTTAAAATAAAACAAAAAAAATTCATACAACCCTTATAACATGCTTCATTTAGCACTCTCTCTCTCTGTATATATATATATATATATATATATATATATATATATATATATATATATATATATATATATATATATATATATATATATATAAACCTAGCTTTCCCAAACAATCATGGCTGGTGCCACATGATGTTTTCCAACCAATCCTACATCAAAATGGTAGCAGTAGTATCTCAAATGAATGAGTTTTCCTATCAAACTTAAGTTTCTAAATTTTTTTTTGTTATTGATACTAAATCATAAATGTGTATACTATGAAAAAAGTTTCCACTCGTTCACAATTAATTATTGGCATTCCTTGAGCATGTGATGAGCAATTTGCTTTAATTTCATGAAATTCATTTTGGCAGCCATGACATTGCAAGAGAGACAATGGTCTACAGTTACAAGCGAAGTTTCAATGCATTCGCTGCAAAACTCTCACCGGAGGAAGCAAAAAGTTTAGCTGGTTAGTATGAAACACAAGTACATTGACTATTGTATACACAATCAATTTTTCCAACAGTTTAGCTTGTTTAATATACTATTACTTAATAATGTGCAGAAACTGAAGGCGTGACATCAGTATTTCCTAATTCCTATCACAAGCTTCACACCACAAGATCGTGGGATTTCATCGGCTTCCCTTTGAATGTAAAAAGGCAGCTCAAGTTTGAAAGTGATGTCATCATTGGAGTTTTGGACACAGGTAAGCATTAAAGGGTATTATGAATGTAAGCAATGGTTTGATTAGATATGAATAAGTTGTTCCTTGGCTTTCTAGCCAACTTGACCCAGTCACATTTGTTGCTCTTTTTATTTTATTTTATTTTGAAGGAGCTCTTCTTCTTCTTCTTTTCATAAAATTGATTCTTTTCAAGAAAATGATGCCATCTTTCCTCATATAAACATAGGTATCACCCCCCATTCACAGAGCTTTGACGACAAGGATCTTGGACCTCCTCCTGCTAAATGGAAGGGCACATATGAAAGATCTGAGCATTTTAGTGGGTGTAACAAGTATGCTCTCTCTCTCTCTCTCTCTCTCTCTCTCTCTCTCTCTCTCTCTCTCTCTCTCTCTCTCTCTCTCTCTGATTCATTCAAAGATTTACACTCCCAACCTTCAATAATTAAATTGACACAGCAAACTCATCGGAGCCAACTATTATAGAATAGACGGACCCTTCACGCAACTTCAACCCTCTGATATACTATCTACAGTTGACACTAAGGGTCATGAAACCCACACAGCATCAACTGCAGCTGGTGTCCAAGTTCCAAACGCAAGCATGTATGGGCTTGCTAATGGCACTGCGCGGGGTGCAGTCCCTGCAGCTCGCCTTGCTGCATACAAGGTATGCTGGGAAGACACTGGCTGCTCCGACATCGACATTCTTGCTGCCTTCGACGATGCCATCGCCGATGGTGTTGATGTGATCTCAATCTCCATAGGCGGCATGAACAATGGATACCTCGAGGATGCAATATCGATCGGGTCGTTTCATGCCATGAGTAAGGGAATTATCACGGTGGCGTCGGCCGGGAACGATGGCCCTGACCCTGGCATGGTGGAGAATGTGTCACCATGGATCCTTACGGTGGCGGCGAGTTCCATTGATCGGCAGTTCAGAACCAAACTTGCACTGGGCAATGGCATGCAGATTACAGTATACCTTTGGCTCTTCACTAAAAATTTTCTTCACAATCTTGTTTTCTAGCTAGGTCGCTTGTTTTAGCTTATATATTAAGTTTGTTAATTTGGTTCTTCTTTTTAAAATGACAGGGCATATCATTAAATACTTATTCCCCGAATAAGAAATATTACCCACTCATCACTGGGGCCCAGGCAGGAAGCAGTTCAGGTGGCTACGGGCCATATCCAACGTAAGAACAACTGCATACTTGTATAGTCTTTGCATTCCTCGGGAAAGTTCAAGATAATTTTTAGAAATTCTTGGGGTTCGTTTGCGCGTGTAGTGTATATATATATATATATATATATATATATAAAATCTCACGTACTTCTTAAAAGAATTCGCTACAAGAGGCAATCCTTAGGTTTTTGACCATAGAGATCTGATCCGTACGGTTATATTTGTCAAAAAATATTTTTCAAAAGTGGGTTGAAGATTCGCACCCTATAAAATGTCTGCAATAGGATTATAGCTTGTACTCATGATTTCTTAACAATTTGTTTGCAGTTTTTGTGATCAGACTCTAGATCCCAACAAGGTGAAAGGGAAGATTGTTCTTTGTGATTTGGTAAAAGGAGACCTTGACTCTAGTGTTAGGGACATTGGAGGGGCTGGAATCATCTTTCAGAGTTACAAAAGCCAAGACGCAGCTTTCCCTTTTGCTCTACCAGCAGTTTTAGTGGATACCAACAAATCAATGACAATAAATGATTACATCAATTCCACTAGGTAAGTAAATTGAAACTCGATCTCCTCACTTAAATTCCTGACATGGGTAACGGTTACAATGAAACCTTGAAGTGAGAGGCTTCCATGCATTGACCACCACCACTATACAATCATCTTCACTCCCTTTTTGCGCAATTGCGTAGTTGTTGTTGTTGTTGCGCGGTGGCGTGTATCATAGGTGACGATCCTTCTCTGTCAGCCTACAGCTCCTTCCTTCTCGGTTGGGCCCCTAACCTTGTTCATCTTGCTAATTCCAGAGGAGGATAGGGTTATTTGTGACACAAACCTATCCTTGAATTGCATAGAATCCTGCTAACCTACTACTTTTCACAAGAACATTTTTGCTTGTCAAGATAAACACTATAACTATAAGATCGATCATAGGCTTCGTACCAACGTCGATGGTAATGTACTACTTGCATATGTACTTGTTATGCTTTTATCTTTAATTCTTCTGTCTTTTCTTTTACCGTGGGTACCATAATTCATGTCATTTGCTCACCAGTTTTCTTTCTTGTCACGTATGGAGAAAATCTAGGCATTGAAGCTCTCTTCTATATTAAACGTTAAACACCCATGTCTTCTTACTGGAAAGTGACTGTTAGTCTAATATTTTGGATCCACATCAGTAGCAATATAATTTTATGTGGCTTCATCTTGTTTCTAATTTTTTTGAAGAAAATAATTACATTGTTATCTTGTGACTGCTCGGGTTGAACTAGACTAAAGTACACTTAGTAGTGAACCAAATTTTTTAGAAAAGTTTTTTGTCAAGTGCTTTATCTAATATGGCATGTAGGTCATGTCTAAGAGACAACATACTTTAGGCTTTCATGCTTATCTGAGATAACTGTAAACTCTAATATCTCTTTATAATTATCAAAGACAACAAACTCTTCCTTTACATGCTCCAAAAACTACGCCCATGAATCCTTTGACTCCTTATGCACAACTATAAATACTACAAAAAAATAACTTACTACAAGAATCAATACTATGAGCCGACAATAATATACCCATGTATTTCATTTAGGAATGTATCATCTACCATAAGAACTGAAGGGCATTCTTTTAAAAACCCATCGATGCATGGATGAAAGGATAATAATAGGTACTTAAATCAATTTTTTCGATTGATCTAAATATACCTTAGTAATAATTGGTTAGCTTTAATTAAATGATCCAAATAGGCAAAAAGCATCCTAAAGGACTCTTCGAATGAACCATATAGTGACTCCCTCATCTATTCCTATCCACGTCATGCTTGTTTGTAAGTAATCTCAACACCTTCCTTGTGATTGATGTCATTCATGGTTTCTCTTGGAGTTATCTTTGGGTTATCGTACATGCGTTTGTGAATAACACTTAAAATATATTTGAAAGATAATTTTTCTACTATAAGGTTGCCCAATGATTCACCACATGTATGCTCACTTTCAAACTTCTTCACTTGAAAGAATGTTACTTTGCATCTTTGTGCAATGAATCTTTTAGTGGCAATCAATCATATTTTGTAGGTTCTTTCTCGTGCATGCAATAGTAACTGTTATTGTAACTCTTTATAAATTTTATTTTATAGTTATTCCCCATCACATGATCCTTTAAACACTTGTAACAATGCTGAAGATCATTAAATCTTTTGCCAAAAGCAATTTCTTGATCGTTTGATCTAGTTGTTAGCCATTGAAAATGTTTGCAATCATTAAGTTTTTCGTTATGCAACTCATCATACAACTAAAATGCCTCTGCTTCAATGATTTTCTATTCTTCTTTATTATATGAAAATTCTTTAAACAAGAACATGTTCAACCATGTCTCATTAGTGTAAAAATATAAAACAATTCTACTGTCTAACAAATGCTCATATAACTTAACAATCATTGCAAGAGTTTGACTTTTCAATTGTCATTTATGCAACATTTTCACCCACCATTATTTGTCCAATGTCATCAGTGTCTTGGTCATTTCATATCGTTTCATCATCAATAACATCTGATTCTCCATTGTCTATGTCATCGCTACTGCCACTAATTGACTACTTCATTGCATAAACTAAATCAAAATTCATCGTATCTATCATTTTCTTTACTTTTATGCATGCAATATTCCTATATTTTTAACTTTCAAGATTAATCATAAAAAAATAACATTTATCATCACACCTACATCTTAAGCAAAAATTATAAAGTCCAACAACTTGTACCTAGTTTTGTCATCTATCATGATAGGTTGGATGTCATCTACATTACTGCGCCGAATATCATTGGCATCCTGTGTGGTTCAACATCAATTGTTCGTGAAAGTTATTCATTGTCTTTACATCAAAAATCTATATCCCTAATCGATTCAACCAACTGCATGCCCTCTGGAGCTCAATGTTTGGGACATCAATATCATTCACTGTTTGAGACAGTTGGATGTTCGCCAAAGGACTAAGCTCTATCGATGGTGCTTGAGATAGCTAAACATTCTCTAGACGATTCTAATCATTTCATTCACAAGTGGCATATTCTTCTTTAGGTGTAAGAGCAACTAAGTAAACAACACCACTAAAGAACATCGATTGTATATCATCATCATCCAACATATCCATCAATATATATTGGCTATTTAGGTTCAGAGAAAAACTATATTGAAGGATCATTGACTCTTTCACATATCTAGATTTATGAGACATCAAAGCCACAATTTCCTTATAGCTACTATTTTTGGAGACCACTATAGATCTCCAAGTAGGGTGATCAGTGCTATGATAGTGTACTCTAACCCTTTCAAAGACCATCATTAATTGCCTACAACAACCACACAACATATAATGCATCTAATGAAAATAACATATGAGAAAAAATCATCCATATATATTTATATACATTCAATTAACATAATTACCTACAATAACCGCTTTGAAACCCCTATTCAATGTTGTACACACTAAACCCTAGCCCCATTACACTAACAAAAAAACACTAAATCTTAACTAAAGTAAAAACAAACATAAATACACATGGGGCTATTAAATGCTCACATTTTGATCTAACCTGAGAAGTTGATGAGAAGGATATCAAAACCTCATCAGAATGCAATAATTTTTTTTATAAGAATCACCACAATTTTACAAGAATCACCGCAAGAGAAGATGAAAATGCTGAGGGTTCTAGAGAAAAAAGGTTAGGATTCTTCTAAAAACAAACAAGAAAAATAAACAAAATGAATACAAATGATTTTATATATAATTCAGCAAACATACAAATGTAAGAAAATTCACATACCAAAAATTTGCGCAGTTCTCTCTTATTTATCGATCTACTTGAGTTGCTTAATTGAAATCCGCACATTTCTATGTGAACTTCCTACTATATATGCAAAGTTAATTTGTGATGTTTTGACCAGAAAGAACTTTACTATACATGCAAATTTAGTTAAATATTTGCAAAGTTACGATATATTAACATGGGGTTCACACTATATCTCGAGAATTTCATGTTATATATTCGAATTTAGTATGATATTTACAATGTTTCAAGGTTTCAATTTAACAGGAGGTTCACAAATTTGGTTATGCAAACTTCGTGAGGTCCACAAAAAAATCGTGTGAAACTATCTTTAAGTGAGAGGGTGCGATATCTTGAGAGCATATCGATATATCATGGGAACCTCAGGAGATCTACTATGCAAAGGTTAAAATGATCATTTTAAAGCCAAATGTTTGTAATTTTAGACATCAGGTGAATTTTTTAAAATTATAGGATTTTTTGGAAAACACATAATTTTTGTCATACAATATGGTCATTATACAAAAAATATTTAGATAACTATATTCGACCTCTACAAGTTTGAGTTTGGTCATACATCATTCTTGCACTTCACCAACCATGCAAAGAAAAAACTAGATCAATAAAAAGGGGTAATGCTAGACCTCTGCCCCATGCATCTACCAGTTTGTGTGGTTCACCGGTTCCAATATCTTGCTTGCTATTTGCCTGGTGTTGTGGATTAGATCAAATAGCCCTTTGGGCAATCTGGCACATCCCATTCCAATCCACTTGGTTTTCGGTATGACCAAGTGGCTAAAGGAATTGGTACACACACACACACATATATATATATATATATATATAATATTTGGTGCCTTTGAAGGCACCAAATTATATAGAACTATAAAGCTGAAAATAATAGGTTCAAACTTTATCAACTCAATTTGTCCACATAGATATGTTAAAAAAGGTTTGTTTGCTAAGGGTCAATATATATATCTATCTATATATATATATATATATATATATATATATATATATATATATATATATATAGAGAGAGAGAGAGAGAGAGAGAGAGAGACTACCTCTAATAAGGCAAATAGCAGCAGGGATGTAAACGGTTCGGATTCGGGGGTTGGATCTAAGCATTACCAAGTTCGAGTTAATTGGTTTTGGCATAATCGTGGGGCCCCACCCAGGGTTTTCCTCACTTGGGCTAGGGTCCCTCATCATTAAAAAAAAGAAGAATTTTTGATGTATTATAGACTGTTAAAATTCTCCTTATATAACGTTATTGGACGATCCAAAACTTATGTTTAACTAAACAAACCATAACAGATCATATCCATAGGGATTGATCCACGAAATAATCATGAAAATATGAAAAAATGGTCTGTTTCTACAGAAGTACGGTACAATCAAGGGTAGCAATATTAATATTATTTCTCAAAGGCAAACTGGGGTTAAGCAGACCCTACCAGTTTATTAGAAAACAAGTCACTCTACAAGGATATACAACACAAACTATACATCATTGAGAATGGGGTGTCAGTCCAGGGGCAAGGTAGCATTTTTTTTACAAAATTTGAACGTTTAAGGTTCTGATTTAAAATACTGACAGGTTTAATTAGAAGCAATCTTATCTTCCTGCTTTTCTCTTTATTTATTCCGTGCAAATAAGAGAGAGAGAGATCTAGTGGGAATGTGGGATTCAATTCAAAGATGCAACTGTAACTAGGATCCATATGGTTGAGAGCCTTACATCAAAAATTATGAACCTTATATCATACAGTACAGCCAATTTTGCGCATTCAAAAGTGGATTGGGCATATGGATTTAAGAAAAAAAAAAGATAGTTTGACCCTAAAGATGAGGTTGAAAATAAGCCCTTACAGATCTGCCGCCACCTAGCATGTCACCAATCGTCCTCCAGTAATGTCCTTTGCCGCATCTACAAATTTCTCTTAGTTGTGAACAACTGGCAGCCTGCACAAGGAAAACTTGATTTTAGGGTTACATTATGGATCAAAGTAGTACGAAATTTCCATTTGCTTCACACTATAGTCTATGGCTGATAAAAAACATGCATTATGGTGAACTATGCTACGGAAAAGCAAATTACACCAATAAAATTTAATAATCATCATTTTACCAATTCAAATATTTAACATGTTAATATATGTCGGTGTCATCTAAACCACCAATTTCTGTAAATTTTTTTTTTTAGAATGTCATCTGATAATATGAATCACATGTTGGGTATAAATTATTCCATACCCATCACATCCGAGTTGCTGGCATTAGGATACTAAGTGGGTCCCTCACCAACTTGGCTCCAACACGTGTGCCAAATGTTAGGGTGTCTTAGCCCTCACTAGGGCATGTGTTAAACAAGTTGGTATATTTTGCCGTGGAGTGATGAAAGCATGTTAAATGAAATATACTAAATGAAACATGCTAAACGAGTTTTTTGGGTTTTTCAATCCTATTTTTAAGGATTCTGACACCATAGATGGGTTCGGCATGTTTATTCACAAGGAAAAGATACTTGAATCATATGTTCTTAATGGGAAAAAAAAAATTAGCATTTAAAAAATTTATGAAGATTTTGGACCATTGATTTTTTTTTCAAACCATATAAAAACCTATCAAAACATTGAAATTTAATGTTCCACGAGTCGTTCCCTATAAAATCAAGGGCGTATGTCTCATCTTTATTGAAAAAAAAAAAAAACCATGAGACGGGACAATGGGGAGGAAGGGGCCTAGTCAGAAATCTAAACTAGCGTGGGCACATATCGGGTGTCAACTGATCAGACCTCCGTCAAAATGGGTGAGTCCAAAACCGGCGATCCGACTATGAAGTGTCAGTGTCAAGTCTGTATTGGGATTTGATCGAATCTTTTTATAAAAAAATCATACTTACACAATGAAACCCAATCCATACCTGGTAAAGTTTTTTTAAGTTTTTACATTGAAAATTTGTGAATCTTAATAGGAACTCGAGTTAGATCCAGGTGTGGTATAAAATTTCATAAATCATATCCAACCCATTTAATTATGCCTTATGGGGCTGACCGGAATTGTTAATTGAACCCCTTCCTTTGTTACCAAACCGTGATCCTACTAGATCCATACGGGGCAGGATCGGGTCATACCCGATCTGTAGACACACCTAGGCACAGGCACTATGAATGTATACGGTGCAGGTGCAGGTTCAGGTTGGATATGAACTGACCAAACCCATCTAGTCGGGTTTGGTGAAATAAATTAAATCTGATTGAAAACTCATGGTTGCGGATTCAAATTCAGTTTTTATAGATGATCTAATTGAATCCTTGACATATTTCAAAAAGTTAACACTAAAGGGATTTGAACTTGAGACTTAAGGTAAAAAAATATCTTTTAATTAATTTATATAACCACATACTCATTCGTAGACTTGTAATAAATAAATATATATAATTTTCTAATATCCAATAAAAATATCTAAGGTGAGCACTGTCAACACTGACCCGAAACCCTGGATATTTTTAGGTCAGGCCTAGCTTTGCACCTGTGAGGAGGTATTTGGTATCCTTGTTGGGAAAGAAATCCTTAGATGGTGATAAAAGACAGCATTAAGAGAACACACTCATTCAACGTAGTTGGGAGAAAGAGACCCCCTACATCCACGATTCCCTCACCCACTCAACTGTGAATCATGTGGGGGGAGGTTCCCTTATATTTATATTTTGATTACACATGACAGTTGGAGAGGATATTCTTCCCTCCTACAATTAAGGGATTTACATAACCACCTTTGCTAACCATTCTATATTTGTCATTCAAATCTTCAACCGACTCCTTGAATCTAGTTTTCTTTTGCATTCTTGCCTTTGCTGTTTGGATAGTGGGTCCACTCCTAGATGCACGTTGATCATCAACATGGCTAACATCCCTCCTCAAACTCAAGAGACTAGGGAGGGCATTGAGTTTGGTCCGGAGAGGAAGAAAACATTGAGCTGGAAGGGCCTTTGTAAAAGGATCTGCAAGCTGATAAGAACTGAAAATATGTTTGACAAGAAGTTGTCATGACACAACTCTATCTTTGACAAAATGCATATCTATTTCAACATGTTTACTCTTTTGATGAAACACAGGATGTGCCGACATATATGTGGCACTGACATTGTCACACCAAAGCACTGGAGTAGCACCAAGAGTAACTCCCAAATCTATTAGAAGATATTGTATCCAAGATAGCTCAACAGCAGTATTAGCGACAGATCTGTACTCAGCTTTTGTGGAGGACCGAGTGACAGTACGTTGTTTCTTCGAGCTCTATGACACAAAATTTGGACCAAGATAGATGACATACCCTTTAGTGGATTTCTGATCATCTGTGCAACCAACCCAATCAACATCTGAATATACATTAAGTTGAAGATTGTTAGACAGTCAAAAAAGAAGACCATAGTGAACAGTGTTCTTAATGTATCAGAAAACCCATTTGACAGTACTCCCATGGGCAACAATGGGAGTGTGCATGAATTGACAGACTTTGTTAACAACAAATGACAAGTCTGGGCGGGTGACGGTTAAGTAATGCAAGGCACCAACAACTTGTCGGTACAAGGTGGTGTCATGGAATGATGCTCTTTTATTAAGCACTATGGAAGTAGAAAGAGGAGTCGACATGAGTTTCACTCCAAGCATTCCAATTCTCTGTAGAATTGGTGTGAGTTTTATGAAAGTGTTTTTAAAACAAATTTTTTAATGAAAATCAAGTGAAAGCCATACTCCAAAAATCTAAAAACCGGCTCGCATAAGTGGTGGAGTCCGGGTCGAACTCAGAGAACGGAAAATACTTTATATTCAACACACAATCTATACTATGCTTTATTGCCAAAAATAAAAAAAAATAATTAAATAAATAACTAAGAGAGTACTGCCCTATGCAGAGGGCTTAAACAAAGGAATAAATGGTTTTATTACAACCCAATTAATAAAGAAATAAAATCCTAATCTAAAAGAAAGAGAAAAGTCTTCAGTGCTCTGAGGCTTTTCTAGTCTTGAATTGCTTTGCTTCACTTTATGCTTCTCTATATCTATGTGTAGGTCATGTTTTTTTTTGTTGTCTGAGGGCTTGAGGAGACCCCATAGGATACTTTTAGAGCACAAAAAGAGCTCTCTCGCACGTCCAACGCTTCTCTGCAAGAAACAAAAATACACAACGCAACAGAAACAAGAGCTCTAAACTAAATCTAAACAAAAAAATCAACAAAAAGAATCAAACTACACTCCATGACAAAATAGCATAACAAACTATGAAAAACAGTACTTTACGTTAACTAAATCACAACTAACAATGTAAATTAATCTATGGAATAAGCGATCAACTGAATTAATTAACTAACACAATACCTAGAGCAACTATGTAACTATGCAAATAATAAAAATTAAACTACATATGTAGAACAACCTAAGAAGTAAAATAATAAATTAGAACATCTATTGCAATAAACAACCTACTCTGAAACATGATGCGTAATCTAATATGCAGCAAAACGTTAAGTGATACTAACAGAAACCTAAACAACATGAACTAAAAAATTGGCATGTATACTGACTCAACCTAATATAATTACTTTATACTATCTTGCAAGCTTAATTTTTAAAGCAAAGACTAACTTTATTAAAATATTAACCCTATGAAATACCTACAGCTATGGGAAAAACTAATTAACTACCAACATAATAGAATAAATAAATACAAATCTATGCTACGTTATATGTTGGAAACATCTAATAAAAAAAAACTAAAAAAACTAAAGGACATCTAATAAAAATGTAAAAACTGAGATTCGATATGTTGATGACGACCGACTGATAACTAAGAAACACTGTCACAATGCTAAAACGTTAGTGAAGAGCAGCTGAACAAAACAAAGAAAAACATTAATATTCTAATGGAGAACAACTGAGTCTAATGATGAAAACAAATACCGACTGAATACACAAACTAACATGCAATTTATGAACTAAACAAATCACACGCTCATGCCATATATATATATATATATATATATATTTAAATACACAGACAAATAAAGCGCGCATATTATGAACTAACATATATTTTTGTTCTTTTCTTTTAGCAATAGTTGAAGACAGTTACGTTGGACTAAATGCAAATGCAATGAATAACAAAATGAAACAACTAAACTATGTTATATGAAGTTGATCCTAACCCTAAGCTGAATGCAAACATGATGCAAGATGAGAAACAAAACAAATCCAACGATATAAAAAACAATGATGCAGAAAAATGTAAAGAGAAGGGAAGAAGAAGCTCACCTCGCGGATCGCTTTCAATGGACGGGTTGAGAAGAGAAGGTGGTCAATCCAGCTGCATCCATGCTTCCCTGACGAAGAGGAAGAAGTTGTCGATGATGAAAGGGTTTGAAGCTTGAAGAAAAAGAAGAAGAAGAAGAAGAGAATAATAGAGAAAGAAATCAGCAAAAGAGAGAGGGAACAAGAGAGAGAGAGAGAAGAGAGGGGCAAGAAGGAGGGGGCATAAACTCTAAACCTAGAAAAATGTGTTTCAGCCCTTGAACATAACTATTTATATTAAAATATTAGGTTAAGCACATTTTTCAAAAAGAGTCTGATAGTTTTTCAATAATTTTCAAAAAAGGGTCTTTTGAAAAACGTGTTTCCTAAAACATACATTCCTAAACTAATTAAAACTTTTACTTAAACCTTTCTAAACTAATTCAAACATTCATTAAAAAATCTTAAACTAAATTAAACATTGAAAAATGCAAGGCCACTTTGAAAAAAAATACAATTTTTTGATAAATTCAATTTTAATGCAGATTCTCGAAACTAATGATAAAAATGGGTTTTTAAAGCAATTTTAACCTGGATCATGCATAAAATTCCAAATGTATGCATGATCAAATATCCCCATGCATATCATTTGCTAGTCCTTGAGCAAACTGAAGTAAAAAATAAAAATGTTAAACTAGTTAAAGCAAAAGCCTAACTCACTTTCGTAGGAATCATGACTGCATTTAGCATATGCAACAAGCTCTTTAAACCCCTGGGTTACTCCAGTGGACGAGTAAGGTCTCGTGAGGGTTTGCAGTGATGCTACCTACAAACATCTCTGTCATGCATGCTTAGAAATTCAACTTTAAACATCATTAGGCAGTTAAGGAGTTTATTTTTGCAAATATTTCATGTCATTGCATTATCAAAACATGATTAGAGTCTTTTATCTGCCACCATAAAATAAAACCTTTTCTTTTACTTTTCTAAATAGCATAATCATTTATGTTTCATTCTCAGAAAATCATATATATATATATATATATATATATATATATATATATATATATATATATATATCATTATTTACTAATCCTCACTCATATGTTTTTTGCATAGGTTTTCTCAATATTTGTTTTTAAGCAGTGAACTTTTTCCTTTTATGTTTTTTCTTTTTCTTGATTTTCAAATTTTTACACTTTTTTTTCTTTTTTTGTTGAGCACTATTTTAAATTTTCAATTTTTGTGACTCGTGTAACGAGCTTTGAGTTAGTGACTCCCAGGTCAGACGACCTTAGGGCACCAGATACTAAGTACCCCTCAGTCTTAATCGCTCAAGTAACTAGACCTTCAATTTTTATAGTTTTACGTATAACTTGCTTCTTTGTCATGTGCAATGTCAACATCTATTAGGCTCTGTATAAAGTTTATGTAATGAGATTTCGGGCCGGTGGCTCCCAAATCAGATGACTTTAGGGCACCGGGTGTAAACACCCCTTAGGCTCTACTTGCTCAAACAAAATAGGCCACAGATATCAACGTAGACAATGAAGTGATTTCCTTCATTATCCTTTTTGACATAAAACTCCAACACTTTAACTTGTATCTAAGCCCAGCTATTGAGAAATACAAAGAGATCAAACAACTAAACATGTACTCTTTTCACTATTTGAGCTCAAAACTGTAATGTTGTTCATTTGCTTAGTTTTTCAAAAATAAAATTGTGCATATTCATACTTGTGATTCAAAATAAACTTTAACATGCATCTATCGCCATTTCTTTGAAATTCACATAAATAATCATATTTTTCTATATCCATGTCAGAAAAAAAAATTATGGGCCTTAAAATTCCTCTAAAAATATTAGATTATGTAAAACATTTATATAAGTTCAAACTCATTCCTTAAAACCCCATTTTTTATGAGTTGTCATCAAAAGTGCAAGTACCAAGACAGAAAAAGTCTGGGTGTGCAAACTACACCCTCCCTTATGCTTGAATGACATTGTCCTCAGTGACACTTTCCCCATGCTTGTATGAAACTGAGTGAATGCATATGAAAACAAAAATAAATGAGAAAAAAGGAGTAGAAGTCACCTGATCCACACTGTGGAACCTTATCTGATATGACATATAGATGGTTTTGCAGAGGTTCCACCTGTCTACCTGTTATGCAACTCATAAAAATACAAAAATACAATGCATACATGCTCTATCATTCACACTCATGAAAAAAAATAGAAAAATAAAAGAAACTACTAAAACTACTAATAGTATAACATAAATATGGTTTGTCTCCCATAAAGTGCTAAGTTTTACGTCCTCAGCCAGATGGATCTCTGGAGACCCTTCATCGTTCATGAGATCAATGGATATGAGGTCATGCTCAATCAGGGACTCTAAGGAAAATGATGTCATCTGTGACATTGCACACTATGTTTCTTCCAACTCTACCCCTATGGACCCTACAATGACTATCTAGACTAGAAAGAAGAATGAGACCAGTCTTTGCATGAAGGCTATTTTCAAAAGATGGAGAGTCATAAACCAAACATCTATCACTATAAGCAGCGTCAAACAAGAGGGGGTTGATGTGAACCTGCTTGAACATGTCAAGCATTTCATGCATGTGCGCCCCCTGCTTGCCAAAGTTAGTTGGTTTGGCTAAGGCTTGAGGAAAAGGGGCACGGGGGATATACGAAGGAGGCACAGGCCGTGGGCCCTACTCATTCTTCTTGGGCCTGGTGGAGGAGATCGGTTGGTTAATAGGTATGGCAGTGGGCTCGCCAGTCGACTTCTGAGTAGGGTGGAATGCCTTTCCACTCTAAAGGGACATAACAGAGTTAACCTGCTCATGGTGGGACTCTGTGAGGTGCAGACCGTGAGACATGGGTTATTTGCCCTTCGGGTTGACAACAGACTGACTAGGGAGGCTTCCCACGCTTCACATGCTCAAGGCCTTAGCCAACTGTCCCATCTGAGTCTCTAGCTTCACTATCGATTGCGTGTGGGAACTGAGATTGGCTTTAATATCAAAAAGGGCCTCAAGCAGCTTCGCTTGAAAAGATGGGCTCGGTGTGGGCTCCTGAGGAGAAGGCAATCTAAGTTGGGGGTTGGGTTTGTGAAAATATGGGATGTGGGTAACCTTGTGGGAGGTTACCTTGTCTATGCTATGTCTGGGGAGGCATCTGGGGTGTCTCTTGTGAATTTATCCATGCAAAGTTGGGATGATTTCGCCATTCTGGGTTATAGGTGGGTCAATAAGGATCGTGCACTGGTCTGGCAAAACCTTAGGCAACATTCACTTGCTCCTAAACGAATTCAGGATAGAGTGGTACTGTCAGACACTTAGAAACAAAGTGTGTAGGGCTAACGCATAGCTTGCACACTTTTCCTATTGGATTTAACGAAGCTGGGTTGGCCAGTAATTAATCTACTTTCCTAGTCAACTGGTCTACTAATTTTTGAAGTAGATTAATTACTGCTAACCTTCAGGATAGAATTTTTGCAGTTGGGTACGTTCATCCCTAAAATTATTGATCTGCACCGTAGAGCAGATCTTGAGGAACTC
The DNA here is from genome assembly GCF_984573655.1 of Nuphar pumila. Lineage (NCBI taxonomy): Eukaryota > Viridiplantae > Streptophyta > Magnoliopsida > Nymphaeales > Nymphaeaceae > Nuphar > Nuphar pumila. The sequence continues at coordinate 59,280,931 of NC_143251.1, read as the reverse complement.
ATCAAGATGATGGTAGGGGTCTTCGTTGCTCAGACCATAAAAAGATGGCAACATTTGTATAATGCTAACCTTAATCTCAAACTGGGGTGCTCCTACAGCGAGCCTCGCGATGCAGGAGGTAGGAGTATATTCATTGAGAATGAAATACTCCCTCAGGGGATGGGTCAACTACTAATTTTGGGACATGGGGCCGGATTGACAAGCTCTCTTAAGGGACTCGGGGTTCTTAACAAACTCAACAAGCTCGGGGTCAAGCGAGCATCGCCCTTGCATGCACCTTAGAGTAGATCGGTGCAACAACTGTCCTAAGACACTGGTTTTCTACCTACCTAACATGCAAAGCTGCCAAACCATAGCAAACTATAAGGCAGGTAAAGAGAAAAGTAACTAGAAAGCAGGAAACAAAACACTGCACACTTGCACCTAACATATATTTTGTGAAAATTTAAACTATGAACATGATACCAATCATGCGCAGTCACCTCTAAGTGTATCCTAATTGGTGGGTCATGCAAGAAAGGTAAGCTGGTATCTACGGTATGCAAACGCATGGTTTTAAACCTAAATACTGAAAAGAAACTAAACAATCCTAAATATGAAGAAGGAAAAGTAAACTAAGCAGTCCTAGATAATAAACAAAAAGTAAACTAGTAACCTAAGTAAACGTGAACAAACAGTGGCAATAAAGTGAATACTCATATTAATCATCGTTTCTCAACAACGATGCCAAAATTTGGTGTGAGTTTTATGAAAATGCTTTTTAAAGTAATATTTTTAATGAAAATCAAGTGAAAGCCAAACACCAAAAATATAAAAACTAGCTCGCATGAGTGGTGGAGTCCAGGTCAAACTCAGGGAATGGGAAATACTTTGTATTCAACACACAATCTATACTACGCTTTATTGCCAAAAAGTAAAAGAACTAATTAAATAAATAAATAAGAAAGTACTGCCCTACGTAGAGGGCTTAAACAAAAGAATAAATGGTTTTATTATAACCCAATTAATAAAGAAATAAAATCTTAATCTAAAGAAAGAGAAAAGTCTTCGGTGCTCAAAGGCTTTTATAGTCTTGAATTGCTTTGCTTCTATTTATGCTTCCCTCTATGTCTATGTGTAGGCTATGTTTTCTTTTGAGGGCTCCCCGAGGGCACTTCTGAGGGCTTGGGGGGACCTAAGAGGGTACTTTTAGGGCACGAAAAGGGCTCTCTCGTACGTTCAACGCTTCCCTGTAAGAAACAAAAACACACAACATAGCAGAAACAAGAAATCTAAACTAAATCTAAACAGAAAAATCAACAAAAAGAATCAAACTACACTACAGGATGAAATAGCATAACAAACTATGGAAAACATTACTTTATGTTAACTAAATCACAACTAACAATATAAAATAATCTATGAAATAAGTGATCAACTGAATTAATTAACTAACACAATACCTAAAGCAACTATGTAACTATGCAAATAATAAAAATTAAACTACATATATATAGAACAACCTAAGAAGTAAAATAATAAATTAGAACATCTATTGCAATAAACAACCTACTCTAAAATATGATGTGTAATCTAATATGCAGCAAAACGTTAAGTGATACTAACAGAAACCCAAACAACGTGAACTAAAAATTTGGCATGTATACTGACTCAACCTAATATAATTACTTTATACTATCTTGCTAGCTTAATTTTTAAAGCAAAGACTAACTTCATTAAAATATTAACCCTATGGAATACCTACAGCTATGGGAAAAACTAATTAACTACCAACATAATAGAATAAATAAATACAAATCTATGCTACGTTATATGTTGAAAACATCTAATAAAAAAACTAAAAAAACTAAAGATGCTATCTGTTGTAGGATGTCTAATAAAAACGTAAAAACTGAGATGCTATATGTTGATGAAGACCGACTGATAACCAAAAAATGTTGTCACAACGCTAAAACGTTAGTGAAGAGCAGCTGAACAAAACAAAGAAAACGTTAATATGCTAATGGAGAACAATTGAGTCTAATGATGAAAACAAATACCGACTGAATACACAAACTAACATGCAATTTCTGAACTAAAAAACCACACGCTCAGGCCATATATAATTTTTTTTTAAAATACACAGACCAATAAAGGATGCATATTATGAACTAACATATATTTTTGTTCTTTTCTTTTAGCAATAGCTGAAGACAATTACGTTGGACTAAATGCGAATGCAATGAATAACAAAACAAAACAACTAAATTGTGTTATATGAAGTTGATCCTAACCCTAAGCTGAATGCAAACACGATGCAAGATGAGAAACAAAACAAATCCAACGATAAAAGAAACAATGATGCAGAAAAATGTAAAGAGAAGGGGGAGAAGAAGAAGCTCATCTCACAGATCACCTCCGATGGACGGGTTGAGAATAGAAGGTGGTCAATCCAGCTGCATCCACACTGCCCCGACGAAGAGGAAGAAGTTGCTGATGATGAAAGAGTTTGAAGCTTGAAAAAGAGGAAGAGGAAGAGGAAGAAGAAGAGGAGAATAGTAGAGAAAGAAATCGGCAAAAGAGAGAGAAAGAACAAGGGAGAGAGATAAGAGAGGGGAAAGAAGGAGGGGGCGTGAACTCTAAACCTGGAAAAACGTGTATCAACCCTTGAACATAACTATTTATATTAAAATATTAGGTTAAACACATTTTTCAAAAAGAGTATGATAGTTTTTCAATAATTTTTAAAAAAAGGTCTTTTGAAAAACGTGTTTTTTAAAACACGCATTCCTAAACTAATTAAAACTTTTACTTAAACCTTTCTAATTAAACATTCCTAAACTAAATTAAACATTAAAAAATGTAAGGACGCTTTGAAAAAAAAACACATTTTTTTGATAAATTCAATTTCAATGCGGATTCTCAAAACTAACGATAAAAATGGGTTTTAAAGTGATTTTAACATAGATCATGCATAAAATAAGATGAATAAAATGCCAAATGTATGCATGATCAAGAATATCCCAAGCATATTTTTGTTGAGAAAGAAGAAGTCCATAAGGTGGGCGAGTGACCTCTATTCCCAGGAAAAAGCTCAGATCTCCAAGATCCTTCAAGGAAAACTCTTTCTGAAGCTGATCAATAAGTCAGATAATGAGAGTCTGGTCATTTCTTGTAACAAGAATGTCATCAACATACACGAAAATATAAAGATGAGTTGGCCCTTTCTTATACACGAAAAGAGAGGTGTCAATGGAGGAAGTAGCAAAGCACACATGAAGAAAAGCACTACTCAGTCTTTGGTACCAGGCTCTGGGTGCCTGTTTAAGCCCATACAAGGCTTTATGTAGACAACAAATGTGAGTTGGTATGTTTTTGTCTTGAAACCCTGAGGGTTGTTCCATGTACACCACTTCATTTAGAGTCCCATGCAGAAAAGCATTGTTAACATCAAGCTGTCGGATGTTCCATTTTTGAGATACAACAATGGCTATAACTATTCAAACAGTGGTTGGCTTTACCACAGGCTTAAATGTGTCAAAGTAGTCTATTCCTTCTGTCTGTGTGTAGCCTTTTGTCACCAACCATGCTTTATACTGTTTCACTGTTCCATCAAGTTTTCTTTTAATCTTGAAAACCCATTTGCACCCAACTACATGCTTATCTTTCTTAGGAGGTTCCAAAACCCATGTATTATTTTTATGTAAAGTATGTATCTCCTTTTTCATAGCCTCTCTCCAACATTCATGTTTGATGGCTTGACTAAAGAGCTATGGTTCACTTTCTTGACAGTTTTGGGTGACAAGAGCTGTTGGCATATGGTATTTGGAGGTCATAACAATCTTAGGGCGCCTTGTCTCATCTTGTGACCAAGTCACCATAGGATGACTTCTAAGAGGAGGCAATTCTGTAGAATGAGTCTCATTAGGTTGCTCTTGATTCTCTGATCCAAATTGATAGTTTCCACTATTGCTTTCATTGTTCTCGATAGTGGACTCAAGATTGCAAGGTTGGACAGATATGACCTGAACTTCATTGTTTATTGGGATGGTTATGATGGTCAGATCTGACCCTTCTTGACTGTCTATATGCTTCTTTATCTCATTCTTATTGCTCAAGGGGAAATCCTGCTCATTAAAGACAACATGAGGAGAGAAAAGTATCTTTTTGGTCTCTATATTCACATATTTATATCCCTTGCACTTGCTGCTATATCTTAAAAAAATATGTCGTTTGGATTTAAAATCCAACTTATGTTCACAGTGATTTTTCAAATTAGGATAAGCAGCACATCCAAAAACCTTCAACATAGTATAATTAGGTTTCTTATTAAACAAAACCTCATATAGAGACAAATAGTTTAAAACCCTTGAGGGGATCCTATTCAATAGATAAACTGCAATACAAACAACATGAGACCAATATTGAGAGGGCATACCTGCTTGACTCATTAGAGTTAAAGCCGTTTCAACAATACTCCTATGCTTTTGCTCAGCAGAACCATTTTGTTCATGAATATAGGGACATGATAAGCGAGGAGAAATGCCATTTTGAATCAAGAACTCTTGTAGGTCTTGATACTCGCCTCCCCCATCAGTTTGAAGCACCTTGATTTTTCTTTGGAAAAGATTTTCAACATTTGACTCAAAAATTTTAAAAGCCTTCTCAACGTCAGATTTTTTTGCAAGAAGATAAATCCAAGTATATTTGGAAAAACTATCCATAAAATACATATAATATCTGAATTTATCTTCACTTATTGTTGAAGTTGGCCCCCTCATACATCACTATAGATAATTTCAAGAGGTTCTTTAGGAGTCGTCTCAGACTGAGAGAAAGGAAGTGTATGATTCTTCTCACACTGATAGGCATCACAAAAAAAGAACTTGACTTTTTATGCAAATAGGCAAATTAAAATGACTAACTACTTTATTGACCACATCAACGGCTGGATGGCCAAGCCTTTTATGCCACTAGTTCACCGTTGTTCTTTCACCAAGAAAAGCTAACTTGTTCCCACCATATTGCTGCTTATTTTGAGGAAGATTCAACTGATAAAGGTCATCCTTAGTCGCTCCTTTCATTAATACTTTCCTTGTGGCTTTGTCCTTAACCAAACAACACTCTGAATGAAACTCAAAATAAACTTTATTATCTTGACAGAACTTGTTAATAAAAAGCAGCTTATGTATCATATAAGGAACATGAAGAGCCTTATCAATAATCAGATTTCTACCATCAATATTAAAAACAAAAAATCCGATATCTTGGATTTGCAAACCTGAACCATTGTTGACCTTGACCGAGTCATCTCCACCATAGGGCGTGTGAATGCTCAAGGAGGCCAAATCATTTGTTACATGATGTGTCACCTCTGAATCTGGAAACCAGTTTGTGTCCTCCATAAGATGAGGTGCAACATGAAAAGCTTGTGGCTGGCCAGTTCCTCCTGTGTTGGTATTAGTATTGTTTCTTTTAACCTCTGCCTCTGTTTTGGTTAGAAAACTGATTAAAGGTTCTATCTCAATTTTCATAAGTTTGAACTTGAGAGAGGTTAGCAACAGGTAAGATATTATCAACTTGATCCTCCTGATCTTTAATTTGAGATTCTTGTATTAAGAGCAGCCCAAGGAGATCAGATAATGATATGGGTTCAACTCTAGTAATCAACGACATTTTAAAGGCATCATACTCATTTGGAAGTCCTCTTAATATATGCATTATTAAGTCCTCACCATCTACTGGTTTGCCTGCCACGAACAATTGATGGGCAATCATGCATGCCTGCTGAAAATACTCAGTCATGGACAAAATTCCTTTCTTGATACTTTGGAGTTGTTGCTTAAGTTGCATAACCTTAGATCGAGAATAAGAAGCATAAGTTTTTCTTAAGGTAGACCAAACTTCAAAAGAGGTCGTTGAGCCAATAATTTAGGCATGGACCGGTTCAGTTAATGAAGAGTTCAACCAACTTTTCAACAATTGATCTTGTCAGACCCACGATGTGAATTCAGGATTGGGTTTCTGGGTTTTTCCATCAGCAGATGTAATAAAACGAGTGGGACAGGGCTTAGTGCCATCTATAAACCCGTATAAGTCATAAGAAAGGAGCAATGGTGCAAACTGAGATTCTCGAAGCAAATAATTGTCAGTGGACAATTTGACATTTAGAAAATACTGTAAATTTGTAGGAGCTTGAAGCAACATATTAGATTGACTTATCTCAATGGAGGAAGACTGTTGTTCTGGATTTGAAGAAGCCATTGACAACAACGTGCTTCAATGCTCTCACCAGCCAGAATGAACCAAAGCTTCTTGAGCAACAAGCTCTGATACCATGATAAAAGACAACATTAAGAGAACACACTCATTTAATGTGGTTCAGAGAAAGAGACCTCCTATATCCACGATTCCCTCACCCACTCAACCGTGAATCATGTGGGGAGGTTTCCTTATATTTATATTTTGATTACATACGACAGTTGCACATGATATTCTCCCCTCCTACAATTAAGGGATTTACATAACCACCTTTGCTAACCTTTCTACATTTGTCATTCAAATCTTCAACCGACTCCTTGAATCTAGTTTCCTTTTGCATTCTTGCCTTTGCTGTTTGGAAAGTGGGTCCACACCCAGATGCACGGTCATCAACCTAGCTAACAGATGGAACTCATAGTGAAGTTGTTTTGACCAAATCTAACTCCTTAGATAGGCTCAACATAGTGAAAATAGTTGGAATCAACTCTTTGGATCCTATTTTTTCATTATAAAAATACAATTTTGTGAGGGTTGAAAATATGGTTAATTGTAAACTGTTGATTTTTTAACCTTTGAAAAATCTTATATACATATTCAAAATATAATGATTCAAGTACTGATTTTTACTAACCCAAACACGTACATTACATGTGGAGGGTTAGATATGAAAAAAATTAAAATATTACAGTTTTTTAGTAGGGGTTCATTACCCACGAGAGTAGCAAACATTAACCTTGGGACCAATGTGTTAGTATCGGCCACAGAAACCTGAATAGGTTATTTTTAATAAATATAAAAATACTTAAAATTAAATTTTAAATATTATTTTAATAGTTTTAACATGTGTCACGTTTTGATTGACACAAATTATATTTTAGCCAATTCAGAATGATTCACTTGAGAATCGATATCAGATGATTCACATAATCATTAACCAAACGATTGAGGGCCAATACCGATACTGAAAAAATTGTCAGGGACCATCTAAAAAAAGTAGAGCACCATTATTCAAACAAACAAATATATTATAAAAGCCTGAGATTTGAAAACATTAACATGGACATGAACAACTCTTAGGGAAAAAAAATCATCTGTCACATGGATATGGGAGATAATGATTCAAGCATGAAACAACAAATGAGTAGGGTCACGTGCACATACATGTACACAGAGGGAACATGATGAGCAACAAAAAGTACACACACATACATCATACATACAAATCAATGAGTACAACTTAATTTAGTAACCCCTCTCTCTCTCTCCCATATAATCTCATGTAAGTGGCTTTCCTAATTTCTCTCTCTATCACCACACTCATTGTTACTTTATAAAGTGTTGCATGACATGGTTATCTTATAAAAAAAAGTGAACTACGTTCAACTCAAACTATTCTCTTGTCATTTTTAAATATTAAAATATGATTAATGTTTTGCTCCCTAATGCCCCTCATTGCTTCTTTATAAGTAGTATAGAAATGAAGGCACAAAGACACTTGATTATCTTATTTTATTAAAATATATTATTTAATATTTCATATATAAATATATCATTATTATTATAAGATTTAAATTGAGATCTAGAGAGGGGTTGCATTAGATAACCAAGGATCTAAAATCGTAGGGTCTCATATCCCTAGGTTGGTGAGATCTGAGGCTCCCAAATGCACCCTTAAGGCAACCATACAAAATTCATATGTGATTCCCACACTAAAGAAGGTACATCCAGGAAAACATTAATTATACTGTTCTCTTTTTTTTTTCTTATTAAAAAAATGACTTATTTCAATTCTTTATTTTGCAAATCAACAAGCAAAACATAACAACATCAATTTCACAAATCAACATGTGAAACACGTCACAGGACCACAACCCATGGCAACATGAAATAGTGCAATTAGTTCAATAAACATCAAGTTAATTTTTGCGATGTATAAGAAAAACAAAACATTAAGCAATGCCTACTCAAGGCCCACACGGCCTGCGATGATCCACTTTTGACCACCGATGCATCTAATGCAAAAACCATAATGAGCATGCCACCTATGCATTCATTTAACATGCTTTCAAATGTACATTCATACATACTAAACAAGAATGTATGTGAATAACAAATTTCACATGCATGTGTTCACATGATTATACAAAATACATGTTTCTTTTCATGAATCATCTCATGCATAATATGCAAACATTCATGTGAATATGCATATGCAGAACAACATCACTTTCAGGATTTGCACATGCCTACTACATGCATATGTGAGTAACATTGCATTAGAAATATTGACCGCGCATAATCAATCAATCATAAGCATGCAAAAACTAGACTTTTGACATGCATGAAGTCTAATCATTCATTATGAGGAAATATGAAAATAAGTACACCAAACAAAATTTTCATCAAACTCAAAACAAAGCATTTAATATGCATGATCGAAATATTTATCATTTATAAATCTGAACCTTAGCTACAAAAATCCTGAACATTTGTTCATGCATGAACCTAAGCATTGATCATGTAAAATCTGCACCATGACATATAAAAAGAAATCCAATGCATGTATATAGAAATCTGAATGTTTTACATGCATGAATCAAGAAACAATATGCACATAATTGCATGTCATCATGAGCGAAAAATCTGAATATTTAAACCAGTAAAACCCCCTTATCTTTCTTTCTTTCTTAAGCATGCTCAGTCAAACCTAGCTCAGTTGAGACTATAACACTGCACACACATGCCCAGCCGAACCCAGGTCAGCTGGGCCTGGCAGGCCCCTACACCTGTCCAGCCAAAACCGGCTGGTCCTGGCAGGCTTGAGCCTACCCAGCCGAACTTGAATCAGCTGGGCTGCCTGCCAAACAAAAAATTTATTTATTTTTATTTAAGTTCAACCAAACTAAGCCCAGCAGACCCAGTCGGCTGGCGCTCAGATCCTGCCCAGCCGAATCGAGTCAGTTGGGTCTAGTATGGGCCAACTGCCCAGTCGATAGGTGGTCAGCTGAGGCCCAACATTATAAAAATGATTTATATAATTTTTTTTTCACAATGTCCCAACCCCAGCCAAACCAGTTGGCTGGGACTGAACTGACCCAGTTCAGTCTAGTTTAGCTCAGTCCAGTCGACTGAGTCAACTCGGGGCTCATAAAATTGTATTTTATGTATATTATGTTTTTTTAACAATCTTCAGGTATCTAACTCAGTCGGTTGGGTCTGTGAGCTATTGAATCTCACCCAACAGACTGTTTGTGACATGTTGAATCTCACCCAGTCGACTCAGTCGGTTGGGTTAGACCCTTGCCCAGTCAACCCAGTCGGCTGGGGACCAGCCAAAAACAACTGCCTAGCCGACCCAGTTAGGCTGGGCATGTCGATATTATAAAAAAACTTAATTATATTATTATTATTTTTTTGATATCAGGGACTTTGTCCCAGCCAAACCAATCAGTTGGGACTGAACAACTGTTTGTCCTGTCCCCAAAAAGTATCAAGCCAAAAAAAGAATATTCATTATATATATATATATATATATATATATATATATTCATTTTCATGGACAACAATCTCTCTTTAAATCTGTCCAAATTTGTCCACTAATACAGTGGACAGATCTATCCCGATCGGATAGTACAGACAATGCTTCAGATCTGTCCGCCCATCTCATGGGACAGATCTGTATATATATATATATTTCTCCATAGATCTATTCATTTTCATGGACAACAATCCTTCTTTAAATTTGTCTAGATTTGTCCACTAATACAGTGGACAAATCTATCCAGATCGGATAGTATAGACAATGGTCCAGATCTGTCCGCTCATCTCATGGGATAGATTTCTCTCTCTCTCTCTCTCTCTCTCTCTCTCTCTCTCTCTCTCTCTCTCTCTCTCTCTCTCTCTCTCTCTCTCTCTCTCTCTATATATATATATATATATATATATATATATATATATATATATATATATATATATATATATATATATATATATATATATATATATATATATATATATAACATGTGCATGAACATGAGCATAGAAATAAAAAAATATGTATTCTAAACATACCTATATCAACTTTCATAGATCGAAACACAAGAAACTGAAATAAAATCCATGGTTTTCTTCAAAAATATTGCCTAAGGCCTATTTAAGCTCTTTTTTTCATCCAAAATAAAAGAGAACACCCGTATCTTTTTGACGTTCGAAAAGAACGATGGATGAAACGTTGGGTATCCGAAGAGGAAGAGGGTCTTCTCTTCTTCCTTCTTTTTTTGGAGGGTCGACCTTTTTGGCATTCTAAACAATTCTTTTTTTTTTTGTGGTTTAAATAGGGAGGATAGAGGGTGACGCCCCCTTATTTTCTAGCATCTTCCATTGTGTGTTGGAGATTGGACTTCTCATGTGGGAGTCCATTTCCAATACACTTTCCTATTATCTTAAAATTCCAATCTTTGACCTTTTTTCAAACCTTTCCCTTTTTCCCATTTTTTTGATACTCCTTTTTTTTTGTTTACTCTTGTCTTTTGGCAAGTGTGGACTCTTCTAGAGTCCTACCATTTAACAACTTTTTGAAATTCAGAATTAATTATAATTTATTAATAAATAAATAAATTATTAATTATTTATTAATAAGTAAATATTCATAAGCTTCTAGAGGGATACCTTATCCCTCTAGGAGTCTTTCTAACTCTAAATATCTTCAATTTAAACCTATTTATTGAATTTAAAGTTATATTTTAGTTGGATCTAGATTTTGGATCTGGATCCAAATCTAAGATCCAAATCTATATCCAAAATTCATTTAGATCCCAAGTTGAATCAATTCCTTATTAATATGGGTCTTGGACTGAGCCCAAATCCATATTAATTTAGATCATATGTGTTGGATTCGGTCTGATCCAAATCCGGACCCAGCTCATCGAGGCGGTTCTTTTTTAAAAAAATGTGATTTTGAGCCAACTGTAGCCCGAATTCGAAAAAGTAAAATACTGTTGAACTCAAATTTTTGAGACACGTCTAACGATATATAATTCAATTTTTTCCTCCGAAATTCACTTGAATTTAACCTAAATTTTGCTCAAATTTAAAGTTCAAAATAAAAGTTTTTATTACCTTTTTGTTGGCTCATTTAGACGTTGTCGATGAGACTTGGGTTAAGCCCAGACTCAAATAACATAATCCTAATCTCAAAGTTTTCTCGATTTTTCTTTCATACTTAGACAAATTTTCAGGAATCTCAAATTCGAGTAAGTCCAAAAATACATTGTATTACATCCCTACCCCCTTAAAAGAATTTCATCCACGAAATTAGAACGTACCGAATAAGTGTAGGTAGTGTTGATGCATATCTGCCTTAGGCTCCTAGGTGCGCTCATCCAGTCAGTGATGTTGCGAGCGCACCTTCATGAATGGGATCATCCTACAACACAGTGTCCTCTCCTGGTGGTCCACAATCTCCATCAGCATCTCCTCTATCATCAAACCAGGCCATACCTCGATCGCCTTGTAGTGGATCACATGCGAAGAGTCAGGCACATATGATCATGCATATAATTCAGGGTTTATTAACACTAAAATATGCATGATTTTATAAAATAATGTTTCAAAAACCCAAATTTATGTTAGTTTTTTAGTAAATGTGCTTAAATGATTTAAAATTAGAAAATACATGAAAAATAGTTTTATTTTACATTCTTATGCCTATTTTAGTTTTTGTAGTTGGTTTTAGTTTTTATTAAAAGAAAAAAATAAAAAAATTGGAGAAAAATAGTTTTTTATTCATTTTAAGTGTTTGTGTTTTTTAGAAAAGAAAAAAAAATATAGTAGATTAGTGTTTGAAGTTTCTTTTATAAATAGTTTTGTTTTTGAAAATTTTCATAAGTAACCGATTTATACGGTTTTCTTGATTTTTGAAATTAAAAATGAAAAAAATATATATATAATAATAAAAACAAACCATTGCATGGTTTGTAATTTTTGGAAATTAATGGAAAACTGAAAAAAAATAAATAATAAATCATAATACAAACCTGTTGAACCAGTTTGTATTTCTAAAAGAAAAATTAAAAAAATATAATAAACAAACCGGCTTGAACCGGTTTGCATTTGTTTCAAACCGGTTCCAGCCGGTTTCTTGTTTTTAAAACCCCCAAAACAGAAAAAATAAGGCGTCTTCTTTTGTACACATTTCCCTCTTTCCTAACCCCTCCCCTCTACCTCATTCTTCTCTTCTTCTTCTCCTTCTCCCTAATTCTCTTTCTCGTTTCAGGTGGAGGTGCCTTCAATCCGGAGATGGTGTACAGGAGGGGGCCGACTCTTTCCTAACCCCTCTAAGGTTCACGGTGAGTTTACAGAACTTCTTCTTCTTCTTCAGAACTTCTTCTTCTTCTTCTTCTTCTTCTTCTTCTTCTTCTTCTTTTTCTTCTTCTTCATCTTCTTCAGATCTTTTTTCTTGTTGCTGCTATAATTTTAAAACCAAAATAAAAAGAGAAAAATTGAAAAACAGAAAAAAAAATAGATTTGCCGGAATCCCCTGCATTAGCCCAGCCTGCTGGAGTTTGATTGACCGATTGCTGGAGTTTGATTGAACGATTGTTGGAGTTTGATTGACTGAATGCTTGAATCAATTCACGGATTGGCAGAAATGTTTTAATATCTCTTTTAATTGCAGATTAATGGAATATGTGTCGATTAAATGTGAGAATAACTAGATCATCTACTATTTGATGTTTTTCGGTGACTGAATATGAGAATCCGATCTACTGACCGATCGAATGCTTAATGTTGATCGATTGAATGACTAAGATTGAATCCAGTTGGTTAAAATGTTGTTGAAGCAATGATCTAACTAAAGATCATTGGAAATTCAATCGATTGAATGCCAATGATCGGAGTATCTGAATTTGGATCGGCTGCTTATAGATCTCCGGTAAGTGTGGTTTCATTAATTTCTTGTGAATATTCTGGTTTCATTAATTTCTTGTGAATTTTGTTTGACAGCTGATTAGTTGATCTGTGGCATCAATCGGATGCTTTGTTCTTGAATATTTGATGTTAGTTTCTGAAGATGTTAGTTTCTGAGAAATCAATCGGATGGTTTCTGAAGGCCTAATTTCTAAAGATGATTAGTTTCTTTGTAAGAGTATTTGATCAAATGAATACGTTTCTTTCTGAGCATTGATTTTTGAACTCTTTCTAAAATACTAATCTCTTGTCTGACCGACTGATCGGAATATTGATTGACCATCTGATTACTGAGAAGTATTTGAATGTTGATTTCGGTCTGATTTCCAGCATATTATCTGTTTGCTCCATGAATATTATTGTTGATCATATGTTACTAGCTAATTAGTAACTGCATTTACTTAGTATTTGAAGTTAGGTTCAATTAGTGGATTTGAAATAATTAGCAGTGGTAATTGTTTCATAATTAGATTAGTTCGCTAATTAGCAGTTAGTATTACTTAGTTAAGAAAATATTGTTAGTTTTTGATATTACAATTAGTCTTAAAATTTCTTAATGAATTGTCATTTCAGTATTAACATTTAGTTAGTTAATTTTTGTTTTTCTTTCGTGTACTGCTCGTGTTCATTGAATTTGTGCAGGATAGCACAGGAGTGGAGCGGAAGTGATTACATGACATGAAGTACGAAGATAGAAGATTTTTACTTTTCAGTTTAGAATTAGGAATTTAATGTTGGGTTTGTAAATATTGCACTTTACGCCCTCTGCGAAGGGTATTCATTTGTTGTAATAGTTAGTTGTTTTTACTTTTCTTGAACATTTTACATTTCAAATAATTCGGCAATAAAGAATAGTTTAGACTTGTGTGTTTGAATACAACATATTCCCGTTCCCTGAGTTTGACCCGGTCTCACCCACTAGTGAGAACCGGTTTTTATTATTTGATGTCTGGTTTTCACATGTTTTACATTTAAAAATCTTTTCAAAATTACAATGATTTAAAAGAAGACATCAAATTTTTGGCGCCGTTGCCGAAGAACGGCGTAATATTAGTATTCACTTTATTGCCTAGTGTTTGTGTTGCATTTAGGTTTAGAACCACGTATGTGCATATCTTAGAGACGAGCTTACTTTTCTGCACAGCCCACCTATTAGGATCTCCTTAGAGGTGACTGTGTACGATTGGTACCGTACACATAGATTTTATATTTCTTTGCATAATCTCTGTTATGTGTAACTGCGTGGTGTTTGTTTAGTTTTTGTTGTTTTTAGTTTACTCACTTTGTGGTTTGCGTGGTTTGGCCGCTTAGTGCGTTAGTTAAGTAGAAAACCCAAAATTAGGACGAGTGTTACACCGGTCTACTTCAAGGTGTATGCACAGGCAACGATCACTTGACCCGAGCTAATTGAGTCCCGAGTATATTGTTAGGAGAGCTCCTCATCTTATCACCATGGCCGAAAATCGGTCGTTGTTCTGTACCCTTAAGGAGTACTTCATGCCCACCATATACACTCCCACCTCCTGCATCACGAGGCCTGATGTAGGAGCAAATCAATTTGAAATAAAGGCCAGTATCATTCAAATGTTACCATCATTTCATGGCCTAAGCAACGAAGACCCATATAGTCATATTGATGATTTTCTGGAGATCTGCTCGACAGTGCGGATCAACAACTTTGGAGATGACGCATTGAGGTTAACGTTGTTTCCGTTTTCTCTCAAAGATAAAGCTAAACATTGGCTAAAGGCTCTCGATACGGTTCAGATTACCACTTGGGAAGGAATGCAACGCGAATTTCTTAAAAAGTACTTCCCAATTGGTAAGACGAATCAATTTTGTAAAGCCATAATCAGTTTCTCGCAGATTGAGGGAGAACAATTCTACGAGACTTGGGAGAGAATGAAAGATCTTTTCCGCAAGTGTCCCCACCACCAGGTGCCTCGTTGGCAACTGGTGCAGTATTTTTACGATGGTCTGACCGAGAAGAACAGGCAAATAGTGGATTCATCATGTGGGGGCACTTTTATGCTAAAAAGTGAGGATGAAGCATAGTCGCTTTTTGAGATATTGAGCAAAAATTCGATGCACCATGCGACAACTTCACGGTTCGATAGGGCTGCACATGCACAGGATAGTACTAAGAAGGCAGGTATTTTTAAAATAGGGATAAACCTTGAGTTAAGCAACAAGGTAGACCAACTGTCCCAGAAATTAGATCAGTTTTTGTTGGGTCCCTCTCCTGCCATGCAGGTGTGCGCGTTGTGTGCGAGTCCTGCACACCATATTGTACAATGCCCAGTTGCGCCACAGTATCCTGAGTTTGTCCAAGAGCAAGCTCAGATGGCTCAAAACTTCGCTAGGCCCGCACCCAATCCATTTTCCAACACTTATAACTCGGGCTGGCGAAACCATCCAAATTTTTCATGGCGCAACTCACAGATTCAAACCCCTAACCCTTCCCAGGGTCAACCCAGTCAAGGCGGTTATGCGCCTGGATTTCAGAGATCCAGTTATCCCCACTCATCCCCAGTCTCATGAACCTTCACATAGTCAGTCCTTCGAGGACAAGATGTTACAAGCATTTTCTGATATTAAAGCGAATTTGAGCTCGCATAATCAGTCTATTTCAAAATTAGAGACTCAAATGGGGCAGCTCGCCGAGGCGCTTAGCAGGCGAAGTGAGGGGACACTGCCTAGCCAGCCTATTGTCAACCCTAAGGGAAAGGAACCCATGCGTAGCTTGCATATGACCAATGCACATAAAGAGCAAGCTCAAGTTGTAACCCTTAGGAGTGGGAAGCAATACCAAGCGAGGGAGGCTGCAGAAGAAAGAGAGAAGATAAGTGAGAAGCAGTCTGTCCCTAAGGTTTTACCTCAGGAAAGCGAGAAGGTTCTTCCATTGAAGCCTTCACCATCCTACATTCCTAAAGCCCCCTTTCCTGAGGCGTTAGAAAGGCCGAGAGCATTAGGTAAGTCCGGAGTGAACATGCAAGAGATGCTTGAGATATTCAAGCACGTTCAGATAAACCTCCCCTTACTAGATGCTATTCAACAGGTCCCTGCATATGCAAAGTTCCTCAAAGAACTTTGTACGCAGAAAAGGAAGTCGATGTCCCATGTGCAGAAAAAGATTTATTTAACCGGGCAGGTGAGCGCAGTATTGCAACATCAAACCCCACCTAAGCTCAAGGACCCAGGGACTCCTATCATCTCTTGCGTCATAGGAAACATCACTGTTGGGCGTGCGTTGCTCGACCTTGGGGCAAGTGTTAACATCTTGCCGGGTTTCTTTTATGACCAATTTGGATTGAAAGAGATGAAACCTACACCTATGACTCTTCAGCTCGCAGATAGATCTATCAAGATCCCAAGAGGGATACTTGAAGATGTTTTAGTCAAAGTGGAGGATTGTTATTTCCCTGTCGACTTCGTGATATTAGATATGGAGGGAGTTGATAGCCCGCAGCAGACTCCTATTATTCCCGGTCGCCCCTTCCTAGCTACCGCCAACGCGTGCATTAATTGCCGCACTGGTGCAATGGATGTGTCATTTGGAAATAGGAAGATACGGCTAAACATTTTTCGTGCTACTATGGGGCCTGCTGTTGAGGAGGCTTCTTTCGAGGTTGATGTCATTCAAGACCTCGTAGAAGCAGAATATGCTTGGTTATTGAGTAATCCACCTAATGAGGAGGATAAGGAATTATTAGATGAGAATCACCTAGAATTACGTGAAAATCAGATAGGTGAGTTGAGTTGGATTGGGCACTTTGAGCCATTTAGAGGTAGACAGGACGGGAACATAGTGCGCAGTGTCACTGATGACACTATTTTTCATAGAGAGCCCGATTGAGTCTGACTTCATGTCCATTGATCTCATGGACGATGAAGGATTTTTCCAGAGATCCGTCTGGCTGGGGACGTGAAACTTAGCGCTTTATGGGAGGCAACCCATATCTTGTATATTATTAGATTTGCTTAGAATTTATAGATTTTATTTTGTTGTTACTTTTTCGTTTTATTCATGAGTTTTTCATGTGCTTTTTGTTTCATTCTATGAGTTTTATGTTTTGTCATTGGTTATATGCCTGAATTATATGAGTTTTATGTTTTGTCATGTATACATTGCATTCATTACATTCATAGAACGTGTATTTTTAATTCATGTCAGGTCATTCTACTCTTTTCCCTCATTTATTTCTCTCATGTGCATTCACGTAGTTTCATATAAGCATGGGGGAGTGCCACTGGGACAGTGTCATTCAAGCATGGGGGAGGGTGTAGTTTGCACACCTGGATATTTCTGTTTACGTTCTTGCACATGTTTACACATCTCTCATGAAAAGTAGATTTTTAAAGAAAGAGTTTGAACTTATATGAATGTTATTTCAAATCTGATGTTTTTAGAGGATTTTTAAGCCCCACGAAAATTTTTTTTCTGACATAGATCTAAAAATTATGGTTGTTTATGCGGATTTCAAAGAAATGATGATAGATACATGTTAGAATTTATTTTGAATCATAAATATGAATATGCACAGTTCTATTTTTGAAAAACTAAACAAATGAACAAAAGCGTAAAAATGAGCTCAAAAAGTGAGAAAAAGCATGTGTTAGGTTGTTTGGATAATTCCACAATCCTTAATAGATGGAACTTAGATGTAAGTTGAAACTTTTAATTCCATTTTCGAAAAGGAGAGTGGAAAACTTTGTGATCCTAAGTAACTGAGAATAGATACAAGTTGAAATGTTTGACTCTCATGTTATAAGGGTGAATGAAGGAAGTCACTTTTATGTCTTAGTTGATATCTTTTGGTATGCGTTGAAAAAGTATAGAAGATATTGACATTGCACAAGGCATAAAAGCAGACCACACGCAAGCTATAAGAGAAGAATAAGTGCGCAAAAAGAAAAAGCGTGAAAAAAATGAAAAAGATCGAGAAAAGAGCTGAAAAAGAAAGAAAAGTTCAGTGCTTAGAAGTGTGATTGAGAAAACCTGTGCAGAAAACATATGAGTGAGGATAAGTAAATGATAACTTGTTTTTATTGGATTTTCTAAGAATAAAACATAAAGCTCATTGTCAGTTTTTTCAAAGTGCCTCTCTGATCAACCAAGAAGCTCATTGTCAGTTTTACCTCGTTATCCTCAGAGAATTCTCATCAAATATCAATTACTTATCCTTTCTTATTCCCCCATTACACTGAGGCATTACTTTGGAAATTGTCTTCAAAACATCCTGTATGCAGGCAGGATCAAACAAATCTCTCATTTTGCACGCATGTGCACCCATTTATATCATTTTACATACATTTGCATTCATTTGCATTTGCAGGCATTCATTCGCATTCATCTGCATTTGCATCAAGCTTCCTCGCTCAGGAGAAGGGGTTAATCCTGAAAACAGGCTTTGAAAAGCTAACTATGATGGTCCATTCAAATCATGAACCAAGAATGAAGGAAGTCACTTTTATGTCTTAGTTGATATCTTTTGGTATGCGTTGAAAAAGTATAGAAGATATTGACATTGCACAAGGCATAAAAGCAGACCACACGCAAGCTATAAGAGAAGAATAAGTGCGCAAAAAGAAAAAGCGTGAAAAAAATGAAAAAGATCGAGAAAAGAGCCGAAAAAGAAAGAAAAGTTCAGTGCTTAGAAGTGTGATTGAGAAAACCTGTGCAGAAAACATATGAGTGAGGATAAGTAAATGATAACTTGTTTTTATTGGATTTTCTAAGAATAAAACATAAATAATTATGATATTTAGAAAAGTGAAAGAAATTCTTTTTCTGTGGTGGTATATAAAAGACTCTAATTATGTTTGATTTTTTTTGTAACATGAAATATTTGTGAAAACAAAGTCTTTAATTACCTACTGCTTATGAGAATGTGTAATATTATGCATACATGACAGAGATGTTTGTGGGTAGCATCACTGCAAACCCTCACGAGACCTTACTCGTCCACTGGGGTAACCCAGGGGTTGAAAGGGCTTGTTGCATAAGCTAAATGCAACCGTGATTCCTACGAAAGTGAGTTAGGTGATAGTTTGATTTCTTGCATTTTTCTAGTTTGCTCGAGGACTAGCAAAACATAAGCATGGGGGTATTTGATCATGCATATAATTCAGGGTTTATTAACATTAAAATATGCATGATTTTATAAAATAATGTTTCAAAAACCCAATTTTATGTTAGTTTTTGAGTAAATGTGCTTAAATGATTTAAAATTAAAAAATGCATGAAAAATAGTTTTATTTTACATTCTTATGCCTATTTTAGTTTTTGTAGTTGGTTTTAGTTTTTATTAAAAGAAAAAAATAAAAAAAATGGAGAAAATAGTTTTTTATTCATTTTAAGTGTTTGTGTTTTTTAGAAAAGAAAAAAAAATATAGTAGATTAGTGTTTGAAGTTTCTTTT
Source organism: Nuphar pumila (assembly GCF_984573655.1). NCBI lineage: Eukaryota > Viridiplantae > Streptophyta > Magnoliopsida > Nymphaeales > Nymphaeaceae > Nuphar > Nuphar pumila. Next base: position 59,261,301 of record NC_143251.1, on the reverse strand, counting down.
ATAAATAGTTTTGTTTTTGCAAATTTTCATAAGTAACCGATTTATACGGTTTTCTTGATTTTTGAAATTAAAAATGAAAAAAATATATATATAATAATAAAAACAAACCATTGCATGGTTTGTAATTTTTGGAAATTAATGGAAAACTGAAAAAAAAATAAATAATAAATCATAATACAAACCTGTTGAATCAGTTTGTATTTCTAAAAGAAAAATTAAAAAAATATAATAAACAAACCGGCTTGAACCGGTTTGCATTTGTTTCAAACCGGTTCCAGCCGGTTTCTTGTTTTTAAAACCCCCAAAACAGAAAAAATAAGGCGTCTTCTTTTGTACACATTTCCCTCTTTCCTAACCCCTCCCCTCTACCTCATTCTTCTCTTCTTCTTCTCCTTCTCCCTAATTCTCTTTCTCGTTTCAGGTGGAGGTGCCTTCAATCCGGAGATGGTGTACAGGAGGGGGCCGACTCTTTCCTAACCCTTCTAAGGTTCACGGTGAGTTTACAGAACTTCTTCTTCTTCTTCAGAACTTCTTCTTCTTCTTCTTCTTCTTCATCTTCTTCAGATCTTTTTTCTTGTTACTGCTATAATTTTAAAACCAAAATAAAAAGAGAAAAATTGAAAAACAGAAAAAAAAATAGATCTGCCGGAATCCCCTACATTAGCCCAGCCTGCTGGAGTTTGATTGACTGATTGTTGGAGTTTGATTGAACGATTGTTGGAGTTTGATTGACCGGATGCTTGAATCAATTCACGGATTGGCAGAAATGTTTTAATATCTCTTTTAATTGCAGATTAATGGAATATGTGTCGATTAAATGTGAGAATAACTAGATCATCTACTATTTGATGTTTTTCGGTGACTGAATATGAGAATCCGATCTACTGACCGATCGAATGCTTAATGTTGATCGATTGAATGACTAAGATCGAATCCAGTTGGTTAAAATGTTGTTGAAGCAATGATCTAACTGAAGATCATTGTAAATTCAATCGATTGAATGCCAATGATCGGAGTATCTGAATTTGGATCGGCTGCTTATAGATCTCCGGTAAGTGTGGTTTCATTAATTTCTTGTGAATATTCTGGTTTCATTAATTTCTTGTGAATTTTGTTTGACAGCTGATTAGTTGATCTGTGGCATCAATCGGATGCTTTGTTCTTGAATATTTGATGTTAGTTTCTGAAGATGTTAGTTTCTGAGAAATCAATCGGATGGTTTCTGAAGGCCTAATTTCTAAAGATGATTAGTTTCTTTGTAAGAGTATTTGATCAAATGAATATGTTTCTTTCTGAGCATTGATTTTTGAACTCTTTCTAAAATACTAATCTCTTGTCTGACCGACTGATCGGAATATTGATTGACCATCTGATTACTGAGAAGTATTTGAATGTTGATTTCGGTGTGATTTCCAGCATATTATCTGTTTGCTCCATGAATATTATTGTTGATCATATGTTACTAGCTAATTAGTAACTGCATTTACTTAGTATTTGAAGTTAGGTTCAATTAGTGGATTTGAAATAATTAGCAGTGGTAATTGTTTCATAATTAGATTAGTTCGCTAATTAGCAGTTAGTATTACTTAGTTAAGAAAATATTGTTAGTTTTTGATATTACAATTAGTCTTAAAATTTCTTAATGAATTGTCATTTCAGTATTAACATTTAGTTAGTTAATTTTTGTTTTTCTTTCGTGTACTGCTCGTGTTCATTGAATTTGTGCAGGATAGCACAGGAGTGGAGCGGAAGTGATTACATGACATGAAGTACGAAGATAGAAGATTTTTACTTTTCAGTTTAGAATTAGGAATTTAATGTTGGGTTTGTAAATATTGCACTTTACGCCCTCTGCGAAGGGTATTCATTTGTTGTAATAGTTGTTTTTACTTTTCTTGAACATTTTACATTTCAAATAATTCGGCAATAAAGAATAGTTTAGACTTGTGTGTTTGAATACAACATATTCCCGTTCCCTGAGTTCGACCCGGTCTCACCCACTAGTGAGAACCGGTTTTTATTATTTGATGTCTGGTTTTCACATGTTTTACATTTAAAAATCTTTTCAAAATTATAATGATTTAAAAGAAGACATCAACATACTTCTTCAACATCGAGATATGAAAGACATTGTGGATCTGCGAGAACTGAGGAGAAAGTGCCACACAGTATGCGGTCTCCCCAACTTGCTCAAGAATCTCAAAGGGTCCGACATACCGAGGACTTAGCTTTCCCTTCTTCTTGAACTGAAAAACACTCTTTGTAGGCGAGATCCATACGAATACATGATCACCCACATCAAAGTTGAGCTCCCTATGCTGCTGGTTGGCATAGCTCTTATGCCTGCTCTATGTTGCGACCAACCTCTGTCAAATCAATCACACCTAATCTGGGTAGTGCTAGATGACCTATGGGGATTCTACTGCTTTCCCTCCAACCTCATCCCAGCATACCGAGGATCTACATGGTTTGCCATATAGAGCTTCGTACGGGGCCATACCGATACTGACATGGTAACTATTATTATACGAAAACTTTACAAGCTTCACATGCCTATCTCAATCTTCTGCCCAATTTAAAGCGCATGCTCTCAACATATCCTCTAGCATCTATATGGTACATTTTGTCTGCCCGTCTGTCTGTGGATGGAACGTCATGTTGAACTTCAACGTGGTGCCAAGGGCCTTCTGCAACTGATGCCAGAATCGAGACGTAAAGTGAAGGCCTCAATCTGACATGATAGAATGTGGCACCCCATGAAGTCTGACTATCTAATCCATGTATAGGTCTTCTAAACTCTCCAATCTCTGACTGATCCTGATCGGCAGAAAGTGGACACTCTTGGTCAGTCTATCCACTATCACCTTGATGGCATCATGCTGTTTAGAGGTCCTTGACAACCCTATGATGAAGTCCATCGAAATATCATCCCACTTCCACTTTGGGATATCAAGTGGCTGCAGAATTTCACCAGGTCTCTGGTGCTCGATCTTCACCTGCTGACAGGTGAGGCACTGCGATACAAACTCAGTGATGTCTCACTTCATCCTGTTCCACCAATAAGTCCTCTGAAGATCTTTGACCATCTTGGTAGAACCACGGTGAACCAAATATCTAGACCTATGGGCTTTGGTCATCAGCTCCTCTAGTAGTGCCTTCGAAAACCACCATTTGTCTCCGAACATGATGATCCTGTCCTCCTATTGGTGAAACTGCACATCTGGCTTTTGGGCACTCACGCATAACTTCTCAAAATCCAGATTAGCAGACTTAAGCTCCTCAATTCTATCTATGATCTCTGGTCGCATCTGCATCCTAATACTAGGATATGTTTGGAATCATCCGCAAACGACTGCCATCTGACAAACTCCTCTATCAGATCCCAACTGCGCTCTATCATTCTGGCTGTTGTGACTGATGTATTCCTACTAAGCGCATCTGCCATCACATTTGCCTTACCACGATGGTAGATGATGAAGAAATCATAGTCCTTTAAGAACTCCAACCACCTTTATTGTCTTAAATTCAAATTACGTTAAATGAATATATACTTGAGGCTCTTGTGATCAGAAAGGACCTCGAACTGTTCCCTATATAAGTAGTGGTGCCAAATCTTTGGCATGAAGACCACTGCAGCTAACTCCAAGTCATGCGTGGGGTAATTCTTCTTGTGCACCTTCAGTTGTCGAGAAGTGTACGCAATAACCTTTTTATGATGCATAAGAACACAACCCAGCCCGGTCTTTAAAGCATCATTGTACACTACGAAATCACCCATCCTAGAAGGCAACATCAAAACTGGGGTTGTGCTCAACCTCCTCTTTAGCTCTTGAAAGCTCTCTCCGTACCGAGGTAACCAATCAAGCTTCACCCCCTTCTACAATAATTGAGTCATCAGAGCAACTATATATGAGAAGTCCTGGATGAATCGACGGTAGTAGCCTGCCAATCCCAAGAAACTTTTAATCTCTGTAACTGACTTTGGCTGCTCCCATGACAATAATGTCTCCACCTTGGCTAGATCAACTTCAACACCCTTCATCAAGATCACGTGGCCAAAAAACATCAATCTATTGAGTCAAAACTCGTACTTCAAGAACTTAGCATAAAGTTGATGTTCTCTTAGTGTCTACAATATGATTCATAGATGCTCTCGGTGCTCCTCCACGCTCTTCGAGTAGGTAAGAATGTCATTGATTAACACAATGACAAAAGAGTTCAACCATAATCTGAAGACCCGATTCATGAGGTCCATAAATGCTGCAGTGGCATTGGTGAGTCCAAAAGACATCACCAGAAACTCATAATTCTTGTACCTGGACCTGAATGCGGTCTTCAAAATATCCTCTACCCTGATCCGCAACTGATGGTATCCAGAACAAAGGTCGATCTTCAAGAATACATTTATCTTCCTTAGCTAATCGAATAAGTCATTAATCCTAGGCAAGGGGTACTTATTCTTCACCGTCACTTGGTTCAGCATGCAGTAATCAATACAAAGCTGCATTGAACTAGCCTTCTTCTTGACAAAAAGGACCAGTGCACCTCAAGGAGATATATTTGACCTGATAAAGACCTTGTCAAGAAGCTCCTGTAGCTACTTCTTCAGCTCCACTAGCTCTATAGGTACCATACGGTATGATGCTCAAAAAACTGGTGTCATGTCAGACACTAACTCGATCGAGAACTTAATCTCCTTGTGAGGTGGCAAACCTGGTAAGTCCTCGAGAAAGACATCCAGAAATTCATGAACCATATCTAACTGATCCAAGGGTGTCGTCTGAATGTCCTTCACAGACACACTAGCCAAAAACACCATACAACCCTGCTTATGGTACTTAGAGATCTTCAAAGTAGATACAACTTTCACCTCACTCATCTATCTAGTCAACTGAAATACTAAAGAAGACAAATCTGGGTGTTCCAAAAGAACTTTCTTTCCTCGACAGTGGAGGGTAGCATTATGTATGAACAACCAGTTCATACCCAGAATGCCATCATAAAAAATCATATCTAGTATGACCAGGTCGACAGATAACTCATGCCTTTCAATCACCACATAAACTATAAGAAAATACTTCCCACAAGATAAGGATGCACCTATCGGTGACATCACGTCAAGAGCCTTCTCAAGGCTAGATAGAATCAAATCAAGCAAACTCGCAAAAAAGTAAATATAAAGCTGTGGGTAACACCAGAATCAAATATCACACGAGCATAATGATCAACAACTAAGAAGATACCTTAGATCATGTTAGTCTAATCGCCCTATGTGGCAGCTGTGGCGACATAAACTCTTCTGTTCATCTTTTGTTGTGCCTGCTGCTACTGTGGCCTCTGCTGCTATTGTTGTGGTTATTGTTGTCTTCCCTGAGCCATCAACTTGTTCAGACAATAACAATATGCCCAGGCTGTTGACACTGGTAGCAGACCCCCTTGAACAATAGACAAGAGCCCTGGGGATGGTCCTTGTTACACCTTCAACATATAAATGGGGCCTTCCCCGGCTGCTGGGTCCGTTGCCTTTTACCCCTTTGTGCCTTGATGCCCGCATGTGGGTTCTTCCTCGCTCTGCCCGTAGATCCACCTCTATTGTCGCCTCTCTTCTACGACTCATCCCTAAACTTCTTTCACTCCTTGTTCAGGATCATCACAGACTCTATAGCATCACTAAGGGTGGTAGGTTGGCTCATCATCACACAGACTCAAAGTTTGTCCTTCAGCACATGAATATACTTGGTTGCCCTTGCCTTGTCATCAACAAACAAGTTTGGGCAATAACGCTCCTAGATCCTGAACTTGGTGGTATAGTCCACCAGACTCATGTTTTTCTGAGCCAACTCGAGAAACCTCTGCTACAAACGCTCCCATGCATAGTCGGGAAAGTATGTGTCCAGAAACTCTTTCTTGAAAATCACCCAGAGAATAACCTCCACTCCATCATACTTCACCCTTCGCAGCGTGTCCCACCACTTCGTGGCATCGCTCTTCAGTCGGTACATGCCAAAAGTTGTCTTCTTTTTCTCAAAAATAGGTAAGATATCAAATGCTCACTCAGTCTCCTTGACCCAACTCTCAGCTACTTCTGAGCCGACCTTTCCTAAAAAAGTTGGTGCATCCAACTTCAGAAACTTCTCGTATGTGATGCCATCAGGGTTTGGAGCAACCTCAGCGGGATGGACACATGTGAGTATCTACGCCACCTGCACCTGCACGTGAGTCGTCACTATCGTAGTCAAGGTATTGAGGGCATTCAACATGATGTCCCTCTGCTCCTGCTAGTCCGTGTGAGCACCAGAAGAAGAAGAAGCGTGTGTGCAATGATACATCTAAAACATAAATTTTTTAGAAAGTTATACCCTGATCGATCCTACCCTCTTAGGATTGATCCTGTATACTTACCACAATATAATCATATTGGAAATTCTTAATTCACAACAAAAAGAATCAATTCTAAGCTATGCATGCATTCTATCATAAAAAAATTCACATACTTTCATAAAAGTAACCAATACCCTTACCAGTGAAGAAGACTATTCTAGAGCATGGGGCATGACTTGCTGACATTTTGGACAGGGCACAATTACAAATTAATTTTTTTTTTGTAAAGAAGATGGTAAAAATGTAAGATTGATACCAAAGTTATAACAACACCAACTCATACCCGTTAAAAAGTAGATTTTTTTTTTAAAAATAATTACAGAAACAATTTCAGAGATTTGAGATCTTATAGTCCGAACCACATCCACAATCACAAGGGATCTTACATTACCATCAACAAAACCAAATCAACTTCATTAATTAAAATTATAGCATCTGAAAATAATATGTAAATGAACATAAATAAACCAAAAAGTGAAGTCATTATGTCCCTAAGCGAAATTGTCATGAAGTTGTGTAGTCCACGTAGCTTCTCATAGCAGCAGGTCCCTTCACTAGGTCTCTGAGGCTGTGAAAAATATAAAAGTAAGGGTGTCATAATCATAGATCTTGCGTACGAGTACCTCTAATGAACCAATTAAGTAAAAAGAATATAAATAAGATTCATGCAACATTTTAGAAGGATACAATTACAATAAAATTCATTATTTAAATAATCATTCATGTAATAGAGAATAATTATTAAGCAATTGAGAACATTTATCATGCATTAGAGAGCAATTATCATGAAACCATTAATATAACCCAAGTAAGATAACATGTAAATATGCATGTTCTAATGCATAACAGAAATATGCATGATATCAATAAACATGCATGAGTAATTTATTATCTTTTATCAGAGTTTTCTTTTATATGCATGTCCCTATTAGATGCACATAAATTTACTTTCACTTCTTAATTATAGCCCGTGGATACTCAAAATGGGTACAATAATTCTTGAGGTCAAGTTAGGTTCTTAATTATAGATTAGCACATAATTTATATTTTATTATTAGGTTCTACACTTAGCCCTCATCCGATATAAAAAATCAACACTATCCATCAAAATATTAGAAATCAATATCTAATGTCAAGACATTAGGAAAATCAATATCCACTAATGCCACTTTTTGGTATACTAATAACAATAGTTGTGTTTACACACCATCCCCAGGCAAAGTGCCATAATCTTCCTAAAACCGTGGCCGGGAGGTGAACCACCTAGTTAGGTTCAAAGGCATAAACACACACAAAGTTTTAGTATCCTCACGGTTCCCCAAAACCACAGTCCAATTTTCTCACACTAAAGAAGGGACATCCAGGAAAACATTAATTACACTATTCTCTTTTTTTTCCTTCTTATTAAAAGAATGACTCATTTCAATTCTTTATTTTGCAAATTAACATGCAAAACATAACATCTGTTTCGAAATCAACATGCAAAATACATCATGGGACCACAGCTCGTGGCAACATGAAATAATGTAATTAGTTCAATAAACATTAAGTTGATTTTTGCGATAGAAAAACAAAACATTGAGCAACACCTGCTCAAGGCCCACATGGCCTGCAGTGATCCACTTTTGACCACCAATGCATCTAACGCAAAAATCATAATGAGCATGTCACTTATGCATTCATTTAACATGCTTTCAAATGTACATTCATACATACTAAACAAGAATGTATGTGAATAACAAATTTCACATGCATGATTATACAAAATACATGTTTCTTTTCATGAATCATCTCATGCATAATATGCAAACATTCATGTGAATATGCATATGCAGAACAACATCACTTTCAGGATTTGCACATGCCTACTACATGCATATGTGAGTAACATTGCATTAGAAATATTGACCGTGCATAATCAATCAATCATAAGCATGCAAAAACTAGACTTTTGACATGCATGAAGTCTAATCATTCATTATGAGGAAATATGAAAATAAGTACACCAAACAAAATTTTCATCAAACTCAAAACAAAGCATTTAATATGCATGATCGAAATATTTATCATTTATAAATCTGCACCTTAGCTACAAAAATCCTGAACATTTGTTCATGCATGAACCTAAGCATTGATCATGTAAAATCTGCACCACAACATATATAAAGAAATCCAATCCATTTATATAGAAATCTGAATGTTTTACATGCATGAATCAAGAAATAACATGCACATAATTGCATGCTATCATAAGCGAAAAATCTAAATATTGAAACCAGTAAAACCCCCTTCTTCTTCTTTTTTCTTAAGCATTCTCAACCGAATTGAGCTCAACTAGCCCTATAAGACTACACACACATGCCCAACCGAACCCGGGTCGACTGGTCCTAGAAGGCTTGAGCCTGCCCAGCTGAACCTGAATCGGTTGGGCTGCCTACCAAACAAAAACAAATTTCTTTTTTTTTTATTTAAGCTGACCAAACTGAGACCAACCAACCCAGTCGGCTGGGGCTCAGATCTTGTCCAGCCAAATCGAGTCGACTGGGTCTGGTCTGAGCCAAGTGCCAGCCCCAGCTGAACTAGTCAGCTAGAACTGAACCAACCTAATTCTGTCCAGTTCAACCTAGTCCAGCCGACTGAGTCAGTTGGGTGGCTCATAAAATTTTATTTTATGTATATTATGTTGTTTTTATAACAATCTTCAGGTACCTGACCCAGCCAACCCAGTTGGCTGAGTTTGTGACTTGTTAAATCTCACCCAGTCGACCCAATCGATTGGGTTTGTGACCTGTTAAATCTCACCCAACCGACTTAGTCGGTTAGGGGCTAGACAAAAACTATTGCTCAACCGACCCGATTCGGCTGGGCATGCCAATATCATAAAAAAATTTGTTTATATTATTTGTTTTTGCTAACAGGGACTTTGTCCTAGCCGAACCAGTCAGCTGGGACTAGATAGCAGTCTGTCCTATCCCAGTCGACTACATCAGTTGTCCTATCCCAAAAAAGTATCAAGCCAAAAAAAGAATATTCATTATTATTATATTTTTTCTCTATAGATCAATTCGTTTTCATGGACAGCCATCCCTCTTTAAATCTGTATAGGTCTGTCCACTAATACAGTGGACAGATCTGTCCACATCAGACAATATGGACAATGGTCTAGATCTGTTCGCTCATCTCATGGGACAAATCTATCCTGATCTCTCCAAATATATATATATATATATATATATATATATACACGCATGAACATGAGGATAGAAATAAAAAAATACGTATTCTAAACATACTTACATCAACTTCCTTGGATTAAAACACGAGACACTGAAATAAAATCCATGGGTTCCTTCAAAAATATTGCCTAAGGCTTATTTAAGCTCTTTTTCTCATCCGAAACAAAAAAGAACACCCGTACTTTTTTGACGATTGAAAAGAAAGATGGATGAAACGTTGGGTATTGGAGAGGAAGAGGGTCTCCTCTTCTTCCTTCTTCTTATTCTCCTTTTTCTCTCTCTTTCTCTCTTTCTCTCTTTCTCTATTTCTCTCTCCTTTCTCTCTTTCCCTTTCTTTCTTTCTTTTTTTTGTGTGGTTTAAATAGGGAGGATAGGGGTTGATGCCCCCCTTATTTTCTAGTACATTCCATTGTGTGCTAGATATTGGACTTCCCATGTGAGAGTCTATCTCCAACACACTTTCCTATTCTCTTAAAATTTCAATCTTTGACTTTTTTTCAAACCTTTCCCTTTTTCTCATTTTTTTATACTCATTTTTTTGTTTACTCGTCTTTTGGCAAGTGTGGACTCTTCTAGAGTCCTACCATTTAACAACTTTTTGAAATTCAGAATTAATTATAATTTATTAATAAATAAATAAATTATTAATAAATTATTAATAATTAAATTTTCAGAAGCTTCCAGAGGGGTACCTTATCCCTCTGGGAGTCTTTCTAACTCTAAATATCTTCAATTTAAACCTATTTATTGAATTTAAAGTTATATTTTAATTGGATTTGGATCTAGATCCAAGATACAAATTCATATCCAAAATTCATTTAGTTCCCAAGTTGAATCAACTCCTTATTAATATGGGTCTTGGACTGAGTCCAAATCCATATTAATTTGGATCATATGTGTTGGATCTAGTCCGATTCAAATCCAGACCTGGCCCATTTGAGGCGGTCCTTTTTTTTAAAAAATGTAATTTTTGGGCCAACCGTAGCCCAAATTCAAAAAAGTAAAATACCATTGAACGCAGAATTTTGAGATGCATCTAACGGTATATAATTCAAATTTTGCCTCCGAAATTTGCTTGAATTAAACCTAAATTTTGCTCCAAATTTGCTTGAATTTAAATATAAAAAATAAAACTTTTTATTACCTTTTTGTTGGCTCATTTAGACCTTGCCGATGAGACCTAGGCCAAGCCCAGACTCAAATAACATATTCCTAATCTCAAAGTTTTCTCAATTTTTCTTCAATACTTGGATAAATTTTTAGAAATCTCAAATTTGATTAAGTCCAAAAATACATGATATATATATATATATAGGAAATGGGGTTCGTCCAACCAAAATGTTCAAAATCTACAACTGATGTTAATCAACAGTGTTCCTTCTCTAACGATCAAGTATTTCATTAATCGAGCTTTACATATTGGATTTTTATCATTCATTTAGTAAGCAATATGCTTTGGATTATGAATTTTTGATGTTTAGATGCATTTTTTAAAGTGCTAAAAATCATTAGGCTATAATACTTTATGCTGTAAAGTTTTAAATGCATTATAAGCCATTGATATTTCATGTTTCGAAAAACATGCTTATATATAAATGATAAATAACAAATAACAAATATATGATGTCCGATCGATGAGATACTCAAGCATTGAAGAAGGAAAGCCGTCCAATAATTGTTGGTAGTAAATTTTGAGCCTTCCTTTTGTTAGACGGTCCCTATTCCATACATATATATATATATATATATATATATATATATATATATATGTGTGTGTGTGTGTGTGTGTGTGTGTGTGTGTGTGTGTGTGGTGCTTGTGAAGACAGTGGACGACTCAATCTAATTACATATATATGTTCAACATGGTTTGTTTACTAAGGATCAAACCCTGGATTATGTTATTGTGATCTAGAAGTATGATTTTTCAGCACTAAAATTTTATTGCATTGTGGGCCATTGTTTTTTGAAACTTTAAAAAACTGCATGCATGTTGCAATCACATAATTCAAAACCCGCTTTCTATGAAATAAACTTAGTAAATTACATCCATAAGGTCTTGATCTACAAAAAATTATCTAAAAAATATGAAAAGGTGATTTATATTCAACAATTTCATGCCTTTAATAGAACAAAATATTAACCCATATATATATATATATATATATATATATATATATATATTATTGATAAAAAAATTTAAGTTGGGAAAGATTTACTTGCTCGGATTCACAAAATCCTTTTGAAATGTGTGGAGACATCATTTGCAAGTCTTGATTGTCCCTTGATCGAGGGAAAGGTAAGGTCCCAACATGTTTTCGATCTCCGTAGCGTGAATCGTACTGTCGGGGCTCTTCGAGATGTGAACGTGCAATAAAAGATGAGAATGTATGAATATTCATGCACAAATCAAAATATGGTGGTTAATAAACAAATTGGGTCATTGCATACCTTTTTGGACTCTTGGGTTTGTTTATCATTCAAGCTCCAACTAGCTTTATCCATTCATTAGTGCCTCCAGGTAAGATTTCAACTTTTGAATTCGAGAGGGGAGTGGTGTCCTTATTTTGAGAAATGGTTTTTAAAAATATTTTTAAATGAAAGCAACTTGAAAGCCAGACACCAAAAATAAAACCAACTCTCACGAGTGGTGGAGTCCGGGTCGATCTCAGGGAACAAAGATACTTGTATTCAAACATGCAACTAAACTATTCTTTATTACCCGAAATAGAAAAATGCAAAAAAGAAACTACTTAACTATTATAACAAATGAATACCCTACGTAGAGGGTTTAAAATGGTTTTATTACAAACTCCGAAATTAACTGGAAATTAAAACTCCTAATCTAAAAGAAAAACAAAATTCTTTTGCGCTTGTGCCTCGTGTCACATGTCGAACGCGCGCCACCACGTATCTCACTCGTTTGCCTTCGTTCTGAGCTTTCCTACAAAACACGAACGCACAAAGCATAAAGACGAAACAAATAGTGCTATACTAAAAAAATGTAAAATACTATAAGAATGTGCGAAATGAAAGAATACGACGCGTCAAAGTCAAAATGACTAAAATACCTAAAAATGCCTAAAATGTATAAAATGCCATGCCTAAAATAAAACTAAGTGCAATACATAAAATAGAACTAAAATGCAATGCTTGAACTACTAAATGAACATTATCGAAAGAAAAAAAAAATAGAAAATTAAAAACTAACACTTGCTGTAAAAAAATTGATTTTAAAAACAAACACACCGTAAAAAAACTTCTTTAAAAGAAAACTGTGAAAAACAATTTTTAAAAAGACAAGCACCGTGAAAATTAATTTTTAAAAGCAAAGCACCGTGAAAATTGCTTGTAAAAATACACCGTGAAAAACGTTTTTAAAGGCAAACTGTGAAAAACCTTTTTCACGGCTGAAGATGCAGAGAAGCAAGCCCGACCTCACAGCAGGTGAGGTCGGCGTTCCCAGTGGCTCAGAGAGAGGGTAAGCTGCCGGTGAGCAGCAGAGGAACTGCCGGTGAAGTGGAACTCAGGCAAAGGTTTCCCGACAGGGGAACTCCAGTGAGAGCAAATAGAGGTGCTGTTAAATTGTATCCAGCAATTAAAAGGGGATTCCGACCAGTAGAAGAGTCGATTCCACAGCATGGTGAAGACACTCTGCAGAGGCAAAACAGATCAGGCAGAAAGAATTTATCTCCGGTGACTTCTCTGCCGGTGATGAAGGCTTTTCACTGTGATCCGTTTTGCGGTGAAAAAGAGGCAGGATGAAGACAGTCCGGCAGATCTACCGGAAGAAGCAATGGAATCTGGTGGCTGATAAGTAAATCCAGCGTACAAGGATTGAATCCGGCGGAGCACGATGAAGTTCAGATGCCGGTGAAACTTCCGACGGAACAGGTGACTCCGGCCAGAGGACGCCAGCTAAAGCAATAGAGTTTCGGCAGAACAGGATTCAACCTCACAATAGAGGAATTTTGGCCAGTTTGGGACGATTTCGGCAGATGCGATGGAGATTCCGACTGAATCAGACACTTCTGGCAAACGGAATGGATCCAGCGAATCTGATTAGGATTTGATCTCACGTTCTGGCCGATCCGGAGTACTGGACTAAGGCACCGATGTTGAGCTTGCCGGAATTCGCAGCAGATGCTAACTCCCGGCGGATGAGATCTGCTTTTCATGGCAGATGGAAAACAGGGAATAGATGCCAGAAGAGTTATCGGCGTGAACACCCCAAATTTAAAAAAAAAAAAAATCAAAAATTTTCTTTTTGCTCTTTGCTCCATCTTCTCAATAAATAAATCGCTGATCAATTTTCATTCATTTTTAGGATTTCATGATTGAAGATCCGAAATCCAAAACCAATTTTCATATCTGACCCTATCTCGAATCTAAATCGGATATCCGAATCCAATTCTGATCTCAAATCTTTTATTTTTGAAAAATTCCAAAAAATCAAATCCTCAGTATTATTCTCAGATATTTTATCTGGACAATCTCAATTCGAGATCTAAACTCGAATATTTATCAAAAATTTCAAATCCAAATCCATTAAAAAACCCGATTTCTGAAATCAATCAGGTATCTTCCTAAAAAACTCATTTTAGAAAATCTTAAAATTCTAAAATGAACATTTTACAAAAATATTTCCAAAAAAAAAACTTTACTTGGATCCCATTTCATATAAAACCCCTCTTAAATTCCTCATATTTTAGGTTTTCTACCAAAAACATAAAAAAAATCCAAAAAAACAGCTTTTACTTCTTTTCTGAAAAGCCTCGTAATGAAAACCCCCTCTTTAAAAATTTGCAAACTTAGAGGGACTCAATTTGAAAATCCCCTAATGGCTTCTTGTTATAAAAGAAGCCGCAGGGGTCGATGGTTTTCCATCTGCCTTCACCCCACCAAGCTCATGCATCCAATCTTCTTCCCTTTCTTTTCCTCTTTTCTGATTCCCCTTTTCCTTCTCCCTTTGGTGCCTCCCTTTTAAGCAAACGGAAGGTCAACCATCATTCAGCAGAGTCATGGTAAGTGACCATCTTCTTTCCCTTTTTTATTTTCTGTAAAGATTTTGTTTTACCGCATTCCTTCGTTTTAATTTTGCTCTTTTTCATCTTCTTTTTCATCATAAGGCACCAATGGTAGGATCGACCTGCATATAGCAGGATCGACCCACCTATTGCTACAATAATGGAATGTCTGATTCCAACATCTGTTTCTCTTTTCCGCAATTTACTTCTGAATTCCTCTTGATTTTTTGTATGCTTTGCATAATTCCCCATTTATTTCTGCCTCTGCATAACTTACTTTTTGTTTTTTATTTAATTTCATCATCGTTCGTTTGCATCGCTCTCTTTCTGGCATAACCCATATCTCTCTTATTCTGTGCATTAGAATGCTCAACATCGGGTTCATCTCCTGTGCATCGACCTGGTGTCCTGCAATGGAATTGAATCCAATTTAAAAAGAAAAGGGGGCTTCATACCGTCATTCTGCAGAGCTTCAATGTCCATCGCAACATGCTGGTGGCTCTGGACTAAAAGTGAATTTAGATCTGGTTTGCCGAAAGCAAACCAAATTCTGATTCACTTCTCTGGAATCATTCTAAATCATCACCTGTTGATGATTTAAAATCTCTCTTCTTCCATCTGATTTCACCATCCAGTAGTCATATGTTTCATTGTGTTCAGTTTAATGATTTACTGATGCTTTGCATGTTCAATTCATCATTTTATATTTCATCACATCCATTCATCTATAAATAGCATAATTCATCTTCTCTGCATTCACTTTATTCTACATTTTCCCTTTTTCCCAGTATCATAAGGGCATTACATCGCTTTACACCCGTGTATTCATCTGCATCATTTATGTTTTTCTGACATTTTTGTTTTCACCTGCATTTGATCTGCTCCATTTTATTACATAACATATCCTGTACATTGTAAATCATCTGCGTTTTTGCTTGCTTCATCATCATTTCGTATGTTGCAATCCCAATCCCTGTCCTGTGATATTTTAACTTCCCGTTTTCATTTTGATTTCTTGTTCCCACCATTTGTGTATTAACCCTCTGCATTTTTGCATACTACTCCATCGCCTATACTCCATTTTTTTTATTACCTCACCCATAACACTTGGTGTGAGTTTTATGAAAACTTTTTTTTTTAAACAATCTTGTTAATGAAAACTATGTGAAAGTCAGACACCAAATAATAAAAACCGGCTCGCACGGGTGGTGGAGTACGGGTCGATCTCAGGGAACGGGAGATACTTGTATTCAACACACACAACTATGTTACTCTTTATTGCCAAGAAAAAAAATTTAATTAAATAAACGAATAACTAAAGAGTGTTGCTCTACGCAGAGGGCTTAAATGAATAAAAGAATAAAACGGCCTCATTACAACCCAATAAATTGAAACAATGAAATAAAATCCTAATCTAAAAGAAAAGGTAAAAGTCTTCAGTGCTTGAGTCTTTTATGTGGTCCCTTTGTATCTCTTTCCTATTGCTTGTGCTCCTTCCTTTTTTGAGGGCTCTCTGAGGGCTTGAAGGGACCTCAAAGGGTACTTTGAGGGCACAAAAAGGGCGTTACCGCAGGTCCGATCGTTCCTTGCGAAAATCAAACACACAAAACACAACAATACAATACAAACTAATACCAAATCTAAACTAAAATTCAACAAACAATATCTAAACTAAGTTCTAACAAACCACTACAAGACGAAATAGCATAACCAATTACTAATCTAGAACACGAAAGAGACTAACTAATCACGAAATAACTAGAAAACACTACTCTAATTTTAAAAATCAAATGCGACAATTACTAAAATAAAATGACTAAAACGAATGGCTAATACTAACACAAATAATTACGTGACATGAACTAATGAAATAGCTAACTAACATGTTAAATAATGTAATCAGCCTAATGAATTCAATGCAGCCACTGAAATGAATAACTAAGACAAATAATTGTTGATGAAGTAAGGCACGACTAGTAAGACAGTTAATATCTAATGAAATAATAACTAATGAAATCACTAACCTAAAGCAACCAGCATCTAATACAATCAATACTAAATAGCAGACACAATGAAAATATTCAAACTCAATAACTTAACCTATACTAATAGTTTGACCTATATAAAAAAAAATGTATACACATGAATCAACTTAGCTATATGTAATTTCAACGTTAACAAATAATTGTTGTTGAAACAAGGCACACTAACTTAAATAATAATAAGAGATGCTGAATGAAAAAAAAATGGCCTAAGTAACACAACTCTTGAACCTAAGTAATTGAAACACGCTGACAAAAAAAAACAAAAGGTGCTAGACTTTACCGATTCTTTCTCTTTTCTTTTTTTCTTAATTAATTAACAAAAATTGTTGAAACTCAATCACAAACAACGACTGAACTCGGATTTAAGAAATGAATGAACTTAAGTTTAACATGCATTGACGGGATACAAATGTAAAACACTAAACAAAAAAAAGTAAACAAAACGCTGACTAGAAAAAAACAAAAAATGCTACATTGATATTAACCCTAATCTAACATATATTATTCTACCGCAAGCATTAATACTAATGAACAATAAAAAAAACACAATAGTGCCTGTGTAATGCAATAAAATAAGAACTCTAACTACCTAATGCAGATTGAGTTCATCCCAGGTATGCCTAGCAACGTCAATTTTCTTCACAGCGTGAAACACTGTGTATTTTTTCTCCTTTTTTATTTTTTATTTATTTATTTTCGACAGCTAAAAACCAAGAAACCGTGTAACATGTAACCCTAAAGAATACAATGAAACAAACAGTCTAATACAAAATTCAGGATACGATTTTTTTTATTCTTTTTAGCAAAAAAAATAAAAAATAAAAATAAAAAAAGAAACTATTCTAAACACGTAAAAAGAAGAGGGGAGAAGAAAGAGAAGAAATTACCGAATAGTTTGGCTGGACTGGTTATGAAAAGAGTGGCCTCTCCCAGATCAGATTGTCACGCTGCTTCATTTTGCTGAAAGAAGAAGAAGAGGCCGCCAACGAGAAGGAAGGGAGAAGGAGAAGAAGAAGAAGAAGGGACAAAGAAGAACCGGCTGGTAGTGAGAAGGGGGAGAGAGAGGAGAGAGGGAAGAGAGAGAGAGAGAGGGAAAGAGGCATGAAATCCACGGAGGAGACCCATTTTTTCTGCTGTAGTATACTATTTATAATATTATATTAGGGTAAAACAAATTTTTCAAAATAAGTCCAATAATTTCCAAAAGACCCACTTTAGTAAAACATGTTTTAGTGTCTAAAAAGCAAACTTTCTAAACTAATTATAAATTATAAATTAGCTAATAAAAACCTAAGCAAACTAAACTACAATTAAGAAATTCTAACCATAATAGAAACACTAAAAAAATATATGCAGGAAAAGCTTTGAAGAATACGATTTTCTGATAAAATTCAATTTAATGCAGTTTCTCAAAACTAATGGTAAAAATGGGTTTTTAAGGCAACATGATCAAATACCCCCATGCTTATCGTTTGCTAGTCTTCGAGCAAACTGAAGCAAAAACAAAAATGATAAACTAATCAAAACAAAAACCTAACTCACTTTCGTAGGAATCATGGTTGCATTTAGCGTATGCAACAAGCCCTTTAAACCCCTGGGTTACCTCAGTGGACGAGTAAGGTCTTGTGAGGGTTTGCAGTGATGCTACCCACAAACATCTCTGTCATGTATGCATAAAAATTTTAAAGCATAAAACATTAGGCAGTTAAGGAGTTTGTTTTCACAAATATTTCATGCTCTTGCATTATCAAAACATGATTAGAGTCTTCTACCTGCCACCACAGAACAAAACCTTTTCTTTCACTTTTCTAAATAGCATAATTATTTATGTTTCATTCTCAGAAATTCAAGTACATACATGTTATTATTTACTTATCCTCACTCATATGTATTCTGCACAGGTTTTCTCAATATTTGCTTCTAAGCAATGAACTTTTCTCTTTTACGCTCTTTTCTTTTTCTTGATTTTCATTTTTTTTTATACACGCTTTTCTTTGAGCACTATACCAAATTTCTAGTTTTCGTGACCTGTGTAACGAGCTTTGGGTCAGTGACTCCCAGGCCAGACGACCTTAGGGCACCAGATACAAAGTATCCCTTAGACTTAATTGCTCGAGTCATTAGACCTTCAATTTTTTATAGTTTACGTATAGTCTACTTCTCTGTCATGCGCAATGTCAATATCTATTAGGCTCTCTATAAAGTTCATGTAACGGGCTTTCGGGCCGGTGACTCCCAAACCAAATGACTTTAGGGCACCAGGTGTAAACACCCCTCAGGCTCTATTTGCTTGAACAAAATATGCCATAGATATCAACGTAGATAAATGATTGACTTCCTTCATTATCCTTTTCAACATGGAACTCAAACACTTCAACTTGTGTCTAAACCCAGCTACTAGGGAGTACGAAGATATCAAACAACTAAATGTATGCTCTTTTTTTACTTTTTGAGCTCTTTTGCAATGTTGTTCATTTGCTTAGTTTTTAAAAATAAAACTGTGCATATTCATACTTGTGATTCAAAATAAACTTTAACATGCATCTATAATCATTTCTTTGAAATCCACATAAACAACCACGGTTTTCTAGATTTGTGTTAGAAAAAGTTTTCCGTGGGGCTTAAAATTTCTCTAAAAACGTTAGATGTTGCAAAGCAGTCATATAAGTTCAAACTCATTCCCTAAAAGCCTAATTTTAATGAGTTGACATAAAAAATGCAAGTATAAAGACATGAAAAGTTTAGGTGTGCAAACTACACCCTCCCCCATGCTTGAATGACACTGTTCTCAGTGGCACTCCCCCATCCTTGCATGAAACTAAGGGACTGCATATGAAAACAAGATAATTGAGAGAAAAGAGTAGAAGTCACCTGATATGACATATGAATGCATGTCCTACGAATACACAAGAATGCATACCTGGTCTAACAATACACTCATGAGATAAAATAAAACAAAGCAAAATAAAGAAAAAAATATCTATGAACATTTACTAGATCCTACTAAAAATACAATATACAAACCTGTGTGTGCCCTTATGCATCCACGAGGTCAATAGCCTCAATGTCTTGTCTCACCACCATATCAGAAATATAGGGCTTCAGCCGCTGCCCATTGACTTTAAAAATGATGCCCGTTCGAGGGTCCAAAAGATCTATCGCTCCATGTGGAAAAACTCTATGTACTATGAACGATCCATCCCATCTGGACTTCAACTTCCCTGGAAAAAGATGGAGACGTGAATGATAAAGCCAAACCTTTTGACCAAGCTCGAACTGCTTCCTCACAATGTGCTGATCATGGAAATGCTTGGTTCGAGCCTTATAAATCTTGGCACTCTCGTAGGCCTCATTACGCAATTCCTTTAGCTCACTCAACTGTAATCTTCTCTCTGCTCCAGCTTGGGTCATATCAAAATTAAACTTTTTTATAGCCCAATACGCTCTATGCTCTAACTCAACAGGGAGATGGCATGGTTTCCCAAAAACCAATCGATACGGCAACATACCAATCGGGGTCTTGAAAGCAGTCCTATAAGACCATAAGGCATCATCAAGGCGCTGAGACCAGTCCTTGCAGTCTGGTTGGACTATCTTTTCCAGAATCCGCTTGATCTTCTTATTAGAGACCTCAACTTGACCACTGGTCTGCGGGTGGTAAGGTGTAGCAAACCGATGATGCACATAATATTTCCTAAGTAAAGAAGCTACTTGCACATTACGAAAGTGCGTACCACCATCACTAATGATCGCTCTAGGAACTTCGAACCGACTAAAAATGTTGTGCTTGATAAATCGAAGCACCTCCTTATGATCATTGGTTTGGGTGGCCACAACCTCGACCCATTTTGAAACATAATCAACTGCCACTAAAATGTAAACAAATCCAAACGATGGCGAGAAAGGACCCATAAAATGAATGCCCTACACATCAAAAATCTCAACAATCAAAATAGGAAGGGGCATCATGTCACTCTTGGCGATGCGTCCTGTCTGCTGGCAGCACAAGCACCTCATACAAAAATCATGGGCATCTCTATGCAGTGTCGGCCACCAAAATCCTGACTGGAGGACCTTTGCGGCGGTCTTTCGACTAGAGAAATGGCCTCCACAAGCCAAGGAATGACAAAATAATAGAATGGAGTCATACTCCTCCTCAGGAACACACCTCTGAATCATCTGATCCAAGCATAATCGAAACAACTCTGTTTCCTCCCAAAAATAGTGCTTTACCTGCGAGAAAAATCGATCTCTCTCAGTGTGGTTCTAGTGCGAATGGTACTCTCCGGTCACCAAAAAGTTGATGATATGCGCGAACCAAGTCAGATGCTTGACATGAAAGAGCTGCTCATCCGGAAATGAATCATCAATCTGCCCCTGATCAGTGGATGTCTCCACTGTCAGTCTGGATAAATGATCTGTTACAAGATTCTCACATTCACTCTTATCTCGAATCTCGAGATCAAATTCTTGTAACAGAAGGATTCATCGAATGAGATGTGGTTTGGCATCCTTTTTGTTCATCAAATATTGCAATGCTGCATGATCTGAGTAAATGATGACCTTGGAGCCTAACAAATACGATCGAAATTTCTCAAGAGAAAAAACTACGGTTAGTAATTCCTTCTCTATGGTGATATAATGCATTTGTGCATCAGAGAGGGTCCTACTAGCGTAATAAATCACATGAGATCATCGCTCAATCTTCTGACCGAGAATCGCTCCAACCGCGTAATCTGACACGTCACACATAATCTCAAATGACACTAACTACTCAGGAGATCGAAGAATAGGAGCAGTAGTCAGAGCCTCCTTTAGGGCCAAGAACGCCTTCAGATAGGCATCATCAAACACAAACGGTTGATCTTTCGATAGCAGGTTGCACAACGGTCGAGAAATCTGGCTAAAATCCTTAATGAACCTTCTATAAAAACCTGCATGCCCTAGAAATGATCGCATCTGCCGCATAGAGGTCGGTGGAGCTAATCTAGCAATGGTCTCCACTTTGGCCTTATCGACCTCGATCCCTTTCTCAGACATAATATATCCAAGAACAATCCCCTGTCTCACCATGAAATGACTCTTTTCCCAACTAAGAACCAGATTTGTCTCCCTACAATGCTGAAGCACATGAGATAACTTTTGGAGACAATCATCAAATGAAGAGTCATAGACCGAGAAATCGTCCATGAAAATATCAAGGAAATCATCCATCATATGTGCACCGCTGAAATGTTGTCGGGGCATTGCAGAGCCCGAACGACATTCTCTTATAAGAAAAAGTGCCATATGGGCAGGTGAGCGTCGTTTTCTCCTGGTCCTCAGGATGAACGACCATCTGGTTGTATCCTGAATAACCATTCAGGAAAAAAAAGTATTGTTGGCCCGCGAGTTTCTCCAGGATTTGGTCGATGAACGACAGAGGAAAGTGATCCTTCCTAGTTGCGTTGTTCAACTTTTTATAGTCTACGCACACTAGCCATCCCGTGGTAGTCCTCATGGGGACACTTTCTCCTTTTTCATTCATCTCTACGGTGAGCCCAGACTTCTTGGGGACAACCTGGGTAGGGCTCAACCACTGACTGTCGAAGATAGGATAAATGATCCCAGCGTCCAACCATTTGACTACCTCCTTCTTTACCACCTCCTTCATATGGGGATTTAGTCTCCTTTGCGCCTCTCTTGAGGGTTTAGCCCCCTCATCCATGATAATCTAATGCATGCAAAAGGAGGGATCTATCCCCTTCAGATCTGCCACCGACCATCCAATCGCCTCTTTATGCTTGTGCAAGACCTATAAAAGCTGACACTCCTAGGTGTCAGTCAGGTCTGCGGAAATGATGACAGGGAGAGTCTGATCCTTGCCTAGGAAGGCATACTTGAGTGAGGCCGGTAAGGGCTTCAACTCAAGCTCAGGCGAACTCTCTATGGATGATCGGGCCGGCTTTTCTGCCAATTCAGGAAGTGGCTCGAAGTACCAGGTCCAACTCAGATCACCTGTCTGACTCTCTATCGACCCATGGCAATCTTCTTCGAGTGATTCATCAACCTCCTCCTGAGGTGGATCACTCAATAACCAAGTATGCTCTTCTTCTACCAGGTCTTGAATGAAGTCGACCTCGAAAGAAGCCTCATCGCCGACAGGTCCCATCGCCGCATGAAAAATGTTTAGCCTCATCTTCCTGTTGCCAAATGAGACATCCATCGCACCTGTGCGGCAATTAATGCATGCATTGGCAGTGGCCATGAAGGGGCGTCCAAGAATGATGGGTGTATGTCGCATATTATTAACTCCCTCCATATCTAAAATGATAAAGTCGACAAGGAAGTAGAAGTCCTCCACCTTGACTAGAACATCTTCCAGAATCCCTTGCGGGACCTTGATTGATCTATCTGCAAGCAGCAGAGTCATAGGTGTTGGCTTCATCTCTTTTAATCCAAATTTGTCATAAAAGAAACTCGGCAAGATATTGACACTTGCCCCAAGGTCGAGCAATGCACGCTCGACAGTGATGTCTCCTATGACACACAAAATAATCGGAGTCCCTGGGTCCTTAAGCTTTGGTGGGGTTTGGTGCTGCAACACCGCACTCACCTGCTCAGTCAAGTATATCTTCTTTGGCACTTGTGACCTCAACTTTCTTTTCTGCGTACAAAGCTCCTTTAGGAATTTTGCATATGCAAGAACTTGCTGAATGGCATCAAGCAAGGGGAGGTTTATCTGAACGTGCTTGAATATCTTAAGCATTTCCTGCATATTCACTCCATGTTTGCCTAAGGACTTCGGTCTCTCTAGCGCCTCAGAAAAGAGGGCTTTGGGGGTATAGGACTTTGAAGGCTCAGTTGGTAGAGCCCTCTCGCTTTCCTGAGGTGGGACAGTAGGGACAGGTTGTTTCTCACTCGTTCTCTCTCTTTTTTCTGCAGCCTCACTCGCTTGGTATTGCTTTCCATTCTTAAGGGTGATTACCGCTTGAGCCTGCTCTTGATGGGCATCTGTCATATGTAGGCCATGCATCGGTTCCTTACCCCTAGGGTTCACCATCGGTTGGCTAGGTAAAGCCCCCTCACTCCGCCTGCTAAGCTCCTCGGCAAGTTGTCCCTTTTGTGTCTCAAGCTTCGCAATAGAATATGTATGGGAGCTCAGATTTGCCTTGATATCTGAGAAGGCTTGCAACATCTTGTCCTCAAAGGACTGGTTGGATGAAGGCTCTTGGGACTGGAGCTGACTATAAGTAGGTTGAGCTGAAGGGTAGCTGGTTCTCTGAAATCCAGGCGCATAATCGCCTTGCCTGGGTTGGCTTTGGGAAGGGTTGGGAGGTTGGGCTTGTGGATTTCTCCACGAAAAATTGGGATGGTTCCGCCAGCCCGGGTTATATGTACTGGAATATGGATTGGGTGCGGGCCTAGCGAAACTCTGCACCATCTGAGCTTGCACCTGGACAAACTCAGGGTACTGTGGTGCAACGGGGCAGTCAACAATATGGTGTGCAGGGCTAGCACACAACACACACACTTATAGGACTGGAGAGGGACCTGACAACAACTGATTTAATTTTTGAGACAGTTGGTCGACCTTGTTTTGCAACTCAAGGTGCATCCCTATCTCGAATATACTAGCCTTCTTTGCGCCATCTTGCACAGGTGTGGCCCTCTCAAATCGTGAAGCAGAAGCATGGTGCATGGAGTTCTCACTCAAGGTCTCAAAAAGAGCTCATGCTTCATCTTCACTTTTGAGCATAAAAGTGCCACCACAGGCAGCGTCAACCATTTGACAATTCTTCTCAGTGAGACCATCATAAAAATATTGCAACAGTTGCCAGCAGGGCACCTGGTGGTGGGGACACTTGTGGAGAAGATCTTTCATCCTCTCCCACGTTTCATGAAACATTTGTCCCTCGATTTGTGAAAAGCTAGTGATTACTTTTCGATACTGGTTTGTCTTACCAATTGGGAAATATTTCTTTAAAAACTCCTTTTGCATATGTTTTCAAGTGGTAATTTGAACTGTATCGAGGGCCTTCAGCCAATGCTTGGCTTTATCCTTGAGGGAGAAGGGAAATAACGTCAACCTTAATGCGTCATTTCCAAAATTATTGATTCACACCGTAGAGCAGATCTCGAGAAATTCGTCGAGATGACAGTATGGGTCTTCGTTGCTAAGGCCATAAAAGGAGGGTAACATCTGGATGACACTGGCCTTGATTTCAAAATGGTTCGCTCCCACATCAGGTCTTGTGATGCAGGAGGCAGAAGTGTATATGTTGGGCATGAAGTACTCCCTAAGAGGACGGATCAACTGCTGATCTTCAGCCATGGGGCTGGATTGATGGGCTCTCCTAAAGAAAGATTCGAGATCCTCAACAAATTCAGCAAGCTCAAGTTCAAGCGAGCGTCACCCGTGCATGCACCAAAGGGTAAACCAGTGCAGCAACCGTCCTAAATTGAGTTTTTCTACCTAACTAATACGCTAGCGGCCAAACCACACAATCAAAAAGCGAGTAACATAAACAAATACTGAAAACAAGAAATAAACAGGCACCACACAGTTGCACTCAGTACAGAATTTACGAAAATGAAATCTATGTGCACGGTACCAATCGTACACAATCACTTCTAAGGGGATCCTAATGGGTGGGCTGTGTAGAAAAGTAAGCTTGTCTCTATGGTATGCACACACGTGGTTCTAAGCCTAAATGCGAAAAGCAAACTAAACAATCCTAATTAAAGAACTAAACAATCTTAATTAAAGAACTAAATTGAACTAACAACCTATAAATACGAGAACAAACACAAGACAATAAAGTGAATACTAGTATTTTGCCGTTCCCCGACAACGACACTAAAAATTTGGTGTGAGTTTTATGAAAACCTTTTTTTTTTAAACAATCTTGTTAATGAAAACTATGTGAAAGCCAAACACCAAATAATAAAAACTGGCTCGCACGAGTGGTGGAGTCCGGGTCGATCTCAGGGAACGGGAGATACTTGTATTCAACACACACAACTACGTTACTCTTTATTGCCAAGAAAAAAAATTTAATTAAATAAATGAATAACTAAAGAGTGTTGCCCTACGCAGAGGGCTTAAATGAATAAAAGAATAAAACATCCTTATTACAACCCAATAAATTGAATAAATGAAATAAAATCCTAATCTAAAAGAAAAGGTAAAAGTCTTCAGTGCTTGAGTCTTTTATGTGGTCCCTTTGTATCTCTTTCCTATTGGTTGTGCTCCTTCCTTTTTTGAGGGCTCTCTGAGGGCTTGAGGGGACCTCAAAGGGTACTTCGAGGGCACGAAAAGGGCTTTACCGCACGTCCGATCGTTCCTTGCGAAAATCAAACACACAAAACACAACAATACAATACAAACTAATACCAAATCTAAACTAAAATTCAACAAACAATATCTAAACTAAGTTCTAACAAACCACTACAAGACAAAATAGCATAACCAATTACTAATCTAGAACACAAAAGAGACTAACTAATCACGAAATAACTAGAAAACACTACTCTAATTTTAAAAATCAAATGCGACAATTACTAAAATAAAATGACTAAAACGAATGGCTAATACTAACACAAATAATTACGTGACATGAACGAATGAAATAGCTAACTAACATGTTAAATAATGTAATCAGCCTAATGAATTCAATGCAACCACTGAAATGAATAACTAAGACAAATAATTGTTGATGAAGTAAGGCACGACTAGTAAGACAGTTAATATCTAATGAAATAATAACTAATGAAATCACTAACCTAAAGCAACCAGCATCTAATACAATCAATACTAAATAGCAGACACAACGAAAATATTCAAACTCAATAACTTAACCTATACTAATAGCTTGACCTATATAAAAAAATGTCTACACATGAATCAACTTAGCTATATGTAATTTCAACGTTAACAAATAATTGTTGTTGAAACAAGGCACACTAACTTAAATAAAAACAAGAGATGCTGAATGAAAAAAAA
Source organism: Nuphar pumila (assembly GCF_984573655.1). Lineage (NCBI taxonomy): Eukaryota > Viridiplantae > Streptophyta > Magnoliopsida > Nymphaeales > Nymphaeaceae > Nuphar > Nuphar pumila. Next base: position 59,234,630 of record NC_143251.1, on the reverse strand, counting down.
AATGGCCTAAGTAACACAACTGCTGAACCTAAGTAATTGAAACACTCTGACAAAAAAAACAAAAGGTGCTAGACTTTACTGATTCTTTCTCTCTTTTTTTTCTTAATTAATTAACAAAAATTGTTGAAACTCAATCACAAACAACGACTGAACTCGGATTTAAGAAATGAATGAACTTAAGTTTAAGATGCATTGACGGGAAACAAATGTAAAACATTGAACCAAAAAAAGTAAACAAAACGCTGACTAGAAAAAAACAAAAGATGCTACATTGATATTAACCCTAATCTAACATATAATATTCTACCACAAGCATTAGTACTAATGAACAATAAAAAAAACAATAGTGCCTGTGTAATGCAATAAAATAAGGACTCTAACTACCTAATGCAGATTGAGTTCATCCCAGGTATGCCCAACAACGTCAAATTTTCTTCACAGCGTGAAACACTGTGTATTTTTTCTCCTTTTCTATTTTTTATTTATTTATTTTCGACAGCTAAAAACCAAGAAACCGTGTAACATGTATCCCTAAAGAACACAATGAAACAAACAGTCTAATACGGAATTCAGGATACGATTCTTTTTATTCTTTTCAGCAAAAAAAATAAAAAAAAGAAACTATTCTGAACACGTAAAAAGAAGAGGGGAGAAGAAATAGAAGAAATAGAAGAAATTACCGAATAGTTTGGCTGGACTGGTTGTGAAAAGAGTGGTCTCTCCCAGATCAGATTGTCACGCTGCTTCATTTTGCTGAAAGAAGAAGAAGAAGCCACCGATGAGAAGGAAGGGAGAAGGAGAAGAAGAAGGAACGAAGAAGAACCGACTGGTAGTGAGAAGGGGGAGAGAAAGGGAAGAGAGGGAAGAGAGAGAGAGAGGGAAAGAGGCATGAAATCCAAGGCGAAGTCCCCTTTTTTCTGCTGTAGTATACTATTTATAATATTATATTAGGGTAAAACAAAATTTTCAAAATAAGTCCAATAGTTTTTAATAATTTCCAAAAGACCCACTTTAGTAAAACATGTTTTATTGTCTAAAAAGCAAACTTCCTAAACTAATTAAAAATTACAAATTAGCTAATAAAAACCTAAGCAAACTAAACTACAATTAAGAAATTCTAACTATAATAGAAACACTAAAAAAATATATGCGGGGAAAGCTTTGAAGAATACGATTTTCTGATAAAATTCAATTCAATGCAGTTTCTCAAAACTAATGGTAAAAATGGGGTTTTAAGGCAATTTTAACATGAATCATGCATAAATACTGATTAATAAAATGTGGAATATATGCATGATCAACACTCTTAGGGGTCTGCTATAACACCATGAGCATCCAACTACCAGTGAGTGATAGCAGACATCTGAGAAAACCAACATGCTATTTCATAAAATGAATATGTCAAGGTTTGCTAATGGTTGGGATGTTGATAGATTTGAGCCGAAGCTCCTGGAAAACACCATTGTAAGGCTCCTATGGTGGGATTATATTTTCCCACTGTGTTCTACTCCTCAACGAACTTCTGTAGGATAAGTCCAATGGCTCAGGCAAAAATTTTTGCACAGAATTTTGGAAGATGCCCATGGATGCTTTGAATAATCAGTATCCTGTATGCGGGACTCAGGGTCACACACTATGGAAATCGTGGCTGAACTATCTTGTAAGGGATCTAGATTGATAGTTACATTTTTTGTTATTTCCTTTCATTTCCAGTGTTCCACAGTACCTGTTGATCACCTATATATATATTACCTTCACCTATACAACATTCCACTCACCAACATATATCAACACTTTACTTTCTATGAACATCACTTTATCGTCCCTTACTGCATATCAATTCATTGTTATGCATATCACAATACACACCAATTCATTTCCCCGCATTTTCAAATTATATATATTCTTCAAACCATATATACGTCCTCACCCTGCGTTTCATTTCTTAGGACTATGTTGTATCACATGTTTTGCACTTACCTTCCCCAACTGCACCTTTTTCACACTTGTTACACAACACCTACACCCTCAGCCCACTGCTACATACCCATATCCTACCACTTTCACAACACAACACATTTGTTGTCAACATTTTCCCAGCACTTATACCCACTGCACATGCACAACACTCGATTCTCATGCTGAACCAGCCAAGGAAGGTGATCATCTGTCTGCAAATGAAGTTCATCAGTCAATAAATGTTGATGTTGCACCAGAGGTAGGTCAGCATCAGGTACAAGTACCCATGAAAGGAAATACCAATTCACCAAAGGAGAATATCCCTCAGAATCTTGTAGGAAGCTCTGTGTTGTTAGTCTCATCAGTTGACATTTCCTGGTAGCCTTTGATTGTTACTGAATGCAAAAGCATACCTGCATGAACATCTCTACAAGACAAACAAGCTACCCTTATCTTGGAGACAAAGGCTTGAAATTTGCATTGGGGCAGCACGGGGGTTTCACTATCTTCATACTGGTGCCCAACACCTTCTTTCTTGTCATGACATTGATCCCTGTTTGTTTTATTTTTGTTGTTGTTGCATTGCATCCAGAGATCAATGATAACCCTTACCTGCCACACCCTCTTCCATTTCTCCTTCTTTTACTTCCACACTTACTGTTTTCTTACTGTTTTCTGCACAACATCTCATTCACCCCTTCACAAATGCACCACATTGTTTCATAGGTATATAGCATACCACAAGCATTCACCCTGCACATTTGCCCATCGCCTGCTAACCATACCATTCAACACACAACACCCATATGCACAGTGCACTGCTGCCCATCACCTGCTGTGCCTCCTCACTCCCTACAGCAGCACCTGTGCCACTTCATTTTCCCCTGCTACAGCACTCTCACATCCACACTATGCTTTGCACAACATTTTCTCACATGCATTTACATTTCCAGCATTACCATGCTTACATTCTATTTGCTATTTTTACAGCAATACCCTTGTCACCTGTGCACTTCACCTGCCTTCATTAGCATATTACTTCACTATCTCTATTACACAATATGACATCATTTGCATTTGCTTTATCCGGATTTCCTGCAAATATACATTTCTTTCACAACTCTGGTACATTTTCTGCAAAATCATGTGCCATACACCCCATGATTGACAATGCTTTGGTCTGTATTAGTCATTTGTCATTTGATTTTCACCTAACACGTTTTCATATACATTATCATCATTACATTTCATGTTTTCATCTTCATCAATGTTTCTAATTTTGATTCACATGTTGTAGCATTATCATTAACACATGCATTCCTTCATCTATATATACATTCCAGAGCAGCTCCTTCATCCTCATTTCCTACATGGTGCATCAGTATTCTCATATTGCATCTCCCACTAATGTCAGCCTTGCACATGCATGTTTATAGGCATTTTTTAATATATGCATTGCATCACATATATATCTTAATATCCATCTTCTCATTAGTTTAGGGTATTATTCATACGTTTTAATATCCATTTTAGCTTAGGATATTATATATACATTCTAATATCCATTCTTTCGTTTAGCATCCAAGTATAATCATATGCATACTAGTTTTGACATGACATTTCCTTTCTATACTTGTATTTTCATTGCCTGGTACTAACTCAATTTTTGTAGGAATACATGAAAAATTTAGATTTCCTTTCTTAGATTAGAGATTTTTTAATTTCAATTTCAATTCAAGGTTGTAATAATTAGATATTAATGAGAATTTTTATTTTCCTATATTAGAATAGAATATATGAGCATATAAATTCTCATAATTTCCTGTTTCATCTCATTTTTACTTTTATTTCAAACATCCACAATGGTGAAACACGAATGGCACGTGCACCTTTTCTAATAAGAGGTAAATAATTCTAAGTAGATGATTCACATTTATGGCCATAGTCAAAATGTGAACAATACTTAGAATTTTTATCTTTTATGGAATAACATTGGACCTTCACTCAGGTCTCTTTTGAAAATCATCATATTTTCTAAAATATTCTTTCTTTATCAGAATTTAATATGTGAATTAGCTTAAGATATATTTGTGGCCATAGTCATGGATATATTAAAAGTTAATTTCATTTTAAATCTTATAAAGGCACAACATTTATTTTATTCTTTATTAAAATTTAAATATAGATTATATTATAATATATTTGTGACCATAGTCATGAATGTATTATAACATTAATCTTATTCCAATTCTTCTAAAGAATAAAATATGATTTTAATTCCAATCTTTAAATTTTTTTAAAGCATTCATCATTTAGGATAGAATTGCATTTCTTTTCTAAATTACTTTTCAAATTACTTTTCAAATTCCAAGTGGTTTTGAAATAAACTTTCAAAAAATACAGTTTTCGTTTCTAAATTCATTTTCAATTTTCATTTGTAACTTTAGATTTATCCTTTTACTCACAAATTTCATTTTATTTCAAATTCTAACTCTCATTTTTTATTTCTAAATTTTATATTTTAACTTCCAAATTTCATTCAAATTCTTTATTTCTATTTCAATTTTGAATTCCACTTCAAAAACCTGAATTTTGATCTTCCTTTCAACTTTAAAATCAAATTTGTCTTTTAGATCCCAAGTCAAATTTTGAAATCCATTTTGGAACTCAACCTTCAAATTCCCTTCTGATCTCAAATCTCAAGTTTTAAATTTAAACTTTATTCTCTATTTCCATTTCGAAAACCCAAAAATCTCCAAGTTCTATCTAAATTCTGAGTTTGATTTTCAATTCAAAATCAACTCAAGATTTCCAATTTCAATGCAGTTTTCAAATTCTATCTTCCAAATCTATTTCAAAGTTCAAATCTTAGATTCAGTATCAATTTCAAGTTCAACTCTTATTTTCAATTTCTATTCCAAATTTCATTTTCAACTTCGAATCTTCCTTCTTTAATTCAAATTCTAATCTATTTTCAATCTTTGATTATTTCAAACCTCGGAATTCCAAATTCTCTTTTCAAATCCCAAATTCATTTCAAATTCCAAGTTTAGATTCAGATCTTAGTTTTTCAAATCAAGTTTAACTTTTCAAACCATTTTTTCAAAGATGTTTTCAAACTTATTTCAAAATCACTTGGAAAAATCCCAAAATTTCTGAAGAACTTTCTCAAAAAGCATACATCTTTGCATTTTCATTATACGAGCATGATTCAATGTGCATTTATGATTTTAGAATAATTACTTAGATAATATTAGTCAAAGCAAAATGCATGAATTCAATCATTGGTTCAATTACCCTTGGTAAAGGCGCCAGGAACGGTTGAACCTCGTATCGACGAGCGAATCCCGTCTCTCCATCTTTTCTCGCAAAAATTTCAAAAACGAAGGTGAGTAAATTTTCTACATCTTCTTCAAATAAAGGTCAAGTGAGACCTTGCAAAAGAGTTTCTTTTCTTTCTTTCTTTTTTTCTCTTCTCTCTTCTTTCTTTCTTCTTTTTTCCCTTCAAAAAAGGGAAAAGGGCGAGAAAGAAAAAAGAAGAGAAAAGAGAGAAAAAGGAAAAGGAAAAATTTTGCAATGATCACAATCGGCAAGCAAATATGCAATCACGGTGAAATACAGAGTCTCACGGTGTTATGAAATTCATAGATGCAATGTTATGGCATCAACAACACCCGATGCAATGCAGATGAATGCAGGATGCATATGCTGAAGCAATGAAATGCAGATGATAATGATTGAAATCAAACACGCACAACAAAGAATACAAATTCTAAGATGCAATGATGAAATGCTTAAGTAAATCAGATGCAAAAGCAGGAAATTATACACAAACGCAGATCGGAAAATGCATAGAATCAAATTGAAATAAAAATTGTAGAAACAAAAATAAGAAAATGTGAAAAGAGAAGGGAGGAAGAAGAAGACTTACCGATCTGGTTTGGGTTGAGAAGAGAAGGTTGGACTCCTTCTCCTTGCACCGTCATCAGACTGTTTCACTCCACCGGAGAAGAAAGAAGGGAAAGAAGAAGAAGAAGAGAGGGAAAAGAGAGAAAAAGAGAAGAGGTAAGAGAAACCAGAGGAGAAAGAAGGGGAAGAAGAGAGGGATCATGCATATGGAAGAGAAGACACTCTTTCCCTCCTTTACGTGGGCTTTTAAAATGGATTATGGTAAAATTACCACAACTTTAATAATTTCTAGAAAATTCTAAAAACCTCAATTCTAAACAAAACTTTATTTGCTAAAAAACTTGATTTCATTCTTTTATTAAAACTAAGACTAAACATATTCTAAACACATTTTTTCATTATTTTTCTACCCCAACCTTCTAAATTAATTACAAATGATAGACTATGACATAATTTGCAAAACAAACTCAAATTTCAAGCATTTTCCATTTTTTTATTCTTTTCACACATTTTCTTGAAACTAACACAAACTTGGGTTTTTAATACGTTTTTCTATGAAATCATGCATAGTTTAATATGAATTAAACCCTAAAATGTATTCATGATCAAATACCTCCATGCTTATCTTTTGGTAGTCCTCGAGTAAACTAGAAAATTACAAGAAATATAAACTATCACTAACTCACTTTCGTAGAAATCATGGTTGCATTTAGCACATACAACAAGCCCTTTCAACCCCTTGGTTACACCAGTGGATGAGTGAGGTCTCGTGAGGGTTTGCAGTGATGCTACCCACAAACATCCCTATCATGTATGCATAAAAGTATTTATGTTCACAAGTAGTAGGTAATTAAAGACTTCGTTTTAACAAATATTTCATGTTATTATGTAATCAAAACATAATTAGAGTCTTTTATATACCACCACGGAATAAAAAGATTTCTTTCACTTTTCTAAATATCATAATTATTTATGTTTTATTCTTAGAAAATCAAATAAAAACATGTTTTTATTTATTCATTCTCACTCTTATGTTTTTTGCACAAGTTTTCTCAATCACACTTCTAAGCAGTGAACTTTTTCTTTTTATTCTCTTTTCTTTTTCTTGATTTTTAACTTTTTACACTTTTTCTTTTTGTGCATTATTTTTATTTTATGGCTTGCGTATGGTCTGCTTTTATGCCCTGTGCAATGCCAATATCTTTTATACTTTTTCAATATATGCCAAAGATATTAACTAGGAGACAAAAGTAACTTTCTTCATTTACCTTTTCGACAAGAGACTCAAACACTTCAACTTGTGTCTGTTCTCAGCTACTAAGGATCACGAAGATTTTCACTCTCCTTTTTTGAAATGGAACTCAAACGCTTCAACTTGTGTCTAAGTTCCATCTACTAGGGATTGTAAAATTATCCAAACAACCTAACACATGCACTTTTTACTTTTGAGCTCATTTTTGTTTTTTTTTATTTGCTTAGTTTTTCAAAAATAACACTGTGCATATTCATATTTGTAATTCAAAATAAACTCTAACATGTATTTATCGTCATTTCTTTGAAATCCACATAAACAACCACAAATTTTAGGTCCATGTCAGAAAAAAAAATTCGTGGGGCTTAAAAATCCTCTAAAAATATTAGATTTTGAATGACATTTATATAAGTTCAAACTCTTTCTTTAAAGACCTAGTTTTCATGAAAAATGTGTAAACATGTGTAAGAACATAGACAGAAATATCAGGGTGAGCAAACTACACCCTTTCCCATGCTTGAATGATATTGTCCCAGTGGCACTCTCCCATGCTTATATGAAACTAAGTGAATACACATGAGACACAATAAATGAGGGAAAAGAGTAGAAACACCTGACATGAAATATAAATGCATGTTCTATGACTGTAATGAATGCAATGGATACATGACATAACATGAAAACTCATGAATGAAACGAAAAAGGAAAAATAAAACATAATAAAATCTACAAATCCTAAAGGCAAATCTAATAATATACAAACATATGGGCTGCCTCCCATAAAGCGCTAAGTTTCACGTCCCCAGCCAAACGGATCTCTGGAAAAATCCTTCATCGTTCATAAGATTAATGGACATGAAGTCACGCTCAATTGGGCTCTCTAAGAAAAAGAGTATCATCTGTGACACTACGCACTGTGTTCCTGCCCACTCTACCCCTAAAAGTGATATCATGACTTTCACTACAAGAAGAACGAAGATTAATCTCCTCTGGGAGACTACTCTCAAAAGGAGAGTCTAGAATTGATCGACTATCGATATATGAAACATCAAACAAGGCGTGACTATGATCCTGCTTGACTAGGTCAAGCATCTTTTGCATCTGCACCTCTTGTTTGCTAAAAGCAATCAATGATCCTAATGCCTGAGAGAATGGGGCTCGGTGAATATATAATGGCAATACGAACTGTGGGCCTTGCCCCTTTTCTTGGAGCCTAATGGAGGAGATCGACTCGTCAGTGGGTATGACATTGGGCTCATGAGTCGATTCCTGAATGGGGTGACACACCTTCTCGCTTTGAAGGGATGCAACATATTCGACCTGCACCGGATGTAAATATGTGGGGGTATAGGTCAAATGACATGGAATCATCTCCCTTTGAGATGACAACAGGCTGACTAGATAGGTGCCCCTCGCCTTGCTGAAGGCCTGAGCCAACTATCTCATTTGAGTCTCAGCTTGGCTATTGATTGTGTATGGGAACAAAGTGTGGCCTTGATGTTAGAAAAGGCCTCTAACATCTTCTCTTGAAACGATATGCTCGATGTGGGATCCTGAGGAGAAGGCAGACTATACTGGGGGTGGACGTGTGAAACGATGAGACGCGAGTAACCTTGTGAAAAGTTACTTTATGTATGCTGTGTTTAGGAGGGTTGATGAGGTGAGTTAAAATTGGGGTGGTTTCGCCATTCCAGATTATAAGTAGGTGTAAATGGATCGTGCATGGGTCTAGCGAAATCTTGGGCAGCATTCACCTGCTTCTGAATGAATTCAGGATAAAGCAGTGTTGTGGGACACTAAAAAACACAATGTGCAGGGCTAGCGCACAACTCACACACTCTTTCTACTGGACTTTACAAAGAATTGGCTAGGAATTTATCTAATTTCCTAGACAACAGGTCAACTTTGGTATGCAAATCTAACTCGGACCCTACTTCAGAAATCCCTACTTTCCTAGGACCACTAGGCACAAATGTAGTCCTATCGAGCCATGAAGACAAGGCATGATGCATCGCGTTCTCACTCAAAATCTCAAATAAAGATCAAGCCTCGTCCTCACTCTTGAGTATGAAAGTGCCCCCACACAATGAATCAATCATTTGCTTGTCCTTCTCGGTTAGGCCATCATAAAAATACTACATCAGTTGCCAACGGGGCACCTGATGGTGGAGACACTTACGGAGAAGATCTCACATCATCTCCCAAGTTTTGTGAAATTGTTCTCCCTCGATCTGAGAAGAACTGGTTATGGCTTTACAAAACTGATTCATCTTACCAATTGGGAAGTACTTTTTGAGGAATTTGCGCTGCATTCCTTCCCAAGTGGTAATATGAACCGTCTCAAGAGCCTTTAGCCAGTGCTTGACTTTATTCTTGAGAGAGAACGAAAACAACGTCAACCTTAACGCGTCATCTTCAAAGTTGTTGATTCGCATAGTCGAGCAAATCTCAAGAAATTCGTCGAGACGATGGTAGGGGTCTTCATTGCTAAGGCCATGGAACGAAGGTAACATTTGGATAACGCTGGCCTTAATCTCAAAATGACTCGCTCCTACATCAGGTCATGTGATGCAGGAGGCGGGAGTATACTGATTTGGCATGAAATACTCCCTAAGAGGACGAATCAGTTGTTGATCCTCAGCCATGGTTGCAGCTCTATGGGCTCTCCTGATAAGGGACTCGGGGTCCTCGATTGGCTCGACAAGCTCGGGGTCAAGCGAGCGTCGCCCTGGCATACACTACGAGGTAGACCGGTGCAACAACCGTCCTAACTTTGGTTTTTTCTACCTAACTAACGCGCTAACGACCAAACCACGCAAGCCACAAAGCGAGTAAAAAAACAAATACTAAATATAAGAAACAAACAAACACCGCACACTTGCACTCAGCAGAGAATTTGTGAAAAGAAAACTAAGAGCACGGTACCAATCGTGCATAGTCACCTCTAAGGGAATCCTATAGGTGGGCTATGCAGGAAAAGTAAATTGTTCTCTATGTTATGCAAACACGTGATTCTAATCCTAAGTACGAAAAGAAAACTAAACAATCCTAATTAATCAACTAAACAATCCTAATTAATGAACTGAATTAAACTAACAACCTAAAATACTAGAACAATCACAATGCAATAAAGTGAATACTCATATTTCATCATTCCCTGGCAACGACGCCAAAATTTGGTGTCCTTATTTTTGAACTGGGACAGACCCCAAATTCGGATCTGGATCGATTCCTTCATCCAATATTTTATCAATATCCAAGATCCGCTTCATTTTAATTCGGATATTGGATCCAATGTTGGATCCAGTGTCTAAATTCTTTCTGAACCTGGATTTTTCATCTGATTCATTCAGAAATCCATATCCAGAGTCTAATTCATTCTTTGAACCTGGAATATCTCATCAGATATCCATGATCCAATTAAACCATTTTAGATCCATTTTAGTCTGGATCCACCTTCTGATCCATTCACAAGTTCAGTTCAATCAAATTCTGAACTCAGATTAATCTAACATCTGAGATCCAATTTCACTTCTGGGATTCTGATTCAAATCTTGATCCAACCTCATTCTCTGAACTAGATCCAGATCCAAAATCCTAATTTTATTATGAATTCAGGGCTTTTTTCATTTTTAATTCTCCAAAAATCCATATTCAGGGTTTGATTCCCATTTTGAACCAAATTTCCTTCAGATCGAGATCCAAATCCAATCCTTTTCAAAACTTCGGATCCAGATCCTTTTCAAAACTCAATTTTTATTCTAATTTCAAAATCAATCTTTGGATTTTTGATGTCTTTCTTTTTTATGAAATATTTTTGAAAAGATTTTTATATGAAAAGTAATATGAAAACCAAACACCAAATATAAAACCGGTTCTCACAAGTGGTAGAGACCGGGTCAAACTCAGGGAATGAAGGATACTTGTATTCAAACACGCAACTAAACTATGCTTTATTGCCAAAATGAAAAGGTACTAGAAAAGTAAAGCTAATTAACTATTACAACAAATGAATACCCTATGCAGATGGTTTAAAATGGTTTTATTACAACCCAAAAATTGAATTAAATCCTAAATTCTAAAAGAAAAGCAAAAAGTGTCTTCTATGCTCGTGCCTCGTGTTGTGTGTTAGATGCGCGCACAAGATATCGCTTGCTTGCTTTCTCCATGCTTTCCTGCACAATCCAAAAGCACACAAAGCAGAAAGACGAAATAAATAGTACTATACTAAAAAATATAAAATACTGTAAGCATGTGCGGTACATAAAAACTAAAATGGCTAAAATACATAAAAATGCCTAAGATGCAATGTTTGAAATGCAAAATAAAATGTGAAATAAAGTAAAACTAAGATGAAACTAAATGTACAAAATGATATATCAAAAGTAAAACTAAATTCAACACGTGGAGAGAAACTAAAATGCAATGCTTGAATTATGAAATAAACATTATCGAAAGAAAAAAAAACTAAAATTTTGCCGTGAACATGCTTTAGAAACAAGCCATGAAAATGAACTTTAGAAACAAGCCATGAAAATGAACTTTAAAAACACTTACCATGAAAAACTTATTTAAAAACACACCGTATTTGTTTTTAAAACTAACCTGCCATTAAAAAAAAATTGTAAAAACAAGTTACCGTGATACACTATTTCACGGCAGAGCAAAAAGGAGCCCGACGGATGCTTTCATAAAGACTGCCAAAGGTTGGCAGATAAATTACCGGAGAATGAAGCCCAGGCAGGAGGATGCCAACTTATTGAATAGGATCCCGTCCGACTGAAGATGATGAAGCATTTTAGATCAGAGGATGATCAGAATGGGATTTCATGACAGAGGATAGAACGATCTGGCAGATTGGATCAAATCCAGCAACTCTTCTTTCCCGTTTTCACGGTAGGCACAAATGTATTTCGGTAGATCTGGATTTGAGATTTTCGATTGAAGAAGTAGTGAATCCGGCTGATCTAGGACAAATCCGGCATAGCAAAAGAAGAGGAAATCCGGAGAGTTTTCAAGCTACTTCACCGTGAAACAGAGTTTCACGGTGAATCTCCGACAGGTGGAATTGATGAATCTGGCCAGAGGACTTCACGACAGATGTTGAAATCGACTTGCTTCACGGTAGATCTGAGCATTTCAAAACATCTCAAAAGCCACTGGTTCTTAACAGAACCAATTCACAGTTCTCACCGTAGATACAAAGATTATGCAGTGATGTCAAATGTGATACAATAGAAAAAAAACTAAAAATAACATAAAAACAATACGATGCAAAGGAGAAGATGAAACACAATAGTGAATGCAAATGCTGGTGTTTATTTCAGATGATCCTAAATCTAATCTGATGGCATTTGCATCGGTGATGTAGATGACATGAAATTAAAACAAAACTATAATGCTAAACAAATTGCAATACAGAAATCAGATTGTGATTAGATGAAATGCAATCTAAACTAAAGATGCAGATGCGATGAAGAATTTTTGAATTAAACTAAACATAGGATGCAATGAAAATAGAAAATGCAGATCTAAACAAAAATAAGAATGAGTAAGATATTGATGCACAAAACAGAAAATGACTAGATGATGCCAAATTTGAAAAACACACAGAACACGAACTAAAACAATAAAAAAAATAGAAATGAACAAAAAGAATGAGAAAAAAGAAGGGGAAGAGAAGAAGAACATAAGAAAAGAAGGAACTTACCAAACCGTGAGGGGTTGAGAAAAGAAGGGGCCTCTCCTCTGCATCCACTTCGTCCGGGTGAGTCAAGAAGCTCCAACGGATTAGAGGAAGAAGAAATGAAGAAAGAAAGAAGGAGAAGAGAAGAGGAGAAAGAGGAGCCGGAGGGAAGAAGAGGGGTTGGGAAAAAGAAGGATTTGGTTTCTTCAATGGAGGACCCCTCTTCTCTCCTTTCGTAAGGTTTATAAAGATGTAGCATTTTCAAACTTACTTCCCCTTTTTTCCCTAAATTCCGTAAAAAGACCTCCTACAATTTTCCTTTTCTAAAAACTATTTTATACCCTATTTAACCTAAAGTACTTTTGCCAAACTTTCTAAACTTTCTTCCTCTTTATTATTTTTTCGAACTAAAACCTACTTAAAATCTAACTACTAAAAGAAATACAAGTGAATAAATTCTAAAAACTATTAAATCGTCAAATAAAACTTGCAATTCATGCTTTTCTGAATTTTATCCTTTTTGCACATTTTTTCGAAACTAACTATAAATGTGGGAATTTAATGCAATTATTTATCGAATCATGCATGAATTAATATGATAAAATACTAAAATAAATGTATGATCAAATACCCCCATGCTTATCATTTGATAGTCCTCGAGCAAACTGAAGCAAAACTACAAGAAACATGAACTAACCAACTAACTCACTTTCATAGGAATCACAGTTGCATTTAGCACATGCAACAAGCCCTTTCAACTTTTGGGTTACCCCAGTAGACGAGTAAGGTCTCGTGAGGGTTTGCAGTGATGCTACCCACAAACATCTTTGTCATGTATGCATAATATCACACATCTTCACAAGTAGTAGGTAATTAAAGAATTTATTTTCACAAATATTTCTTATTATTACAAAATCAAAATATAATTAGAGTCTTTTATATACCACCACAAAAAAAGAATTTCTTTCACTTTTCTAAATATCATAATTATTTATGTTTTATTCTTAGAAAATCCAATAAAAATAGGTTATTATTTACTTATCTTCACTCCTATGTCTTCTACACAGGTTTTCTCAATCACACTTTTAAGCACTAAACTTTTTCTTTTTAAGTTCTTTTCTTTTCTTGATTTTCAATTTTTCATGCTTTTGCTTTTTGCGCACTTTTTCCTATTTTTTATGGCTTGCATATGGTCTGCTTTTATGCCCTGTGCAATGCCAATATCTTTTATACTTTTTTAATGTATACCAAAAGATATCGACTAAGACACAAAAGTTACTTTCTTCATTTACCTTTTCAACATGAGACTCAAACACTTCAACTTGTGTTTGTTCTCAGCTACTAAGGATCACGAAGATTTTCACTCCCTTTTTCGAAATGGAACTCAAACACTTCAACTTGCGTCTAAGCCCCATCTACTAGGGATTGTGAAATTATCCAAACAACCTAACACATGCTCTTTCTACTTTTGAGCTCATTTTTGCGCTTTTGTTCATTTGCTTAGTTTTTCAAAATAAAACTGTGCATATTCATATTTGTGATTCAAAATAAACTCTAACATGCATCTATCATCATTTCTTTAAAATTTGTATAAACAACCATAATTTCTAGATCCATGTCAGAAATTTTTTTTTGGGGCTTAAAATTTCTCTAAAAACATTAGATTTTGAATAACATTCATATAAGTTTAAACTCTTTCTTTAAAAACCTACTTTTCATGAAAAATATATAAAAATGCAATTTCTTTCTATATTCTGCATTTCTGTTGCTTAGTGCTATCTCATATTTTGCAGGGAAGCATGCAAGACCTTGGTTTATGTTTCTAGATTAGGAAATTTTCAATACTCAATTTCAATTTAAGATTGTAATAATTTCATATTAATGAGAATTTTTACTTTTCTGTTTAGAATAGAATGTATGAGCATATAGTTGCATTTTAAATTCTCATAATTGCTTGTGACATTCCATTTTATTTTTATTTCAAAAATAGCACTATGGTGAAACACGAATGGCGCGCGCACCATTCTATTAAAAGGTAAATAAGCCTAAGTAAATGATTCGCATTTATGGCCATAGCCAAATGCGAACAATACTTAGGATTTTTATCTTTTATGGAATAAAATTTGATCTACACTTTAGGTCCTTTATGAAAATCATCATATTTTAAAAAAAATATTTTTTCTTCTTTTATCAGGATTCAAAGTAAAGATCAAATCGAGATATATTTGTGGTCATAGTCTTGAATATATGAAAATTTGATCTTTCTTTAATTTTATAAAAGCACAAAAAATTATTTTATTCTTTCTTGGAATTTAAATGAAGATTAAATTAAAATATATCTATGACCATAGTCATGAATATATTAAAATTTAATCTTATTTCAATTCTATTAAAGAATGAAATTTGCTTTTAAAATTCTAATTTTAAACAAATTCTTTCAATGCATTCATAATTTAATATAAAGATGCATCATTATTTGCCATCTTTTCAAATTATTTCAAGACATTTTCAAAATTCCAAGTGATTTTTAAAATGAATACAATTTTCATTTCTAAAATTCAAAATCATTTTTTCAACTTCCATTTAAAAATACAGATTTATCTTTTATTTTCAATTCCATTCAGTTTTAAATCTTACTTCAAACTCCAACTTTTAATCTTTATTTCTAAACTTCAATATTTTAACTTTGAATTTCCTTTCAAATTCAAATGTTAAGTTCAAAATTCTTTATTTCCTTTCAAGATTCCAAATTTCAAATTCTATTCTCACTACAAATTCAATTTCAAAATTCTGAATTTTATTTCAAATCTCAATTCAATTCTAAAATCAAATATTTGAAATTCACAAATTTCCATCCCAAATTCTGATTCCAATTTTTAAAATCGATTTCAAGTTCCATCTCAATTTCAAACTTTCAAAATTCAAACTCTTTACTCTAAATTCAAATTTTATTTTTAAAACTCAAAAATTCAGGTTCAAATCTTAACTAAAATCTCATTTTAACTTTTAAATCTAAACTTCAATTTCAAGTTCAAAGTTCAATCCTGATCTCAAACCTCAAAATTGATTTCCAAGTTTGATTCTCATTTCAAAATCAATTCAAATTCGATTTTCAATCAATTTCAGATTTCAAAGTTCTCAAACTTTGAGTCCAATTTCAAAATCTTCAAACTTCAAGCTCTCAATTCAAATTCATTTTTAAGCTTCAACCTTTCAATTCAAAAATCGATTTCTGAATGTCAAAAGTTTACTTCTTAAAAGGATATTTTAAATCCATTTCAGAATCACTTGAAAAATCTGAATTTCTGAAATATTTCCAAAGAGCATACACATTCTTCAAAATCATAGCACAAGCCTGATTCCATGTGCATTTAGGATTTAGACTAATCCCTTAGACAAATTTAGGCAAAGCAAAATGTATTGATTCAATCCTTGGTTCAATTACCCCTGGTAATGGCGCCAGGAATGGTTGAACCTCGTACCGACGAGCGAATCTCGTCTCTCCATTTTTGCTGCAAAATTTTAAAACAAAGGTGAGTAATTTCAAAATATCTTTTTCAAAAGGTCAAGTGAGACCTTGCAAAGAGTTTCTCTTCTCCTCTTTTTTTCCCCTAAAAAGAGAAAAGGAAAAGGAAAAGGAAAAGGAAAAATTTTTACAACGATCACAAAAGGTTATCTGTAGAGATAGTATTCTAAGTTAATCAGGGTTAACGAGGATGCACAACATATGTGTGTATCCAACCATATAAGCTCTTAAAATGATCAAGACAACTCATAATGAGTTTTTGAGAAAAGTTTTGAGCTAATTACTCATTTGAACAAAATTTTATACGTGATTTCATTGATGAACTTTTGCATGGCAAAATTCATAATTTTATCGTATCATAAAAAATCTTAACTTACGACTATTAGAGTCTCTATTTGATATCCTCTACTTGTTTGATCATGGTGGCATAGACGCGGACAAACACTTCTCTTTGTGGTTGCTGCTGAGGTTATTGTTGTTGTTGCTGACCTTCAACTGTGGTTTGTCTCTGCCAATCTGTCGCTTTCTTGTGACAATTTTGGGCATAATGCCCCATCTTCCCATAATATAGATAGTCTCTAGTGTTTTGAGGACACATTGTTCAGGATGAACATAGTTGCATTTCGAACATATCTGCTTTGGCGATTGTTGTGGCTTATTTTCTCTATCTTGATTTTGCTTCTTGAGTGGGGGTCTCTGCATTTTGCCGTTAGTATGTTGTTGTGTGTTGCCTTCACCATTACCAGCAGACTTTCTGTCTTGTCCACCCTTAACTCGCTCCAAATCATCATTTAGAAGTGTAGTTGTCATAACCATCGCAGAAAAGGTTAAGGGCATATTGGTCAAGACTCGATGACAAAGTCCTTCCTTCAGTCCCCCAAATAAATTTTTCGGCCCTCTCACGATCATCTTCGAACAGGCTGGGGCAATATCATTCCAAGTTTTGAAACCTTATGATGTAATCCACCAGACTCGAGCTACCTTGGCATGACTCCAAAATTTTTGTCTTCTTCTTTCCCCACACATATGGGGAAAAATAGTTTGCCAAAAAGGCACTGAAAAAAGCTTCCCAAGGAATGATCATGGATCCCAAACATTGGATGCCCTAGGTTGTATCCCATCATTTGTGAGTGTTGTCCTTTAGCTGATAAGTACAAAAAATCATCTTCTTTTCCTCAGGTATTGATAGTACCTGAAAAGCTTGTTTGGTCTCCTTAACCCAGTTTTCGGTGAGCTCCAGATCGACCTTGCCAACAAAGGTTGAGGAATCTAGTTTCAGAAATTTCTCATAAGTAATTATGCCTTGGTGGTGGTTCGCCTCAATAGGCATAACTTGATCTCCTTGGGTACAAATCTGACTCTAGATTTTATTGGCTAGGGTACTGAGGGAATCTATGATGAATCCCTACTGCTCTGACTCTTCGTCAGTCGAATCTCCATGCGTGATGTGCTTCATCTTTTATAATGAAGGATGTTCAAGTTAGGGTTTAAAGAACTCGAAGAAACAAGGACAAAATTCATATATATCTTATGAGAACAACAAACAAAATCCCAACAATGCTGGTTGATTTTATAGAAGGTTAAAACCCGTCAGATAAGAGTTCATCGAATCTTTAAAAAGCATCAAGATCCTAGCATTCTCTACTTTCCCCCCTACAAATTCGCACATTCATTGAAACCAAATAAATTCAAAATAAGGTTTTAAAATTTATACAAAAAGGGAAATTTCAAAGAAATCCTTATACCAAATTAAAAAAATGTCCTCAGGAGTGAAATATCAAGGAAAGAGTCTCATCTTAATATCATCACGTCATCGTGTCATTGCTTGCCGTTCTGACCTAATCATCACTTGTACCCATAAAACAGGTCAGATTGATAAAAATATGGTAGGTGCATAGATATAACAATTCAGAACAAAACTAACATATATGTTGTTCCTTTCATAGAGTGCAAAAATAAATAAGTAAAATGAATATGATAACCTTATTTCGATATTAATTGTCTTTAGGGTATGCATAGGAAAAACATGAAAATGACTGAGACTGCCTAAGGGTTTGTTATGTTATATATTTTGATACCCCAGACAACTAGTTGAGTCTGCTCCTAAGGGGTCGGCCAATGACCAAGAGAGAATTCTCTAGAGGTCACTCATTCAAGAGAATGCATCCATACTTCTGTAGAAGTCATTGGGACCTACCACCTAGGATAATTTTTGGTAGCCCAGTCCCCTAACTTTGATGACTTGGGACACCGAGTCATTTGCTCTAGGAGTGTAGTTGTTAACAACCTGTCCATCAGAGTTTTTATACCATCACATTCTACATGCTTTGGTTTTTCAAACCAACTTGAGCATCTTGCCTATGAAGGCTATGATCACCATTTATGTGATTGTCTTTTCATCATTGTATATTTGCACGCTACAAGGTTACCATAAACCTCTCATCCAATCATCGTAGTACTAATATGCCGAGCATATATGATAGTACCATTACGATGAGAAGGTATCATTTTTTCAGAAAGAAACCTCAACTTTATTTAGAAATCTTAAGGTTTCGATTATCACTATTTATATAATTTTTTTTCATTTGGTATTTGCACACTGCGAGGTTACCATAAATCTCTCATCCAATCATCGTAATACTAACATGTCATGCATGTCTGATAGTACTGTTACAATAAGAGGGTTATCAGTTTCTCATAAAAAAAACCCAACTTTGTTTAGAAAATCTCAATGTCTCATGCTCTAGGTCGGGGATATCTGCGTCAGTTTTGGATATCAAATAAAAGACCATATGTACCTCTTAAAGCTACGCAAGGTTGAGGGAAAGACTTGGTTGAGAATAAAAAACCACCAGATATTTATTTTTGCTTTTCAAAACAACGAATATTACAAACATTAGAACCTCACATGAAATTCTCTTTTTTTTAAAGACTTAAAGAGCATGTGCAATTCTGCATCTTTAAATGCAAGCATAATGCAAGGTAGGCAGAAGTACGCAAAACTGGATACCTTACAAAGTCATATACATGTATATATGATACATATATATCAAAGCATAATCCTGTGCACATTACAGCATGACGACAATGTAAATGACATAAAGCAAGACTTGATATGCGAAGCCACACATCGAGCTAAATAAACTGCATAAGCGATGAACTATGTATGCAACCATACATCGGCTAAATAAATTGCATAAATAGTGCATGGTGTACGAAACCGTACATCGGCCAAATATATTGCGTAAGCAGTAGCTTGTGCATGTAATAGTGCGACAACAAGTGAATGACATAAAGTAACACTCAATGTGAGAAACCATGCATCTAGCTAAATAAATTGTGTAAGTGATGCACGAAATCGTATATTGGCTAAATAAATTATGTAAGTAGTGCACGATGTATGAAACCATACATCAACTAAGTAAATTGTGTAAAACGTAGTCTGTGCATGTAATAACATGATGGCAAAGTAAATACCATAAATTTTAAATGGACAAGAATACACAAAATTGCATCCTTGAATTAAAAGCATATATATATATATATATATATATATATATATATATATATATATATATGAGTTAAATACATATATGTTAGAAGTGTCCTGCCATTATCCTTGTATGCAACTTTTCCCTACCTCAGAGATGATAGGACTTGCAAATGATTTTGAGCATAGGTCTTCAAGGCCTTGTGCCTTGGTGCGCATGTTGTATCTGTTGTGCCGATGGGGTGCGTTAAAAGATATTTTATTGCACTGCAAAAGAGAACAATGCAACCACTTAAAATAAATAAAATAAGTAACACTCGTGTAGCAGGGGTCAAACCCGCCCCTGGTTCGAGTCGACCGTGTTGAGTCGGGTCTAATATCAGAGTGAATCAAGCTGGGGCCTGGTGTTGGCTGGGCTCAGCTCAACTGCGTCTGACTGATTGGGGGCAGGGACCGAGCTGGGCTCGAAAGAGACCGAGCCAACCTTGGTCGGGCCTTCCCAGCTTGGTTGGGCTGCTACCGCAGACAATGGCCAGCCCACGATTGTGGCCTCCAGCCTCGATTCCCGCACAAGAGGGGATAGAGAGGGGGGGTGCTTGGTGGTTCGACCAAGCCTAGTCGGGCCACCATTCAGTATAGGACTGAGCTCAGGCTCGATCCTCGAATTGAAAGAACCGACTGGGCTTGGTTCAAACTGAGCCCAGCTCAATATCTTGCTTTGAGGAGTATAAGAGAGGGTAGGAGGGTCGTCCCTCGTGCCTGTGACAAAAAGGGAGACGAGTGGAGGGCAGGAGGGTTGTCCCTCCTACTTGATGTCAAAAGAGAAGGAGAGGGGGAAAAGAGGTAGGAGGGTTGTCCCTGTGTGCTATTAGAGGAAAGGGAAAGGGCCGGAGGGGCATCACCCTTCTGCCTGAGATTTTGAGAGAAGAAAGAGAAAGCAAGAGTGTGTTTAATCAGAGAGGGAGAGATAACAGAGAGGGGCAACACCCCTCCTCTGCTGTAACAAAGGAAAAGAGGGAGCGCGGAGGGGCAGTGCCCCTCCTCTGCTAGGTTAAATTAGAGAGAGGGCAGGAGGGTGTTGCCCTCCTGCTGGGAGAAGAAGGTGGGAGGGGCAACACCCCTCCTCTACCTTGGTTTACTAGGAAACCGAGATGAGGCAATGGGCTCGAGTGCCAACAGGGGGGGAGGGGTGGCGGCTTCAGCCGCCCCACCAGGTCGGCAACCAACGACCACAGTAGCATCCGACTGCTATTGTTGTCCTCTAAGAAAGCAGAGGAAGAAGAAGAAACAGGGGGGAGGAGAGGCGAGACAGAGAGAGATGCGTACCTGAGGGTTTAGGTGCCATTGGCGAAGGGGACTTCGACGGGTCAGAGGTTTCATAGAGAGAGAGAGAGAGGTCAGAGTCGAGGGTTCTGATTTGTAAAAATAAACCTCCTCTGGGGTTTTAAATAGAAACACGGGGAGGGGGGGGGCACTGTGTGGACCCGAATCTGGGTTGGATTCGATCAGATTTAACCTGGATCCATTTTTTTTTAATTTATGAGTGTTACATTTTTCCATGATGATTCTACAAACACGCAGGTCTACAAATGGCAAAACCTTGCTAGACATCACAATGTCGGAAGACAGAAGGTCAACGAATTATGAAAGTCGAATGACAAAAGGTCAGTGGATGGAAAAACAAGGTTTGCGATCCAAATAGAGATATAAACTCGAAAATTGAGATTTTTGGCTTGTTAGGGCTCAAAATTCCCTCACGATAAAATTTTAGCTACAAAAATAACAAAAAAAGTATGACATCCCATCGTGATCACAATAAAAATGTTGGTAAAAATTTATAAGTTGGGAAAGATTAACTTACCTGAATTTATAAAATCCTTTTGAAATGTATGGAGACATCGTTTGCAAGTCTTGACTGTCTTTTGGCCGAGTGAAAAGTAAATTCAAAACAGGTTTTTTGATCTTCGTAGCTCGACTTGTATTGTTGGGGCTCCTTGGGATGCGAATGTGTAATAAAAGATGAGAATGTATGAATATTCATGCACGAATCCAAATCCATAGAGAAATGAACAAATTAGTGTTGTTGCATGCCTTTTTCAGACTCTTGGGTCTATTTATCATTCAAGCTCTAACTGGCTTTGTCCGTTCATTCGCGCCTCTGTATAAGATTTTGACTTTCAAAATTGAGAGGAGAGCGAGGTTGTGTTCATTGTAGATGCTCTTTATAGGGCTAGCATTCAGACCTGTAATTTTTATCCCCTCTAACTATAAGGGTGAACCCCTATTTATAGAGTTTTGAATGAGATATGAATCATTAAATCTTTTAGGTATGGATTCAATCTCAATGAATCTGACTCATCCAATAAAGTCATGGGATAAAGGTTCATTCAAGAGAAAGCCTTCCACCCTAAAAAATGCGCAGGACAGTTGAGAGGAGATAGAGATAAGCCATTTAACTTATCCAAACATTCAGTGCAGCGATGTATTACCATCCCCAATATCGAATGGCGGTCTCATCCTTGATATCAGATGATGGTTTGTTCTTTCGTCACGTGACATATGAGCCATCCTCTTTGTGTTCAAGTTTGAGAGATACCTAATTGGTATACTAGTGTCTATGTCATGGATTGTATTTTCTAAAGAAAAAATATTTTTATGAATAAATTAAAATTTGAAGCCTTTATGCCATCAATTTTTGCCAAAAACAAAACCCATGAATACACTTTTAAATGCAAAACTAATCTATTTATCTAAATAAAAGCCAACTAGCCTGTCACCATCGTCATTATCATTAGGGGTCAACTTGTATGCAACAACATTTCATGTTTAGAACATCCATGTCCACATTTCTCGAGATAGAAACCACACTTGTCTAAAAAAAAATGCAGTGGCTGGCAGTTTTTGTATGTTGCTGCATGCCCACTGTGCAGCGATGCTGCATACAACGTGAACACTTCCAATCAGTGTTATTAAAAATGTGCCTCAAGGCACAAAAAGTGCACCTTGCCTCAAGGTGAGGGCCTTTGTGCCTTGAGGCACAATCTTGAAGCGCAAATGCATAGAGGCGTATGCCTCATAGGCCTTGAGGCGTATGCCTCGAGGCGAGGCGCACCTCACGGTGAGGCACACACACCTCATGATTATGGTCAAATGAGGGTCAAATCCCTTATTTGACCATAATTAAAATCTTGCCCCCAACCCTAACGAGGGTCGAGGGCCCTAATTAATCTCTCGCAGCCCCTCTCTCTCGTCTCTCACAATCTCTCCCTCTCTCTCGCAGCCCCTCTCCCTCACATTCTCTCGCAGTTCCTCTCTAGCGTCTCTTCCTTGTCAACCTCCTCCTTCTCGCCAGAAGCAGTTGCGAGGCCGGAAGCAGCCATACCCCAGGTAACCCGACCCCTTCATTCTTTTTCCTTTGTGTCTGTCTCCCTCTCTTGAATCTCTATAGCAGGCAGGGGCACGACCCTTGCCATGCAATTTATTCTGGCAGGCAGGGCTCATGGCTCTTGCCGATTGTGGTCCCTGTCAGGTATGGGCCTTGGCCCCTGCCATATATGATTTCCATTAGGCAAGGAACAAGCCTCAACCTGCTTTTTGTTTCTAACAGGGGCCATTCTATGATTCAGTCAGGCGGGGGCCGAGGCCCCTACCATATATTGTTTCAGGCAGGCAGGGGCCAAGCCCTTGCCTGCTTTTTGTTTCTAGCAGAGGCCATAGAATGGCAGGGGCCATAGAATGGCAGAGGCCATAGAATGGCAGAGGCCATTCTATGATTCAGTCAGTCAGGGGCCGAGGCCACTACTATATATTGTTTCAAGCAGGCAGGGGCCAAGCCCTTGCCTGTTTTTTGTTTCTAGCAGGGGCCATTCTATGATTCAGTCAGGCAAGGGCCGAGGCCTATGCCATCTGTTGGTTATAGCAAGCAAGGGCCAAGCCCCTGCCATATATTGTTTCAGGCAGGCAGGGACTTGGCCTCTGCCTGCTATAACCAACAGATTTGCACA
The DNA here is from genome assembly GCF_984573655.1 of Nuphar pumila. Lineage (NCBI taxonomy): Eukaryota > Viridiplantae > Streptophyta > Magnoliopsida > Nymphaeales > Nymphaeaceae > Nuphar > Nuphar pumila. The sequence goes on along the minus strand of NC_143251.1, from coordinate 59,210,804 downwards.
CAAATATGTTTTTTGCAAATATGTTTTTTTATTTCTAGGTGTGCTCATATCAATCTTCAGTTGTTCTTAGATTGTAATTGGTAGGTCAGATACCATGTGCGAACTGCATTAAATTGGTGGAGCTTGAGAGCTTGTATAAAAATCACATTGTAGTTAAAGTAGTTTTTATGTTTTTTATTTTTTCTCTCAAGATATCCATGTTGACTTGATTTCCTTCATTTGATGTCTCTCTCATTGTTGTTTTGCTTTAGTTTTTTCTCTCAACATTGCAAATATTCTGTGAAGTATGATTAGTTATTGTTGATATGAAATTCTGTGCAGAATTTTGTCTCCTAGTTCTGTTTCTCGTTGATTAATGTACTCCAGAAAAGATACTAATATAAGCTAAGGTTTTGTCTAAATTTTTCTTTCTATAAAAAAAAATCTCCTATGGATTGATATATTAAAAACAAGATACTAATTTGAGCTAAGTTTGGTCCAATTTTTTCTTTCTAGGAAAATGATTGTGCCAAATCATGGACATGCTTATTTGGTCTTTTTGGTTGTGGTTCCCTTTGTCTATTTTTCATGTAATGTGGTCAGCAAAATGCATGATGTTAATATATATTTTGTTATATGTATTTTTGTAGTTGAACAGTGAGAAAAGATGTAGGATGGGATCATAGAGTTAAAGTTCCAAATCCCACTAAAGATCTCAAACTCGTAGGACATGTAATTTGCAATTACTGTCATAAAGAGACTATAGGAGGCATCTATAGGCTAAAACATCACTTAGCTGGCACAAAACATGGTGTAAGCATGTGTGAAGTGGTTCCACCTGATGTGAAAAGATTTTTTCAGAATCATTTAAAGGATCAGAAGCAAAAGAAAGAAGAGTTAGAACAAAATAATTTGGATATCGGGAGAAGTGTTTATTTTGGATCATCAACAGGCGATAATGTGAATAAAGAAACTAGTGGATCATGTAGTGATGCAAAAACAAGCACAGGTGGTCCTATGGACCTTTTTGTGAATAAAAAAGCATGACAAACCACAATAAACACTGCTTTCAAAAGGGATGAAAGAAAAAATGTATGTCGTGCCATTGGTAGATTTTTTTATGCAAATGCCTTATCATTTAATCTTTGCAACAATCCATATTTTGGTGCAATGGTAGAAGCTATTACAAATTATGGGCGAGGGTTCAAACCACCTTTTTATCATGAGATCAGAACATGGATTTTGAAGGATGAGGTAGATTGTACTCATGAAATTTCAAAAGAGTTCAAAAAGGAATGGCCAAAGGTTGGTTGCAGCATTATGGCAGATGGTTGGATAGATGAAAAATGAAGAAACTTAATTAATTTTCTTGTGAACAACTCATCTTGGACAATATTTTTGAAGTCCGTTAACATCAGCGACATAGAAAAAACTGGTGCAAAATTGTGTAAGTTGTTTGAAGAAGTTGTTAAAGAAATTTGTGAAAGTAATGTGGTGTAATTCATTACAGATAATGCACCAAATTATGTGGCAGCTGAGAATATGTTAACAGCAGAAAAAACATATTTTTTGACATCTTGTGCAACACATTGCTTGGATCTTATGTTAGAAGATATTAGAAAGATATCAATTTTTAAAGATAGAGTGAAAAAGGCAAAAAAAATTACAAGATACATTTATAGTCATGCATGAGTATTAAATTTAATGAGAAAATTCATAAAGAAGAAAGAACTTTTACGTCCAACCGTCACTCATTTTGCTGCAACATATCTTACACTTCATAGTATTAGATGTTATAAGAAAGAGTTAAAGTCAATGTTCTTATCTTTAAATTTTAGATCATCTAATTACTATAAGAAATCTGATGCTAAGAACATTTCTTATATTGTTCTTAATGATTATAAGTTTTGGGCTGGCATATCATATGCAATTAAAGCTACACTGCCTCTCGTGAAAGTGTTGTGACTAGTTGATACATACGAACCTGCTATGGGATTTTTATATGAGGCAATGAATAGAGCGAAGAAGGAAATTGCTTTAAACCTTGATAAGGTTGAAAGAAAATCTATTTGGGATATTATTGATAGACGATGGGACTTGCAACTTCATAAGCCTTTGCATGCAGCTGCCTATTATTTAAATCCACATTTTCATTATGCTGACAACTTCAACCCTGATGGAGAAGTTATGAATGACTTTTATGATTGTGTTGAAAAATTGGTTTCTGATGCAAATATTCGGTTGAAAATTACAATACAAATCGATGCATTTAAAAAGGCAAAGGGGTTGTTTAGTAGAGAGGCAATTGTTACAACAAGAAAATTAAAAAGTCCTGGTGAGTTTGTAATTATGTTGTTATTTGTCAATATTTTTTATGTTTTTGTTAATTATGACATTTTTAATGTTTTTATCAATTTTTTATTATTTTATTTGAATGCAGCTGATTGGTGAAGTTCATTTGGGCACAAAAATCTCGAGTTGATGAATTTTGCAATTCGAATTCTAAGTTTGACGTGCAGTGCATCGGGCTGTGAGAGGAATTAAAGTACTTTCTCATTGGTTTGTGACTTTGTACTTTATTTTTGAAATATATTTTTATAAGTTTAATTATCTTATAATTGATTATCAATGATTTGAAATTATAGGTGCATACAAAACGAAGGAATAAACTTGAACAAGAGAAAATGAATGCATTGGTTTTTGTAATGTACAATATGAAATTAAGAGAGAGAAATATGAGAAGAAGGGCTACCAAAGACCCTATATGTCTAGATCATATAGACTCAGACGATGAGTGGATTATGGAGAAGGAAGATCCAGTGTTGCCAAGTGATCCCAATTGGTTGGAGGATTCATGGTTGGATCCAAACTTTGACATAAATGTTATTGAGTATCTGCCTATTGAAAAAGTCACTTCACCTCATGTTTCACAAAGTGGTTCTAGGCAAGACAGGTCTTCAAGAAATCGAGTTAAAGTTTTATTCTTTTTACCTTGCTATAAATATACATATATATTTTTTAATTATATAACATAAATATTTAATACATGATTTTTTATTGAAGGAAAAAGAAAAGCAAAAGAAGTAACTGAGGATGTGGATGAAGAAAGTGTAGATGATGAAGAGTCAGAGAATAAAGATAAAGGAGAACCTATTTATATGGATTCTTCAGATGATGATATTGAAGACTTAGATATTGATGATAATGAGACACAATAAGAGCCTATGGCCTAATTCATATCATAGAGCTATTGATCATTTATATGTTTTTTTTGTCTTTCAGTTGTAATTGTGAATGTTAACACTCTCACTTTGAAGAGTTCTCGACAAATACATTAATATTTGGTTGTTAATGTTATCATGCATTTTCTAATTATGATGTGATGTTGTTAGTGTTAATATGCATTTTGTTGTTAATGTTAGTTTTTTATTGAATGAATACTCATCTTTTATTTATTTGATACTTAAATAGATCAAGTTATTGCATTAATGTTACTTTTTACCTGATTGGTGCTTCGTCGATAAAATATTTTTTATTTATTTATAATTTTAGATAATTTTTTTAAGTTTTTTTTTTTTTTTTAAGCTTAAGCTTTGCACCTGAAAGCTTACGCCTCTCCTCGTATTTTGGTGGAGCCCCTGACTAAGCCCAACGCTTTCCACAACACTGCTTCCAATCATACGGGGATTAATTTACCAGTTTTATCAGTCCTTTCTAACCTTTAATTTTTTCACGTCAATTTGTACGTTTTTTGGGGCGTTATAAACATTTTCCGAATGACGCCCTCAATTTCTCTAAGGGTAGTTTCGTCTTTGTCTCCGAACTCTTCGCCCTCAAAAGGCTGAAAATGGGGATAACTTTTCTTTCTGGGGTAATTTCGTTATTCGTCCACCCATAAAGCCCCCCTCCGCTATCCCTCTCCAAACCCTCTGCCTTTCTGCCGCCAAAGGAACCCCCGTCTCGGAGGAAGAGGCCGATGGCCGGAATCCGCCACCTGGCGCCGGTGGCTTCGCGGCAGCTCGCCGGATTAGCGGCAGGCGCTCGGAGCCGATCGTATGGAGCCGCCGCGGCGTTGCATCTGAGCGATGACGTGGAGGAGTGGGGTCGGCTCGGCGTACCCGCGGCTGACTCGCCGGGAGTCGACTGCGGCCGGGGCGTGCAGTGGGTTTTCATCGGGACCCCCGGCGTTGAGAAGTCCGCCTACGCAGATCGGCTCGCCCGGCTCCTCGGCGTCCCCCACATCTCCATGGGCAGCCTCGTCAGGAGCGAGCTCGTCTCCTCCCGCAACGGCTCGCCCCTCTCCAAGCAGGTAGGGGCGTCTTTCTCTCTCTCTCTCAGGTATTTCATTGCGGGCAATTTCTTGTGACAACTCCTTTTGTTCGTCTTTAATCGTTTTTTTATTTTCAGAAAAATTACTTGTTTTGTTTTAATTTTGTCACGAGTCGTTGGATCTCGTATTTTTCTGGTCATTTTCAGGGGTTTTGATTGTGAATTGCGTACTGTGATGCTGGTCGATTTCCTCTTCTTTTTGTGACCTTTTCTTGTTTTCTGTTTTTAGCCGATCTTTTTCTAGTTTTGAGATTGTTGTTCTTTTTTGGTCTTTTCTTCTTTCAATTACGCCTCAAAAAGAAAAGAAAAAGAAAAATCAGTCACTTTGAGACGCGCCGAGGGAGGGAAACAAACGCCCAGATTTGAGTAGAATTGATGGACATGGCTCGAGGGAATTCGACAGAAAATGGATACGAAAGGAATCGGGAGGAATCCACCCAATTCTTTCTTGCTTATCTCTCTCTGGTTCCTTCTTGTTCCTTTTTATTTTTCATTTTTTCTCAATTTACTCATGGAAAATGATCTTCCGCTTCTCCCTCCCGGCGAGCATTTTTTCTTTCTCGAATTTTCGAGAAACTTCCGCTGCTGCTCGATCCGCGAGGTTAGCATTTTGGTCATTGTGGGCTTTGAGCTTGACGAGGGTATTTTGCGCATTTGAATTGATTTATGAGGGCATTTCTGTAATTACGTTGGGTTCGTCATTGCTCCGTCTGAACTCAATCCCACCCGTTTACGTCCCTAAACTTGAGCGTAAGCAAGAGCAACCCTGGTGTGTGTGTGTGTGTGTGTGTGTGTGTGTGTGTGTGTGTGTGTGTGTGTGTGTGTGTGTGTGTGTGTGTGTGTGTCTGTGGAAAAAATAGAGACCCTTGTGTTTTAGGTTCAGGTGAGGAGATTTCCGACTGACTCGTTGTCTCGATCTGGATCTTTGCAATCCAAGACCCTAAACGTTAGTCGTTGTTGGGTTATAGGAGTAGGACCCTGGGCAGATCCGGCTCATGGCCCAGCTGAGTCAGCCAGTCCTCAGAACATTGAAGGAAATGGGCATCTATATTAATGCGGACGTATTAAGCTTTCTGTTGATCATGGTTAATCTTGAATTTTAAGAGCATATTCACTGAATAATTTGAAAAGACCACGTTTTTATTGTAATTTTAATGTCTGCCGATATTATCTGAAAAATATTGCCAGGACATAAAATTTTGTGACATTTTCATGAGATATTTGAAAAAAGTGGTTAACTTTGTGTATTCTTTAAGTATACATTTTCAAGTCTTTTTTGTTTCTTTTATATTTAAAACAACTCTTCTAACTTTTTTGTTTATATTTTCACAAGAAAATTAATACTATGAAACTATTATTTCACGTCTTTTTTATTATTGTTTACATTTTCTTTTTCAATTTCTATTTTTTTGAGAATTTTCCTAGGTTACTCCAAAAAAAGCAATTTTTTGAAAGAAAAACCTTCACAAGAAAACATCATTGAGAAATTACCAAGAACAATACTAGTGACTATGGTTAAGAATAGTTATATAATATGTTTTTTTATTCAATTTGGAACTTCTAACAAGACTCCTAATTGCCCAACAAAGCAAATTTTAGTTTTTTTTCATGCGGATGGGGAAACCACCCCGGAGAGGTGTAAACCAGGGTTACCGGAAGCGCCTAGCTAAAAGGGGAAGCGCGAAACGTCGCGCTTCCGAAGCGTGGGGAAGTGTCTCCCTTTTTTGGGAAGCTCACTTCCCTTTAATGGGGGACACGTTTCCCTTTAATGGGGGACGCACTTCCCTTTAATGGGAAGCACGCTTCCCATCACGCTTCCCCCACGCTTCCCCCTCGCTTCTTCTGTTTTTTTCAATTTTTTTGTATTTTTTATTTTTATTTTTTTCGCTTCCCCCTCGCTTCCGAGATGCTTCCTAGGTCGCTTCCGAGACGCTTCCTAGGTCGCTTCCGAGACGCTTCCCGAATCGGTCCTAAGTGGTCCCACTCTTCCCCGCTTCCTAAAATTTTGAAAGTGCCTCGCTTTCCGCTCCCGCTTCCTCAACTGGCAACCATGGTGTAAACCCTTGGGCACCCCTCGACCTCAGGGAGCCACCAGCTTCAGCTTATTGCAAGGGGGATAAAGCCTGTGGGAATTGAACCCCGACTGATATGACAGCCGATGCCCATTCCAACTACGCTAACCCCTTGAGTCTTAGTTTGTTTCACAACTATTCCTCGTCTTTTGCTTCACATAGATATTAAAACGTGCATGCTTCCTGCATTCCTGGTTGATTGTGCTTCTCACCTTGGCAATAGGCTTATTGTGCAAATCACACCGTCTGGTTTGGTTTGCTCAATTTTCTGGTCTCTGTGGTTCTATTGGCTACATAGGATGGTTGCTATATAATGGATCTTTTATTGGTGCATTATCTTATTCTTTTAACTAATCATGTGGAACAAATGTAGATCTCCAGTGCGTTAAATGAGGGCAAGCTACTTCCAGACAACATAATCCTGGGGCTGTTGTCGAAAAGACTGGAACAGGGTTATTACCAAGGTGAAACAGGCTTCATTTTAGATGGCTTCCCTCGAACTCGGATTCAAGCTGTAAGTTCCGCATACACCTAAACATGTATATGTATAATCCTTGTGGTGATTTAATATGTAGGTTTACTTAAGTAATAATGTGGTGATAGTTCTTTGAAAAATTTTGCAATCTTGTAGCTCTAATTTAATTATGTTGATGGCAGGAGATTCTTGATCACATAGCGGACATTGACTTGGTTGTGAATTTCAAATGCATGGAGGATTGTGTAGCCAAAAAACACTTGGGAAGTTGCATTTGTTCACAATGCGAGAAATCTGTTAGAAGTGATTCTGGTGCAAATAGTTCTCTAAACATTCTGCTGAACTCAACACTTCAAGCCAAGCTGCCTGCTGAAGTAGCTAAAACAGAGTCAGCTTTGCAAGAAAAACTCAGAGTATATGTTCAGGAGGTAACATCGCAAAGTGATCTTTCTTGTGTTTTTTATACTGTAAGAAGTCAAACTCTTTCCTGCCTTTATTCACAGAGGGATTATAATTTCTTTGTTCCTTTATTCCTCTCATGACGATCATCTGATACTCATGGATGACACAATTCCTCTCTTATCTGGGGGTCTTTTTTCCCTGCTTCTTTCTGTTGATGCAAAAACTGGCAAAAAGAATTCATGCACAATCTTGATTTGATATTGAATATAACCTAATATTGAAGTGTTGAACTGGTATTTTTGTATTTTTTTTCATTTTATATATTAATTAACAAGAAATGCATCTAATTTTTTTCATGCTATTTCTTTCCCCATATCATACTTATGTGAAGATAAGTCTTGTTTTTTTCCCAAGTTACTCTTGTTATGAAAAGATCATGATTTTGAAGCTATGTCGGATACATGTGTGGGTGTGGATACGTGTGTGGGTGTGGTGATGCGGCACTTAAAAAAAAAACTTGGGTTCGGGTTGCGGGGAGGGTATATATATACTTTAATAGTTTTAAGTTAGCATTACTAATGAAATAAAAATAATTATCATATTATCAATTCATCATGAATGAATTCATGCAATAAATCAAATTAACTACGAAGTACAAGTCAAGCAAAAAAGAAGCAAACAAGTCCAGCAGAAAATAAGCAAATTATGCTAACAAAAGAAGCAAACAATGCATAGTTGCATACCAAAAGTATATCATACACAATGTATATGATGATAAGGCAATGATCTTCATAATTTTTTTCTTCTTCATCAATTTCATCATAAGAAGGAAGAGTACACTCAAATAAGTCCATGTTTACGGTGTTGAAATCATGCTCCTCCTTCAAGTTACACTCCTTTGGGTTTATATCCCAAAATTTGGATGATTCTTGTTTGCATTACGATTAAAATTTAAAAATGTTAAATACAGGTCCGGGTTCGGGTTCTGCCGAACCCAAGCCTTTGGTTCAGCTTCCAACAAGCCTGAGTTCAGTTCTTCTTAACCCACATCTAGGTTTAGGTTCTGCCAGAGTCGAATCCAGGCCTGGGTTCAGTAGAGAGAACCCAACAACCTTGGGTTCAGCAGATCCGAACCTAGCAACCCTGGGTTCTGGTTTTGCCGAACCCAACCTTGGGTTTGGCCCTTGCAGCAACGAGAGGAGGAGAAGGAAAAAGAAGAGAGAGAGAGAGGAGGAGAAGAAAGAGAGGAGGAGGGGATGGAGGGAGGGAGGAAGAAGGAGGATAGGAGGAAGAAGAAGAAGGAGAAGAAAGAGAGGAGGCAGAAGAGGAGAAAGAAGAAGGAAAAGAAGAAAGAGAGGAGGCGAAAGAGGAGAAAGAAGAGGATAAGAGGAGAAAGAGGCTTACCGGTGTCGTTGCTGTCTGAAGAGGAGGAGGAGAACCGATGCCACCACTGCCGTAGGAAGAGGAAGATATAAATGCGTTAATCAGTGTCATATTGGATCTAATTATGAAAGATTAGAAATTATTTATTTATTTATTTTAGCCCCAAATATGGATCTCAAGATGGATCCAAGTACTAAAAAATGTTTACATTTTGGGTAATTTGATAAAAAAATAAGAATTCATATTTATTTTATATACAAATGCAAAAACCATAAATAAATCATAAAAACCTAAAATGCAAGCAAATAAATTATAAATAAACCACAAATAAACCAAAAAACCCTAAACTACAAGAAAAATAAATCATAAAATTAAATATAAAAATCCCTAATTCAAACCCTAATCAAAGAAAATCAAAGAAAAACAACTTAATCAAATACAAGAAAACCCCTAATCAAATTAACTATACGATGCCCTAATTAAAGAAATTTGATTCAAGGCCCTAATCAAATTAAATATCAAAAGCCCTAATTAAAGATATTTGATTTGAAGCCCTAATAAAAAAATCAAAGGAAAAAAGCCCTAATCAAATTAAATATCAAAAGCCGTAATTAAAGATATCTGATTCAAAGCCCTAATCAATGAAAATCAAAGAAAAAACCCTAATAAAAAATCAAAGAAAAAAACCCTAATCAAATCAACAAAAAACCCTAATCAAATTAAATATAAAAAACCCTAATTAAAGAAACCTGATTCAAAAACCCCTAATCAAACAATTTTTTTATTCAAAGCCCTAATCAGAGAAGAAGAAGAATAAGGGGAAAAATGAAGAGAGAGAGTGAGAGAGAGAGAGACTCTCTCTCCGTTCGAGTTTTTTTAGTGGTGTTACCACTGTCCTGTTCCTAGCGTAACAAGGGGTGGAACAGTGTTTCACCATTCCACGGATGCGAGTTTGTCGCATCCAGTGTTTGATGGGCGCGACATCATGCGGGATGCGCTAGCAAAACACACCTTTAGGGACTTTATTTTTTTTGTTCTTTCCATGGGCGGTATTGCCGAGCTTTGGCCATTATGTTGGTTTCTTGCCTACTCTGGCCAGAACAGCTCCCTGATTTGTATGGTTCAGTGGTTAAGCTAGGATTGAGGAGGGCATACATGAACTGCTGATGATTGAATCTAGATAACTAGGTTTACAATTAATGGGCTTCTCATGGATAATTGAGATCCAAACATGGGGAGGATCTGTTTTGTTTTGAGATTTTTAAACTTTCCTAGTCAAACAAGTGTTGTTTGTTTGAGGTTGTCTTCTCTCTCTCTCTCTCTCTCTCTCTCTCTCTCTCTCTCTCTCGTTTTTTGCCTTTTGAGGTACTACTGAAGTTTGTGTAATACAGGGGTTTGGCTGCTGTAGCTTGTAGGATTGAGACCAACTGACTAAGGTCTTCTATCCTGCCTGCTTTCTCACTCCCTCTTCTCCTTTGGGTTGTCTTTGATCTCTCCTTTTAAAGGCATAAGTTTGTTTTCCTTTCACCTTTTAATTGTACTAATCTATTGGTTGAACTTGCTAGTACTAACAGTTCTCTAAAAAAAAAAGAAAGAAAATCCTTATTGGTATTAAAAGGATTTGGAAGGGACAGACTATGAGGTTGTTTAACTGTAAGATTGTTTCCCTTTCCCCGTTTATTTGTGCTTTGTACTAGTCCATTGGTTAACTTATTGGTAGCAGTAGTTCCGCTCCCAAAGAAAAAAGGAGTTTATTGGTAGTAACAGGATTTGGAACTACAGACTGTTATATTGTTTAACTGATCATTGTGCTTGGTTGATGATTGTTTGAGGATGTGTCGACCTTCTGACAAAACATTGATCTAGTCACTATAAGACTTAAAGGTGCTAGTGTCTGCACTTCTGCTTACTTTTTTTGCCATGATTCTTATCCCGATCAAGCTGTTTCACTAATGCTCACAATCTTCTATAATGTTATTCTTATGTATCTTTAGCAACTATATAATGTGTATGCACTGGGTAAAAGTTGATTTTTGAATGGAGAAAGAAAACAAGAGAGCAACCTCAGTTGAACCATGAAAACGGGCCCTCACTTTGTTATTCTCTTTCAGAGCAAGCCACTGGAAGACTATTACAGAAGAAGGAACAAGCTATTGGACTTTCAAGTGGTCAACAGCACCAGAGAAATATGGCAAGGTCTCCTAGAGGCATTAAGGCTTGAGCATATGGACATGGAATCACAAAAATTGACAGCCTGATGAAGATCTTTTGTTGTGCCTTTCACCTTGTTCTTCCGCTCTTGTTTTATTTGCAGGACAAAATAAGGGGACTACCCAAGCAATTTTTCACAGTTGCTTTCATGAGTTCATTTTATTTTTGTTCCTCCCTGTGTTCACAATTTTGATGAAGCTGTGTGTAATTTTTTCCTCCGAACAGAAAAGGGGCAGCTAAGATCTGTTACTATTTTGTCCATCATAGTTGTTCTTCTACATCTTATTTTGCTGTACCGGATCAGCCTAAGAGCTATGGGTTACATGTAAATGAAAACTACCATCAGTTCACCCCAGCGCAATTCCCTTTTTTTCTTCCGTGCTGTATCTTTCTATGAAATTGGTCTTTAATTTACATTTAAGATTGATTTCATGATAAGGATTTTAGCAGTCGTTAAATTCTAATTTTAGTTTCGATATCTTCTTTTCTTTGCACGAAGCTGGCTAAAACATGGCTGTCATTCTATGGTTCACAGACAGCTTGCTTTCCTATGAATGTTGATATTGACATCTGCGTTCAGACATTTCTTATATTGTTTTGCTTAATCTGCAGAGTAGTACCATTTGCTTTTCTTCAGTCATGTCCTCTCAGTAAGCAGAGGCCGTGCATCTCATGGGATACCAATCTGGATTATTAGGCTTGCAAAATTCAAATATCGTCACTCCTGTCTTTTGATTCTACACCAATTCCTCCGTGCATTTATGCCTCATGAGCCTCAAAGTTTGCATAATGCAAGCATTGGTGTTCAAGAGACTATATGTGCACTGATGGGCATGCATGAGGGATGAGATGAGCGTTTCTGCTTCTCCCAAACTCGCACCTGCAACTCATGGTTTCTTAAATGTGCACGGGTCGAACCTTCCCTGTCCTAGCTTTGGCACTTGGTCGGCATGTATCCTAGAAGTACACGACATTTTTTTTGCATTCATTAATCTTGATTAGTATGAGCATATTCATTGTTAATTGTGTCCGTAGATATTCTTTCCATTCATTATGTATTTGCCCCTTCTGTGTATTTCAGTTTTTGGTGTTTGCTCTCTAAAAAAAAGGTTTTTGGTGTTTGCAGATTGCCTCGTTTGAGAATAAGTCATCAACCTGCAGTCTCATGCTGGGAAATTGACTCTGTGTTTGTCTATGATTTCCATCTTCCTACAAGATGTAAAGGAAAAACTGATGAAAGAAAAATGTTCGGTTCATGTTGTGACTTTAGTCTTTGCCTCGTGGTTCCCAGAGAAGGATTTTCAAGTGTCACTGTCTAATCTGTCAGACATGGATCGTTTCTAGGAACACCTAAAATGCATAAATCTAAATCAAGGCCCTTGACCTTGATTATTGGCGGTGTAGCGCCTCTGTGTAAGTAGGGGTGTAACCCGGTAGGATTTGGGTCTGGTCTTATCAGACTCAATTCTGAATTTGGTCTAAAAGGTAGACCCAAACTTGACCTGATCCAATTCAGATCCAGGTATGGCCCATATAGGTTAACGGGTTTGGGTATGTATGAGGTCAGGTATAATTGTGTTGGGTCTTCAATAGATTTGTTTTTTAACCAGGTTTAAAAACTAGACCCAGATCTGATCTGTTTTGATTTGGGTCCAGAATAGCCGAAAAATATAGACCCATTTAGTTTAATGGGTTTGGGTATGATCTGTTTGGGTTTTAACAGGTTTGGATTTCAGCTTAGGCCTTGATATGATTGATATTTTAGACCTAATTACTTGCTAATAAAAAATACGGTAAATTAATAGAATCATATATTCATTAAGAAGATTATGTGTTAACAAATGAGAAGTTTATTAACTATTCTAAATAATGTCAAATCTAAATATAAAAAGAATATCTTGATGCCAACCATTCTTTTCAGTTGAAATAAAAAGACATCAATGGTATATGTTCAAAATGCACCGATTCATGTATAAAATGGGTTTGGGTACATAATAGGTTTGAGCTTTGGTTCATGTCGGTTCAAGAATAAAATGGGTTTGGGTACATAATAGGGCCCGGTTTGAATTGTAACATTAAAAAATTTTAACAAAAAAAATAGAGCAATTTTTTTTTGAACTGATACCAGGCCTTATTGATGGTAATACTCTAGCGGGATTGCTTATGTGCAAGCGTTAGCGTATATTAGTCCATTAAAACAACGTTTGAGAAAGAGATAACTAAGGACAAGAACTCTTTATCATGAAAAATAAAAATATAGCATAAGCATTTATTTTGATTTTGGTTAGAATTTTAGGCGGGTTATAAGTATGATAACTTAACATGAAATTGGATTCAATTTTTGTATTGGACTTGAGTTTAGGTCCAAAACATGAATCGGTTTCAACTCAAGAATCTGAAATATAAAATAGACAAGACAATTTATAAACCAATTTAAAACATTCAAAACAAATTAACCAGTCTTTCTATTCAAGACTAATCTCGAATCTAAATAGTTTGTTTTTTACTCCACTCATAGCATTTCGTTGTTGCTTCAACTCATCTACTCATTACCTGAATACTTATGATAGAGGGGTCAGGCTCATTGTGTTTCATTTGTAATACACTAACAATACATGTATGTATAAAACTAATGGAAATATATATTTTTTTCTTTTAAAATATGTGCATTGTAATATCATTATATCATAATGCATTACAGTAAACAACTATAACAATTAAATTCATGCAACATATTAAGAACATATTAATGATTATGCATCTACATTATTAGGATATGTTTTCAATACAAGTTTTTACACAGAATAAATGTGCTCAAGTGTAAGGTTTTTGTTTTTCTTACCCTCTTGCAGGTACCCACAATATAATCATCGAATTAGAAGAGACCACTCAGGTGTTATGTCATATATTTTAATTCTTTGAGTAACTTACTATAACAGATCTATTAAGGGAAGTCAGTGACCAAAACTCTTACCCTCTTACAGGTACTCACGATGTAATCGTCAAATCAGAGGAGACCACTCGGGTGTTATGCCATGTATTTTAATTTTTTAGGTGACTTAGTGTAACAGATCCACTGAGGGAGGTCAGTGACCAAAAAAACATAGTGACGGCAAACATAATGCATCCTAACATTTTTGCAGAAGACATTAACCTATCACTTAGGACACATTGGTACTCTGACCCCCTAACTCTACGGATTGAAGACTAACGAGACACCATTACTTTCAAAACACATATAGCAGTCTAACATAGTCTTATACCACCTACCCTCTTCAAGGTAAGCCCGAGTCTAAATAAGTTATTGGGTGTTTTTATTAAAGAATATGATCTATTGTATTCTATCGCGTGTTGTTTATCATTCATTCAGTATTCTATGACTCAATAGCCCAAGTACCCCTCCATGACAATCTGAATAAGTTATTATTTTTTCACAATGCCTTTCATGGTATGAATATCATACTACCTATTCATGATAGTTATATAGTTTTATTAGCTCATTTGTTCTGGTGCCTTTAAACTCGTCAGGTATTTATTATGTTATGTGTGCATGTATAATTTTTTATAACTTGGTGCACTTTGAGCACTCCACTGGTTCTTTTCAACTACTTACTCTTTCATGAGCGATCCCGTGTACATGCATATTTTTATGCCTTACAACACATCATCGTCACATGTCATACAACATATTTATGCACTTAAGATATCATATTGATTCTTTAAATCATAATCTCATTCATAAGCATCCATATATGCATGCATAATTTTCATGTCTTATAGCATATCATAATATTACATAACATTATGTTGCATATCATAATATCATGCTGCATATCAAAACATCATGTTGTGCATTAATATATCATATTGCACATTATAACTTTATGATAGAAATTTAGAGCACATTATTCAAAAGATGTTCATAAGTGATGACACAATCACACTAACTCAATAAACCTAGATACTATACATCAGTATGTCATATGTCCATCTGGTTTACTTCTAGAATCCTCTCATGTTCATTTGGTTTACTTCTAGAATCCTCTCATGTTCATCTGATTTACTTTTAGAACCATGACATGCATTCAAACACAATTCTCTAATTCGGGACTGTTAACGCATAATTTACCTATCATTATAAATTCTGTCATAAATCATCTAAAATGATTTTATATTTGAGATTTTTACTATAGATTCACATGTTACATGTATATATGCAAAGACTCAAACCCTAAATCATCACAAATAAGGAATTAAAAACATGAATTAATTTTGGTTTGAGAGAATCGAAATTATTATTAAGACATGTCAGATCAAAATACACAGAATAACATGCAGTTTTTAAGAAACAAACAAAAACTTTATGATTTTCATCAAAGACACAAGAAAAATACATCTAATGATTTTGATTCATCAAGAACATATCAGATTCATGTGTACAAACGTCTAATCATGTTGTAAATACATGAATATAATACATAACGTGAATCTATATCTGAAATCAACCGTTTTACCAAAGAAAATACTTTTTTCTTAAAAATAGATTTTCAAAAAAAGATTTTTGGTTTTTAAAACCTTTATCCTTAAAACCATATCAGTGTATGTGATTCTAGGCTGATATGATACATATCCAGAGATCATCCTACGACATGCTCATGTATCTTAGCACTATATATACATATAAAGTTATGGTGTACCTACCTAAAAAATGGTTAGATCTACCGAAAAGCTTTCCCAAATCATATTCACCAATGAATCCTTTCGACAATGTACACCACCAAGTAGATGCATCTACACAAAACTAGTTCCTTTTTTTTCAAGGAAAAATGTGTGAGAGGAAGAAGGAAGAGAAAATAGAGAAAACTAGGGGGGCATGTGGGAGGAAGGAGGTAAAGACCTCCTTCTTATAGCCTCTTTATGAGATTTCCTAATCCAATGAGATAACTCAATTAATTCTTATCTAATGTAAATTTCATGTTAGTTTATGAGTCCTATCATATTATGATTCTCACGTAATTAAGAAAATAATTAATCACATTAGCTAACTAGGTCTTTTAATAGAATAAAGAAACTTAACTAGTTTGACTTAACTAAAATATAAAAATTAGAAAATTAATTAACTACATTGACTAAGCTTAAAAAAGTGAGTTTAGGCAAGTAGGTGGGGATGTCCCCCCTCTCCCTTGGATTGGCTTGACTTGTTCAAGCTCTTCTCATATGGACTCTTAGATCCAGGAAGGGCCCATATAGAGGGCATCACATCCTATAGGTCTAGTTTCCAAAATTCAAAATGCAATTCCAAACCAAATTAAATACAAATTAAATATCAAATTGAAATTCAAATTAAAATTCAAATCAAATTTGAGACATAAATTTCATCTTTATTTATAACAAATTTTCCGGTGTTACATGAGTTGATTCAATTTGTATTATGAGGAACTATTTGGGTTGGGTATAAAAAGTGGGTCGGGTCTAAATGGGTTTGGGTTTTCATTTATAATACCTAAGACTTGACCCATTTTCATTACAAATTTATATTTTGGATCCAACCTGAACCCATGGTTCCACTAAAATTGGGTCAGGTATAATCGGTTTTGAAACATCGGGTTGGGTTTGGTATACCTGACCAAATTAAACCTGTATGTGAGGTTAAGAAATTTGGCTTGAGATTAAACATATAGTGATTCTTCATATGTTATCTAAGAGAAGGACAAAGTGTAGGCCCTAGGTAGGGCACACTTTTGGTCGACTCATAAGGAACTCGTTCAAACTTGTAAGATAGGCTTCAAAAGCCCAACATTAACATATGTTTGGCTTGGGTCATTTCATATAGGCGCGCTAACTAATAATAAATATGTTATGGATATACTTTATATCAACAAAAAATGATTGTATTGTCCTTGAAAAATGGCACACTTTTTGAAATACCTATCAATTTGAAAAAATCCTTTGCATATCCAAAATCGTAGACTCTCAAAATTTTTATGATATTTTTGCCCTTCGCACATGCGAACCTGTTGAGGTTCATGCAATATATAGGTATGTTGTAGGAAGTTCATAGCTGTTACGAGTTGAATTTCAAAAGATGGTGTGGATCCGAGCTCCATGATCCAGACACCTACCTCTGCAGGCAGTGAGGGCCATCCAAGCCTAGGTAGGACCAAGAAGAGTGACGTGAGAACTAATGTGTCTTTCTCACATGTAAAAAAGTCAATGAATATGTGTTCATACTATAAGAAAGAAAAGTTTGACATATGTCTACGTCAGAACCAAGAAGGGCCACCCAGCGGGGCCCACATATGGACATGAATAAGGAGATTAACATGGGACACCCTCCACTTTCTCAGGCTTCTTGGATTCTTTTTGAAATTAATTAGTTAGAGTTTTAATTATTGTTTTTTAATTATTTAGAAGTTTTAATTAATGTAGGAGTCTTTATAGAGATTGGCCTCTATGAGCCTTGCTTATTTAGTTTCTTATTCTTGATAAGATTCTTTATGAAATCACAATTAGTTTAGGATTGAACTCAAAACCTCCACTCTATAAATAGAGGGCTGAGGTTCTCCTTTTATGCATGGAAATATATTGAAGTTTCTCTCTCTCTCACTGTCCTCCCCTACTCTTTGGACGATTTTCTTTTTCTCTCTTCTTTCCCTTGGACGTCCCTACCTACTTGACGTCTTCCTCTCTTTGATCTCACCTGACACTTCTTGTGTGGTGATGGATTCATCCTACACAAAGGCCTAAGCCCTTCATGACTTCATTTTAGAGATTTAGGAAGGCTACACTGTCCAAAAAAGTTGTTTGGAAGCCTCTACAGTCGTGGTTCTGTTGTATTGCCTTTTTTGAAGCCTAACTTAGGTAACCAGCCCTCTATACCTCTTATACTAGTTTCGTGGACCTGTAACTAGACCTTAGATTGTATTATCTTGCTTTTCATAACTTTAGATTCAAAACCGCATTTACCCTATTAACTTGAAAAACTCTATTTTTTCGTTTGAGCATCCCAACCACCCAACAACTTATTTTAGTGAACTCTGACCTTTACCAGCATATCCTAACCCTAACATATGCCCTTAGGTATCCAACAAGCCATTGGATTAGTCCATATTGGATCTGAATCAAAACTCTTTTCCAATTAGCTTATGCAATCATTTTTTAGCTTACCTAAATTCCTTATTCCCTTAGATATTTTCTTAGAATCACCCAAAACCTAAACCCCTTTTATCATTAGACGTCTACCCAACGTATCTAGTGGGGGTCGTCACCTATGACACATTCATCACAGTCGCGAAGGTCTAAGAACCGCAGGCACAATCCTCTCACTTTCGTCTGGTTCAAACTTAAGTACTTGTCTGTTGCTAGCTTGAGGCTCCCTTTTGGTTCATGCTCTGAATCGATTCAATCAGATCTTGAGGAAGGTGAAATAAATTGGTATCAGAGTCAGGTTACATTTGACAGTCATGGATTGTGAGACTCACGATCAAATTTTGATGGGAGCTATAAGAAGTGTAGTGTGAGCTTGTGTCCTTGCGAAAATGACTAATTCACAGTATAACCAAAGAATACAACTCTAAAAAACTTTCAAGTTTGAGAGTGGGTTCATGCTCAACTCGTGTATAAAAAAATACCAGACCTTGTCTGTATACAACACTTGTAAGCACGATACAATCGTAGGCCACCTGCAACAATGGCCCTTGGAGGCCCAACCTCTACATGATAGATTTATGGAGCTGAATATCCCGCGATCAATTTTTTATCGACGGCGATTCTCCTCCAGTGTGGCTATCACTGAGGCCACAACAATGCACCATGGGCCAAGAGCACGTCAGACCAAGCTTGGCCATCACTGAGGCCACAACAATGTGTTGAGAAACTCTGTTTTGATGTCACATAATATGATACACTGTCTCATTTGATTCTATATAATATGATAATATGCCTTCTTGAAAAATGTTATATTATGACTGGATATGTTTTGCCATAAATCTAACGAGTATTTGATACAAGGATATCTCACCCAAAAAGGATGGAGTCCTCCTGTTCAAGTACAACTATGGTGCAATCATACTCCTTGAAGAAAAGCTTGATGAGCCATGCATTACTAAAGAGCATCCAAAAAGTTCGGCTACCTCAAGATTGAAGATTGTATTTTTCTTCTTTAGAGTCATATGTAACAGAACCTTCAGAAGCATGCATATTGCATAGTATATAACCATTCATAAAAGCCATATTTCATAAAAGTATACGATAGTTTCAAAAAGCTCCTTTTTGAAAACAAATCATTGTACCTTCTTACAACCCTTCATGAAAAAGGTATTTTGACATGACTTCAAAATGTAATAATTGTACCTTATATCATATACAAGACAACTTGAAAAGTAATGTTTTTAAAGGAAGGAAAAAGACAAAACATGAAATCGGCTACACCAAGAAAAACAAATATAATAAAGTTTTTGAAATGACTAGTTACCTTTTTATAAACCCATAGAATGTCGACTTACTTGAAGTCATCATTCTCTTTGTACAAGCATTAAATACCTCCTGTAAAGAATCCTTGTTAAATATTCTTCTCAAGAATGTCGACCTTCTTGTAGTCCTCATTCTCTCTGAAGACTTTGAAAAACACAACATAAAGAAAACACTTGACATGACCATGTACAAATAAATATCTCAAAGCACTCATTGTACTTACACTCATTTAAAGTAAAGAAGTACTTATGTACCTCAAATCATTAATTAGAATAAAGACAAAACTACAATCCAACGTTCAATGTACTATTGTAAGAAATAGACTTTTTACATAAAATATGTATTACCTAAAATATTACAACGACTAGTGTACCATATATTTTACTTTTATGGAAAAAGGCATTCTCGAATTTCTCTAAAAGATGTTTTTGAAATGATATAACATTTCACATTTCAAAAAGGCTACGATTTCAAAATGTAACGACTACTTTTTTAATCTATATAAACACACTCAAATAAACTATTCAACAAGAGGAATGGAATAGACGTGTGAGCTTACAACGAGAAAAATTCTATTCATTATTTGAAAAGAGAGCCTTGAAAAAGAAAAAGAAAGAGAAAAGAAAGAAAAGAGAAAAAGTCAAGTCCAGCTCTTTGACAAAGAGTATCCTCTGAGTGACAAACAGAACATTCTGAGAATCCTTCATTCGTGCATTCATATCTTTCTGAAGGTTCTATAGGAAGTATTGTAACTTTCTTTTATTCACTGTTTTCCTTCTTTGTTGAAAAAAGTACACCTCTGTGAAAGAGGGTGTAGTCCTTCTCTGTTGAGAGAAGAAGACCTCTGAAGAAGAGGGTGTTGTACTATTTATCCGGTGACTCGGATGTTATAGTGGAAAGCTCAAGTGGTTTGCTTGGGGACTGGATGTAGGTCTGGGTACTGACCGAACCAGTATAAATTTTGTGTTTTATGTGTTGTGCCTTATTGCCTGATTATTTTATTTTATCGATCTTTATCGTATTTCACTATTCACCCCCCCTCTAGTGGAATTTCATTTGATATCAGAGCAGGTTTGCTGGTTTCGACATAACAAGTCTTCCAGCACAGATGGCATCTACCTCTTATGCTCGTGATATTGAAGGTCAACACGCATCTCGTCCTCCTTTCTTCAATGGCTCCAACTATGGATATTGGAAGTGCAGAATGACTATCTTTCTCAAATCCATAGACTTTGCTGTATGGAAAATTGTTGAGCATCCATACACATCTCCATCCGCAGACTATAACTTATGGTCTGATGAAGAAAAGAAAATGGCAAACCTAAATGCAAAGGCTATGAATGCCTTATATTGTGCCATTGATCAGAATAAATTCAACAGAATATCTATATGTGAATCTGCATATGACATTTGGCATTCTTTGGAGGTTATTCATGAAGGAACCAACAAAGTAAAAGAAGCCAAAATCTCATCTCTTGTTAGAAAATATGAGTTGTTCAAAATGAACAAAGATGAACCCATCACAGAGATGTTCACCAGATTCACCAACATCACCAACGATCTGAAATCTCTGGGTGTAACATATTCCCAGACAGAAAAGGTGAAGAAAATCTTGAGATCTCTCACAACTGATTGGGAGAAAAAGACTACAGCTATTGAAGAAGCTCAAGATTTATCTAAGCTTACTTTGGACGACTTAATAGGCAATCTTATGGCCTATGAAGTCCACATGAAAGAAAGAAGGGAAAAAGAACAACCAGTAAAGAAAACTCTAGTTTTCCCAGCTCTATCTGAGAATGAAGACTCATATAAAGAATCCGAAATTGCGCTACTTACCAGAAAATTCCAGCGCTTCATGAGAAGGAACCGGCTTCCAAACAGGCACAAGGATAGAAAAGATCCTAAAGAAGATCCCATGTGCTATCAATGTAATAAGCCAGGCCACTTGAGACGTGACTGTCCCCTTCTCAAAAGAAAATCCAAGACTGAGGAACCAAAGAAGAGGTTCTTCAAGAAAAAGGCTCTGCATGCTCAATGGGATGATTCAGAACCATCCACCAGTGAAGAGTCAAGTGATGATGAAGCCGAAACTGCAAACATGTGCTTCATGGCAAACGAAAGCTTTGTAAGTGAAATTTCTGATTTTTCCTTTGAAGAACTTTTAGATGCTTTTCAAGAATTATTTGAAGAATCTAGAAAATTGAGTTTAAAAAATAAAGCCTTAAAAGCTGAAAATCTAGAGCTTTCTCAGAAAAATGAAAAACTCAGTAGTAAAAACTCTAAGTTGAAAAAGAAAAACTTAATGCTTATGTCTGAAATCTCTTCTACTAGCTTCAAAACTAAAAATCTGCAAGTAGAAATTTCAGAACTAAAAAGTAAAACTGAGAACCTCATGAAAACGGTTTTCAAGTTTACTAAAGGTAAAGAGAACTTGGATAAACTCTTATCCTCTCAGAAAGTCTCTTTCTACAAGAATGGTATTGGCTATTCTCATTTCAACAAACCTTCTTGTATCAATCGAAAGACCACGTTTGTGAAAGGTTCATCTGAACCAAATAAGGAGTATTATAATGATAATTTTTTTAACTCCTCTAAAGATATAGACAAACCCAAATCCAAATGGATATGGGTTCCAAAGTCTAACAAAAAAGGACCCGATCGGGTACCAAAAAAGAGATTTACTTAATGTTTTGCAGGCTCCAAAGAAGAAGAACAGATGGATACTAGATAGTGGATGTTCAAAGCACATGACAGGACATCCAGACCTTTTTGTTGTTCTTCATCATAAAGAAGGAGGAACCGTCACCTTTGGAGATAACAACAAAGGTTTGATAATTGGTATTGGTAATATTGGTAACATAGATAAACCTCTTATCAAAGATGTTCTCCTTGTTAAAGGCTTAAAACATAACCTACTAAGTATCAGTCAAATGTGTGACACAGGTTATAATGTTAACTTTAATCATGATACATGCCTCATAACTGACACTAATGGAAACATCATCTTAAAAGGTATAAGAAAGAATAACATATATGAACTATACCTAGAAAACATCACAAAACATTGCCTCATAGCTAATAATGACACTCAACATCTATGGCACATGAGAATGGGTCATGTCAATTCTAAATACATGTCTAAATTAGCTAAAGATAAGTTAGTACGTGGGTTACCCAAAATTTCTTTTAAAAAGGATTATTTTTGTGATGCATGTCAATTAGGAAAATTGTCAAAATCATCTTTCAAATCAAAAAATGTCATTTCAAGTAAAAGACCTTTAGAGCTTCTCCACCTGGATCTGTTTGGTCCTTCTAGGGTAGCTAGCCTTAATCATAACAGATATGCTTTTGTCATTGTAGATGACTACTCAAGATTTACTTGGGTAATATTTTTGAAAAACAAAAGTGACACGTTTTGTCAATTTGAAATCTTATGTAAAAAGTTACAAAATGAAAAATCTTGTTCTATTGTTAAAATCCGTAGTGACCATGGAGGAGAATTTGAAAATGAATTTTTTGAAAATTTTTGTAACTTGCATGGTATTTCTCATAACTTTGCCTTTCCTAGAGCTGCACCTCAAAATGGTGTAGTAGAAAGAAAGAATAGAACCCTTCGGGAATCTGCCAGGACTATGCTTCAACACAATAATCTTGCTAAATCTTTTTGGGCAGAAGCTGTTAATACTGCATGCTACATAACAAATAGAGTTCTCATTAGACCCC
The DNA here is from genome assembly GCF_984573655.1 of Nuphar pumila. Taxonomy (NCBI): domain Eukaryota; kingdom Viridiplantae; phylum Streptophyta; class Magnoliopsida; order Nymphaeales; family Nymphaeaceae; genus Nuphar; species Nuphar pumila. The sequence continues at coordinate 59,187,758 of NC_143251.1, read as the reverse complement.
TATTAAATAAAACTCCATATGAACTATTCTATGACAGAACTCCAAGAATAGACTATTTCAAAGTCTTTGGTTGTAAATGCTTTATCCTAAACACAAAAGATAGCCTAGATAAATTTGATGCTAAATCTATTGAAGGCATATTTTTAGGATATTCAAGTCATAGTAAAGCATACAGGGTTTTCAATAAGCATTCTAAGTCTATTGAAGAATCTATGCATGTTAGTTTCTGTGAATCTATTGATCAATCTGTTCATAAGCAAACTAACGATGATGATATTGAAAGTACAGATTTATTTTTAGATAACACAACTAAGTCTAATGAAGATGATCATCAAAGAACGTTTGTCGATATCAAAGATCATCCTCAAAAGCAGATTTTGGGAGACCTGTCAAAGGGGGTTCAAACTAGAGCTCAGCTAGAACGAATTGCAAATATGGCATTCATTTCTCAACTTGAACCAAAGAAGATTGATGAAGCCATCATCGATGAGTTCTGGATGCTAGCCATGACTGAAGAACTGAATCAATTCCAAAGGAATGAAGTTTGGGATCTTGTACCTAGACCAAAGGATCATCCAATCATTGGGACAAGATGGATCTTTAGAAACAAGCTAGACGAAACAGGTAATGTTATAAAAAACAAGGCCAGACTAGTAGCTCAAGGATACAACCAGTAGGAAGGTATTGATTTTGATGAAACATTTGCTCCTGTTGCCAGACTTGAATCTATTAGAATGTTTTTAGCATATGCAAGCTATATGGATTTCAAATTATATCAAATGGATGTTAAAAGTGCCTTTTTTAAATGGTTTTATAAATGAAGAAGTTTATGTAAAACAACCTCCAGGATTTGAAAATGAACAATATCCAGATCATGTTTTTAAACTAAAACGTGTTTTATATGGTCTAAAACAAGCACCTCGTGCTTGGTATGATAGACTTAAAACCTTTTTATTAAAAACTGGTTTTTCTGTAGGCAAAGCAGACTCGACATTATTTGTGAAAATAGTGAATAATCATACCCTAATTGTTCAAATATATGTAGACGATATCATCTTTGGATCTACTAACAACACTCTCTGTGAAGAATTTTCTAAGTCCATGCAGAAAGAATTCGAGATGAGTATGATGGGAGAACTCACCTACTTTCTTGGACTGCATATTATGCAAACCAAGGATGGAGTTTTCATCAATCAATCTAAGTATGCTCGTGAACTTCTGAAGAGGTTCAACATGAACTCAACTGCTTCAAAATCTACTCCTATGAGCACTACTACTGTTTTGGACAAAGATGAAGATGGTAAGTCTGTTGATACAAAGGTATACCGAGGTATGATAGGATCACTTCTCTATTTAACTGCTACCCGTCCAGATATTATGTTCAGTGTTTGCTTGTGTGCTAGATTTCAATCAAATCCAAAAGAATCACATCTTAAAGCTGTAAAAAGAATAATGAGATATTTAAAAGACACAGTTGATTTTGGATTATTCTATTCAAAATCCTCTACATTTGATCTAATCTCATACAGCGATGCTGACTTTGCTGGAAGTAAATCTGACAGAAAAAGCACAAGTGGAACATGTCATATGCTAGGGCACTCTCTAGTATCATGGTTCAGTAAGAAACAAAACTGTGTATCCTTATCAACTACTGAAGCCGAATACATTGCTGCTAGCCTAGCCTGCACACAAGTTATCTGGATGAAACAAACCTTAAAAGATTTTGGTCTAAATTTTGAAAATACCACTATTTTCTGTGATAATACTAGTGCTATAAACTTATCTAAGAATCCTATTTTACACTCACGAACTAAGCACATTCAAATAAGACACCACTTCTTGAGAGAACAAGTCTTAAACAACATAATTAAACTCGAATTCATACCCACTAATCAACAGTTAGCAGACATATTCACTAAACCATTAAAACATGAAGACTTCACACATATTAGAAGAGAACTAGGAATATGCAAACTAAGTGACTTGTAAATTAATCACACTAATTAAAAGTATTGCTTTTGATAAAATCTTATTTTAAAAGTTTCTTATTATCGATTTTTTTTTGTGTTTGTTTTACTATTCAAAGTCAAACTATGTTTTCTTATTTTCGTATACTCACAATACTCATAGAAATTCATTCATCATAACACATTCTTTATGTCTTTCAACATGTCATCTTTCAAGTACACTCTCATAATGTCTTCTTGTCCTATCTCCTTTTACATATATCCATAAAAACCATTTACTTTAAGTAAAAAGTTATCATGACTTGGATCACATCACTCATTTCATTACACCTTTTATATCTTTTGTCTTTTTGTGACAACCTCTCATACAAAAAGCTAGCCGACCTCCAAACATGACTCCTCATTATTATTCTTAATAAATTTTATTCATGTGATATATTTTCTTTTTTTTGACCTCTTATCAATGTACGTATCTAAAATCTTAAGACATCTTATAAAAAAAAAAAAATCAAAGTGATTATTATTTTTGTATCACCTCTTAAGTGGTTATATTTCACGTAAACCTTTACTATATCATCGGTTATTTCATAGCTTAAGTATAATCTATTATCATCCGGTCATCCTTCACATCCTTTATGAAATCATATTCTAAACAACGTGTTCTCTATTGTTTTTAATACTACTAGTACCACCTTTTTATTTTCTCTTTCTCTCTTTATCTCATATGAAGTGACTTTCCATCCGTGACCATGACTCTCTCTTATATTGTATATCTCTCTAAAATCGAGACTCATTAAAGTCTTGTCTTCAAGCAAAACTTTATTTATTCTAAATCTACTTTATGTCATATCTAAATCAAGTGAATGTTGTCCTTTATAACCTTTCTCTTTTCTCTACATATCCGTATCATCTTTTTATGTCTTTCACTCTCCTTTCACGCTTATCAATATATATACTTCTTAAATAAAAACTATTATTGCCTCTCACTCATACCCCATGAGTTGTCCTATTCTAAACTCTCCATTCACGAATTAAGAATACCTCCACATAAAGTAAAAAGTTGCTTGTTTTATTAGGCCATTATTTTTAAAATCATTCACTTTTTTTAGTTCAACATGACACCCCATACTCTATTAATGGCTTCTCTCACTAGTCGATAAACTCACCCATAGTAAAATCTATATATATACTAATTATTTCAAAACTATGTCCTTCTCAACCTAATATAATACACTATCTTCAAACATTGATTTGATTTGTCATTCACAAGTCTCTTAACTTACTACTCACGGATTTCCTTATTTGACTAAAATCTAAAAAACACTCACTTCCAATGTCATTCAAAACCTATCAAAATTATTTTCATTCCTCTATTTAATGGATTGATTCATCACACACCAATTCCACTCGTATCTATCTATCATCCTACAAACTATTACCCACTTCAAACTCGCCCTTCTTAGTCCTCTTTTTTTTTACAAACTCTTGCAATGGCCTCTTCCTCCTCCAACAATGTGATTACTGCAGCAGATCTAAGGTATCCAGATCTGTTTCACGATTACAACTTACTATGCTCTCGCCCCATTCATGAAGGTAAATTGGTTAACTTCGACGATTTCATGCTATTTGACTTAGACAACTATCTCCCTGAACTCAAACCTCTACTAGGATCTTCATCCCAAGCTGCCTACTATACTGAACTAGTTCGACTTTTCTATACAAACTTTTCCATTGATCGTGAACAGACTACAATCACCAGTAAAGTCCGAGGAAAGCTGATGTTCTTTCATGCTTCCTCACTAGGTAGAATTCTAAATCTGCCTTCCATCGGCACTGACCTCAACACCATAGTACCTATCGAACGATCGGTACTTCGAAAAATTCTTCTCTGTACCAACTGCTACCAACTTCCATGGCACATGAGGAATCTCCAACCTCATGCTCAATTACTTGCCCAGATTCTTCTCCACAACATCTATCCCAAGCTTCCCCGCAAGGGATTAGTTCCACGAAAAATCTCTCTCCTTATCTATGCAATATTTTCCTCTACTCCGATAAACTGGTCCTCCATTCTTTTCGACCATTTCATTCGTTACCAGAAATTCAAGCCTCTTCTTTTCGGGTGTTTTATAACTCCCATCCTAAAATACTTCAAAGTACCCATTCACAACGAAGTCATCCTCCGTCCCTCTCAGGTCCTCGATGCTATCACCTTCAATCTAAGGTCCCTGCACATGCCTGGCTCTGATGAAGAAGATCCAACATCCACCTTTGATTACTTCTCTGCAATGATGGATATCGAGCGCTCTCAGGATCATATCCTTCGCAATCAAGCCCTGTTGCAGCAGACTCGTCAAGCTCACCAGCAGAATCGTGCCGACCGAACACATCAACCTACTCCACCTTCGAGATAAACTTATTCTTATTGGACTGTAATAACTTTAATTTATGGTCTGTAATAACTCTCTTACTCTGATCCCTTCCTTTTTGTCTATGACAAAGGGGGAGAAAAACATGTCTCCATTATTGGAGAAACATACTCGTATTCAACATTTTTCAATATTTTTATAAGTATTATTTCTATGCATAATGTCTTTTTGACAAGGGGAGCATATTTTGTCATCATAAAAAAGGGGGAGAATGTTGAGAAACTCTGTTTTGATGTCACATAATATGATACACTGTCTCATTTGATTCTATATAATATGATAATATGCCTTCTTGAAAAATGTTATATTATGACTAGATATGTTTTGCCATAAATCTAACGAGTATTTGATGCAAGGATATCTCACCCAAAAAGGATGGACTCCTCCTGTTCAAGTACAACTATGGTGCAATCATACTCCTTGAAGAAAAGCTTGATGAGCCATGCATTACTAAAGAGCATCCAAAAAGTTCGGCTACCTCAAGATTGAAGATTGTATTTTTCTTCTTTAGAGTCATATGTAACAGAACCTTCAGAAGCATGCATATTGCATAGTACATAACCATTCATAAAAGCCATATTTCATAAAAGTATACGATAGTTTCAAAAAGCTCCTTTTTGAAAATAAATCATTGTACCTTCTTACAACCCTTCATGAAAAAGGTATTTTGACATGACTTCAAAATGTAATAATTGTACCTTATATCATATACAAGACAACTTGAAAAGTAATGTTTTTAAAGGAAGGAAAAAGACAAAACATGAAATCGGCTACATCAAGAAAAACAAATATAATAAAGTTTTTGAAATGACTCTAGTTACCTTTTTATAAACCCATAGAATGTCGACTTACTTGAAGTCATCATTCTCTTTGTACAAGCATTAAATACCTCCTGTAAAGAATCCTTGTTAAATATTCTTCTCAAGAATGTCGACCTTCTTGTAGTCCTCATTCTCTCTGAAGACTTTGAAAAACACAACATAAAGAAAACACTTGACATGACCATGTACAAATGAATATCTCAAAGCACTCATTGTACTTACACTCATTTAAAGTAAAGAAGTACTTATGTACCTCAAATCATTAATTAGAATAAAGACAAAACTACAATCTAACGTTCAATGTACTATTGTAAGAAATAGACTTTTTACATAAAATATGTATTACCTAAAATATTACAACGACTAGTGTACCATATATTTTACTTTTATGGAAAAAGGCATTCTCGAATTTCTCTAAAAGATGTTTTTGAAATGACATAACATTTCACATTTCAAAAAGGCTACGATTTCAAAATGTAATGACTACTTTTTTAATCTATATAAACACACTCAAATAAACTATTCAACAAGAGGAATGGAATAGACGTGTGAGCTTACAACGAGAAAAATTCTATTCATTATTTGAAAAGAGAGCCTTGAAAAAGAAAGAGAAAGAGAAAAGAAAGAAAAGAGAAAAAGTCAAGTCCAGCTCTTTGACAAAGAGTATCCTCTGAGTGACAAACATAACATTATGAGAATCCTTCATTCGTGCATTCATATCTTTCTGAAGGTTCTATAGGAAGTATTGTAACTTTCTGCTATTTACTGTTTTCCTTCTTTGTTGAAAGAAGTAGACCTCTGTGAAAGAGGGTGTTGCCCTTCTCTGTTGAGAGAAGAAGACCTCTGTGAAAGAGGGTGTTGTCCTTCTCTGTTGAGAGAAGAAGACCTCTGTGAAAGAAGGTGTTGTCCTTCTCTGTTGAGAGAAAAAGACCTCTGAGGAAGAGGTTGTTGTACTATTTATCCGGTGACTCGGATGTTATAGTGGAAAGCTCAAGTGGTTTGCTTGGGGACTGGATGTAGGTCTGGGTACTGACCGAACCAGTATAAATTCTGTGTTTTATGTGTTGTGCCTTATTGCCTGATTATTTTATTTTATCGATCTTTATCGTATTTCACTATTCACCCCCCTCTAGTGGAATTTCACAATGCACCATGGGCCAAGAGCACATCAGACCAAGTTGGCAGCTCAACCAACCCACAACACATGACTGTAACCATGATGACAACAACCATGGGTTCAATAACACTGAGCATAGGGATACACCTTGGTGTGCAACAACGCACCAAATTCCTTAACCTGATGATGATGATGCATGACCTAGAGTGCAGGGCACTCAAACCGATTCACCCATTGCTTGGTTTGATCGACGACAAAACAATGCAAATTGTATGGGAGATGTGGTTGTAGTCAAAGAAGAATGAGAACTAGCAATAGCCAACTGTCGATTGAACCTTTCCAGTTTGGTAGAGCAACCAACCAATGTCAACTTCGGTTATAATAGGCAGAACATAAACTAGTTGACCCTTGCTAAAAGTGAGAACGTGTAGCAAGATGTAGTGCTCATCAATTCCACAGCTAGTGTCGCAAATGATAAAGGGCAGTTGGGAGTGCCCAATCTCTTATACATGCTAACAAAAGGCATGTCTAACATCATGATCACGGTGTGTACGATGGCCAACTGAACGCTTCTCTTTGACAGTTCTTACATGTGGGGCTGTAGTCCCTTGCATAAGTGTTCAGAAGTGGCAAGTTGAGAAGTTCTCATAGACGTAGAGCGGCATTGATTATGACTTTGATGCAGCACAACCATGTCCCAATCTCCTTCTCCTAGACTCTACTCAACTTAGGAGTTGGGCAATCATAAAAAAAATGAACGAGCAACCACAATGTGGGGTTCATCAAAACCTTGTGTTTGATCTGGGTAAAATGATTAATCAGTTGGGTCGTAGTCTCTCTCACTTTGGGGGCAAAGTAGTGTGGAGTGTGATGGTTTGTTACGATCCAAATTTCAGAAGATGATGCAAATTTGAGATATAAGATCTACACCTTTTCTGCAGACAATGAGAGTCGTTCAAGCTTAGGTGGGACCTAAGAGAGTGATGTGGCTACTGATGTATCTTCTTCACATGTGAAAAAGTCAATGAACACATGTTCATACCAGAAGAAATGAGAGACTGATACATGTTTGCATCAAAACCAAGGAGGTTCACCTGGCGAGGCTCACATAAGGGGCATAAACTAGGAGACCAACATGAGTCATCCCCCACTTTCAGAGGCTTCCTAAATCCTTCTTGAAATTAATTAGTTATTAATTAACTAGAGTCTTAGTTCTTTCTCTTTTTTAATTGTTTAGGAGTTTTAATTATTGTAGGAGTCCTGATAGATATTGACTTGTAGGAGCTTCTCTTATTAAGTTTCTTATTCTTGGTATGATTCTTTATGAAGTCACAATTAGTTTAGGATTAGACTCTAGGCCTCCACTATAAAAATAGAGGGTTGAGGTTCCCCTTTTATGCATGAAAATATCTTTTTGGACGATTATCTATTTCTCTCTCCTCCTTGTTGGACGTTCCTACCTACTTGATGTCTTTCTCTCTCTTTGATCTCACTGGTAGTTCATGTGTGGTAGTGGGTTCAGCCCATGCAAAGGGCCCAGGACCTTCTTGAGTTCCTTTCAGATATTCAAGAAGGCTACACTACCTGGGAAAGTCATTCAAAAGCCTCTACAATCGTAGTTCTATTATACTGCCTTATCTGAAGTTCAACTCAGGTAACCAACCTTATATACCTATAATATTAGTTTTCTAGACCTGTAACCAGACCTTAAGTTGCATTATCTTGCTTTTCATAACCTTAGATCTAAAATTGCATATACCCGATAACCCAAAAAATCTTATTTTTTTTGTTTGAGCATCCTAGCTACCTAGCGACCTATTTTAGCGATCCTTGACCTCTAACAGCCTATCCTAACTTTGACATGTGTTTCTAAGTATCCAACAAGCCCTTAGTTCAATCCATATAAGATCTGAATTAAAACCCTTTCCAATTAGCTTCTGAAGACATTTTTTAGCCTACCCGATTTTCTTGTAACTTTAGATTTTTTTCCACAAAACTACTAAAAACCTACACCAAGGTAACCTTTAGACCTCTACCCCATCATATCCAGCAAGGTTAGCACCCCCGATACATTTGTCACAACCATGAAGGTTTAAGAACTGCACGCACGATCTTCTCACTTTCATCGAGCTTAGACTAAAATATTCGTCTATTGCTAGCTAGGGGCTTCCTTCTTATCCAAACTCCGAACTGATTCAATCAAATCTTGAGAAAGGTGCAACAACAACCTTTCAATAAAAAGGCGATTCTACGAACATCCACAAATATAGTATGACCTTCGCAAATATAATTTGTGAACCTCGCTTAAGTAAATACTCCTAAAGAAACTTCACAAATGTGTGCTGACATTTGCAAATATCTTCGACTCACACTCTCATGAGACCTCCGCAAATACATTACGACCTTTACAAATATAGTATGACATTTATAAAGAAAACTTGCAAACCTCTTTTAACTAAATAATCTTCAAAGAGGTTTGCAAATGTTCGTTGACATTTACAAATACCTCTTGTGAATGTCCGTACCTTCACATGCTTGTTGATTCATATATAAATTTTTTTTCTCTTTAAAACTCAAACTTTTTTCTTTGTGGCGATTCTTGTGAAATCATCTTGTAGCATTTTGGCGAGATTGCAACATCTTTTTGGTCAACTTTCCCATCTTGCAGTTAGGTCTTAAAGTGAGTTATATATATATAGACAAATGGATCCATGTCCAACCAATTTGGTGCTAAATTGTGTGCTAAATTTGGTTTTTAGGCTTTTCTTGTGCTTTTTATGCAGTTTTGGCCCCATAAATGCATTGGACATGGTCAATTTACTAAGAATCCACAACTGGATCATGTGTTTTTGATGAAAAAAATGATGTTTGGAGCTTCAAAAATTTACAAAGATTTTGGACCATTGTTTTTTTGAACTTTATAAAAACCCACCAATGTGTTGGAATCAAACACTTCAAGAGGTGATCACTCTAAAATCAATTTCATAGATCACATCTGTATGGTCAAAATTTAAAAATAAAATGAAAAAAACCCCGAAAAACTCATTTAGCATGCCGTTTAGCATTGAATTGGTTTAGCACGGACCCATTACCCCCTCTCTCTCTCTCTCAGTTTTCTTGTCAAACAGAGAGAGAGAGAGAGAGAGAGAGAGAGAGAGAGAGAGAGAGGTCAACCTCAAATAAACAACACTTGTTTGACTAATCTCAAAACAAAACTTATCCTCTCCATGTTGTTTGGATCCCATTATCCATGAGAAGCCCAATAATTGTAAACCTAGTTATCTAGATTCATCCTTAATCATAGCTTAACCTCCAAACCATAAAAATTAGGGAGCTTTTCTGGCCGGAGTAGGCAAGAAACTGACATAATGGCCAAAGATCAACAATAAAGTGTTTCTCTGTAAATCGGGCACGTAAGTTCTTATATATCCTTTTAATTGCTCATAAAATTTCAGCAAAAATGCACGAGTCAAAGGTGGTGTTGTAGTGTAAATTGGATGTTCTGCCCAACCTGTCGCAGGTGCGCTGGCACTGTGCTGTGCACGGCTGTGCCTGTGCAACACCAAAGCTGTGCGCCAAGAACCTCCCCAAGGGGGGTTTATGTGCAATTGATAATGCACAAGCCTAAGGACAATATGCACGATTCTAGGCCTGTGTATTATCAAGAATGCACGCAGCAATTTTTATATAAGATTCAATCAAACAAGGTCATGCGGTGTACGTGGTTGCGGTCTGTGAATGCAATGACTGCAGCATGTGTGCAGCTGTGCGTGCGCAGCTGCAACAATTCACCTTCAGCTCACACAATCACGATGATGGAGCTTCACGTACCAAGAAGGTTCCGGTTGGCTCAAGAACTCGCCACTCACATCCAAGATCATACCAAGCTCAAAAAAACGAGGATGATTGTGAAAATCGTGTTTGATGGGTGAATTCAATGGAAATGAATGAACACCTAAAAGAGAGCCAAGGTACTCAAATTCTACTCTAATCTTGACAATCTTTTGCACGGTAAAAATGCTTTGAAATTGATGAAAAAAAACGATGTGTTGGCTGCACCCTCATAAGGCCCCCACACGTGGTTTGAGCTTGTCAATGAAGCCTTCACTCGCCGGTTGTGTGATTGAGCACTTTACCTTAACCAAGTGTTCTCCTCCAAACTCGTCGGATCCTCAAGATTGACAAGTTGGCCCAATAGCCTTGAGCTCACTAAGAATTTCAACACTTGAATCAATTCAAGGAAAAGAGGAAAATTTCTCGCAACCCATAAGTCACATTCCTTAGAAGAATTCTGAAAATGACAAGCTTGGCTCTCTCCACACTCCTTGGCTTATAAAGCCCTACCAAGGGTGGAATGAGTGCAAAACCGTGGGCTCCAGTGGTTTGGGCAACCCACTAGTGGAATTGGAACCTTTTCAACTGCTTGCTGTTGGGAGAGTGGTGTATGTCCCCCCCCCCCCCCCGATGATTCACTGAATCTCACGTCTGTGTTCGGGGCTTTGATGAGCACCACGTATACAAGCACATGGGGCTCGTATTCCCGTGTATGTTGACATAACTTTGCATCGTACTCTGGTGTTGTTGCAAAGACTTAAGTACCCTTTCTTGCTATTCTTCTCATAAAGTGATGGTTTGAGAAAATGACAAAAATACCCTTCATTCAAAAAAGAAAAAACAAACAGTTCAAAAAAAGGACAAACATGTCCTCCATCCAGAAAGTCGAGGATGATGTTGACTCTCCAAAGTCTTCTTCTTCTTTCTCCGTTCAAAAAAAGGACAAATATGTCCTCCATCCAGAAAGTCGAGGATGATGTTGACTCTTCAAAGTCTTCTTCTTCTTTCTCCGTAAAACACTGTAAAATTCTCTCTCTCTCTCTCTTTAGAGAAGAAATCAAGGGAGGCAAAGAGTTCTCCCTGGAGAAGGCCATGAACATCAACCCTCTCACTCTCTCTCCCTTCTCTCTCTACTTCTGTGCACATCCAACAGACGATCCTACATTGTTCCATCAAACACCGACTGACCTGCACACTGACTGTAGTATCGTTCAACTTGAAGAGTTGTGGAGTCTGTTTCAGAGTTTTTACCCTTACAGAAGGGGGGGTCTGAGGGCTCCTCCCAGCATGGGTAGCATCATTCAACTTGATTCGTTGTGGAGCCTGATTTAGAGTTTTTGCTCTTACAGAAGGGGGGTCCGGGGGCTCTCCCCCGGCGCGGATCCCGCGTGGGTAGCATCATCTAATTTTTTGGGGCCTTTCAACAGTGATTTGTAGTGTTATCGGGCTTTCCTACAGCGATTTGTAGTATTTTCGGGTCTCCAACGAGCCCCACAACGATTTATAGTGTTATCCGGCTTTTCAACAGCGATTTGTAGTGTCTTCCGCAAATCGCTATAGCGATTTATAGTGTTTTTGGATCTCACTATAGCGATTTGTAGTGTCTTCCGCAAATCGCTATAGCGATTTATAGTGTTTTTGGATATCACTATAGCGATTTGTAGTGTCTTCCGCAAATCGCTATAGCGATTTATAGTGTTATTTAGTAAGCAAATCGCTGTAAATCGCTACCCAAATTAGGACCAACTTGTCAGGACCATATCTCCCTAATCGGAGGTCATATTCCAAATCCGTAAAAAGTGGTGTCTTCGTTATTGAGTTTAGTTTATTCCTGTAAATTTTAAGTAATTTCTATTGTCATTTCATTCCCCATTTTAACTTCAACGATACATTACAACCACAATCATCAAAAGAAAGATTGCCCCAAGCTAAGAGTCTTGAGAGAGTAGAGGAGGGCCTCACCACCCACCGAACAACAAAAAATACAACAACTCAACTCCAAGTGCAGTAAGGACCTAGAGTCGAATAAATTTAGAGGCAGCTCATCGATTGGCTCGGGTTCATATTCAGCATGACATCCAGAAAACTTAAGAACTGGTTTGTCAACAGTAAATGATTATACAAAAGTTGCCCCCAGACCCCTCTCCTGTAAGGGTAAAAACTCTGAATCAGGATCTACAACTCATTTAGTTGAATGATGCTACCCACGCTGGGATGAGCCCCCAAACTCTCCTCCTGTAAGGGTAAAAACTCTGAATCAGGCTCCACAATAGTCAATGTGCAGGTCAATCGGTGCTTGATGGAGCAATGTAGGATCTTTTGATGGATGTGCACAGAAGCAGAAATAGAAGGGAGAGTGAGAGTGAGAGGGTTGATGAGCCCCTGGACCCCCCTTCTGTAAGGGAAAAAAGCCATGAACACGCTGGGAGGAGCCCTCAGACCCCCCTTCTGTAAGGGTAAAAACTCTGAATCAGACTCCATAACTCTTCAAGTTGAATGATGCTACCCACGCTGGGAGAAGCTCTCAGACCCCCCTTTCTGTAAGGGTGAAAACTCTAAATTAGACTCCACAACTCTTCAAGTTGAATGATGCTACCCACGCTGGGAGGAGCCCCCAGACCCCTCTCCTGTAAGGGTAAAAACTCTAAATCAGGATCTACAACTCATTTAGTTGAATGATGCTACCCACACTGGGATGAGCCCCCAAACCCTCCTCCTGTAAGGGTAAAAACTCTGAATCAGGCTCCACAACAGTCAATGTGCAGGTCAGTCGGTGCTTGATGGAGCAATGTATGATCTTCCGATGGATGTGCACAGAAGTAGAAATAGAAGAGAGAGAGAGAGAGAGTGAGAGGGTTGATGTTCATGGCCTCCTCTAGGGGAGATTTCTTTCTCGGATAATCCTATAGTGCAGAGAGTGGGTCTTAAATAATCATCTTCGGGGCACTTAAGTCTTTACAACCACTCCTTTTCAAGAATCGTCATTTTTTTTTGCACCAATGGAGGAGAGGGTACTTAAGTCTTTGCAATCGCATCAAACTCCAACGCTAATTAATGCTGACAAACATGGGGATACGAGACACACATGCTTACATACGTGGTGCTCTTTGGGACCCCCGAACATGAGATGTAGCTAACTGCCCTGTTCGGGGGGGGAACATATAACCTGCTTTCCTTGCTGTTGGACCGAAGCTTCTAAGCGCCGCTCATCTCCTTCAAATTAAAACGAACTGCTGAAGTGGCAGGTCGCATGGTGCTCATGCGTGCTGCACGTGGTGTGCATGGCACTGTGCATGTGCACTGCGCCTGCGCACAGTGAGCCTATATGCTACGTCAATGCTACTTGTGCCCATGTGCGCTGTGCACGTGGGAGCACATCAACATGCACTAATGATACAACCTTGCTAGGATCAGTCACCGCCTTGGACTGCTTTGACAGTGCACACATGCACTCAAGACTTCTTAAGCTTACTAATGATAATACTTTGCTCAGCGCTTGCAAGCGCCGCTCAATACATGCACACCAACGTCGTGTGACTCAGCGCTTACAGGCGCAAAGAGCAGTGCGCTTGCAGACGCGAAATCGAAATAGTGTGCACAGACGCATTATGAAACAACGCACGCAGGCGTGATACTAACGCTACGCATATAGGCGATGAACTAAAGAGATCTCACTCGAGTTTGTTCCATCATCGCTATGTCTGCAGATTTGGATGCATCAAACACTTTAAGAAACTAATTGCAAAAGAATTTTCTATGCACTTAGTTGTAACTCAGTTAACGATGATCTAAGCTTAGAGCTTAAGTCACCGGTAGCTTCATATGATTCCAAAGTCACAATCGTAAGAGCGATGCTTCCATTGATACTTGATCAATCATTCTTCAGCTGCATTCATCTGTAAAATATTCAATTGCTGAGCTATGAATAAAACAGTTCAGGTGCGTGAATGCACTCATTTGCTATTCGATATTAGGCGTTAATGAGCTGAGTGCTCATTGAAATCGCCTGTAGCTTTATTCGATCCAACTCTATGCGATGATCCATGGATTAATTCTCCTTCTTCGTTGAATTTCTTTCCGCTACAACTGAATGAGAGATTATTGAATTCAGATGAGATGGATGGTATGGATGATCCTTAGCTAATCTATGACTGAATTAGTAAGGCCTATTTCTTCATCAAGAGGCCTTCTCCACTTTGGAGCCAAAGAAATCAAATTGTATTTCTCAAATCTCAAGATTACAAAAATTGACTGAATGCTGAAATTACAAAAGACTCAACTATTTATAGGCTGAACAATTGAATGGCGCCAAATGAGATAGGCGGCCCCAGCTTCAAACCCTGCTGACATCAATCTTTAAAAGACTGTTGAAACCATACAACCATGGTTGTTTACTGCACGTGACATTGTTAAATGTTCTACCTAACCTGCAACCCTATTGCTTGTTGACATTCCAATCTTGTGACCGATATCCTGCTGCTCGATATGCTCATTCTGCCTCTTGAACTCAACTGACCCGATTTTGTCCAATTCTATTGGATTCTGCCATTCCACTATTGACGTTTTCATTGTAGCTCGCATCAATCTCTCCCTCTTGAAACTGTCCTAGTCCTCTAGGACGAAAATTTGGATATCTATTCTTCATATTATAATCCCATTCCCAAGTAGTGGATGCTTTTCCTTCATTGTCCCATTCAATTAGAAAATTTTGAATTCTCCTTATTCCTCTTCGCACCAATTTGGATTTCAAAATCCTTGTGGGCTGCCTTGTGATGGTTTCTTGAATATCTTCACTAGGAGGTTGTCCATGATAAGGCTTTAAGCGAGAAACATGAAATACGGGATGAATGAGGATGCTTGGAGGTAATTTCAACTTATAGGCTACCTCTCCAATTCTTGTCACAACTTGATAAGGTCCAAAGTATTTAGGCAAGAGCTTAGTTATGGGATTCTTGCTTGATGAAAATTATCTTGAATGCGCTTAAGCCATACCCAATCATCAATTTGAAACTCTCTATCTTTTCTTTGCTTATTATAGACTTGTTTCATTCTATTTTAAGTATTCTCAATATTTCTCTTTAGAATTCTTAGAATATCATCTCTTGCCCGCAATTGCTTGTCTACTAGAGGAATGTTTGTCATTCCCTCTTCGTATAAGAGAGTTTGAGGTGGAGGTTTCTCATACACCACTTCATAAGGGGTCATACCCGTAGTAGTGTGAAATGAAGTATTGTAACACCATTCGGCCCAAGGTAGATATTTCACCCAATCTTCATGTTTATCGCTTGCGAAATACCTTAAGTAAGTTTTAAGAGTTCTATTAACCACTTCATTTTGCCCATCCGTTTGAGGGTCACTTGCCATGCTAAAACATATTTTGGTGCCCATCAATGTAAAATACTCTTTTCAAAACTTACTAAGGAAGGTCGGGTCTTTATCACATGTGATAGTCTTAGGCATTCCATATGGCCTAGCTACATTTTGCAAAAAGGCTTTTGCCACCATTTGCACTGTATAAGTGCTTGGTAAAGGTATAAAGTGAGCACTACCACAAGTACCTTTTTCTTTTGTGAACATGGTAACTTTTCAATAAAATCCATACTTAGGTCGGTCCATATTTGTGAAGGAATAGGAAGGGGTTGAAGAAGACAAAGAGGTCTAATTCTCTCATATTTGCTTGCTTGACATACTTGACATTCTTTCACACATTTCTTTATGTCTTTCTTCATACCGGCCTAATATAGTTCATTTCTTACTCTTTTTTAAGTCTTATTAACACCTTTGTGTCCTCCCACTCTAGAGTCATAGAAATGTTCCAATACCTCTTAGATAAGTGGAGAGTCACTGGGTAGAACAAATTTATCTTTGAAAAATAACTTGTCTCCCTTCACCATGTAAGAGGGATGACTAGTCGGATTTTCTATCAACTCATGTATTATTTTTTGAATCTCTTCATTTTCAATTTGAGCTTGACTTATTTTTCTCGCAAAGGAACAAGCAACTTTGGAAATAACTAAAAGCGAGTCATCTTCCATTCTTCTTGATAAAGCATTGGCAACCACATTTTCCACCATTTATATTTAATTTCAAAATCATAACCCTTAAGCTTGGTAAACCATTTTTATTGGAGAGGAGTAGAAACCCTTTGTTGCAAGATGTACTTAAGGCTTTGGTGATCTGTTTAGATTAGGAAGTGCCTCCCAAGTAAGTAAGGCTTCCACTTTCCCAAAGCCAAGACAATAGCAAGAAATTCTTTTTCATAAGTAGAGATGCTTTGCTCCTTCCTGAAAGAGATTTACTCAAATAAGCCAAAGGGTGTCACTCTTGCATAAGCACGGCTCCAATCTCAATGTCACAAGCATCAGTTTCTAAGACAAAGATTTTGTCAAAATCGGGTAAGGCAAGAATCGGTGCCTCTACTATAGCTTGTTTTAGCTTAAGAAAAGCTTGTTCCGCTATACTATTTCACCCCAAAAAATTCTTCTTTAATAAAGCCATGAGAGGTTGGGCGATGACACCATAATGTCTAATGAATCAATGATAGTAACTGGTAAGGCCTAAGAACCCTCTTAAAGCTTTAATGGTGTGTGGTATTAGACAACTAGCCATAGCTTCGATCTTTTTTTGATCAGCACTAACCCCTTCACTTCCAACTATGTGCCCAAGATATGACACACTCTCTTATCCAAAGCTACAATAAAAAAAACCAAAATAAACTTTCTCAACATCGGTCTAAAAATATTATTTATGGTTCTTTGAAAGGTGGTCGACGCATTTGTCAACCCAAATGGCATGACTAGGAATTCATAGTGACCATTGTGTGTGTGAAAAGCGGTCTTCTCAATATCTTCATTTGTCATTCTTATTTGATGATAACCGACTCTTAAGTCAAGCTTTGAAAAATATTTGACACCATACAATTCATCCAATAATTCATCAATAATCGATATTGGATGTTTGTCTTTATAAGTTACCTCATTAAGTGCTCTATAGTTGATGGAAAAGCATCATGTGTTGTCCTTGTGCACAAAGAGGACCAACAAAGAGTAAGTACTTGAACTTGGGCGAATGATGCCACTCTCATGCATTCTCTTGCACTAATTTTTCAACTTCACTTTTTTGTTCAAAAGCATACCGGTATGGTCTTACACTTATTGACCCTTGTCCTGGCATAAGAGGAATGTGGTGATCTTGAGTACGTGTAGGAGGTAAACCCTTAGGTTCTCCAAAGACATCTTAAAATGACTCAAGCAACTCACTCATGTCCGTAAGAATGTTATTTTATACTTTGGACTCCTCTTGTTGTACGAGTGGTTGTGCCAAACAAATAAAAGACATGTGAGTAGCCCAAAAATTTTTTATTGCCTCTTGGCTATCCACAAATTCTTCATCAAAAGTGTTATTAGCTTTTAAGCTCATAGGCCTTCCCGCCTTGGCAAATGTTATTTTCATATTAGTGAAATTTCATGTGACACTTCCAAGTGAGCGTAGCCAATACATTTCAAGCACAACATTGGCTCCATGCATTGGTAAGACAAATAAGTTCAACTTGAAATGAGAGCCTTGGAGGTTAAGCTCAATATCCATGCAAAAGGTGACCACACTTGAGATGGATTTCATCTCCTACTATAACATCAAACTTCGGATGTTCATGTAGCCTAAACTTGAGTTTAGACACTAAGTCTTCTCTCACAAAGTTGTAGGTCCCATGTATATAAGTACTTTAACTCTTTTGCCGAAAAGTGTGCCGAAAAGTGTGCCGAAAACTCTCATAGAATTTGGGGTGGATTTACTTCTCAAGGCATAGCATTGGCCAATTGATCCTTGAATAATATCAATTTCCTCTTGGTCCAATTCTTCCATGATATCCTCCTCTGCTGACTCACTATCATCTTCATTAGTAGTCACAATTAAACATTTAAAAGAGTTGCACTTGTGACCTGGCTTCCAAGCACTTTTACAATTGAAACATAACTATTTTCTTCTTAATTCTTCTATCTCTTCCCTAGAGATGTGCTCAACCTTAGGGTTATTGGCACCCTTGAATTTGACTCTCTTATTAGGCGTAGGCCTTGGTATGAACTTGAAATTAGACGTAGAATTTCATGAACTATTGTGCATTCCATGCATTATTTTATGTTTCTCCTCAATTATGCGAGCTTGAAGATAACAATCCTCAAGTGAATTTGGGTTTTTTGCTAGAAGCTCATTGTGAATCTCATCTTTGAGTCTTCCAATGAAAGAGCTCAAGAGTGCTTCTTCATTCCATTCCTCACATAAGAAACATAAGTCTTCAAATTGCACTTGGTATTTTTGCACGGTCCCTAGTTGGCGAAGTTGTTTCCTCTCAACCCCATGGTTGATGTAAGGTGTAGGACCGAACATCTTGATGATTTCTTGATCAAGGAGATCCCAAGTTGGATATCCATTTCTTTGATCAAACCAATGAAACTATCTAAGAGCTTCTCCCTCAAAACTCATAATTGCATGTCTCACTTTGTGCTCATACCTCATATTATGGCTTACGAAAAATTGTTGTACTTTGTAAAGCCATTCCTTAGGATTCTTTTTCGAAAATGTTGGAAAAGGTAGCTTCACCGATCAAGGGGAAGCAACCTCAATTTGCTTTTCAAAGTATACATTAGTTTTCCCATAGTTCACAAACCCCGCTATATTTTTGTAGTCATCCACATCCTCTTCGTGTGTGAATTTATCATCAAATCATGCATCATTTGAGGAAGTATCATTTACTCTATTTCCCTCCACAAATTTTGCTTGACCGTGTGAAATGTGCATGGGTGGCACCCTGTCGTGCCCATTGAAAAATTGCGCTACTCTGCCCCCTTCACGAGGATTTACACATGCATTTGGCAGGGTTGCCATGCATGAATTATGCCTAAAAGAATCTAGAGCAAAACTATTTTGGCTATTGCGCATTTCATTTGTGTTGTGCATACCCTACGCCTCATGCGCATATTGCATCTCACCTGCATCGTGTGCGCAATGCACCGCATGCATGTCGCACAAGTAGTGTGTCTCACATGCATCACACGAGTAGTTCACTTCACATGCATCGCACGAGCGGTGTGCCTCACACGCACATCGCGTGTGTTCTTTGTCTCACATGCATAGCGTGCACCTTGTGTATTGCGCACATCCATCTCAAATATCTCCTGTTATTTGCGCATTTCAGCACGACGCCCTGGCACATTGTTGTCAGGCCTGTCTTGCATCATTTCACCCTGCATAAATTCACTGATGCTAGGTGCGTCCGAGTTCTGCACATCATGTGCCTGATGATGCATGTGTTGCACATCGACTGCATGTCCTGCTGACGGTCCATCCATAGTAGGTCTTCCCTTAAGATCAGTTGTCTCCATCACTTTTCCATGCCTTATCCTCTAAATTCTCAACTCATCGAGGATCTTCTGTATATTCGTTTGTAAGGATATCATCGGCATCTCTAAACCTCCCAATCGACTGCCAGACTTTTCTAATTTCTCCCCCACTGTAGCGACTCGAGAAGAGCCTTCCTCTAAGCTATCTTTAAGCTTCTATTGCAGCTGATCGAATGCAGTCTCCTTCATCGGAGTAGCCTTCAGCGATATTGGCTCTGATACCAGTTGATACACCTTGCTAGGATTGGTCACCACCTTGGACTGCTTTGACAGTATACACAAGCACTCAAGACTTCTTAAGCTCACTAATGATAATACTTTGCTCAGCGCTCGCAGGCGCCACTCAATACATGCACACTGGCGTTGTGCAACTCAATGCTCACAGGCGCAATGAGCATTGTGCTCACAGATGCAGAATTGAAATAGTGCACACAGACGTGTTATGAAAGAGTGCACACAGGCGCGATACTGACGCTATGTATTAGGCGATGAACTGAAGAGATCTCACTCGAGTTTGTTTGATCGTTGCTGTGTCTATCACAACATATTTGGATGCATCAAACACTTTAAGAAACTAATTGCAAAAGAATTTCCTATGCACTTAGCTGTAACTAAGTTAACAATGATCTAAGCTTAGAGCTTAAGTCATCGGTAGCTTCATATGATTCCAAAGTCACAATAGTAAGAGCGATGCTTTTGTTGATACTTGATCAGTCATTCTTCAACTACATTCATCTGTAAGATATTCAATTGCTGAGTTACGAATAAAATAGTTCAAGTCTGTGAATGCACTCATCTGCTATTCGATATTAGGCATTAATGAGTTGAGTGCTCATTGAAATCGCTTGTAGCTTTATTTGATTCGACTCTATGCGATGATTTGTGGATTAATTTTCCTCCTTCGTTGAATTTCTTTTCGCTACAACTGAAAGAGAGATTATTGAATTCGGATGAGATGAAAGACGGTATGGATGATCCTTAGCTAATCTATGACCAAATTAGTAAGGCCTATTTTTTCATCAAGCGGCCTTCTTTATTTTGGAGCCAAAGAAATCAAATTTCATTTCTCAAATCTCAAGTTTACAAAAATTGATTGAATGAAATTACAAAAGACTCAACTATTTATAGGTTAAACAACTGAATGGCCCCAAATGAGATAAGCGGTTCAAACTTCAAACCCTACTGACGTCAATCTTTAAAAGACTGTTGAAACCATAAGGCCATGGTTGTTTACTGCAGGTGACACTGTTAAACGCTCTACCTAACCTGCAACCTTGTTGCTTGCTGACATTTTAATCTTGTGACCGATATTCTGCTGCTGGATATGCTCATTCTGTCGCTTGAACTCAACTGACCCGATTCTGTCCCATTCTACTGGATTCTGCCATTCCACTATTGACGTTTTCAATGCATGTCGTATCACTAAGGGCTCATGGGCGTCATGAATCGTTGGTGGACCTCCGGCCAATAGGTGTGGACGTTCAAGGTTGCCGACAAAATTGGGTCACCACTGGTGAAATCTCTGGCGGAAGGCCGGAAAATGCACAGAGGCTCATGAAAACACTGTCACGCATACTGGGCACAATGATGCACCGAACGGGGTGGTTGTCAGCATCCTAACACTGGTAAACCTCTTCTGTGCGCTAGTCATACCGGTAGGTGAGCAAGAAGCTAGTTGCCGATAGAAAACCCAAGAGCGTTGGTGGAATAGGTGGTGGCTCACCAAAAATAACCAATAAAAGAGCGATAGGCTTGACGCATGCGTCAGGTCCCAATCAGCGCCCAATCTCAACAGCCGACAGATCAAACGGTCCAGATCAGTGTTCTAAACACTTGATCGACTAGATTAAGTAATTAGAATCACTAGATTGTGATCCTCAACAACAAAACACATGACAATTGGCCGGAAAAGGGGTTCTAAAGAACCGATCTACCACCAGCCGACCAAAAATTCCAACCAATCTCCAAATTATTGACAAATGTGATGATCTAGTTGATTCTCATCCCATCCAAAGGTCTAGATTGATCGACTACACTAGCATACTTACAAATTACTAAGAACAGAATCCAGCATGCAATTGGACTGAATTGAGGATTGATCTAGCCATGTACTCACCGAAAATCAATGAATCGATAGAAAAACATGTTGAATGATGAGCTTCGGAGGAACATATCCAGGTGATCTACTTGTTTCCTAGTTCACTCTCGAGATTGCAGACGCCTGAAACATCCACCACATGCCAGAGTTCACGATGGCTCACCGAGTGTGTGCCTCCCACACTACTGGTGATTGGCTGAACCAAGTGAGCCAATCTAGCTAGCTGATTTATGAAAATGAGGCTACCTAGCCAATGAGCTGAAGCTCTCTGATCCAAAGGACGAGCCAAGAGAAGAAATAAAGGAGTTCACGAAATTCTCAAATGGAGACCTCCCTTGGCTTATATACTAACCCAAAGTGGTTTTACAACTTCCACAACCAATACCATTAAAGCAAAACCAGAAAACCATGGAGGTTTTCTAACTAGAGGGAACAAGAAAGACGATGCGCACGGTTCCTTGCACACCTGTACGCATGCACACGCTAAGCCTTATGCGTGGCATGTGGTAAGTCTCCATGGATGCTGGTTTGTGTGTGCTATCACTTGTGTGTGGAAGCAGGTTATATCCCCCCCCCCCGCCCCAAGACGCAGGTGCATGTTCGGGGTTCCGAATGAGCATCATGTATATAAGCACGTGGGGCTCGTATCCATGTGTGTCAGCATCACTTAGCGTCGGAGTCTGATGTGGTTGCAAGGACTTAAGTACCCTTTCCTACCATTCCCACCATGAAACGATGGTTCAAGAAAAAGACAAAAATGTTCTTCATCTAGAAAAGTGAAACACCGGTTTGAGAAAAGGGCAAAAATGTCCTCCATCCAGAAAATGGAGGATGATGTTAACTCTTCAAAGTCCAAACGTTTTATTTTCGCCCTAAGCAGTAAATGTTTACACCATCTGCTATAACAAAAGCTCCATCTGACGATGCACCCTTTGCCTTCGTCTATTGCCGCCAGAGCACCCTTTGTTGTTGTATGTTGTCGTCGGAGCATCCTTTGCCATTGTCTGCGCAGTGAGAGCATCATTGCCACCATCGCCTGTATCTACCTTCTGGGTGTTTCTCCTCCACTATCGGATTACCAAAACTCATGTTGTTTCGGTGAGTTTCATCTAAGGTTTTGTTATATAAACAAATCGATTTTTAAATCTGAATGCTAAATCTTACAACTGGTTGTACTATTCATGCTAAATAATACCTATTTTCATACTAAAACAAATCGATTTGTACCTATCCACCTTATGGGCATCGAAAAACAGTTAGCATGATTTATTCTTATAAAGGCCAAACATTACAACGATGTGTACTTATGAAGGCTAAATTTTTACAATGATTTGTACGTTGGAATGCAACAATGATTTATATATTTAATGTAGTAGTGATTTGTACATTCGATGCAGAAACGATTTATATGTTTGAAGCAATAGCGATGTGTATTTATGATTTATAAAGTTACCATGATTTGTACTTAAGTTTGCTAAATCCTATAACAGTGTTTACTTATGAATCCCAAACGTTACAATGATATGTACTTATGAAGGTTGCACTTTCTACAATGATTTGTAAGTTTGAAGCAACAACAATTTATATATTTAAAGCAGTAACAATGTGTATTTATGAAGTTACCTCGATTTGTACTTAAGTTTGTTAAATCTTACAATGATGTTTACTTATGAAGCCTAATATTGTGATGATTTATAATGTTGGTGATTGTTTAATGAATGGGATAATTTGTAATATTATATACTTGGGGAGGCGATTGTAACATATAATGATGCGGTTAAATTTATATGTTGTGTAGGTTAGCAATAACTAAAGTTTGTAAGAAAAGAAAGCCCCCGCCATTCGATGGGATGACTATTAGAGAAATTATCCGTCAGTCCTATATATATGAGCATTATGAAAGGTACCAAAATATAATGAAGATTGAGAATGATAAAGACAAGGACAAAGCATTGGAATTGTATTATGTGGAGGATTATCTATCAGATATTGAGGCTGAAGAGCAAAGGAAGAAGGATAAGGAAGAACTAAAGATGCAGAAGAAAAAGGATGACGAAGAGAAGGAAAAGCAAAGTATAAAGGAGGAGAAGAATGAAAAGCAAAAGAAGAAAAGGCAAATGAAGAAGGAGGAGGAGGATGAGAGAGAAAGACAAAGTAAGAAGAAGGAGGAGAAGGAAAAGCAAAGGAAGAAAAGGCAAATGAAAAAGGAGGAAGAGAAGGAAAGACAATTGAAGAAGGAGGAGGAGGAAGAGAAGGAAAGGCAAATGATGGAGATTGAAGATAAAAGGCAAAGGAAGAAGCATCAGGATGAGGAAGAGAAGGAAAGGCAAAGGAAGAAGAAGGAGGATGAGGAAGAGAAGGAAATGCAAAAGAAGGAGAAGGAGGACAAGGAAGAGAATAAAAGGCAAAAGAAGAAGAAAAAGGATGAGGAAGAGAAGGAAAGGCAAAGGAAGGAGAAGGAGGACGAGGAAGATAAGGAAAGAGAAAGGAAGAAGCAGGAGGAGGAAGATAAGAAAAGAGAAAGGAAAAAACAGGCAGAGGAAGAGAAGGAAATGAAAAGAAATGAAGAAGTAGAAAAGCAGAGGAGGGAGGCGAAGGGAGGAAGAAGTAGAAAAGCAGAGGAGGGAGGTGGCAGAGTGAAGGAGCAACAAGAAAGGCAGATGAGGAGAGAATGAATGAAAAGCAAGAAAGGCATAGGAGAGAAGAAGAGAAGCGAATAATGGAGCAACAAGAAAGGCAGAGGATGGAGGGAGGGGATGAAGAGGAGAAAAGTGTGACTAAGGTACCTAAATCGCTCTTGTCTGTCATGATTTACTGTGATAGGTATTATTATGTATAGCGATTACTGTGATAACGATTACTATGTATATCAATTAATGTGATAGCGATTACTGTGATAGTGATTACTATATATAGTGATTACTGTGATAGTGATTACTATATAATAACGATTACTATGTATAGCGATTACCGTAATAACGATCAGTACGTATAGCGATTACATAATGATTTACTGTGATAGGTATTATTATGTATAGCGATTATTGTGATATTGATTACTATATATAGTGATTACTGTGACTTATGTATAACGATTAGTACGTATAGCGATTACTTTGATATCAATTATTGTGTATACGATTACAATGATAGGAAGTGTGCAATGATTATTATATATAACGATTACTGTGTACAACGATGTCTAGAAGTATAAATGAGACTAATTTTGATTTGACATGAATAGTATATTATTTTGTGTTACAGGGAGGTCAAAAGAAAAGTAGAGCATCAGGTGAAAAGCTCAGAGGGCTCTGTCAGTGGCCGATAATTATGTTGTGGTATGGACAACTGAGTAAATATCAGAAAGACCAATTACAAAATATGTACTTCGACGACCTTCTAGACCAGCATTATTTTGAAACGTACTGGAACACCATGACCCACCTGGTCAATAAGTAGAATCATAAGATGAACACATTCCAATTTGATTATTTTGAGATCATCATGACCCTAGAAGATGTGGCACGAATTACGGGTCTTAAGTGTCATAGAATTGTTGTCCTAGCACAAGATTCAAACTATAACGCAAAAGACAAATGCATGGCCTTCTAGGAATGTCGATGGAGGACTAAGGTCATTGTATTTCTGGTGGAAGCAATTTCACATCGATGAAAGTTTCTTTTTTCTGTAATAAATGGGAAGGTTGGTCCGCTACATGTGCATCTGAAAGAGCTGACCAAGAGTTGTGTGGCTTCCTTCTTTATTTTTTTGAACTTACTTTATTTTTGGATTTTTCTGGTTCGATGTTAAGTTACTTATGACTGCAGTTCTTGAAAGACTTAGATGAAGTCGACAACTATGCATGGAATGCTGCTATACTCACACACTTGTACAATCAACTTTACTGTGTGAGTAAGGATACAAAAACCATTGGAGTGTTTTGGCCATTTATCTAGGTAATTGTTTATTACATATTTGATAGTTGTAGATCAAGATCGTTGAAGGTTATAGTCTTACTAATATATTATTTTTGTAGGCCTGGACATGAGAGCATAATTTCGCCTTGCGTCCTCAGTGTGGCCCTGCGATTTGTGGTTTTTCCAAGATCAGTCGGTGGGCTATAATAAATGTCAAGGATAATGCTAAGTTCATTTTAAATGGTTTGCAATTAAATGAGGTAAATAGTTTAAAATCATTTATAATCATTTTAGCATTTATAATTCATTAGTATAAATCATTGAAATGTTTAGCATTCTTAAGTAATCATCGCTGCAAGATTTTATCTTCGTTAGTATAAATTGTTATTGCATTAGCATTTAACATTCATTAGTATAAATCATTTTAATGTTTAACATTCTTAAGTAATGATCATTGTAGGATTTTGTATTTCTTAGTACAAATCGTTATCGCTTTAGCATTTAACTTTCATTAGTGTAAATCTTTGAAATGTTTAGCATTCTTAAGTAATCATCGCTGTAGGATTTTGTCTTCGTTAGTTCAAATCATTATCGCATTAGCATTTAACATTCATTAGTATAAATCGTTCTAATGTTTAACATTCTTAAGTAGTGATCATTGCAGGATTTTGTATTTCTTAGTACAAATCATTATCACTTTAGCATTTAACTTTCATTAGTGTAAATCTTTGAAATGTTAAGCATTCTTAAATAATCATCATTGCAGAATTTTGTCTTCGTTAGTACAAATCGTTATCTTATTAGCATTTAGCATTCATTAGTATAAATTGTTTTAATGTTTAACATTCTTAAGTAATGATCGTTGCAGGATTTTGTATTCCTTAGTATAAATCGTTATCGCTTTAGCATTTAACTTTTATTAGTGTAAATCATTGTAATCTTTAGCATTCTTAAGTAATGATCGTTGCAGGATTTTATCTTCGTTAGTACAAAGTGTTATCTTTTTAGCATTTAGCATTCATTATTGTAAATCATTGTAATATGTAGCATTCAATAGTGTAAATCATTTTAATACAAAGCACTCATTAGTAACAATCATTGTAATATATTTAGCACTCGTTATTATAAATTATTTTAATATTTAGCATTTATTAGCATGGATAATTATGTCTATACCTAAACCATAATCTTCAATGTACAGGTTGTGTGGAGACCGTATGGAGATGGGAAGGATGAGGACCAAGAGGTTGTTGCAGAGGCTGTGAGACTGTCAGACTATGATATTTGGTTGTTTAGCAAATCTGAAGCTGAGTTGCAGCATGGTAGTCAAGTTCTCTTACAAGCTAGCTTGAAACAATCTACCCCAAAGGAGCTTGTGGAAGTGAGAAGAAAGATGAATAGTGGTGGGGCTAGGAACGTGAATTGGCACGAATGCTTCAGGAAATAATTGAATAGATGAAACAAAGGAGGTGTTTGTGTCATAGCATATGATTATAAAGAACAACAATATGACCCCAACTATTTCAAAAAATATTGGAAACCCATGCGTCGAAATTTGAAGATTGAAAAGAAGCAACGTAAAAATATTGGGAACCCATGCGTCCCTTCTGTCCCCCAACATGTTATCTCCTATCATAGAAAAAACATCCATCGTGTCCCTCCGGATACAACAACGATTCCCTCAGTTGCAGTACACGATAATGAGCGAACACAACTCACAAAAAAGAAGGTAGTCTTCGCCACAAGGTTAGAGATGTTGGAAAGGGAGAATAAGGAGTTATAGAAGTAGATGCAGAATTTGGGGAGACAAATGCAATCACAATATGGTACACTGGTAGAGATGATTACCAATGGTTTTAATAAGATCGAGGAAACCAAGAGGCCACCGAGGAAAGGGAGTCCACCAAAGCAAAAAAAAGAGCCAATTTATATTTCATAGTCCATCTGAGTCATCAAGTGCCACTGAATAAACATTATGTGATATTTGTATCCTGATAATTATTTGTTGTAATTCTATAATTCTTTGTTGTAATTCTATAATTTTTGTTTGTAACGTGACATTCTATAAATGTATAATTCATTTTTTAATAAGTGTAACACATAAGTGCCACTGAACAAATCGTTGTAATGTTCGGCCTTCATAAAAAAAAATCAAAGAAGCATTTAGCGTTGTGTATTGTAAAAATTATGATTTGCTTTTACGAGCTATCTTCCTATCACAATTTACATAATGATTGATAAAAGGCTGAAATAATTTATACGTATGAAGGCTACGTGCTATCACGATTTGCATGATACTGATTGGCTTGCAACCAGTTATAATTCTTTGTTGTAACGTAACATTTCATAATTATATAGTTCTTTCTATAAGAGATCATAATTTATTTTTTATAGAAAAAGTGTTCTATCACGATCTGTACAACAATGGACATAAAGCAGAAACAATTTATCCTATCATGATTTGCATTTACGAGCTTTGTCTATGTGAACGATATGTCCTATCACGATTTACACAATGACTAATCCATAAAAGACGGAAAGGAAAAACAATAAACAAATTGACATGATGTTAAGACTTAGTAAAGAAGAAATCGATGAGCTTCAATGATACATCATGACCAATGGTTTGGCATAGATACAATACATGACCATCATCATAAAAAAAAATAGACATTATCATCAGCATCACCCCCACGTCTAAATAGTGATGTGTTTCAAATGCAATCCAGGTGCACAGGAAATCTAGCTTGCTAGTGCAGCAAGCTTCGAGGCAGAGCTGATAATGTTGCAGAAAGTATGGATCCCGCACGACTGTAGCATATTTGTCATAAAGTATATCAAAGATTAGGCAAATATTTTTCAAATTCTAAATATGGTTTGCTAACAATGGAGGGTCTAGCAGTAAGAATAGATCAAATAGATGGCTATCAACATCACCCCTTGTCTATCATGCAGAATATCTGTGCTTGCTTCTGTATGGTGACAATGATTGAGAATGATTATGGTCGTTATATTTTGCGTAAACTTTGATATACTTCATGATAAATATGCAACAGTCGTATGTGTCATGAATATATCGATGTATACACAAAAGATAACCACCATAATCATCATCGAAGAGTATCTATATCTTTCCTAATGGCGTGAAACAACTAGGTTATCAACATCAAACCCCATCTATCAAGCACAGGTAGAAGGAACACAGAAGAACAAAGAAGAAAGCAAAATACAAGGAAAAAGAAGAATGAGAAGGAGAAGAAGAATGAGAAGGAGAAGAAGAAGATGAAGGCGAACGAGAAAAAAGAAGAAGAAGAAGTTGTGTTGACACAGAAAAGAGGAAGAGAGGTTAAATAGATTAGGGTTTCAGACCTGGACAACGAGTCGGGTCAGGTGTGAACACCCCAAATTTTTAAAATTTCAAAAATTTCTTTTTTGCCCCTGGTACCCACTTTCTGAGCAATTAGGTCAATCTCTATTCATTTCTCAGACTCATTTCCTTGTTGAAGATCCAAAATCTAATTTCAGTTTCTATATTTGACCCAATCTCGAATCCAGATCAGATATTCAAATTCAATTCTGAGTACGGATCTTCTATTTTTTAAAAATAAATAATCAAATTTTTGTATTGGCTTATGTATTTTATCCAGATTCAATCTCATTTCATCTTTTCTCAGTTCAAGATCCAAACTCGATATTTTCTCATTTCACCTTATCTCCACTGGTGAAGAAGCTCGATCATCTCAAAAATCTCTTCTCATCTTAAACTATCCTCTACTTCTCATCTTTACTGCAATTTCCTGGTGATGGCTGAAGTGAGGAAGGAGGAGGCTCAGCCAAGGTGAGCTATCTTCCCTTCTTTCAATTAGTTTTTCAATTTTCTAAGTATCGCTTCTCTCCTCTATTCTTTTTCTTTCAATTTCTTTCTAATTTCATAAGTAGCAATGTAGATTTACTTCATTTCTATATTAATTTTGATTCTATGCTTTTAGGTCCATTCAATTTTTCTATTTGATTCCTGCAATTTCGTTTTAGTCGTTAGAATTATGAGATTTGATCTTCTATAGGTTAAATCTTGTATTCAATCGGCCAAATGGATCCCAATTCATGCTCTAGTACTTTGATTATGTTTATGAATATACTTTATCTTAAATTTTCATCATGCATGCATTTATTCATATTCTGAAACATCAGATCTCACGTTTGAGCATCTATGCATGTGTAATCTGCTTTTATCATATTCTATTGTCTTTAGATTGCATTTTTAATTCTGGTGCATTTTAGATTTATCAATTTTCCTATAATTAGAGCTCATTTTGATCTAAATTTTTTACTGCAATTTTATGCATATGTTTTAGAGATCTCCACCAAAAATCAGATCATTCTAAGTTCATTTGACCCACTTTAAAAATCGTAACTCAGAACCTGTTGTTTTGCACCATCAGGATTTTGGCAGAATCAGGACCGACTTGCCGGAGTGATATCTCCCTAACCAGAGATGATCTCTCTGATTCGTAAAAAATGAGATGTCCGAAATTGAATCTAATTTGTTTATGCCAAATTTCAGCAAATTCTATGGTATTTTTATACCTGTTTTTGGTCAAAAACCATAACCCTATCACCCTATGTCATTTTAATAGCTCAAATTTTCATCCATTTTGTCAAAGTCATATCTCTCTAATGGGAGAATATTTTTCAATTATGTAAAAAGGGTTATCTTTGTTTATATGTCTAGTTCATCTTTGCTAATATTTAGTCATTTCTATGGTCAAGTTTTATTTTATTTTGATTAAATATCAAAACTCTGTATTCTGATTCTGTAGGAATAATTATGTATGTATTTTGATTCTGACCCTATATTATAACTGTTAGTCTCCTTTAGCAAATTGTCATTCGATTTGCAACATCCTTCAACAAATCGTGGTTCAATTTATAATGTCCTTCAGCAAATCATCATTCGATTTACAATATCCTTCAGCAAATCGTTGTTCGATTTGTAGTGTCCTTTAACAAATCATCATTCGACTTGCTACTTTCTTTAGCAAATCGCTATTTTGATTTGTGGTGTCCTTTGACAAATCACCATTACGATTTGTAGTCCCCTTCAGCAAATCATCATTCAATTTGTGACATTCTTCAATAAATCATAATTGCGATTTATAATTTTCTTCAGTAAATCACAATTATGATTTACAGTGTCTCTTAGTAAATCGTTGTGCGATTTACAATTGTCTTTAGTAAATCGCTATTGCAATTTACAGTGTCTTCGGTAAATCGCTATTGCGATTTACAATGTTTTCAGTAAATCGTTATTACAATTTACAGTGTCTTCATCAAATCACTATTGCGATTTATGGTGTTATTCAACAAATCGTTATGCGATTTATGTAAATCACTATTCAAATCAGAGCCAACTTGCAGGAGGCGTATCTTCCTAACCGAAGATCATATTTCTGAT
Source organism: Nuphar pumila (assembly GCF_984573655.1). Classification (NCBI taxonomy): domain Eukaryota; kingdom Viridiplantae; phylum Streptophyta; class Magnoliopsida; order Nymphaeales; family Nymphaeaceae; genus Nuphar; species Nuphar pumila. Next base: position 59,156,722 of record NC_143251.1, on the reverse strand, counting down.
CCGTAAATTATATTGCGCATAAATTAAAAAACATTATTTTATTTGTAAATCGCTATAGAAATAGAATATCAAGATAAGATATTTCTTTGTTTGTCTTTGTGAACGATATCGATATGTAATATCACGATTTACTCATATCAATTTGCAACTATTACTAAAATATTATTTTTGTATAAAACTTAAATCGGTATCACGTTGTAAATCAATTTGTATTTACGAAGTTACCTCGATTTGTACTTTACTAAGTCTAAACACCATGTCAATTTTTTTATTGTTTTTCTTTTCTACCTTTTATGAATCCATCATTTTGTAAATCGCTATAGGACAAACCATTGGTCATGATGTATTGTAACTAAATACTCATATTTTTGGTAAACGAATGTGGTTGTAAATCACATCGATTTATATTTAAGAAGTTACAGCGATAACGATATATCTTTGTTTGTCTTTGTGAACGATATTGCTATGTAATATCGCGATTTACTCATATCGATTTGCAACAGTTACTAAAATATTGTTTTTGTATGAAACATAAATCGGTATCATGCTATAAATCAATTTGTATTTATGAAGTTACCTCGATTTATATCGTTGAAGCTACCTCGATTTGTACTTTACTAAGTGTAAACATTGTGTCGATTTGTTTATTATTATTATTTTTTTTTTGCCTTTTATGAATCATTTAGCTCTCATTTGGTTGGTTGTGTGACGCATTTAGCTCTCATCAAATCCAAACCCAGTCTACACTATTATATATATAGATACATATTTACATATATATTTTAATTAACTTTATTTGGGTCTCAAATGAACCCAAATTCTATTTATTTAAGTAGGATCTATTTAGAATTTAGATTGATCCAAAACTTATTATATTCTACTGAAATTCATTTGTATATCAAACTAGTCTAAATCTATATTTTCTTAAGTGGGATTCATTTGGGTTAAGTGGATCCAAACAAATTTCATAGTACACTAAGAAGATTCATTTAGATCATAAGTAAATCCAAATCTTGTTTTCTTAAGTAGGATCTATTTATGTCTCCAATTGAATTCATATCCAAACAAATTCATTTTACTATCATGAGATCCATTTAGGTCTCAAATAGATCCAAAAGACTTATTTTGTTATTCGAATCCAATTGGATCTCTAAATTTGTCCAAATATTAATTTACATAATGGATATAATTGAGTCTTCAAGTAGATTTGATATCTTATTTTCTTGGATAGATCCAATTTGGTCTCTAAATGGATCTAAAATACTTTTTACATTAGAGGATATCTATTTGGGTCTTAAATGGATCCAAATCTCTTATATGTTCAGTCAAAACCCTAATCTGAGTATAAACTCTTTTCATATCCATTTGGGTCTACCCAAATACTCTGCAAAGATGTCATAATTTTTTTAATTAAACATTAAATAACTTGAATAAATGTTGAAATATTATCCATAATGAATTTATACTACTAAATCGCACTGATGGGCTACATGATATAGAGCTTTTACTATAAACGTCAATAAGTTAGACCGTTATTTATAGTAAATGCAAATCATTGTCTTCGACATAGATGTCATTATGTAAATCGCTATAAGACACTATATGGTATAACGATTTATATAACATATTGGAAGGAAAAAAGTGTTCTATATTTACAATGATTTGTACATGTGAAGGCTAGATGAGACAAGGATTTTTACTTTAAATAAGTTTATTTACAGAACTTTTTACGCAACGATTCAAATATAGTATATGTACAACGATGTGTATATGTGAAGGCTAGATGAGACAACGATTTGTACTTAAACTTTTATCACGATTTATAATAATGTACAGTGCGATTTTCATCTAGTTTTGGTCGACATAGACGTCATTGCGTAAATCACGATAGGACACTACATGGTACCACGATTTATATACCAAATAAATCACCATAAAGACGATTTACTAATGGTATAAAAATTAAGCTACAACGATTTAAGAGCAATCATGCATAGGTAGTAAAGGTAACTCATCGATGTAGTTTACAACCACAAACGTGTCAGCGTTAGCGATTTACCAAATGGGGGAAGTCAGTAAAGGCTATATTAGTAAGAACCCATTATTATAAATCGTCATCACACATTTAGCATTCATAAATAAAAATTGCACTGAAAGAAATAAAGTGTTCTGTATCTACAATGATTTGTACATGTGAAGGCTACATGAGACAACGATTTTTACTAATGGTATAAGCACTGAATAACGATGATTTACCAATGGTATCAAAATTGTAGCTTTGTAAGCTAGATGCAACACGATTTATACATGTGAAGGATATATATTACAATGATCGAACATGTACAACCAAATACAATTATGTAGCTGAAGAATTTACACGTGATTCATGTATTCTATTGCTCACTTTTGAATTGAACCGAGCTTGTCATGAAACAGAACAATATAAGACAATACATTAAGTTTCACAAGATATACAAACATCCTCTCAACATTGATTATATACCAAAAGACTTGTAAAACTGATGTCATCGTTCCACTCAAACTGGTCGGGAGGATTGAAGGTTCTAACGTTATAGTGCACGTTTGTAGGGTATTGCTGCATGCTGGAAATTAACAAGTTAGATATTAATAAGGTGCACGTAATACAATTTATATGAGAAGCAATATAATTTATTACATACCTATTCATGCGAAGGACTTGGTTGCTTTTGCTTAGGGGTTGGTTGTTTCTTAGACCTTTTCTTGCCAACCAATTCTAGTGCACCCTTTGTCCTCCTCCGACTGCGATCAGAAACAGGTTTCCTTTTGATACCATTTGCTAAGTGAATTTTTTTATCATAATCTACAATGTTGACTCCTGACTTGTTGAAGATGATGTTTACGGTTTGATGCAACTTCTCATGCGAGTCAAGGGAAGCATGATTTTCACCTTCATTGTTTGCTCCCATTTTCTTGGACTGGTCTTCATGAGTTGCAACAGACTGATGGTGAATTAATTGTACATTTTTAAGTAACTCTCTTGACACTTTTCTCATGCATACATAGGCTTATTCACTTTTCGATGTCAAACTTGCAACATGCATAAGTGACCTACAGAATTGTTGGTAATGAAAGGCTATGTGACACTTTTCATCAACACCAGATGAACTGACATTATCTGTATTTAGCAGTTCAATCTTTGCTTGTCTTGTCTATCTTCGCATTAAATATGACTCAGGTATTTCTTGTATTTTTTCTTAATTAAGTGTCTTTAATGCATGATGACATAAAATACCTTTGAATTCGTATATTTTGCATGTACATTCAACTGTTCTGTTGTCAACATTATACATAACATGTGTTTCTTGCCTTTTCGGATGCTCTTCGCCCTCTCATACAATATGGTATTTGTGAATAAGCAAGTAAATTTTGGGCCACCGTACAAGATACAATACACTTATAGATAGAATAGGGTATGGGTGATTGTGGGTTTTTTAGTGGTATGATGAGTATGTCAGTCCAACCCCAATAGTGCCTACACAAAGTATAGCACTCGAGAGATGCCATAGATGCAATGCTTTGTCTATGGAGTTGGATTTAGTGAAAGCACAATTTGTGCAATAAAAAATTGCAAATAAGCACTTGAAGATGGAACTTGAGCTTGTCGAAGCTAAGCATGAGGCAGAAAAGCAGAGTTGGGAATATGAGAAGACGATTTTGGTCATGCGTAACATGCACATTTCAAGTTAATTTTGATGTTTTTTTACAATGCATACACAATGAAAATTTGTATGATGTATTAAAAAATGTTTGCATTTAAATATGTTTTTTATTTGTTATAGGTAAGTGAAGATGGTGTTGGCCCTTGTTATAGGTAAGTGAAGATGTTTTTCTTTTTAAATCTTTTCATGTTTTATTTTAGATTCAGACTGATGGTTCTTTATTTGATAGTGTGAAGGAGGGGAGTGGTGTGGACTCCATTGTCTCTACTGTGGCGAGGGGAGTGGTGAGGACTCCATTGTCTCTATGGTGGCGGTCATTCAGGCCTATTAAACTGTGGATGGCGTGCTGCTCTTAAGTTTTTAAGTGTTGTGTTATTGTGAATAGTGACTGATGGTTCAGTGGGTTATTCATTTTGTATGTGAACTTGCTTGGTGCAATGCTTTTTCCCTATTGCGTTGAAAGTAAGCTACCCACATTGATATGGATATCCATGAACTTGATGGTCCAGAAGTGGCAAACGTGGGCATCATGGGATGCAAAAAAATATTGAAACTTGATTGAGCATTGTACAAAGTGAAGCTCTGGCTACTCAAGAGAAGTCTTTCAAAAAAATAAAGTAGAAAACAATGTAACATGTCAAAATAGTACAAAAAGTAGAAAGATAAATTCTCAACCTTGAATGATTTGGGATTTATTTTGCATTTTTTATTTTGTATACCATTAGATCCAAAAATATGCTGTAAGAGTTTTGTGGACAGAAGAATAAGGGTGTTCTAAGGTGCTAGCCAGAGGCCGTTGCATAACCCTCAAGGCATGTGGTGTTGGATTCAGTATCGTGTTGTGGGGTGCATGCTTTACTATGGGGCATAAGCCTGATTAAAGTCTTGCCTCTCAGCTGTCTCGAAACTTGAATCTTGCGCCTAGCTTGAGGGTTCCTATTGCACATATTAATAGTGTCAAATGACTTGTTCACTCTTGAATTTACATAGATTTATGGCATTTTAAGCTGTGGAAAATGAGCATATATGTATGCAAGAGCTATTAGTATTGCCACTCTATATGCACATTATTAGTCGTACGTTGAGATGATATCTTGTCTCCTGACCAAGAAATGCTCCTTGTTAAAGACAATTTTGTATTCTCTTTGCTGATTGGGGATCCAGAGCAACGGGCCGTGCGACTTCATCCTTCGTAATGGTAATGGTAGTAATGAAAATTTGATTTGCCAGGTTTGAATTGATTAATACAAGTACATGACTAAAGATGTAGCCCTTCATCAATCAAAAAGATTAAGGGGGGCCATGGAGGATACATTTGTCTTACCCCTGTTTATTCTTCTTCTAAACTTCATTCTTTCTTCTAATACCACTGGTTGATACCAAATATACACATCTTAACTTCAAATGGTATTTGCAGAAACATAAAAATGAAATAAGCACCAATATATGAAAAAAACAAGCATCAACAATGTATCCGGTAATACCTCTTTTATTGCTGTCAACCTTGCTAGATTTGAATAGACAGAGATCGGCCGCCCATTGCATGCAACCATTCTTGAAAAAACTAAACAAAGGTTTTTTTTTCATCTTCAAGTAATGCACATCCAACACGATTAATTCTAGTGAATAGGGCAAACAACATTAGATAATTGTTTATTTTATATACTGTATCAAATACTAGTCTTCAAGTGATCTAGCATCAGCCCAAAAACAATTGTCGATATCTCCGTCATCAAACTTAATAGTATAGTAAAAATTTGCAAATGCATGATACAAGAATGCTTGAGAGAGAGAGAGAGACCAGGTGAGGCGGTGGTCGTGCATCAAGGCCTCCGACGAAACAACAACACTCATCTTAGGAGAGAAGGGGGAACCCTCGTCTCAGAAGAGGGGAATGGGCGAAGGACAGAGGGGAACGAGATTTGAAAACAAGTCGAGGAAGTGAGAGAGAGGGAGCAAGGTACTTTAAGTATATATTACGCTGACCGTTGGATCTTAATACATAGACCACTTTCTCTCACCATTTCTCTCTCAAACCATTCTCTGACCTCTTTAAAAAACATATTTGCACAAGTTTTTTTTGCTTAATTCAAACCTATATTTATCATTGCTTATTTACTAAAACGTTGATTTTTTATTAAGCTAAAATTAAAATACTTAAATTAATACATATTCTCTGCTAAATAAAGCATAGAGATAAAAAACACATTGAAGTATGCTATGTAAAGGTGTTTGAAACAGTCTCGGAGATAAAAAGGTTCGGATGATACACATTACTATATATATATATATATATATATATATATATATATATATATATAGAGAGAGAGAGAGAGAAAGAGACCACAAGAAAAATGTCAATTAGCGACGGATAGTAGCGACGAAATTTTTCCGTCGCAAATTAGCGACGGCTTAGCGAGCGACACTAATCCGTCGCGAAGTTTCGTGATATTCACAGATGTAGCGACGAAAAATATTCCGACGCTAAGTCGTTGCGACGGCTTAGTGACAGACCATTTTTGTCGCAACAACACGCTGCGGTTAGCGACAGATTGGGCGACGACATTTTTCCGTCGCTACATAGCGACGCCGTTAGCGACAGACATATTTCGTCGCTAAGGAGTTGCATATATTTACGCTGGCTTAGCGACAGAATTATTCCGTCGCCCAATCTGTCGCTAATTTTTGCGTAAATCTGATCAGAAACCCTTTTCCCTCTTTTCTTGTTTCCTCTCTCCCACCCTCCCTACGTCGCCCGACGCCTTCCTCCGCCGCCCGTCGCCCCGCCGCCCCTCATTCCGCCCGAGCCTTCGCCCCGCAGACCGACGCAATCCCCGGCCCGTCGCTACGCCGACCGACGCCCCGACCGGGCCATCGCTCCCCGGTCCGCCGCCCGTCGCCCCCCCGCCCGCCGCAGGTAAAGTTTTTTTTTTTTGACAAAGGGGGGGGGAGGGCATGCCCCTTCTATTTTTTCCGGCAGGGGCAGCAGGGGGTCCACATTTTGTTTTTTCCGCCAGGGGGCCGACCCCCTGCCGGCGATGCAACACTTTTCAAGTTTTTTGGTATTTAATTGATAGACAATGTGATTTCCAGGTTCTGTTTTTGTACCCAATACGTTATAGATCTCTTTTTGGTGTTTTAGTTTAAATGCGTTAAAAAATTACTTGTTTGTTACATGGGTGTCAATTGGATTTGCCGTGGGAAGCATGCAAATGCATGTTTTGGGTGTTTTTATTTTTTCATTCGACAATTAGAATGAGTAGTTGAATATAATGTTGCTTTTCAGATGTCTATCATCGTCATGCTTATGAGATTGTAGTTGTTTGGGATTTTGTGAAAAAGTATGGTTGCATTTCATTGTTATTGTGTTTGATTAGCATTTGTGTTTGATGGGTATTGATCAGATTGATGTGAAAGGTTTGGAGATGGATGTCCTGACTGAAGTTTTTAATGTCTAAATGGGTGTTATTGTCAGTTGGGGAGTCTTCTTCAGCAGAGTTAATTGGCCTTTCTGGTTTTTGGTCGTGTGTCCCTGAGTTCATTTTGGTATTTGATTGTTGAGTGGGTCTCAGAGACCATGATCTTGTAATATTGATTTTTAAGTATTTGTGAGTGATTGTGTTAAGGATGAGGTTTTCTATTGACATACCACATAAAGTCCTTGGAAAACAAGAGGGCCCCCAACATTGCATTGCATTGCAGCCCTTCTCAATATTTTCCTTTCCTTTATGTCTTTTTTTTTTTATGTTTGTAAGCCTACTAACACCATCACTTTCCAACTTAATTTTGATGATTCTGTGTCCGACAAAAGTCATCTGACATGCCAGGTTAGATCCTATTCTAAAATGGAGAAAGCAAGTGTGGCGGTTGGATACTCATTTTTGTAGAAGTGCAGTTGAAATAAGCATATGAGATAGTATAGCTGAGAACTTTTTTGTAGCAAATTAAGTTATGAGCATTGGAAAAGTTTATGGTGTTTGAAGGTGTCGTTCTTTGTGAATGGGGAGAATTTCTACAAATCCTAGAGTGCTCTTGCTACCCAGTGATGTCTTTGTAGTCTGTTTATTTTTTTCTGGTCAGGTATATGAAAACATACAAGTGAATGGTGATATTATTATGATGTATGCTTGGTTGCCCTAGGTACATGACTCATTCTGTTGTTGCACTACCATTGATGAGTTGAGGTTTAAGATTGGTCCATTGTGTCCCTAGGGGTTTAGGTTGGATAATTTTATGCCTTCCTTTATTCTTTGGTTTAATGTGATTCACTCTTGTTTTGATACGAAATTAAGTTTATAAGTTGTGCATTAAACAATTTGAATATATTGCATGACATTTTTTATTTGTTAGAATATGGTTCGTGGAGGTTACAGTGGTCGTTCATACAGTGATAGTCAGGCTCAACCTTCATCTTCACGGGCTTCTTTGATAGGTATATCATTTAACTAATTGGATACTTGATTAGTTGAAATGTGCATTTTGAGAATTTCTAACGTATTTTTTTACAGATGATGTTTCGCCTGTACATGACCCACCTACACCAGTTGATCATACAAGTCAGAAGCCAACACAAGATGCAGAGTCTTCTCAGACTGGCACAAGAAGACTCATTCGAATAGTGTATATCGATAATCGACCGTAAGTATTTCACTTTCACTTATTGCATATCTTATAAATATTGTATATTGATATTTACTGTGTACCAATTCATGTGAAACACGAGGTTCGAGCCACAAGAAGTAGTACGCGATATTAGAAATTCACTACTTCAACATCTACCAAAACCAGTTGCTCAATGGAAAGAGTACCCAAAGGAGGTGTTAGACAGATTGTGGTTCTCATTCACGGTATACAGTTGTTTGTCATAGTTAATGTGTTTCATATTTAATTTTTTTTAGTCATGTCTACTAACTTTCTGAAAATATTTGTAGGCTTCGAATCGCTTCACAACTACGGTGGAGGAAAATGATGCAAGGAAGGTGTGGTAGAAGGTGACTGACAATCGATTTGCAGACATGATGCACAATATGAAGACTGCAGCAAAAAAAACATCTAGAGGAATAGATGATCCACTACAGTGGAAGAGCCATGGCCCTATTATTATCAGGAGAGATTATTGGGAGGGAATGTGCGACAAGTGGGCGAGAGATGCATTTCGAAACCGCTCAGCGAAGGCTACACAAAATCGAGCAAAAATGCCCGAAGCTCATCTACACACAGGTGGATCTAGGACTTTTGGGAGCCACCAGAAGAAAATGGTAACTCATCAATATATATTGTCAATTTTATAAGTATTGTTGCAAACCTGTTAACTAAATCTTTTATCATTTCACTTTGCAGGAAGCAGAAAAAGGAGGCATTGTGCCATACAAGAATGTGTTTGTTGAAACACATAAACGTAAGACCACGGGAGAGTTCGTATCAGAGAAGCCGAGAACGACAACGGTATGTATTTATTGCATTAATAAATATTGTAATATACAAGTTATTATAAACATTATAATTATTAATTATTAATCCACATTATAATCATTACTTTCTAGGAGTCATACGAGCAACAAATGGTAGAGCGATATGGCGATGACTCCACTCAGCATCCGCCTTTTGATCCTGCAGCATGGGTGACTGCAACAGGTGAACCCAAAAAGGGTCGTGTGTTCGGGTTTGAGAGTAATATGAACACCTCACCAGTCATTGCTTCCTCCAGTCACGGCTCACAGACTTCTCTCATCAACATCAGCTCCAAGCATCCTATTCTTGACGGTGATGATGTACGCCAGATCGCTAAGGATACAATGCGTGACTACTTCCATGAAACAATGCATGACGTTCTCCGAGATAAGTTCAATAATTTTTTGCAGGACAAGGGAACTTCGATTGCAGGTGCTTCTCAGGTATGAAAGTTTCATGTGATGTATTGCATGTCGTTAGATTTCATATAACTTTGATTGCCTTAACTTAGGCGCATTGGATATAATTTATTTCAGTATATGAGCATGGTAGAATCACATATACAGTTTTTTGCCTGCCTTAGAACACATATGAGCATGGTAGAATCACATATACAGTTTTTTTACTGCTTTATAACACATATGAGCATGATAGAATCACATATAAAGTTTTTTTACTGCCTTAGAACATATATGAGCATGATAGAATCACGTATAAAGTTTTTTTACTGCTTTATAACACATATGAGCATGATAGAATCACATATAAAGTTTTTTTACTGCCTTAGAACACATATGAGCATGATAGAATCACGTATAAAGTTTTTTTACTGCTTTATAACACATATGAGCATGATAGAATCATGTATAAAGTTTGTTTACTGCCTTAGAACACATATGAGCATGATAGAATCATGTATGCAGTTTTTTTACTGCTTTATAACACATATGAGCATGATAGAATCATGTATAAAGTTTTTTTACTGCCTTAGAACACATATGAGCATTATATAATCACATATAAAGTTTTTTTACTGCCTTAGAACACATATGAGCATGGTAGAATCACATATGAAGTTTTTTTACTGCTTTATAACACTTATATGAGCATGGTATAATCATGTATAAAGTTTTTTTACTGCCTTAGAACACATATAAGCATGATAGAATCAAATATACAGTTTTTTGCCTGCCTTATAACACATATAAGCATGATAGAATCACGTATGAAGTTTTTTTACTGCTTTATAACACATATGAGCATGATAGAATCACATATAAAGTTTTTTTACTGCCTTAGAACACATATGAGCATGATAGAATCACGTATGAAGTTTTTTTACTGCTTTATAATACATATAAGCATGATAGAATCACATATAAAGTTTTTTTACTGCCTTAGAACACATATGAGCATGATAGAATCACGTATAAAGTTTTTTTACTGATTTATAACACATATGAGCATGATAGAATCATATATAAAGTTTTTTTACTGCCTTAGAACACATATGAGCATGATAGAATCATGTATGAAGTTTTTTTACTGCCTTATAACACATATCAGCATGATAGAATCACATTTAAAGTTTTTTTACTGCCTTATAACACATATCAGCATGATAGAATCACATTTAAAGTTTTTTTACTGCCTTAGAACACATATGAGCATGGTAGAATCACATATACAACTTTTTGACGGTCTTAAAGCACATATGAGCATGATAGAATCACATATACTGTTTTTTTACTGCCTTTGAACACATATGAGTACGATAGAATCACATATGAAGTTTTTTTTTACTGCTTTATAACACTTATATGAGCATGATAGGATCATGTATAAAGTTTTTTTACTGCCTTAGAACACATATGAGCATGATAGAATCACATATAGAGTATAATTTATTTCAGTATATTTTGTTTATCAATACTGACATTTCTTTTCTCGTGTAGGTTGCTGACGATAATCAGCGTAGTGGAGCTGAAGGGACAGATCGAGATAACGAACAAGAAGACACACAAAATCTTGGCGATGATTAGATTTATGTGTTGAATTTGTTTTACTTTCTTTTTGTTTCAAAAATGTAATTGATGAATTGTAAATAATTAGAACTTCAAAATTTTATAGTGGATCGATTAATTGTTTCAGTTTCCGTTTATATGTATTTTGATGTGTACTTTGTTTTGTATTCACAGGAAATATAAATTGTATCTCGAGAAATTTTTTCTCGATATTAAATTTTTAAATAATTTTTTTTTGTTTTTTTTATTTTTATTATGTGCTAATCCAAACCTCCGCAGAGTAACGACGACCTTGCGACGGATTTTGGCATTCGTTAATCCATCGCAAGTTAGCGACGGAACGGGCGACAGATATATTCCATCGCTAATTAGCGTCAAAAAATTCACGATGAAAGCTATTCGTCGCTAATCCGACGCTAATCTGTCGCTAAACGGTTTAGCGACGGATTTAGTTCGTCGCTAATCCACAAATTTCTTGTAGTGAGAGAGAGAGAGAGGAGGGGAGGGCACATCGATCAGGTCAAGGTGGGCAGACCCAAGCTCCCTTATTGGGGATTTCCAGGTCAGGGTGGGCACGCCCTTGAGCCAAACTATATATGAGGTGCTCAAGCTCCATTAAGTTTTGTGATAAACGAGCCAAACGAGCTAAGCTTGAGGTGACAAGTCAAGCAGAGCTCGAGCTCATGATAAGCCTGAGCCAAGCTTGAGCTAGCTCGCTTACAAAAATATATATAGTTTCAAAGGTGCAGGATTTGTACTTTAGAATTCAAGTATAGGATTTTTCAGTTTACTACTACTTGCTGCTTTGAAACTATATATATTTTTAGTAAGCGAGATAGCATGAGCTTGACTCAAGCTCATCATGAGCTCGCGCACAGCTTGACTTGCCACCTCCAGCTTAGCTAGTTTGTTTCGTTTATCACAAAAATGGATGGAGCTCGAGCACCTCAAGTTTCGCTTACTCGGCATGTTTACCGGCACTAGTCCCAACCATATAAACTGTTAGTGTTTTGGGGAAAGATGCAAGGGAGTTTTATCTGACTGGAAAACTCGGGTTGGTGACCCATTTGGTTGTCAATTGGAGATACATTTCGACTTGACCCCATCATAATCCATGAAAAATTTGAATCCCCATTTTTATAATCTCTCTCTCTCTCTCTCATGCTATGCAGTCATTTGTGATTTGCATAGTTACCAAAAGCAGGAACTGGGTATGAGAAGCGATGGAAGTGTGAAACACGAGGCGATTGCTTGAGAAATGTCTAGAGATGCATGAAATATGCTTAATACCAGAATATGCTTGAATGCTGTATTGATGGCAATTTGTTCATCTTTTCTTGGTACCTATTTGAGGGAGGAAGCATTTGCCTAGGAGATCAGAATGGTGGTCCTGTACCATACATGGTGAATCCATGTCAAGTACTTTATGGTCCAGTCCTTGCAATAGTGCTGCGCAATTGTGAACAAGGGCCTCTGATGAGAGGATAACTGCTTCATGAACTTAATATGCAACGATTTTTTGGCTCTGTACCTAAAATTCTGTGTTTTGAACACCAAAAAATTTAGGCTTACCGCTACTGGTAGGATCAATGAAATAACTGCTGCGAGTCTTAGGAACTAAGATAGATGTTATCTTTCCCCATAGGATAAAATCATAAACATCATGCATGAAGTATCATAACTTGAAAGCCAATCATTTATAGGAGATTTTGATCCTCAAATTGGATGTATAAGGCATTTGATAATGCAAATCAGGAATTTGTCACGCATATGATGCAGAGAAAGGACCTTGGTATGATGAGATTCATTTCTCGTGTTCCACAAGTTTTTGAGTAGCTTCACAATCTAGAACAAGCCCAAGTCATAGTGTTTGGTTGTCTTCTTGCCTCTTAATTTAGCTTTGAAATGAATATGTAGGCTTATTAGCTTTACTTCATTGTTTATTTAAAATCCGTCAATGTCCTTATGTATTAGTTTGCAAGAGCATAGTTCATTAATACACTCGCTAAAACGCAATTTTAAAATTTTCAGTGTAGAATAATGCCACTAAAGACATTTTTTATAGAACTCAATAGGTATCATAATTCATAAGCATACAATTTCAGAGGATGAATTTCACATTTTATAAATTTATGACATACCTAGAGTGTTGAAGTCAATACGATGAGCTAGTACAGAACTGAAGCTTGTCAAAAAAGCAAAGATTTGTGAAGTTGCAAATACCAGTTATAAGCGTAACTTCAAGAACCTGTTTAAATGCCAAGCCATCATATTTGTGAAGTCTTATTATCGCATTTCAACCACAACTAAGATGATTAGAGGCTATCATGTGCATTTATGTTCATCACTATTCATGGACGATTAGATCACCAAATCTGGTCAATCCTTCTATTCTAATATCCAAACGAACACAATCTACCAAGTGATAAATTAAGTATCTATTGATGCCCTTCTGCTTGCAGTCTAATATTGCCTAGTTATATCTCCTGCTCTGTGGACTATACCAGGAGAGTGTTTCAGTTTCATGATTGACCACACAAGAAGGATTGGCATTCCCTAAAAGAACGCCATACACAAAGCTTGTAGGGGATGGTGCCTTCCTTGACCATATTACAACAAATTAAACCACATTGAGAATTTCAACATTTTCCCATAAATCACATAACAATACATGTTACTTATCTGGCCGCACTCAGGCGAAGCATTTAGGCTCTAGTCATTTCGGGAGGATTCTCGAATACATAAATCAAAGAAATGCTTCAATGAGAATTCTTGAACTTGTGATATTTTAAATGATGAGAAACAAATAATTCTTGTACATATAGTGAGGCTATATATAATTTCTTTTATGTACATGAGATGATAACAAAAAAATATAAGAGAGCAAGCTCAAAACAATTCTACCTGGCAAAACCCACTCTATCAAATATCTTATGACAAACATACTTTGTCCATCTCAGCCATGCTACAAAGATAATCAGTCATTTCATCAATGCTTGTGTGTTTGCAAAGACCACTAACCAATCCATTAAAGGTAGCTGCATTTGGCTTAATTCCTTGGTACAACATCTCACTAATTGATGCCTTCGCATCTTGATGTCGCCTTTGACTGCAGAAGTTGTGAATGAAAATATTAAAAGTAATGACATTAGGACAAATGCCTTTCCCTAGCATCTCTTTATAAACCTTCCAAGCATCATCAAGAAGCCCCTCTTTACAAAGTGCATCAATAAACACGTTACATGTAACTACATCAAGACTAATTCCTCTCAAAACCATTTCATTCAACAAAATCTTAGCATTCTTAATCTTGCCGATTTTACAAAACCCATCTATAAGAGAATTATAGATGACCACATCTGGCTCATGATCATCACACAACATATAGTTATATATCTCTACTGCTTCATCGACTCTACTAGACTTGCATAAACCAGTGATGAGAATACTATAAGTTACAATGTTAAAGCAGTTACCGCTCTTAACAAGGTAGGTTGCAAGCTGCATTACCTCACTCATTCTCTTGTCTTTGGAAAGACCATCCATGAGAACATTGCAAGTACACACATTAGGAAGTTCACCCACCTCAAACATCAAAATCATAACATCAATGGCATCATTAATTCTTCCTTTACTACAATACCCATCAATAATGCTAGTAAATGTAACAACATCAGGTCTGATACCCATAGTGAACATATCATGGAACATTTCTCTTGCTTCCTGCCACCTCTCTTCAATGCAAAATCTGTTAATCAATATATTGAAAGTAACAGTGTCAGGGAAAATAACTCTTTCATTCATCTCCTTATAAACTTCCATGGCTCTATCAAGAAAACCTTCTTTACAGAGGTTATCAATGATCATGCTGTAAGTAACTGAATTGGGTCTAATTCCCATCAAACTCATTTCGTTTAACAAGATCCTTGCCACCTCAAGCCTACCTGCTTTGCAAAATCCATCAATAAGGGTATTGAAGGTAAACACATCTGGCGTGTAACCTTCAATTACCATATGATGATAGAGTGCTGTAGCTTCATCTGTTCTATCTGATTTAAAGAAACCACTTATAAGAATGTTATATGTCATGGCATTTAACAAATTGCCCCTCTTAACAAGATGGCTAATAAACTGCATTGCCTCACTCATTCTTCCTTCTTTAGCTAGGTTTCCTATAATTGGAGAGAATGTATAATCATTAGGAGACTCACCCATTTTAAGCATCAAACTAACAAATTGAATGGCTTCCTCGACCATCCCATGTTCACTAAAACCATGAACAAGTGCACTAAATGTAACAACATTTGGTCTTATCCCCAAATCCAACATCTTATGAAACAATGCCTTTGCTTCTTGCCACTGCCCCGCAATGCATAGGCTGTGAATCAAACTGGTGAAAGTAACAACATTAGGGCAAACACCCCTTTCAGTCATCTCTTTGTAGACTTTATAAGCCTCATCCACGAACCCTTCCTTACAAAGGCCATCGATGACCGTGCTGTATGTAACCAAATCTGCAACAATACCTCTTAAGACCATCTCTTGTAAGAGGGATCTTGCATCCCCAAGCCTCCCCATTTTACAAGCTCCATCTATGAGAGAAGTATATGTAAAAACATCAGGATCACAACCCTCACTCCTCATGGGATCCTGCATTGCTAGAGCATCATTCAATCTACCTGACTTAAGCAGACCATGAATCAGTGAATTGAAAGTGATGGCAGAGGGAGAAAAGCCAGTCTTTAGGATACCAGCGAGCACTGCAAACGCGGAATCAATCCGACGATCTTTGCAGCAGCAATTGAGCAAGATGTTGAGAGTCACAAGACTAGGAGAGATCCCGGAGCTGACCATCTTGCAGTAAACTGAGAACCCATCTTCATACTTCCCCCTTCTCACAAGCACACCCAACAAACGGTTACATAAAATTACAGAGGGCTTACGAACGCGACGAAGTCGCACGTTATCTAAAACAATCAATGCTTTCTCAATCTCATCGTGGCTAGAGCTACTGTCCAGGGTTTTGAGTATCCCATAGTCCAATGAATGAACACAATCTTCATTCAAAGAAAGAAGATGGGCGGTTTGTGTGTGACCGAGGGATAGATGGGCAGATGAGCATTTCCTCTGGGTATCACCATTATTGTGTCTGTTGGTATGTTTCCCAAGTGAAGCTGAAACAGGAAAGGTTGCAGAGTGGTGGTGCCTCAAAGATGACACAGTTAATGATGATAATGATGAGAGAAAGGATATGGGTCTTACCATTTGCTGCAGATTTCACACATGGGCATCGCTCATAAAGCCAAAAGCACTCAAGAATTCACACGATAGCTTGAAGAAGCACCAGAGTGGTAGGCAACACCATTTGCTCCAACCAAACAGAGGATAGCTTGAACAAGCTCAAGCAAGAATACCAGGCAAGTTGGGTCTACTAATTCATTCATTCATCAACTGGAAAGGGAGAAGAAGAAAAAGATAGATGATGATGATGGACATATAATATACCTCCCTTTCTCTTTGGAATTGAAGAAAAACATGATGATGGCAAACTGGCAATCGCCTCTCCGTTTGTCGTCCTTCATGATATCTCGCTTTTCTTGCTGCAGCAGGCTCTACGCCTGCAAAGATGGATTCCGTGACCTTCTTTCGGGGATTTAACCGGGTGGGGTCAGACTTAGGTCCTACACAGTGTCCGGACCAAAGCCTGAGTGGGCATAGTGACAAAAAGTTTAAAACGTCGAAAAACGGCAGCCAAAAACCCGTGAGAAATTGAAATATTTTGAAAAACTCGCAATTTTTTGGGCAAAATATCGGCAACAATAAACAAATTATAATTTTTTATGAAGAAATACAAATTAAAAAAAAAACAGTTTTTTCATGATAAATAATCATTAAAACATGATATTATGAAAATATCTCAAAAAACTATAGCTTAAAATGTTTTTGACAATTTTTTTTCACGATTTGTTTTAAAATCTCACCAATATTTGTCACATTGTCAGTGGGTCATGTTCTTAGACATTTTACTATCGCCACAAATATCACTAATATTTTTAAAAAATGTTTTAAACATGGTACTTCCAGTAGACGGTATTTTGTCGTTAAAAATGCCATAAACTGAAAATGCGATTTCTTTTGAAAAAACATGTTTTTTATTGCGATTTTAACACGTTAAAAACACATTTTCAGCCTTTTCTTGTACTGCTTATATATTTCTTTTAGTTATACAAATTCTTTAAGTTTACCTCCCCAACTAAAACGGTCCCAAACCTACCCAATGAAATTTTTTAGATATTTTTTCCAAAATTTTGACCGTACAGATTGATTTATTAGAAATCAACACTTGGATCATGAATTTTGGATAGAAAAAATGATATTTGGACACTCAAAATTTTATAAAAATTGTACACTGTTGATTTTTTTTATTTTTGAAACTTATAAAAACATATCCATACATCCCAATAAAATGCTCCAAGAACTGATTTATATAAAAACAATCATATACATCACATCTGTACGGTCAAAATTTTGAAAAATTTACCAAAAATCCAATAAAATGTTCATGGGTAAGTTTGGGAGGGTTTTCCATTGGATAGGTTTTCATTCCTCTCTCTCTCTCTCTCTCTCTCTCTCTATATATATATATATATATATATATATATATATATATATATATATATATATAGTCACTAGAATATGTAAACTGAAAATATGAAAAACTAATGTGTGAACCGTGATTTTTATAGATTTTTGTTATTTTCTCTTGAATCTAACCCTAAGGATGTGATCTACATGCTTGGTTTTATAAGAACCTGCTCATGAATAATATGATTTTGATGCATAAATGAGATTTTTTAGCTTTAAAATCATGACTCATAATCTTCATAAATATTCAAGCATTCAAAAATCACATTTTTCATCAAAAATACTGGATTCAATGGTTGATTCCTAGCAAATTCACTATGGGCACATTCACATGGTTGGATTTTCAACAAAAATATTGAAAATGCTCATATTTTTAGTTCTCTCTCTCTCTCTCTCTCTCGATATATATATATATATATATATATATATATATATATATATATATATATATATATATATATATATATATATATATATATATATATATATGAAAAATGGTAATTATCTAACATTTTTTAGTCTATCTGTGTTTTGCAAAAGATTATTTTTAAGTATTGAATATTTTTTAAAATTGTAGACCATTGATTTTTTAAATCTTATAAAAATCTAACTGTGTCGGAATCAGACCATCCAAGAGTCTATTTTTATAAAAAAAATGTAAAGCAACTACCACTTATATATATATATATATATATATATATATATATATATATATATATATATATATATATATATATATATATATATATATATATATATATATATCACTAAGATTTTTTCAAGAAAACCCGAATTACTGAAAATATCACGAGAATTTCCTTTGATGAGATTGATCCCTAGTTGGAGTTGGCTAGGCATGCAAGAAGATTACAAGGGATATGGGTTAACTTATATTTTGTTAGGGACATAATAAGGCTGAACCGAACTTAGGGCTGTTAGAGCTTGAGAGACCTGACCACATCTTTGACTCGCCGAAAACCCGACCCAACTTTTGTCAAGCTTTGGTTCTGCCTGCATTTTTTTTTTTTGGGATCAATCCACCTTTTAAACTCAACTGCTATTGGCCAGCAGGGTGGTTGTGACTCTTGTGAGGGTGTTGAGATGAAGGCACCACATCAAACCTTGTCCATAGCTTTAAGAGGCAGGCCACGTAAGGCAGGGTAGTCGTGGGTCCCCACTCGGGGTTTTTCTCAGGGATCCCCCGTCATAAAAAAAGACTCAACTGCTATTAGATGGTCATGTTGGACTCCATTCACACTCACACACCTCTTTTTTTTAATCTATGCTTGAACCCAGTCTGTTTACCACTGGCGCTAGATTAAGCCCGGCTTTTTTGGGCTCTGCGGGTCGGGTACCTAATATTACTTACGTGCACACCTGACTGATGCCCACCCGGATGTTTGACCGGACATTGGATCTGACTTTCATAGAGCGGATCTAGTTATGGATTCGGATTGCAGCTTTATGCATAGGCTATAGTCTGAATCCTTGTGGTACTGGATCTGCGACAGTGGGTGAAATCCAATGATGATTAAATGGATTCAAATGTTTTAGTTCACCTGATTCCGAACTGAACTCAATAAACCCCGACCATATATGCTTTGGATCTAACCTACGTTTGAATGTATCCTACCTGGACCCAAGAATATGAATTGGATCCATTTTTTATCTTAGTCAGAACTCTGCTAATTTACATCCAGAACCCAAAGGTTCAGGATCCAAGAATATTGTCTTTGCTATAGTCATCAATGGGAAGATTGGATCTCATTTCAGTTGTGGTCGGGGCATTCAGCAAGGAGATACCTTATCTCCTTATTTATTTTTACTTGTGATAAAAAGGTTATCAATTGCCCACAAGGGCTCCGCTGATCTGGTTGGGGCGACTTGTGAATGTGACCAAGTTGGCAGGAAGTCACAAGTTCGAAACCCACCGGTGATGTCCCTTGCCGTAAGGTCCAAGATAGGTGGGCATGGAGGACCTCAAGGGTTTTACCAACAGGATCACAATAATGTTGGAGTTAAAGAGGGCCCATTATTCTTGGTAGCGTTAAAGCTTTTCAATGTAGCCACATATTTTATGCTGATGATGGTTTTCTTTTTCATTCGGGATAAGATTCACTAACTTTGTTTCTTAAAATCGTGAGAGAGCTTGTTACCAAATCAGGCTTGCTTATAAATTTAGAAAAATCTATGTTTATTCCATTTAAATTGGATAATGCACAACTTAATCTTTAATCTCTCAATTGGGGTGGACTCAAGGTGTTCTACCTGTTAAATACCTTAGACTTCCACTTTTTATAGGAAGTCACCATTGTTTGCCCTTATTAACCAAATTCAAGAATAAGATTGAGGGATGGAGTGGTAACTCTTATCAATGTTTCTTTCAAAAAAAAAAAAAAAACTTTTATCAATTGGCAAACTCAGTTCTGGCATCATTTCTTATTTACTGGATGCTAAGCATTTGGCTTCCTATGCAATCTTTTTGCGTGTCACGCTTCCGCCTTTTTCCTTTCCATGGAAAATGGAGTCGGGCCACCCCCACAGGAACCCTTTCCGCTGAAAGCTTGATAACCCCAAAAACATAAAAGAGAGGTGGATAGATTAAAAAAAAATGAGGTGGACATAGGTATCAATCAAGTACATCTACTCAACTATACTTTTGCGTCCTGCTAGGTCAAGGGACATATTTGTACCTTGCAAGATATTCATGCCCAAGACATTTGTCACTAAATTGTCGCTAAGGTAGGCATTGGGATGACCAGCCCATTGGTCAACCTGGTCGGTGTAGCGCTTGGGTCTTGGATCTGATAAGAATTGACTTGAACTTAATGCCACAATTACGGGTATCAGGATTTTCTCTAATGGAGAAAATCTTGTGATAAATTAAAAAATATTTTCAAGAAAATCTGGAGAAAATTTATTTGTGTATCTAAAATTCAAAAGTATAAAAATATATATAAAATATAAAGCACTTGGATGAAACCAACTCAAATTAGGTTTTACTCACAAAACTTGGTTGGTTTGATTGTTTGGATGTCACCAAACCATATTTAAGTAAAACCAAAATTTCTCAACATTGGGTTGAAACCTAGGGCATGTTTGCTTTGGTCACAGGTCAGAAAGTGAAAGCTTGAAAAAGTAGAAATTGTGATTGTGAATCACAAGGTCAACCTTGACATCTACTTTCACGAGATTAAAAGGAAAAATAAGCAAAAACATTCACAGCTGTCAATTATAATCACAACGTTTACTTTTCATGTTCCACTAACCTTGAAAAAGTATGGTGATTGTGATTCCCAATCACAAGATCCAATAATTATGGGGCATTGCAAACATGCCCGTAGTTTTGAAAAACCTACCCCGACACAATTTTCACCAGGAAAACCTGGATTATCAGAAGAGGTGGTGGTGAGAGGGTGGGAGCATAAAATATATTATTATTGTTTTTTTAAGTTTCATCATTGACATGAATGGTGCCATTTTAACCTTTTTTCATTAGTGGCTAGTTGAAATATGGCCACTAATGACTATTTTTCAAAAAACTGCTCTTTTCAGTCAGCTACAAGCTAGAAAATGGCCAGATTGGCACCACTGACCAGTCACTGAGAAAAAATGTTGGATGGCACCATTTTGGCCATTTCTGGCTGACGAGTAACCAAAAAATGGCAGCTCTTTTTTTTTTGGGAGTTTCAAGCAAACAAAATTCTTGCTTTTTAGTTTCTCGCATCCAACTAAAAACATAGGACTAGAAATCTACGTTTGCTAAAAACATAGTTTTAGGCAAAACTTGAGTTTCGCAAAACACTAAGTTTTGCCCCCTATCATTCAAATAGGGCCTAAGTGTTGAAAATTAAAAAAGTACTTATATCATGATGATATTGTGAAAATATCTTCGAAAAGAGCTGGTATTTTGAGAATATCATGATTTCCAATATTTTATAGTTATACAAAATTTTCATAGTAAACCATGAAGTCAACAAAATATCGCTGATATTTGTAACCTATGCTTAAACTCAACCTAATATGTATGGGATCAGGTTCAATCCAACTCATTGGGCTATTGGATCAGAATGCTAAAAAAGTAAAAGAAAACACCATAATTTAACTCAATTAAGTCTCTTCGCAAAATTCCGACAGTAGGCTCCCAAACAGAGCCTAAATTAAGTTTGGGAAGAATTTTTGTCGAGAACAACCCTATTACATCCTTAGCAGATCAATCATAAGCCCTCTAGTACCTCAGCAGTATGCACCTTAAGCACTGCGTTTGGGGTTTGAAAACTATGCACTTGCAAAGCTTTCAAGGGTAAGTGTGATTCGAAAAAGTGAGAAGCTTGATTTCTCTAATATGAGAATCGAGTTTGGTATTATTTAAAAACAGAAAGAATTACAAAAAAAATCGAGTTTGGTATCATCTATGATGCATCTTTTACAAAAACAAAATTCATGAGCAAGAGTATAAGATATGCATAATTTCCCTTAGTTAATTGATGCTATTCTTCTATACAAAAAGAAATATGTCAAGACAAGGGATCCAACCGATGGGTGTAAAAGACCCATCTCTCTACAACTCAATTATTTATTGAACCGCGGAATATAATACAGAAGGATAAAACAGAAATATGACACCAAAAATTATAAGAGATGATAAGATAGATATCATTACTCAGTCCGCATCAAGCCATACCTTACGCAGTAGCTGGTATCTGATAGCATTCCCCTTGCTAGTAATGCTGATATCTTCCTGTAAGCTTTGGCTGTTGACCACCATCTGTGGTGATGAAGTTGGCGTCCTATCAATGATGGAAGCAAGTGGGGAATCAAGCTCATCGAGCTCGTCGTCACTTGTGGGGCATTTTCTCATAACTGAACAAGGGTTCTTTTTCAGTTCCATGTGGCCTTTCACATCTCCAATGACACAAGATACCGATGCTGTTGGCGGTGGTGAATACTTGATCGGAGCTGCACTACAAGGGTAGGTGCTGATAGGCTCCGTTCCGACAGATGGTAGATCTTCATCAAGAGTATCCTGTACAATATACATCAGCATTAATTATGACTTTTAATGACTAGAAATGATTAGAATGCAAGTCTTTTTGGAATTATAATCTTTATAACCTCAATAAGGCACAACTCAAACAAAAACAAAAAAACCATAACTAGGTCAGATGATAAGCAGCTAACAAGAAATCAAAGAAAACTAACTTCTATAACGTCTTGGAGAAAGTATAGTTTACCGAATCTTGGAAATCATAATCTGCGATACCAAAGAAAACAACCACTCACAAGTATTTGCAAAAAACGGTTTTCTTTCTTGGTTTTAGTAACTCTTAGATAGGAAAATATGGCACCTGAACAAGCTTCGAGTTCAAGCTGACAAGAAAAAATATATTAGAATAACACATCAGTCTACTGTACATTCCTAAGGAGATAATAATGAGTTTTTCACAATATTGGAAATGTATTCAGTAGCAATGCAAACAATTACGAGTCAATAACCTTTCCAAACTTCTAGCCTCTTAAACATAACAAGCAAGGCTTAAAACATTTTACTCACATACCAGGAATGAATTTATGAAAGCAACAAAAAGACGTGGATGTCATACAAAAACACCAACCTCGGAATTAAGTGCACTCAGAACAGCCTCAGGAACCGGGTCAGGACAAAATTCATCGGGCACAAACTTCCACAAAATTTGTTTTATGATAGGTGCAGCAAATGTTGGACATACCTTCATGCAGAACAAGTGAATGAATAAGATTCAAAATAATAGGTTGGAAAAAAATAAGCATAAATATAAATTAGCAGCAAACCTCTTTTCTAACAGATGCATCTGAAAGCATATCTTTTGGAAGCATCAAAAGATCACTCAGGGCATTAAGAAGATGGAAAGGCTTAAATGACCCTGCAGTATTCTGAATTTGGTCGCCATGGCAATTTTCATCTTCAAAGGAATCATCATCATCAATCCCAAAAAGATCAGTTAGCCATCTAGACCAGGTCCCAATCTGTGCATCAACAGAGAGACATGTTCTTTCATTGCAAACAGCAGCATCATCCAAAAATGAAATGGATAAAACAATATAATCTATGGAGGTTATATCATCACGAAATATCATAATGATGTAAATGTTATGATAAGAACTGGTTCATCAAATTATTACCACACCTATATCATATGTTCACTATCTTTAGGAGTTTCATATCATATCTGTAACATTTCCTGGCTTCAAATGCTTGAAATCCTAAAAGCAGTGTTGTGAAAAGCGTTGAGGCGTAGCGAGGCGCTCCACCAAAATCTGAGGTGAGGCGTAAGCCTCGAGGCGTAAAGCGTAAGCCTCAATTTTTTTTAAAAAGAAACTTAAAAAAACTATAAAAAATATCTAAAATTATAAATAAATAAAAAAATTATCACTTCTAAAAGCTTAAAACTTTTAGAAGTTGAAAACATTTCTAAAATACCTTATATTTATCACTATATTTACAAAACTTTTCCGTGCTTATGCTTTGTATATCTTAAATACAAGTACTCTTAGTTTCTATTTTTATTTTTAAGAGATTTTCTGTGTTCTCTTTACATTATTGAAAAGAAAATGACTGAAACCTACTTATTTTACTATTATTGTTATATTGTCTTTTTTAGTACAGAGATTTTTGCCAAGATTTATCTAAAAGCTTATAATATCCCAAGAACAAAGATTTTACCTACAACCAAGACATGACTATGACTGAAAGTTACCCCCCCCCCCCAAAAAAAAAAAGTTTAAACTGTGATAATGGTTTCAGAAAAAATAAACGAACAAATAGTCAGTCATACAACACAATAATATTCATCAATCATTAAATCCATACTACATAAATTGTAATAATCTGCAAAGTAAATATTCAATAGTGCATACTAATTTGTATTTCATCAATCAACTGACTCATTTTTACTGCTTAAGCAGCATGAAGGCAGACAAATGACAAGTTCTCATTTGGCATTGCCAACAAAAAAAGTTCAAAATTTGGAGGAATAGAAAGGCAAAAGAATGAGTTATAAGGGTAGCTTGAGACTCACGTGCACAAGCACGCACAATACGGTTCACATAATCTGACTTTCTTGCATGGAACAGGCTATGACCAGTCTAATACATATTTTTCTTGTGATATTGACTAAATTGCAAGTGTGTAACGTTAAAAACTTTAAGCTTTTGTTGCATCATTTCATATTTAAGGAAAAGTAGGGTAAATTTACAAAGCACCAGATTCAGAACAAAATTGCAAAGCACAATCATCAACATGTATGTGAAAAAAAAAATGAGAGAAGTTCACATGTTTTTTTTTTCACATGCAGACCCTAAACATTGAAAATTGTAAAAAAAAATTCTCTCCAAAGTTTCTGAAATCATCAACTTACGCTAAGACTGCGTGTGAAACAAAAGACAGATGAGAGAGAGACAGTACCAGTTTTTGGTGAGAAACGAGAGAGAGGCTGTGTGAGAGACGAGAGAGAGGTTGAGCGAGAGACGAGAGAGAGAGGTTGAGCGAGAGACGAGAGAGAGAGGTTGAGCGAGAGACGAGAGAGAGAGGCTGCGTGAGAGAAAAATAAAAGGGTTTAAGCCCTAAATTTTGGTCAAATAAGGGTTTTGACCCTTATTTGACCAAAAGCAATGAGGCATATGCACCTCATCTTGAGGCGCGCCTCGCCTCGAGGTGTGCGCCTCAAGACCTATGAGGTGCACGCCTCGGGGCTTTTACGCCTTATCCTTGTGCCTCAAGGCATAAAGCCCCTCGCCTTGAGGCGAGGCGTGCTTTTTGCGCCTTGAGACGCGTTTTTAATAACATTGCCTAAAAGTTAAAAGCTTTCTGGACTTCTTTTGCAATTACTGCACATTTATTCAACATATGCTCAATAGGTACGAGTTCTAAGAAGTTGTGGCAAACATCCTGATATTATTTGTTTTGCAATTCAATGTATTTAGTTATTATTATTCTCATTACATTACCAATTCATATAGAACAAACACATGGGAGCACTGGGAAAATGGAGAAGGGAAAAAAGGTAACAAGTGAGCAATGAAATAATCAACACTGCAAAAGAACGTGTGCATCTGTATGAGTTCCATATATAAACACAATTTATTACTCACAGCATTTTTCAGTTGTGCACCGATTCCGAAGCTGAGATTCCCACATGAGATTGGTAGAACCCTAGAACCACTAATTGGATCAGAAACAGGATCTGTTGGAATGTCATCAACTGATTCACGCAGAATGGCATTGAACATAGCTACATCCAGCCTAGCTACACATTGTTGCATAACCTGATAAAATAAAATAAAGACAAGTCTGTTAAACACCTCTCACGTAATTGTTCTGTGAACATCAGAAGCTAATCATGAGGATCTTTCAAAAAACAAAATTTTACAACAACAACTACGCCTTCATCCCAAAACAATTGGGGTCGGCGAAAAAAAAAAAACAAAATTTTAGTTTCATCAAAATCTTGTTGTGCTTAAAATATGAGACAGTGAGCAACTGAAACTGAAAAATGGAAAAGGCATGAAATTGAGACAATTGCTTCCCAGCCTATAGATCAGACCATCCCCACCAGAGACAGAAGTTAAGCACCTAACAGCACATATCTTCATGTTCAAAAAACAGCATGCATGTTTTAAAGAACAGGAAAAAGAAAAAGATAATAATTTAAACAAACATTTCAACCCTAAATCTGTTAAAAGCAAATATTATTGACGTGCTTCTACAGATTGCAACTTAATCACGAAAAGGATTTGTCATGTAGATTGTCAGTTCAATAGGGTTTACACCTGAACAAGAAGATTGATGCATACCAATTTTGCCAGCACCCGTAAGCAACCACACTCAAGCCCTCCAGCTCGAACAGGACAAAGCCTTTCAAAGGCATCTCGGAAAGCTTTCTTCCATATGTAAATTGAGAAGTTTCCACTAGGATTCTGTCCTAAAGTTGACATCTTTCCAGCGGGCTTCCTTAGTTGAATATTTCCATCTTCAGTTCGATAGTGCATGTATAGAGTCAAAGTCTGGAAAGGAGCAGTAAAAGAAAAAATCAGTGCAAACCAGAAGCACAGAATTTTCAGTTCATGGAGTCAACAAATATTTCCAAAAGCATGTCCAAGTAATATGCTAAGCCACAAAATACAAGATGAAACCCCTTCATGTCCCCACCTGCCACCAGATAGATTCGATTATTCGACTGAATATCCAGGATTCAATGTACTCTACAGCAGCAGCAAATGTGTTAGGATCCTGCCAATCTACCAACATTGGGCTGAAATCAGACACCTTTTTCCATTTCTCAGAAGAATTTTCCTTCCATTTTAAGGTAGAGTATCTTCTCTCATTCCACTTTCCAAGGTTATTATTGTCAATATTGGGCTCGTTCTGATTTTGCATGTGTGAATCACCAAAACCTTGAGAAATGATTGTCCTCAAGACAACTGCATTTGATAGCCAGAACATCAACCTGATGTCACAAGAGAAGCACTAAATCAGCCAAGGTAACAAATATATGCCACAGAAGGCAGTCAAAGGTTACAATACATGGACACACAAACACATACATGTGTGTGTGTTTCAACTTTCAACATATTCTCAAGCTCAATCACAGAAAAATCAATAAACACAATGCATACTTTGAGCTACCCTAGTTTGCCACGCTTAGGGCTGGTAAACAAACCGAACAAGCTGAGCTTGGGCTGCTCAGGCTCAGCTCGTTAAGGATACATCCCTGCTTGGGCTCAGCTCGTCAGCTTGCCATGAGCAGAGCAGAGCCGAGTTCAAGCTCATTACGAGCTGATCACAAGCTGGCTTGTTTTCTAAAAAAGCTTTTTTTAAGTGTTTTCAAAAGCTTGATAATATATAAATATATATAATATATGTATAATACATATAGTATATAATATACATGTATAAAACATAATAATATGATTATGCATTTTATGTATATAACATATATAATATATGCATAAAATATATAATATATAAATATAAATATGCAAAACGAGCCGAGCTTGCCATGTTCATGCTCGACAAATTTTCCTATATGAGCAGCTCATAGCTCGGCTCGCCAAGCTCAATTTTTGAGCCGAGCCAAATGGCGAGCTGCTCGTCTTGTTTCCCAGCCCTAGCCATGCTTATCATTTTTGGTCATCCCACTTAAAGTAAGGTTAAATCACCAGAGACTTTTCAAAATAATAATTTATGGTGGGATCAATAAAAAAATGAGAAAATATAGACAATTGAACTAGAAGAGTTTATCATTGTTTAACAACAGCAATATTTCAGAGTTGGAGGAGGCATTCTTTCAGAATATTCACTGAAAGCAACCTTCGTCTGTCTTCTCTGGAAGAAAAATCTCAGATATATACAAAACAGCACAGCACAGCAAGACAAGCAGAAATGCAAAGTTAATAATCATTGTCATTGTTCATTAGCATAACCAAGAGCATATTATATTTTCAGATAGGAGCATCGCAAAAGTCCAACTCACAACCCTAATATCGGTGCCAAATGTATGAATCGGCTACAAATACCGCCTCATGAGGAAAGCTTATTGAGGACATATCATGAGAATTAAAAGAATTGACTGATAAAAAGGTCACAGCTATACAGATGTAATTGAAGTGTGCATAGCTGAAAAGGTTCCTTCATACCTTGGGACATCATTCCCAGTCGCTTTGGCAACCAAAACTAGCCCTGAAACAATACTCCTAGCAGCACTGCCCCTCTTATCCCCAGACCAGTTTCTGTAGGCATGAATATACATCCTTGAAAGACGTCGAGCTGGAGTGTGAACCTTATGGGATGAGCTTCCATGTTCTGCAACTACAGAGTAAAGTGCAACCTCAAGTGCAGCTGCTTCGCTGAGCTCAGATTCAAGCTTCTCAATTATACTCTCCAATTCTTGGATTTTACTCTCAGAAACGACCTCACCTGTCTTTCCATATCCACTAACATCAGCAGAATCCAATGTGCTATGCATTTGTTCAAATCTTCTAGTACCATTAGAGGAGAGTTCTAAATTATGAAGTCCTTTTCTTTGATCCATAAGTCGATTATTGTTTTTTAATGTGATGCCTGTTGAACTGTCCAGCACAGACCTCACAGACTTATTTCCATGCTTTAACCTATCACCAATAGCACTATTAATCTTTTCCCTGAAAATCCCCTTGTTGAATGCCAGCAAGTCAGTACTTGAAGCCGCTTGCTTCCCATTAGTGTCTTGTAACTCTTTAGGTTGCTGATCAGCAGATGTGTACCCCTGCATGAACTTTACTGAAGAAGAAGTATCGGTGTTATTTCCTGGTCCTCCATTTACTTCAGGTCCTTTCCAAGGATGTGAACATTCCCCAATTATTTCATCATCAGAATTTTCATCAATGTAGAAAACATCTTCATTTCGCTTTTGACATTTATTATTTACCACATCATTTTTGGTATTTCCATTATTAAAATTATCGTTTCCGCCATCAGCCCCTGGCTGTGTTTTTCTATTAATTTCACCTCCCTCTTTTGCATTTCTTTCCTTATGTTCCTTGGTCTCTTCTTCAACTCCAGGATCATCTATATTTACAGTAGTTTGCTCATCTGCAGTCAGTCTGTCAGTACTCAGAGGTCCTTCTCTACATTCTGTGTCATCATGCCTTTTTACTTCTGGGGTGCCTGAAGCAATTTTACTATTGCCCTCATGTACCTCCTGTACCAACACTTTTTTGTCCCCACCACTTGTGCTGGTATCTAAACTAACTTCAACATCTGCAGGTCCAGAACTTGACAAAGTAGAAGAGGGTTGTGTCGGTAAAGCCAATAATGTATCAGAAATCCTTTTCACATTTTTCTTCAGATGTGAAGATTTAGAAGATTCATCATTTTCTAGGTTCCCAGTTCTAGAAAAGACTTCTGATGATGGCAGTTGGAAAGACCCTTCATTTTCTTGAATAATAAACTTGTCTGAATCAATTGACTCATTTACCACAGAAGCTGGATTATTGTCAGACTTTGCCAGCACTTCTTTTACAATGCAGTTGCTTTTCCCATTGGCCCCTGCAGAACTCCGCTCAAGCTCTCCTGAAGCATTCTGTGTGTACATTGCATCTCATGATCAGATTGTACAGGAAAGAAGAAAAACAAATAGTTGACAATTTAAAAGAGCAAATATGGATTTTGAGACATGGCAGAAGAAAACTTGGGAAGAAACTTTCTCTGTTGTTAGCAGTTACACAAACCTTGATTGCTTCAATTCTTCATCATTCATCCATGTAAGCATGCAAGAGAGACCCTAGTGAACATTTAGTTTTTTTACATGGGAACAGTGCTAAACTGAAGCTGAACACCACAACATAATGCCAATCTTTTAGTGACATTTAACTCTTATACTATCAATATTACTATGGCACTGTTGAGCAAGCCCTTTCAAAAGATAAGGAAGCCTTAAGGTGAAACCAATAGCTCACAGTCAAGATGGAGGGTGCCATAATTTTTCAAAATTGTGTACAAAGAACCATGTCATTTACTCCAAATGATTCATCTACCATTTTACGGTAGGAATGAATACTTTTTCAGACAATTGGGGGAAAAACAAACGAAAAACATGACAAGAAACACTATAGAATGTCACTCGGGTTTATTCCTTTAGTTTCAATTTGTTCTTATTGTTTAGAATCTTTTATCCACTTCAAACCTGAGGACAAAAATTTGAGCCTACCAAGCGGCTAAATTTCAAAGAAATTTATTTCATAAAAAGTTTCTAAGAATTAAAGTTTCAGTTGAATTTCAGTGAAGCCATAACGGCAGCAATACAGTATTACAAGCATCAAGACTACAATGAAAACCAATGTAAACAACAAAAATGCTCCCAAAATCAAGAAATCATCAGAAGTGGCCTTAACTGCATCTGCATTTATTGAATGGAAGCATCAAAACTATAAAAGCGCACTCCTGTAAAACCTGATGTTGATTATGTTTATGTATAAGAGAATTTGCATTGTCATCTCTATCTCGTCACTAATATTATGATGACCAGCCAACATTCAAAAAGCTTGGAAAAGTTATGGGGTCTATCAGAGAGAGAAGTTGCAATAAGTAATTGACAATGTAACCAGGCTCACTCTCTTTATCAAGTGTCAACCAGTGATTATGCATCCATGCACTTTGTTGAGCTGAAATCCTAAAGGCACTTGGTTAGGAGTGCAGAAACTAATCACTAGGGCAACAAGGAAGGAGATCCCATACAAAGTTAGCACATACAGAACATTCATAATCATATTAGTAAGATCCTGTGCCCTTCTTTCCAAAATTAAAGTAGTGCAGATCTTAGATGGTAGAGAGAGAGAGCAAAGATATAATGATACCTCTTCTTCCCGTTTTCTGAAACTCCAAGAACCATCAGATTTAAGAGACAGGGAATCTGCATTCTCTTCTGAATAAGGTGGAGAATTAGTCACCAATGTTTGTGAGCAATGAGAGGAAACATCCTCATCATCTGTAAAGGATGCAATTTCAGCTTCTTCAGCATACTCTTCACTCATAAGAGCAGAAACTGACTCTTTGCCATCCTTATCCAAAGAAATTTCCTTTGGCAAGGAATCTCTTGATGAAGAGCCACTACTGTCCCTTTCATATGGTTGGATTTTCATGTACAGAGCTGGTTGGGATGTGTTCCTATAGCTCCTCTGGCAGTTCATAGGAGCAGTTATATTTACAGGATCCTTGACAACTCCATACTCAGCAAGGTCTATCAAAACAGTTCCCAAGAGCTGGCCTTTTGTGGTCTTGTCTCTGCGAGGCTCATACAAGTTCAGTTCCAAACAATTCTTCTGAAAGGTTTCCAATTCAACGCCCTTTGTGGACAATTCGCGGGACAAAGTCACCGAAAGCCTAAAGGACTCATTAAACTCAATCTTGCCATCAAAACCGGATCCAACCGAAGGAACAACTGTTTTAGTACACCCAGAATGCCGTTTCCCATTTTCCCATTGCAGCAATACTGAGCGCAGGGTTTTTAGAGATTGAGAGGGTGGCCATGGTTTGATCTCTTGTACATGGATGACATAATCAACCTGGATGGACGTACCCTTCCTGGTCTTTGTTCTTATCCCAAGAACCATGTTTGACTAACGTTTCTAGAATAAAAGGGTGCAATATGGTTTGGTGGAATGACTGCAACTTCTGGATTTCAACTCAGTGTAGAATAATTCACCTGCTGACATTGATTATACCAACTTCAAAAGACAGATACTTTGTTGACAGTGTCCCCTGAATTAAAGGATAAACATCCCTCAGTAATGAGTTGAGAAAAAGAAACAAAGCTTGAATCAGATACCATGATTTTTGGCTGAAATGAGTCTTGGGGGGGGGGGGGGGGGGGGGGGGGGGGGGGCAGGTATGCGAAAACAGCAAGAGAAGAGAAGCGAATTTTTCTAGCATTTCCATTATCATCACACCATCCAGAAATAAAACATTCTACGAAAGTATTGAAAACTTTTTATGACTTCAAAAAAAAAAAGTTTTGAAAACTTTTCTGGCTTAACAGTGAAAGAAAAAAGGGATTGGGTCACAAGATCAACGGTGCAAAATCTGCCCCAAAACTCAACAGAATCACACGATAAAGTTCAAATAACAATGTTGCCTGAATCAGTAGACTCAACAAAAAAGAAGAATACCCAAATACAAGAGAACTGGAATTGAGTCAGTTGAGAAATCATAGCATTTCAAATTTTAACACATGAAAAACCGAAGAAATTTTTTTTACAAACTCATGAAATATGATCCTTTTGTCAAAATTCAATCATCCAGATGACCAGTCCGTAGAAAACACACTCAACAAATACAGATTTCCCCCATGGGCCATGAGAGAATAGACTTTCCTTCATGTGCATTTCAAATATCACACGAGAAATATAACTTGAACAGCAGAGAACAAATACGAACATTTTGCACATTATCTTATTAAAACACGAAACACAATCAGCAGATCGGATAACAGAGGAACCCAAATTCGTCACTGTTCATCTAACACTGATATCAAGCCTCGGGTTCAGG
Organism: Nuphar pumila; assembly: GCF_984573655.1. Lineage (NCBI taxonomy): Eukaryota > Viridiplantae > Streptophyta > Magnoliopsida > Nymphaeales > Nymphaeaceae > Nuphar > Nuphar pumila. The sequence goes on along the minus strand of NC_143251.1, from coordinate 59,123,840 downwards.
GTTTACAGATAAATGTAGCAAAAAATAATCAGGAAAATTATGAAAATTTACTCTCAAGAGCATAGTTTTCCAAAAAAACCAAAAAAATATATATCAAATCAGAAAACGAACAAGAAGAACAAATTTCTTCAGATTTTTCACGCATTGTAAGATTTAGGTTACTGAAATCTAAAGGAAATGGCAGAAAAAAGGTTAAATACAAAGAAAATATGGTATTTAACTTATCTAGTAGCAAAAAAAATTGCTGAAAACCACAAAATTCATTTCAGCAAATTTCATCAAAAACATAACTCGCCAAAAGGAACCTAAAACTGCTAAAAAAATCGTCTAACCGTTCCCCCGTTTCCGCAAGAGAGAGAGAGAGAGAGTAATCTCTTCTCATCTACTGATTGCTACATTTTCCGATTCATCAAAATATGAAAGAGAAATAGAAAAATATCATCAAAAAACGGCCATCAGAAATCAGAGAGAGAGAGAGAGAGTAATCTCTTCTCATCTACTGATTGCTACATTTTCCGATTCATCAAAATATGAAAGAGAAATAGAAAAATATCATCAAAAAACGGCCATCAGAAATCAGAGAGAGAGAGAGAGAGGATAATCTCTTCCCGTGTACGTAATACCACACCTTTCGATTCATAGTAAACGAGAAAGGAAACATAGAAAAACATTATTTATTAAAGAATGAATGAGAGAGAGAGGTACGAGATGCAGAGAGATGCTTCAGATCATCCGCTGTTGAGAGGAACACCGCCATTAATGCGATCAGCCGAAGAGCACAAAAGGAGAAGAAATATATCAATCACAGCAGACCCCCAACCAGAAATTACCGAAAGGAGAAAAGACCGAGACGATCTCTCTCTCTCTCTCTCTCTCTCTCTCTCTCTCTGCGTCTACCGTGCGCTCCACAGTGCGGTTCAGTCAATTCTGACTTCACGCCACTCTTTTTCCCTCCCCGTTAATTAAATAAATGATGAAGAAATATTCCCTCTTTATCCCCCCTTTCTCATTAGCGTATACACAATTCGTCCTTTTCTTCCCTCCCATCAGAGTTTGTTATGACATGTTGGTGAATCCCAAAATCAATGCTCTGATCCGATATTTTATCCTTAGTACCATGCCAATTGTCGAAATAAGAAAAGAAATAATTGAGAATATGAAGAGAAAATATAGGTCTTTACAGATGGCTGAAATGATTCAAAAGGACTTGTTTTATAGGATGCTCAGTGGTGAAGATACGGTTTTCTCTATTGCACGATGACGGTGATACTGCTGGGGTTTCGGTCAAAGACGGTGGTGCGCTTTTGCTCCCAACCCCAACCAACGATGGGTATAAGCGGCGACGACCTCAGCGAATATTTATAAAAAACAGAGATATTATCGCGATATAATTCTTGAGAAGTTCTTGATAAATGTCAAATATCATTTATTTTGAATATAACGGGATTTTTTCACCATATTAAACGGAGAAACCTTGGCTTCAGTCTACTATGGGTGTTTCTCACAGGACCCTCTCTGGACCCATTTTGCTTGATAGAAATCCCCTATATTTCGGGTCGAGTAGACCTAAGAGAGAGAGATGATGATGATGATGGTAATGCTGCTGCTCATGTTGATGCATGAGGCTGAAGCTGGAAAAACGAACCAAGCAGCTTGTGACTCGACTCAATTGGGTTCATCACGAACTTGTTCATGATAGAGCCAATAGCAGCTCTTTTAGCTTAAATGAGTTGAGCTCGTACGCATAATGTTCAGCTCAGGTTAGGTGAGCTTGCATAAGCAGATAAATAAATAAATATATATATATATATATATATATATATAAGAGAATAATGCATAGAAAATAAGGATGTATACATATATTGTTTCTATATAAAATATAAACTATTAAATGTAATATATATATATAATATATTGAAAAATACATCTATATTTTCTGTATAAATAACATGAAATTACTTATACCAGACAGCTCATGTTCGGCTCATCTCTTTCAACAATGAACCAAGTTCAAGCTTAAGCTTGAGCTCGAACCTAGTCATGAGTTCAATCTATTGGTAAAAATGATCCCAGCTTCAATATGCACTTCAAGAAAACACATCATTGTTGAGGATCTTTATTATCACTTATAAATGATTTATGGTAGCAAATAATATAAACGACGATAAATATCATTGTCTAATGCATCTGTTTTTTATGATCGTTTATATTAATATTTTTGATGATATTTATATATCATCATTTAAAAAAATAAATTTAATGATTTGATATAGTCATTATTAAACGGTCAACTCTAGAATATCATTGGTAATAGTAATTAAAGATTGCAATAATTATCGTCGACTATACTAGTTAAAACCGATGATAAATATCGTTACATATATTATTTAAAGTTGATGATAAATATAGTCGGTTATATATTAAAGTCGACGATAATTATCGTCATAGATATATTGAAAAATCATATATGTTCAAATAACTGATAATAAATATCATCAGTGATAGTAATTAAATCTGTCGATAAATATCGTCGATTATATTTAATATCAACGGCGATATTTATCATCGATTCTCTTTTAAAGGCGATGACAAGTATCATCATATTTATATTATAAATTATATACATGCAAATAGCCGACCACAAATATCATCGGCTATTTTAGTTAAAATAAATATCTTAATATGGCCGGCTCAGTTTGTTCAGCTGGCTTAGACGCTTACCAACCTTACTTGCAGCTGATGAAGCCTATACGATGATAACTAGGTAGTCATGAATGCATGATGGTGATATGTTCAATATTAGGGCACTGCCGCTTAATTTCCAAATGTCAGGAGAATTTTTCCCAAAAAAAAATGACAGAATATGAAAGGTGTTGTTTTGATTTTTTTCTGAGAAAGAAAAAAGAAAAACTCTCATCTTATCTTTGTATGCAGGGCAAGTGCAACAGAAGGAAACAGTGGGACCCACATTTTTTATAACATGAAGCAATCTTTCGTTCTTTAGTAATTATTGATGTGAATCTATAGTTTATGACTGATGTAGCACATGATGACATGATTGTTTAAGACATTTGCTTAAGTCCATGGCGTGAGATCCAAGCCTCCGAGGATGATTATACCATGTTACGGTACACCATGATGATGGCCATTATGATGCGTTATAATGGTCATGATAGGACGGTCAGGTCGATAGCACATGACAAAAACGATGGCCACTATGTATTTAGAGAAAAGGAGTGCTACCGGGGTGGGAAAAAAATCCTGGGTTATAAAAAAAAAAAAATGAAGAAGGTGATCATAATGATTAAAGTGTGCAAAGGAGAATTAGAAGTAGGGGTGTCAACGGGTCGGGTTTACCGGAACCGACTCCTACCAAATCCTATTGCGTCTGGGTATGGTGATAAAGAAGAATACCTGATTAAGACCCAGGTCCAGACCCAAAAATCCATATAATACATGGTTCAGGGTATAGTTTGTAAAATTTTATTCCAAACCTGGGCCCGACCCGAGTTCCAATTAAGACCTGCATTTTTTAATGTAAAAATACTAAAAAATATTATTTTACCCGGTATGGCCCAGGTCTGGTTCATGTAGTTATTATCAGGTTCAGGTATAATTTCTCTTATAGTGGATCCGATTAGACCTGAGTTCAGATCCAATAAGATACCTGAAAATTGGGGTCAGGTCACCTGAATCCGAACCAAACCCGAACCGTTGGCTTTGCTTGGTCTAAAAGCAAGTTGGAAAGAAATGCATATTTTATAGGAAACAATTGTATGGCCAATGCAACAAACAGGTGATGGCCAACGGCACGAACAAGCTTAGAATATTTTAAAAGAACATTATTTTCTCTGAAAAAATTACAAAATGATGTATGACACAAGGTATGCATTATTGCCAGAATATCACAAGACCACCACAAAGACAATACTCATATCTATAAGGCTAATCTTTGGTTGAAGATGACCAAGTTTTTTAATCAAACATGGGAATGATGATGAGCTTGTGTGTGTGTCTGAACGCGCGTGTGCGTATGGGTTAAAGTTTGCTATAATTGTTAGTGCACACAAACGGCGTAAGGAACTTTAATTTTATTTATTTTTTATTTATTATTTTTGTAGAACTGACCCATGGATGTGGTCTACATCTTTTTTTAGTGGGAACATGCTTTTGAATAGCGAGAATTAGACTTGTATTCAGGTTTTCCGAGCGATGAAAAAAATCAATGGTTACAAAAATAATGTTTTTTCAGTTAAAAATATATTTTTAATAAAAAAAATGATCCAAGCATCAATTCCCACTAATTTGACCATACTAAATACATTTATAGGATTTCATTGACTCAAAACAACTTGGATCGTGTTATTCCAATTAGATTTTAGCTAAAATCAACTGTATTAAATACGTATTTTTGTGTGTGTGTTGGGGAGGGGGGGGCTCCCCTTGTCTGGTAGGAGCAGGTAGTGCACGTCACCTTGTGTTGGGACGTTGCAGGTTCAAAACCCAATGGTATAGTTGTATAACTGGTAGGGGTCTGCTTAAACACAGCTTGCCTTTAAAAAAAATACATACATTGTGTGTATACATATAATGTTGTCAATATTTTAGAGGGCCTTGAATGGTTTTGAAATTGATTCAAGTGAATCCGTCGATTCCTATTCGAAGCTTAAACAAACTCAATTGGCCAACTTTAAACTAGAAGATGACATGTGTTACAAAATATTTAAAAAATATTTTAAAATATTAAAAAAAGTTGACCATTTTCTAAAATTTTTAGAAATTAAGCCTAATTAGCCTTGTACTGTATCAATTTTTGGAATATGATACATGGTGTGAGTTTTATGAAATATATTTTTAAAATAATATTTTGATGTAAAAACAATGTGAAAGTCATACACAAAAAACTAAAAACCGGCTCGCACGAGTGGTGGAGTCCGAGTCGAACTCAAGGAACGGAAAAATACTTTGTATTCTACAAACAATTAATTACTCTTTATTGCAAAAAATAAAAGAATTAATTGAATAAATAAATGAGAGAGTACGGTCATCTGCGGAGGGCTTAAACAAATAAAATAATAGTGTTGTATTACAAACCCAAATTGAATTGAATTAAATAAATCATAATCTAAAAGAAAGAGGAAAAGTCTTCAGTGCTTCGAGTCTTTAGTCTTCTTGATCTTTTGCTTTTCTTATTTGCATATCACTTTGTGGTTCTTTTGAGGGAGCTCTCTCAAGGGCCTTTTGGGGACCTCAGAGGGCTTTTTAGGGGTACTTTTGTGGGGTCGCCGCATGTCCAAACACTTCTTTGCAAAAATCAATAAACGAAATACAAAGATACGATGAAAAACTATAAAAATATTAAGGGTTAGTTTTACAAAAAATCACAAAAATACTAAATAAACTATAAAATAACACTACACTAAAAGACAAAATAACACAACTAATTCTATAACTAACTAAGAACTAACATGAATCAACTAACTAAAAGACAAATTTGCATAACTAATTAACTAACTAACAAGAAACAATTTATGAAATTAACTAATGCAAATAACAAGAAATAAACTAAAATAATTAACTACTAAAAGAAAATGTGAATTATAAAATAAACTAAATTAATTTAACTTACATGCTATACTAACCGAATTCTAAAAAGGAATTTAATCAACTAATTAAGCAAGCAATCAACAAATTAACTAATTAACCAAAATCGATAATTTAATTCAATAATGAAAATCGGCTAATGTAATTCAAATAATTTAAATTAACTAATTAATTTCTAATTAATCTACTGACATAAAATGAACTTAATTAAATTTAATTGATGTAAAAAATCAGACTTAACATGAAAGTAAAACTAACTACTTGCTGAAATTTAAATATACCTAAATTAGTTACTTAATCTATTTAACAAAAAATGATATTTGAATGCAAATATGATTTCCTAATTTAACCTATTACACGTTAATTTTTGAAAGTAAATAATTATTTAACTAACCAATAAAAATAGTAAATAAACTATCTATTCAGCTAGAATAATAAAAATTAAAATAACTAATCTATTTATCTACCGATTTATCTAATTTAAACTAATGATTAAACAAAAACTAATTTAAAAAATTAATAGAAAGCAAGAACATGAACTAAACACTAACTAAAATAATCTAATACTAAAAATAAACATAAATTATTCAGATCTAATTGCTGAGAAAATAAATAAAAGAAACTATAAAAACCCTATATTGATTAATTATAAAATCTGAATTAATTTAATCTAATAAACACCAAAAATAAAGAACATGATCCAAATTAAATCTACCCTAAATATGAACCTAAATTGAAGTAAAACTCACGAAAAATATAAAACTACTCTATGTTATATCTACCGATTTGAATAAAATAATCTTATTCTGCACGCAAACCAAGAAAAATGACTAAACTAGATTAAGTTATATATATTTTTTCTTTTTATATTTTTTAGATGTTGAATCTAAACTAATCTAATCTAAATATGATGAATATGCAATGATCAAATGAAACTACATGAAATGTTATGATTTATGATATGCAAAAAAATTAAAACTACGGTGAAATGGGGGAGAAGAAGCAATCCGTAAGATTCGCCTCCGATGGAGGGGTTGAGAAAAAAAAGTGGTTTATCTCTCTGAGTTGCATGTACCTTCGTTGACCAAGGTAAGAAGAACTAGCGATAGAAAAATGTTAGAAGAAAGATGAATCAAAGGGAGAAAGGAAGAGATTGAGGGAGAACCGGTTAATCGAAAAAGGGGAAGGGAGGAAGAAAGGGAGGCAGAGAGGAGAGAGAGAAGGGGGGGCAAGCTACACAGCTGAAAAAAATGTGTATGCATGCTTAAAAAAGATTTTATATTAAAAAAATTAGGTTTACATGGTTTCTATGGATCTTCGAATAATTTTTAAAAATTTCAAGAGGTCTCCTCAGAAAAACGTGTTTTTCAAAAAGTAAAACTTCTAAACTAACTAAAATTAATTAATTAATTCTTAATCTAATTAAACTACAAATTAGAAAAATTCTAAATTAAACAAAACATTGAAAAACGCAGGGCAAGTTCCGAAATATGCGATTTTCCTGTATTTTTTATTTTAAAATGGTTTCTTAAAACTAATGATAAAAATAGGTTTTTAATGTGATTTTTCTATGGATCATGCATAAAATAGTATGAATAAAATACAAAAATATATGCATGATCAAATTCTCTCATACTTATCATTTGTTAGTCCTCGAGCAAACTGAAGCAAAAAACAAAAAGACTAAACTAATCAAAACAAAAACCTAACTCACTTTCGTAGGAATCATGATTGCATTTAGCATATGCAACATGCCCTTTCAACCTCTGGGTTACCCCAGTAGACCAGTAAGGTCTCGTGAGGGTTTGCAGTGATGCTACCCATAAACATCTCTGTCATATATGCATAAAGATTTCAATTCAAGAAGCATTAGGCAATTGAGAAGTTTGTTTTCACAAATATTTCATGCCATTACATTATCAAAACATGATTAGAGTCTTTTACAGGCCACCAGAGAATAAAATATTTTCTTCTACTTTTCTAAATATCATAATCATTTATGCTTTATTCTCAAAAAATCAAATATATATACATGTCATTATTTATTTATCCTCACTCATATGTTTTTCGCACAGGTTTTCTCAATATTTGCTTTTAAGCAGTAAACTTTTTTTTTACGCGCTTTTCTTTTCTTTTTCTTTGATTTTTTTAAAAATTTTACACTTTTTTCTTTCTTTTGTTAAGCACTATATCAAATTTTCAGTTTTTGTGACCCGTGTAACGAGCTTTAGGTCAGTGATTCCCAGGTCAAACGACCTTATAGCATCAGATACAAAGTATTCTTCGAACTTAATTGCTTGAGTTACTAGACCTTCAATTTTCATAGTTTACGTATAGTTTACTTCTTGTCATGTGCATGTTAACATTTATTAGGCTCTTTATAAAGTTCATGTAAAGGGCTTTCGGGCCGGTGGCTCCCAAACCATATGACTTTAAGGCACTAGGTGTAAACACCCTCAGGTTTTACTTGCTCGAACAAAATAGGCCACAGATATCAACTTAGATAAAAAAGTGATTTTCTTTGTTATCCTTTTTGACATGGAACTCAAACACTTTGACTTGTGTCTGAGCCCAGCTACTGAGGAATATGAAGACATCAAATAACTAAACGTATGCTCTTTTTACTTTTTGAGCTCATGAATGCAATATTGTTCATTTGCTTAGTTTTTCAAAAGTAAAGATGTGCATTTTCATACTTGTGATTTAAAATAAACTTTAACATACATCTATAATCATTTTTTTGAAATCCACATAAATAACCATGGTTTTCTAGATTAGTGTCAGAAAAATTTTGCATGAGGCTTAAAAATTCTCTAAAAATAATAGATTTTGCAAAGCATTCATATAAGATCAAACTCATTCCTTAAAAGCCCATTTTTTATGAGTTGTCATCATTGTGCAAGTATAAAGACAGAAGAAGATTTGGGTGTGCAAACTACACTCTCCCCCATGCTTGAATGACACTGTCCTTAGTGGCACTCCCCTATGCTTCCATGAAACTGAGTGAATGCATATGAGAAACAAAATAAATGGGAGGAAAGTAATAGAACTCACCTAATTCACACTGTGGAATCTTACATGTTGTTGTATTGTACTGGCTCTACAGAAATTCTACCTGTCTCAATGTATACAACTCATAAAAATATACAAAAAATGCAATACATACATAATCTGGCATCTAACTCGTGAAAGAATAAAACTTCCTAAAAATAGAAAAACTACTAAGACTACTAATAATACATCACAAATATGGGCTGCCTCCCATAAAGCGCTAAGTTTTACGTCCTCAGCCAGACGAATCTCTGGTTTTCCTTCACCGTCCATGAGATCAATGAATGCGAAGTCATGCTCAATCAGGGGCTCTGAGGAAAAGAGTATCATCTGTAACACTGCGCACTATGTGTCCTCCAACTCTACTCCTAAGTATCCTACGATGACTCTCTAAACTATCAGGAAGAACGAGATTAGTCTCCATATTGAGGCTATTCTCAAAAGATGGAGAGTCATAAACCAAACAACACACATCCAACTATGGATCAGATTGCATTCCTGTGATGTGTCATGTGAAAGCATTCATCATTTTCTGTCACTCTCATGACAACATCAAAGATATATAATTGTACATGCTTGTTGCCGAAAGAAACCGCCATATCCTCAGTATAACAATTGATACGAGCATAGGTCATAGCAAAAAATGGTCTGCCCAAAATAATGGGGGTTTGGTGAGCGATATCAGTGCCCTCCATGTCCAGAATAAAAAAATTGATAGGAAAGTAGAAGTCCTCGACCTTAACTAACACATCTTTCAAGATTCGTCACGAATGCTTAGTAGACCTGTCAGTCAACTGCAAGACAGTAGTCGTGGGCTTCAGATCCCCAATCCCAAAAGTGTCATGCAGGAAACCCGACAAAATGTTCACGCTGACCCCAAGATCAAGAAATGCACGCTCAATGGTCTTATTCCCTATAACACAAGAGATGATCGGTGCCCCATGAATTCTTTAGCTTGGATGGGGCCTGGTGCTGAAACACGGAGCTTACCTACTCAATCAAGAAGATCATCTTGGGCAATGACCTCAATTTTCTCTTCTGTGTACAAAGTTCTTTGAGGAACTTTGCATAAACAGACACTTGTTGGATGGCATCAAGCAGGGGGATGTTTATGTGAACCTGCTTGAACATGTCAAGCATCTTGTGCATGCGCGCCATCTACTTTCCAAAATCATGTAGTTTGGCCAAGGCCTCAGGAAAAGGGGCTTGAAGAATATACGAAGAAGGCACAGGCCATGGGCTATACCCGTTCTCCTTGGGCCTGGTGGAGAAGATCGACTGGTCAGTAGGTGTGGCAGTGAGCTTGCCAGTCAACTTCTGAGTAGGGTGGAATGCCTTCCCACTTCGAATGGTTATAACAAAGTTGACCTGCTCTTAGTGGGACTCTGTGAGGTGCAGATCGTGATACATGGGTTCCTTACCCTTCAGGTTGACGACAGATTGACTCAGAAGACTTCCCTCACTTTGTCTGCTCAAGATCTCAGCCAACTGTCCCATATGAGTCTCTAGCTTCACTATCGACTGCGTGTGAGAACTAAGGTTGGCCTTAATGTCAGAAAAGGCCTCAAGCAGCTTCTCCTAAAAAGATGGGCTCGATGTGAGCGCCTAAGGAAAAGGCAAGCTAAGCTGGGGAGGAGCCTATGGAAATGTGGGATGCGGGTAACCTTGTGGGAGGTTACCATGTTTGTGTTATGTCTGAAGAGGCATGTGGGGTGGCTCTTGTGGATTTCTCCACGCAAGTTAGGATGATTTCACTATCCCGGGTTATAGATGGGTGCATAAGGATCGTGCACCGGTCTGGGGAAACCTTGGGCAACATTCACTTGCTCCTAAACGAATTCAGGATATAGTGATGATGTCGAACACTAAAAAATAAAGTGTACAGGGCTAGCATAGAGCTCACACACTTTTTCCACTGGATTTAATAAAGCAGAATTAGCCAATAATTGATCAACTTTCATGGTCAACTGGTCAACTTTGATTTGCAGATCATGCTCAGACCCAACTTCATAAATCTCTCCCTTCTTAGGACCATTAGGAAAAGGTGTGGTCTTATCAAGTCGCGAGGACATGACATGGTGCATAGCATTTTTGCTCAATATTTCGAATAGGGCCTATGTCGCATCCTCGCTCTTGAGCATTAATGTCCCCCTACACGAAGAATCAACCATTTGCTTGTCCTTCTTGATCAGGCCATCATAAAAGTATTGCACCAGTTGCCAATGAGGCACCTGGTAGTGGAGGCACTTACAAAGAAGATCTTTCATCCTCTCCCAAGTCTCATGAAATTGTTCTCCCTCAATCTGAGAAAAGTTGTTGATGGCTTTTCGATACTGGTTTGTCTTACCAATTGAGAAGTATTTTTTGAGGAACTCCTTTTGCATGTTGTGATCATTGATTTTTTTTTCCTTTTTCTCTCTTTCTTTTTCCTTTCTGCCCTTTTTCCCTTTTTGAAGGGAAAAAAGAAAGAAAGAAGAGAGAAGATAAAGAAAAAAAAGAAAAGAAACTCTTTTGTAATGTCTCACTTGACCTTTATTTGAAAAGATATTTGAAAATTAACTTGCCTCCATTTTTTAAAATTTTTGCAGGAAAAAATAGAAAGACGAGATTCGCTCGTCGGTACAAGGTTCAACCGTTCCTGACACCTTTACCAGAGGTAATTGAACCAAGGATCGAATTAATACCTTTTTCCTTGCATAAATTTGTCTTAATGATTATTCTAAAAATCCTAGATGCACATCAAATCATGCTTGTGCAATGAAGATGCAAAGATATATGCTTTTGAGGAATGCTTCAGAAATTTTGGATTTTTCTAAGTGACTTTGAAATAAATTTGAAAATATCCTTGAAGAAATGGTTCAGAAATTGAACATGTTTTGAAAACTGAAATTTGAATATAAACTTGGAATTTGAAATGAATTCGAGATTTGAAGAAGGAAACTTTGAAATTCTGAAGTTGAAATAATCAAAGATTGAGATAGATTGAAATTCGGATCGAAGAAGGGAGAGTTGAAAAAGATGAAATTTGGAACTTGATGTGAAATCTTGAAAATGGAACTTGAAAATAAGAGTTGAATTTGGATTTGATATTGAAATTGAGATTTGAACTTTGAAATGAAATTAGAAATTGGAATTAGAAATAGAATTTGAAACCAGAATGAAATTTCAAAGTTGAATTTGAACTTTGAAATTGGAATATTGAATTGATTTTGAAATTGAATTTTGAACTTGGAAATGAATTTGGAAATTGAAATTCAATTTAGAATCTGAAATTGAAATTGGATTGGCAATTCAAAGAATGAATTTAGAAGTTAAAATTTCAGAGAAATAAACTTTGGAAAATAGAATTGAATTCATACTTGGAATTTAAAAACTGAATTGAATTTGGAAATCTTGAATTGATTTTGAAATTTGCCTTGAAATCAAGATAGAATTAGAGAAAATCGATTTAGAAACTCAGAGTCAATCTCAAAATTTGAGTTGGAATCTCAAAATGAATTTCAAAACTTTGATTTAAAGGTGAAATAAAACTCAGAATTTGAAATGGATTTTGAAAATTTGAAATGGAAATAAAGAATTTGAATGAAATTTTGAAGTTAAAATATGAAATTCAGAAATGAGAATTGAGAATTGGAAATTTAAAACTGAATGGATTTGAGAATAAAAGAATAAATCTGAATTTATAAATGAAAGTTGAAAATGATTTTGAATTTAGAAAATGAAAACTGAGTTTTTGAAAGATTTCAAAATTCACTTAGAATTTTGAAGATGATTTGAAATAATTGAGAAAGAATGCAATTCTATTCTTAATGATGAATGGCTTGAAATTTATTTAAAATTTAGAATTTAAAAGCATATTTTATTCTTTAATAGAATTGAAATAATATTAAATCATAATACATTCAGGACTATGGTCACAAACATATTATAATCTAATATATATTTAAATTCTAATAAAGAATAAAATAATTTTTTGTGCCTTTATAGGATTTAAAATGAAATTAACTTTTAATATATCCATGACTATGACCACAAATATATCTTAAGTTAATTCACATTTTAAATTCTGATAAAGGAAGAATATTTCAGAAAAATATGATGATTTTCAAAAGAGACCTAAGTGGAGGTCATATGTTATTCTATAAAAGGTAAAAACCCTAAGTATTGTTCACATTTTGACTATGGCCATAAATGTGAATCATTTACTTAGAATTATTTATCTCTTATTAGAAAGATGCATGTGCCATTCGTGTTTCACCATAAATAAAGTAAAGATGAAAATGAAATGTCACAGGCAATTCAGAGATCTATATGCTCATACATTCTATTCTAAGCTGAAAAATAAAAATTCTCATTAATATCTAATAATTACAGCCTTGAATTGAAATTAAAATCATAAAATTCCTAAAATAGAAAAGGAATTTAACCTTTCTACATCTTTCCTGCAAAACAGAGTTAGTACAAAGCAACAATGCAAAATATAGAAGATGATGAAAGATATTATGTCAAAACCCATATGCTTATGGCTAGGTGAGATATCTATATTAATGAAGGACATATATGTGCAAAGTGCTATGTGAATATATAGCTAGATTGAGTACATGAGCAAAGGCAAAGTTATACCGAATGCATGGGCAAGGTTGTATACAAGATGCCTAGCTAGACTGAGATGGAATGTATATATCTATTGGGAATACTGGAAAAAATGCATATGATATACATTACTCTGCATATACGTGGTATACTAATATATCTACATGTATACTGCATGGGAAAAGTTTGAAATATGCTTACATTATGATGAAACTAGAATACTAAATAAAGGATACATCAACTGGTGGACCAGCTTGCAAAACTGAAGTTTTTAGGTGAATGTATGCATTGAAATGACATGCACGAAATGCAGGTTAGTGGTGTATGTAAGTGCAGGATGGCAGGTGCAGCAAGAGAAGATGAATGCATGTTGGTGCAGGGGGTGTGAATGGGTAGCAAGTAGCTGTTGTGTAGTATTATGCATAGGTGTTGTGGGTGATGGTGACAATGTAGGTGCAGTGATACAGTGGAGTGAATATAGGTGGAAGTACAACAGTGGCTGTGCAAGTGGTGAGGGAAGTGCTGAAGAAGGCAGGTGTTGCTGTGAAGAGGTGATGCTGGGGAATGTTGACAACAAATGTGCAAGTGGCTAGGGATTGCATCTAAACCATAGTGAAGATGTGAAGTGATGAGTGACAAGGTGGATTAGGTGGTGATGTGAGGTAAGAAAGGGTAGCAGGTGATAGTTGGGATGCCCATGGATGATGCTGGGGGTGAAGTGCTCTTGAGGAGTGCAGAAAAACACAGGTTAATGACCTTCCTAAGTGTATGGTGTGCTGGGATGGTATAGTGAATCCTGTGTAAAAAGGTGTGTTGTGTAAAAAGGGGGTATTGTGAAAAGATAGCATCCCTGTTGAGGTGTTTTGCAGATAATATGCAACATGAATGAAAAAGACAGGAAAATCACAACATAAAATGAAACTGCAAAAAGAAACGTAGCAAGCACCGATGTGATGAGATATAATATATAAAACAAGATGCTGAATTGCACATGAGACACATAAGATGACGTTGGAACATGCTATGATATTAAAGATGCAAATATACATAGATAAGCAGGGGATAATCAGATGCAAGGATGAAACCAATCCTTCATGTATATGTAAAACGCAACATGTTGATGGTGGAGTAGAAATGCAGAGGGTTTTCTCAATATAATGTACACTATATGAATTGCAAGCAAACAGTCCTAAAGAAAATAAGTACATAGCTAAGGAAAAGATTCAAACACATGAGATAACAATCTTGTTTGAGATATCTGAATAACCCTCCAGACCATTATTATAACAGGATACTTTACCCCAAATCGCCAATTGATAGCAGATCAACTAATGTTGATGTCCATCAGTGAGATGAAAAATGGGGCTAAGCTCTGTATGTATGAAAGCTGGCACCTACATAAGAGAATCAGAGTTTTCTTTTTCTTTTCTTCATGAACTGCTACTTCAAACATCAATGAATGCTGACCAAATTTTACTAGATGCATATGAATAAGAGATCGAATCTAACACAGGGTCGGATCTGATCTCGTGGTGAATGTAATGGAAACAGGGTGAATGCAATGAACGTATGGGATGATGAAGGGGAATGATCAGATGCGAATTGACAAATATGATAAACTGGTACTAGAGAAATGGGATTTTGATACAGAAATCGATGATGCATAAGAGCTGATACTTGCGGATCAATGGTATGTTATGAATGCATGGTTAATGAGGTTCATCAGATGATATACTTTACAGGGGAATGATCATGATGAACCAATGCTGTGGCATGAATGCACTGGACAGATATGGTGCTGACTCTAAACATATGAATGAATGATATTATAGCAGAGAGGCAACAAGAAATGAACCCAACCTAAAAGATACGTAGTGATGTACATCAATAATGAATTACTATGAACCGAATGCAACTCAGAATGGAAGAATGGAATGTTGGATGAAGAAGGGATGACTATAACCAAAATGAATAAGGAAAAGTGTCCAAACATTACCATTCAGTGGACTTTAGAAAGAAAAGGAATCTAATATTGGTTACATATAGACAATGCAATGGAAAACATGAAATTAAATATAAATCGAAAACCAGAATTGGCATGGGAAATCGATAATGCAAATAAGAAGTTACCTCGAATGGACAATTGAACTGAGAACAGGAAATCAATATACGAAAAGGAACAAAAGAAAGCGAAAACAAACTATCAGAATAGAGCAGAAAATCAAATATAAAAAGGAAATCAAAATGAAAAGGGGAAATTGAAATGAAATGAGACATGTATGGGAATACGATGTCCAGGTGAGTCAGTGATGCCATTGTGAGGCATCATCGAATACCAATATATAAGGCAATCATGGAGGTCTACCACATCAACCAATGCAATGGGTCTTCACCTTCGATGCCATTGATAATGTCGGAAATCTCAGAATACAGATGCACACCATAAAGATAATTACATGGTGCGATCAAACCATTGGATCCCGAAAATGTAATGATATGCAACGAGTGTGAATTATGACGAACTTAACAAAGCATCAGAGCATAGATCAACAGTCGATAAAATGGGAGAAGGAAGGTAGTCTCACCTTGGCTATCTGCTTGTCGGGATCGAGGCTCCATCAGTCGATCAAAGGGGAAGGATCAGAGAAAAGGAAAAGAAAATGGGAATAGAAGAAGGGAGAAAAGGAAAAAGATAGTGGGAAGAGGAAAAGGAGAAGAAGAGGGATCGTGAGCGATGGTGGGGTGAAGAAGCGATGGTTGGAGTCGACCCCCTGCGACTCTTCTTATAACAGAAGGTCATTGGGGGATTTTACAGAAATGGACCTTTACTTTTTCAAAGATTTTCAAAAGGGTGGTTGTCATTTACAGGGTTCTTCAAAATAGGGGTTTCGGCTAATTTCAGAATTTCTTTTCCTTTTTATATTTTTGAAGCAAAAAACCTAAAAACATACGAGGGAAATACGAGAATTTTTGAAAGATGGGATCTAGACGAGGTTTTTGAAAGATTTTTATAAAATATTTGTTTTAAAAATTAAGGTTTTTACAAAAGAAGATTTTATGAAAATACATGGTTAAACTTCAGAAATTGGGTTTCAAAATGGGTCTGGATCCGAGATTTTGAGAGAATATTGAGTTTGGATCTCGAATTGAGATTGGATCCAAATAAAATATCTGAGAAAATACAAAAAATTGATTTTTTGAAAAATAGAAGATCCGGACTCAAAATCAGATTCAGATATCAGATTTAGATCCAAGATTGGGTTAGATATGGAATTTGAATTTGGATTCCAGTGAATTTGAGAAATGAATGGAATTTTGATAAGAAGTTGACCCGATTATTCAAAAGATGGGGGCCAGAAGCAAAAAGAGATTTTTTGATTTTTTTTTGAAAAATTTGGGGTGTTCACACATGCGTTCTCAAGTGGTAATCTAAACCATATCTAAGGCCTTTATTCAGTGCTTGTCCTTGTTCTTGAAGGAGAATGCTTGAAAGAGAACGGAAACAACGCTAACCCCAATGCGTCATCCTCAAAATTATTGATCCGCATAGTGGAGCAGATCTCGAAGAACTCATCGAGATGATAGTAGGGGTCTTCGTTGCTCAGGCCATAAAAAGATGAAAGCATCTGAATTATGCTGGCCTTAATCTCAAACTGAGGCACTTCTACAGCGGGTCTCGCGATGCTGGAGGCGGGAGTATATTCATTGGGAATGAAATACTCTCTTAGGGGATGGATCAATTGTTGATCTTGGGCCATGGGGCCGGATCGAGGGGCTAATAAGGGACTCTGGGTCCTCGACTATCTCTACAAGCTCGGGGGTTAAGCGAGCGTCGCCCTTGCATGCACCTGAGGGTAGACCAGTGTAGCAACCGTCCTAAGTAAAAGGCTTTCTACCTACCTAACGTGCAATGCGGCCAAACCACAACAAACCACAAAGCAGACAAAAGAAAAATAATACTAAAAAAATAGTAAACAAGCACCACACAATTGCACTCAACAAATATCCTGCAAAAAAGTAAGCTATGAGCATGGTACCAATCGTGCGTAGTCACCTCTAAGGGTATCCTAATGGGTGGGCCATGCAAGAAAAGTAAGCTGGTATCTAAAGTGTGCAAACATGTGGTTCAAAACCTAAATACTGAAAAGAAACTAATCCTAAATAACAAGCAGGAAAAGAAAACTAAATAGTCCTAAGTAAAGAACAGAAAAGAAACTAGCAACCTAACAAAACACGAACAAATAATGGCAATAAAGTGAATACTCGTATTAATGGCCGTTCCCCGACAACGACGCCAAAAATTTGGTATGAGTTTTATGAAATAGATTTTTAAAATAATATTTTGATGTAAAAACAATGTGAAAGCCAAACACCAAAGAATACAAATCGGCTCACATGAGTGGTGGAGTCCGTGTTGAACTCAGGGAACGGAAAAATACTTCGTATTCCACAAACAATTAACTACTCTTTATTGCAAAAAATATAAGAATTAATTGAATAATAAATGAGAGAGTGACAAATAAAACAATAGTACCTTATTACAAACCTAAATTGAATTAAATTAAATAAATCTTAATCTAAAAGAAAGAGGAAAAGTCTTTAGTGCTTCGAGTCTTTTGTCCCCTTGATCTTTTGCTTTTCTTATTTGCATATCACTTTATGGTCTTTTTGAGGGGCTCTCTAAAGGGCTTGATGGGTCTTTTGTGGGGACCTTTTGGGGATCTCAGAGGGCTTTTTAGGGGTACTTTTGAGGGCTCACCGCATGTCCAAATGCTTTTTTGCAAAAATCAACAAACGAATCACAAAGATACGATGAAAAACTATAAAAACATTAAAGGTTAGTTTTACGAAAAATCATAAAAATACTAAATAAACTATGGAATAACACTGCACTAAAAGACAAAATAACATAACTAATTCTATAACTAACTAAGAACTAGCATGAATCAACTAACTAAAAGACAATTTAGCATAACTAATTAACTAAGTCACATGAAAGAAGACACAGTTTATAGAATTAACTAATGCAAATAACAAGAAATAAACTAAAATAATTAACTACTAAAAGAAAACATGAACTATAAAATAAACTGAATTAATTTAACTTACATGCTATACTAACTGAATTCTAAAAAGGAATTTAATCAACTAATTAAGCAAGTAATTAACAAATTAACTAATTAACCAAAATCGACAATTTAATTCAATAATGAAAATCGGCTAATGTAATTCAAATATTTTAAATTAACTAATTAATCTACTGACATAAAATGAACTTAATTAAATTTAATTGATGTAAAAAATCATATTTAACATGAAAGTAAAACTAACTACTTGCTGGAATTTAAATATACCTAAATCGGCTACTTAATCTATTTAACAAAAAACAATATTTGAACGCAAATATGATTTCCTAATTTAACCTATTATGCATTAATTTTTGAAAGTAAATAATTATTTAACTAACCAATAAAAATAGTAAATAAACTATCTATTCAACTGGAATAATAAAAATTAAAATAACTAATCTATTTATCTACCAATTTATCTAATTTAAACTAATGATTAAACAAAAACTGATTTAAGAAATTAATAGAAAGCAAGAACATGAACTAAACACTAACTAAAATAATCTAATACTAAAAGTAAATAGAAATTATTCAGATCTAATTGACAAAAATAAAAAAGAAATAAAAGAAACTACAAAAACCCTAAATCGATTAATTAAGAAATCTAAATTAATTTAATTTAATAAACACCAAAAATGAATAATATGATTTAAATTAAATCTACCCTAAATCTGAACCTAAATTGAAGTAAAACTCATAAAAACATAAAACTACTCTATGTTAGATCTACCGATTTGAATAAAATGATCTTATTCTATGCGTAAACCAAAAAAAATGACTAAACTACATTAAGCTATATATTTTTCAAATGCTAAATCTAAACTAATCTAATCTAAATATGATGAATATGCAATGATCAAACGAAACTACATGCAATGCTATGATTTATGATATGCAAAAAAAACTAAAACTACGGTGAAACGTGGGAGAAGAAGTAAACTATAGGATTCGCCTCTGATGGAGGGGTTGAGAAAAAGAAGTGATTTTTCTCTCTGAGATGCACGCACCTCCATCGACCAAGGCAAGAAGAACCGACTATAAAAAAACGTTAGAAGCAAGATGAATGAAAGGAAGAATGGAAGAGGTCGAAGGAAAACCGGTTGATCAAAAAAGGGGAAGGAAGGAAGAAAGGGAGGTAGAGAGGAGAGAGAGACGGGGGCACAGGCTACATGACTGGAAAAAATGTGTATGCATGCTGAAAAAGGACTATTTATATTAAAAAAATCAGGTTTACACGGTGTCTATGGAAGTTCGGATAGTTTTCAAAAATTCCAAAAGAGATCTCCTCTAGAAAATGTGTGTTTCAAAAATTAAAACTTCTAAACTAACTAAAATTAATTAATTAATTCCCAATCTAATTAAACTACAAATTTAAAAAATCATAAGCTAAACAAAACACTGAAAATACAGGGAAAGTTCTGAAATGTGCGATTTCTTGTATTTTTTATTTTAAAATGATTTCTCAAAACTAACAATAAAAATGAGTTTTTAATACGATTTTTTTGTGGATCATGCATAAAATAGTATGAATAAAATGCAAAAATATATGCATGATCAATACAATTTGGCCAATTTGCACTAATATTGACAACAGTCATATATATATGTATGTATGTATGTATGTATGTATATATATAATAGATTTGGTTAGGCCGGTATTACATACAAATAAATTCTCTTTTCCATATTTTTTCATTTTTTGGTTGTTTTTCATGCATGAAACTAACCTTACAAATGTAATCTGCATGGTTTGGTTAGCGAGAATCAACTTTTGAATAGTTTGATTATAACATGTAGACACATTTTCATAAATCGTGAACATAAAATCATATTTTTTTGTTATAAAAAAACACAATCCAAGAGCTAGTTCTTAATAAGTGGACTACACTCAATCCATCTATGAGGTCCGATTGGGTAGACATGACCTACACCTATAGTTTCTCTCTCTCTCTCTCTCTCTCTCTATATATATATATATATATATATAGAGAGAGAGAGAGAGAGAGACCTCTTGGGTAAGGACTCCATCTAGTTGGAACGTACAAGGTGAGGTTTTGACCAAATCTGACCTTATGGATGTGTTAAGCATTGCCAAAATAGTAATAATGCAGCTTGGATCATAGTTTTCAACGAAAAAATATGTTTTTTAAGGTTTTAAAATTTGATACAACGTAGGCCACTTATTTTTCAACCCTCATCTGAAACACATATGGGAAATTTGTGTTGATCAAATCTTACGCAGCTCTATATTCTCAGAATGGCTCGTTTAGTAGAGATGACCCTTAGATCACATTTTTTAAACATAAAAATATTACCTTTTTTCATGAGATAAAATTTTTGTGTACTATATTCCAATGATTTTTCAATCCTTGCAAAAACGTGAAGAAAAATCATGATCCAATGTCTGATCCCAACTCAACCAAGCATATAGATCACATTTGGAGGGTCCAATCTTCAAAAGAAAAAAAGTGCTTTCTACTTCTGTAACGACCCCAACTAATACTCGTAAAATAGTATTTTTTTTAAACAATTGCAAAAACAAACCCAAGGAACCAGGGTCTCACATATTTAATATACCAAACCACAAACAGATTGTGCATTGAATCAAAGGAGAACGAATCAAACTTTATTAATCAATAATAAATGTCAAATAAATTAAAATAGTAAAATCGTCTATAATATAATGAGCCACTCTATCAGAGAACCCATAACTAGTCACACAAGGCTCACAATCTCCAACTAGCAAGTCAATCCATCACTGAGCACCTGAACATGTAAAACAATTTTTAAAAATGAATAAGAACCAACATCCTTTGTACAAGTTTATCTAAAAATTCAAACAGTAAAAAAATAACATAAACTAAATTCATGAATAATTTCAGAGGAATATCACAACGACAATTCACCATAACCAACTTATCATTCAAGTATTTAACAAATATCATGCAATAACAACTATCATATGGAACAGAATAAACATGAATGCATGAACTAATGCTGAACATTAAATAAGCATGATTCAATGCAAATGCATAAATAATTTATTAAGTTATTTTTCAGAGTTGTTTTTACATGCATATCCTTATTAAATGCACACAAATTTAGTTTTCACTTTTTTTTAAACCTGCAGGTACTCAAAACGAAAACAAATTCCCGAATTTCAGGTTAGATTCTCAGTTGTAGCTTAACACATAATTTATATTTTTATTACTGGGCTTCACACTTGTTCTTCGACCGATAGCAGAAATCCTCACCATCCATCAGAATGTTAGGAATCCTCACCTAATGTCGGGATATTAATGAAAATCCTTAACTATTGATGCCACTTTCTTAGTATACCAAAACTAAAGTTGAGTCAACAACACCACCCCCTAGGCAAAGTGGCTGAAATTTCTCTAAAATTATAGCCGAGAGGTGAACCACCACATTGGGTTTAGGGGTACAATCGCACACAGAGTTTTAGTATCCTTATGATCTCCCATGACTGCTATCCAAGATTCTCATACTATGAAAGGAATATCAAGGAAGATATTAATTACACCGTTTGATCTCTTTTACTTTTTTAAACAATTTCAAATTCTTTACACAAGAATTATTTTGCAAATCCATATGCAAAATCAATTTCGGTCCCTGGCCCACCATATTTTAACAGTATAATTAAATTTAGATAATAAAAAAATTTCAAAAATAAATTTTGCAATGTATAAATAAAATTAACAATAAGTGAAACATATGTTCCTAGTCTACACGGCCGGAGTGATTCACATTTTACCACCAACACATCTCAAAAGTGATTTATGCAAACTTGCAAATTTTCAGTGAACATGCAACACACACGTGGTTTCCAAACATGTCCACAATACATATTTAAAACACATAACATGAATACACATAAAGTCAATTGCATACGCATGCAAACATATGCTTGCAACACACATTATCATGATAATTTTCATGCATAAGCACCCAAACATGCACATGATCATATTAATACAAACATCAAAATAAACTTCAGAACGTTATGCATATATGATGCACAATTGCAACTTGGTATTCAAATGCATAAGCATATATAACTAATCAAAATATATATTCAGATACATAATCCTGCAGTCCACATGAATGTGGGTTTGAACATAGCAAAATTGTTCAGATATAACATACAACACAATGTCAATCTGATCAGATTTCCAATATCCAACATAATCGACAGTCTGATCAAATTGCACATGCTCAGTCCATTGGCAGTCTGATTAGATTGCTCATGCTCAAACTGTGGCCAATTTGATCAGATTTCATATGTAAAAACTGTGACAAATTTGATTAGATTGCACATGAGCAATAAGTGAAAAATCTAATCCAAATTGCACACATGCAAAAAGTGGCAAATCGACCCGGATTGTAACTATATAAACTGTGTCAAATCTGATCCAATTATATATATGCAAATTGTGTCAAACCTGTTCAAATTGCTCACAGCACACTACTCGACAATATGATCACATTGCACATGTATACACATTGGCATTCTGGTCCGATTGCCCATGTGGAGACCGTGACAAAACTTGATCAGATTGCACATGTGCAACAAGGTGCATATCTGATCAAATTGCAAATACACACACGCAATACAGATCTGATCACGACACTGAAACTATCATGCTGACAATTCAAATAACACTCAACAAAGAACAACATGTACTTAAAGACTGATAGCAGTCAACAAATTAACATATTATCAAATCGGCATACCTGATAACAACACCAAACATAACATGTATATACATGTTTGATTAGCATCAAAACAACATATATGGAAGTCGGATCCAGGTATCAAAATAGCATGTTGACGAGTTTAATAATATTAACAAAATGACATACAATTAAATTTGATAACAGTCATCCGATTAACATACAAAAAATATGATAACAGTCAACATAATAACATAAACTCAGATTTGATGACAATCATCAGAATTACATATTGTTAGATCAGATATTAGTCAACATAATAGCATAAACTCATATTTGATGACAGCCATCAGAAATACGCATTGTTAAATCTAATAACAATTATTAATTACAATAACTAATCAGATTTGGTAACAATCATCAAAACAACCTATAGTTAATTCTGATGACGGTTATCAAATACAACCAATAGTTAAATCGGCAGGTTTAGAAACAACATAAAAATTTAATTATAGCAGATCTGATTAGACTACTCACACACGACAAGTCTGATTAGACTGCACCCACAAACATGGTGCCGATCTCATCAAATTGCACATGCTCACATGCATCGGCAATCTGATCAGATTGCACAGCTTGCGCATAACAACAGTCTGATCTGATTGCTCATGCATCACATCAGCAATCTGATCAAATTCTTTTAGCCTTAAAAATATATAAGCAAGACTGATCCAGCCCATGTATATCTATTTTTTTTCAGAATATAAACAAGATTCATCAAATACCAAGGTCCACACACACACACACACACACACACACACACATATATATATATATATATATATATATATATATATATATATATATATATATATATATATATTCAACATGATTGGTTAAAAGAAGAAATCAACAACTTAAATATAGGTTAACACATGCTTAAATAGGGTAAAATAGATGGCATGCTCACAACAAATAAAAAATATATAGAATCTTGACTTGATATATATATTCATATACATATTTTTTAATCAGATTTCTCTTTTCATCTAAAATTATACATGAATCAGATTTAAAACTATTTCTTCCCGTAAGAACCTACAGAGAAACTCATACCTTAAATTCAAACTTAGAAAAATCGAAAAATGATGGATGTAAGGTGAGAACACAAATTTTCTTCCTCTCCTTCATCTTTTTCTTCTTCTTTTCTTCCTTTCTTTTTTTTCTCTGTTTCTTTCTCTTTCCTTTTTTCCTTCTCTCTCTCCCCAATGAGTTTGGGGTTTCCTCACTCTCTCTCTCTTTCTAACTCTCTCTCCCTGTCTCTCTAGAAACTCAAGTTTCTAAAGAGAGGGAGAGACTACCCCTTTTTATATGTTTTCTAGAATTTTGTTTTCTTCTTATTATCCCTTTATTTTTTTAATTTTAATTTATTATCTAGAAGGTCTCTCTAGAGGGTGACGTCCCCTCTAGAAAACTTTATTAGAGAGTAGAGTTTTACCAAAGATAGAACTCTACCTCTTCTAGATAATCCTTCTTTTTTTTTAAAATTTATTTATTTAATATTTAATTATTAAATATTATATTCTAAGAATATTCCAGAGGGTGTCTCCCTCCCTGGAAGTCTTCCCATAGTAGAGTTCTACTTAAGGTAGAACTCTACCTACCCAATTTAAATTTAAATTTGATTTTAAAGTTTTAAATTGGTCACATATGGATTTCAGATCCAAATCCATATGGATCCTACCTTTACCAGATCTTAATTAATATGGGTCTTGGATTAGGTCAAGATCTATATTAACTTGGATCAAACAAAGCAAATCTAATTCGATCCAATCCATAAAATGGCAAAAATAGAGGCAGGTTACTTTTGAAAAATGCAATTTTCGGGTCAACCATAACTCAATTTTAGAAAAAGAGGATACCAACGTACTCAAAATTATGAGACACATCTAATGATATACATACCTGATTGCCTCTGAATTTTGCCTGAATTAAACTTGATTTTTGCTCAAATTTAAAGGTTAAAAGCAAAAATTTTCTCAAACTTTAATTGTCTTATTTTGGTTTTGTTAGTGGGCTCTGGGCCATGCTCAGACCCAGTTGACATCACCTATATTTAAAGATATTTTCCCATGATTATATCATTTTCATTAAATACTTAGTTTAAAATTTAAAATTTTTTTATTTAAAAATTCTTGAACAATACATGATATTACATCCCTACCCCCTTAAAAGAATTTTGTCTGTGAAATTAAAACATACCGAATAAATTTAGGTAGTGGTTACACATATCGGCCTCGGGCTCCAAGGTGCACTCGTCCAGTCTATGATGCTGCCAGTGCACCTTCACAAATGGAATCATCTTATTATGAAGTGTCCTCTCTTGGCGATCCATAATCTTCACTGACCTCTCCTCTATCGTCAAGTCAGGTTGTACCCTGACCGCCTCATAGTGGATCACGTGTGAGGAGTCAGGAACATACTTTCTCAACATTAAGATGTGGATGATGTTGTAAATCTGGAAAAACTTAGGAGGAAGCATCACACAATAAGCTGACTCACCAACGTGCTCAAGAATCTTGAAAGGTCCAATAAACTGAGAGCTCAACTTCCCCTTCATTCCAAACCTGAAAAAACTCTTTGTATTGTAGGCAAGATTTGAACAAAACGTGATCGCTTACGTCAAAACTAAGCTCTCTACACTACTGATTGGCGTAACTCTTATGCCTACTCTGCACTACAACCAAACGTTGTCAGATCAATCACACCTGGTCCGTGTAGTGCTGAATGACCTCTAAAGACTCCACTGCTCTCACTCCAACCTTATCCGAGCGCATTAGAGATCTACATGGTCTGCCATATAGAGCTTCATATGAGGCCATACTAATACTGATATAGTAGCTATTGTTGTATGAGAACTCTGCAAGCTTTACATGCCTATACCACTCCTTTGCCCAATCCAACATACACACTCTAAGCATATCCTCAAGCTTCTATATCGTGTGCTCAGTTTTCCCGTCAGTCTGTAGGTGGAATGTCGTGCTAAACTTCAATGTGGTACCTAGGGCCTTCTGCAACTAACACAAGAATCAAGACGTAAAATATGGGTCTTGGTCTGACATAATCGAACTTGGCACCCCATGAAGTCGGACAATCTCACCCACATAAAGATCTTCTAAGCTCTCCAGACTTTGACTCACCCTAATAGAGAAAAACCCATGATAAAATCCATCGAGATGTCGTCCCACTTCCACTCTAAAATATTTAACGGCTGAAGAAGTCCATCAGGTCTCTGATACTCGATCTTCACCTGCTAGCAGATGATACACCGAGATACAAACTTCATAATATCCTGTTTTATCCCGTTTCACCAATAAGTTCGCTAGAGATCCTTGAACATCTTGGTATAACCGGGGTGGACAAAATACTTAGATCTGCGGGTCTCATTCATCAGCTCCTCCCGCAGTGTCTTCGGAACCCACCATCTATCTCCAAATATAATGGTTTCATTTTCTTCACGAGGGAACTATGTATCTAGCTTCTGAGCACTCACGCATAACCTAGAAAAATCCTGATCGGCCGACAGAAGCTCTTCGATTTGATTTATAATCTCAGGTTGCGCCTTCATTCCTGCACAAAGGATGCATCCAGAATCATTTGCAAATGGCTGCCACTTGACGAACTCCTCAATTAAGTCCCAACTATGACCAATCAAGCTGACCGTCATGACTGAAGTCTTCCTACTCAGTGCATCTGCCACTACATTTGCCTTACCAGGGTGGTAGGCAATGATGAAGTCATAGTTCTTGAGGAACTCTAACCACCTGCGTTGCCTCAAGTTCATATCTCATTGCATAAGAATGTACTTGAGGATCTTGTGATAACAAAGAACCTCAAATTGTTCTTCATACAAGTAATGACACCAGATCGTTAGTGCAAAGACAACATCCGCTAACTCCAAGTCATGCATGGGGTAATTCTTCTTATGCATCTCCAACTGTCGAAAAGCGTATGCGATGACCTTCCCAAATTACATTAAGACACAACCCAGTCTGATCCCCAAAGTATCGATGTATACTTTGAGCCCGTCCCAGAAGGCAAAGACAACACTGAGGTTGTTGTCAACTTCCTTTTCAGTTCTTGGAAGCTCTCCTCGCACCGAGGTGGCCAAACACACTTCACCTCCTTTTGCAACAACTGAGTCATAGGAACAACTATATGAGAGAAGTCATGTATGAATCGACGGTAGTAGCCCACTAATCCTAAGAAACTCCTAATCTCTAAAATCGTCTTTGGCTGCTCCCAAGACAACACTGCCTTCACCTTTGCTGGATCAACCTCAACGCCCTTCTCTGAGATCATGTGGCCGAGGAACATCACACTGTCAAGCCAAAACTCACTCACACTTTGAGAACTTAACATACAACTTATGTTCTCTTAGTGTCTGCAACATGATCTGCAGATGCTCTCGGTGCTCCTTCATGCTCTCTGAATATATCAAAATGCCATCATTTAATACGATGATAAATGAATCCAGCCATAAACTGAAGAATCGAATTATCAAGTCCATAAATGTTGTTGGGGCATTCGTGAGTCCAAATGTAACTCCCCAAAAATCCGAGACTTAAAACTTTTTATGAAAAGGTTGAAAGCTTTGAAATCGATCATTTATCAGAGTTTGAAATAGAGGTTCAACGGAAAATCATATTTGAAATAGCAAGTTCCTGGACCTTGGTCGCATTACAGTGCAAACTCTTTCTTGCACAACGAATTTGCAACACCGTACATTTAATAAATCAAATGGATCATGAAAATGCAATTTTTAATAGTTTTAAGACTTGTACAAATAAGAGATTTTCAAGAAAACCCTGATACAAATTTACTAAAATATCCTCAGGAGCGAAACGTCTAGGAAAGAGTCTCATCTTGATCTCATCACGCCATCGTGCCATCGTAGTCTAAAATATCACATGCCCATAAAATGGGTTAGTTTCACGAAAAACTGGTAGGTGCACATATAAGACAATATAGAACTAAAATAAGCAATTATAACAAGAAATAAGCTATATCTAGCATGTGCAATAAACTATACAAATGAGTAAGTATTTCTAACATGAACAATTGGGTATGCAAACAAATAAAGGTTTTCAATATGAGCACTTAACTATAAAATCAAGTGAGATATCAACTATTTCAAGGTCAGAGTTCATTCTACACAAGATGTACCCACTTTCATGACAAGCAAATATATTAATCATAAGATGCAAGTAATTGCTCAACAAACCTTTTATAAGCTACACGTAGTAAGCAATTACACGACATCAGTTATATAAATCACAAGATGTAAGCACCTTATAAGACAAGCAACTATAATTAGTCCTAGTTGTAAACAGTTCATAGATTATGATCTATAAGCAATTACATTAGTTATAAGATGTAAACAATTCATAGATTACGAGCCTTAAGCAGTCATAAGATGTAAACAGCCTATAAGACGAGCAGTTACATTTGTCACAAGAGACTCAAGCCAACAAGTGCTACATTACAACAAGCACAAATAGTTCAACCAAGTAGTAAATCAAGTCACATGTATCATATTACAACTGACATAATGCTATTATCATAAATATTTAACTAGTACAAGTAACTAGTTCTTACTAGCAAAGAACTAGTGTAACGCTACAACAAACGTGCACAATTCAACGACTAGTATATTGAACTATTAAGCAAACAAGCAACTCATGTCACAACATGCACATCTCAAATAACGTGAATAGGTTAACTTATGTTTCAATATTAGCTAGCCAGGCGGGTACGCGCAAGACACAAAACGTAGAAACAACCGAGACCAATCCGAAAGTTTATTATGCTATGTGT
Source organism: Nuphar pumila (assembly GCF_984573655.1). Taxonomy (NCBI): domain Eukaryota; kingdom Viridiplantae; phylum Streptophyta; class Magnoliopsida; order Nymphaeales; family Nymphaeaceae; genus Nuphar; species Nuphar pumila. Next base: position 59,094,894 of record NC_143251.1, on the reverse strand, counting down.
TTTAGATAACCCGGATGGCTGACTGAGTCCGCTCTTAAGGAGATGGCCAGTGACCAAGAGAGTAAATTCCCAAAGGCATAGGTGACCCGTGGATGCATCCAAACTTCTACAGAAGTGGTCTAAAAGCTATCTTTTGTAGCCCATTTCTCCTAACTCGGATGACTGGGTAAGATGATTCATTTACCCAAAATAGCCATTAATGGCCGATCCATCAAAGTTTTTGTACCATTCATCCTCTCTCTTGATGAAGTCAGCGGGTCGAATGGGCACGACGGGGGTTTCTTAACCGCCGCCCCATTCTACATGCTCTTGTCTGTTAGACCCACTCGAGCATCATGCCTGTGAAGGCAAAACCATCACCATTAAGTGATTTATATGCGCCATTGCACGTTCGAGGTAAACATAGGCCTCTCATCCTACTCATCGTAGTATGCAACATACCTGTTCAAAAGTACAACTACGATGGGAGGGGGTATGGATTTTTCAAAGAAGATCCCCACAACATTGCTTTGCCAAAGTACACGATGTAACCATTCAAGTTCAAACTTGACATGCTCTGGTCCTTTAGACCGTCACAAGCCTCTTACTTGTTAGGCGAATATCAATGTTACATGATTATAATAATGTGCCCAAACATGTTTCGAGGTTACCACAGACCTCTCATTCGATCATCGTAACACCAATGTGACGTACATGTCCAAAGGTACGTCCATACTTGTCAAAAGGTAAAACTACGATAAAAGGAGAACAGTTTCTCAAAAGAAACCCCAACATTTATCTTTTATAAAAGAAGTGATAATAATTACTCAGTTTGATAAGATCAAGTCTTTTAAATTATATTAACAACAATGACATATTGCACGATATGAGATCGCCTCGGATCTTGCTTCCATTTTTCAAAGACATGGCAATTTGGGAGACTTGATTGTTACATCGAAAATCCCAAAACCTTCGAGCTTCTTTGCAAGACCGCGCACTCGATAAGTTGTAACCCTTTTTAGAGTTTCTGAGTCATATCAAAATATCAATTTATAGTTGTAAAACATTCTTTTCGAAAATGCCGACTTGGGAAAACTTAATTGCACTTTCGCAACCTGCGAGACTTTCAATCTTTACTTTTGCAAAATGATGCATTTGAAAACTAGACTCACATAAGAAATCCTTTTAAAAAGAACTATTGCGCACAAGCGCAACTCACATCCTTTGAAGATGAGCAAAAATAGGATATATAAAAGGCTGCATTTACTTATATGACACAATTGTGGGCATGTGCACATTATAGTGTGACAGCAAAGTACTAAGCAATACTCGATGCGTGAAATCACACATTGAACAAAAAATACATAAGCAAAATGCACGAGGTACGAAACTGTACCTCAACCAAAAAGATGGGCAAGCAAGTAAATGTGTAAGCAACACACGAGGTACAAGCTCGGCCAAATATCTGAGCAAGCAAGTAAATGTGCAAATAATGCACAAGGTACAAAACCATACCACGACCAATAAGCGTGCTTGCAAGTAAATACACAAAGCGAATAAGTATAGGAAAAATAAAGTAAATCTTGGTATATTTAGCATGGCCATTTTAATTATTTCAACTTAATTTGGTTCATCTATTGCCATTTTTGCGCAACTTTCTCCTACCTTGGGGAGTTGCGGTACTGCATACGCTTGCAAGCGAAAGTACGTACATGCTCGGGCCACGGAGCACGAGAGAACTCTGTTGTGCAACCTACGATGCATAAAAATGTTAGCGCAAAGAAAAATGAAAGAAGAAGAAGAAGGGGCAGGGGCGCAACCTCTGCCCATTGTCTGGCTTGCAAAAGAAACAAGGACAGGGGTGCACCCCTACCAACCTGTTGAAAGCAGAAGGGGTAGGAGCTTTGCCCCTACCGACGTGCTAGAAACGCGGAGGGTGGCAGGGGCTTGTTCCCTGCTGACTCACCGGAAAAAATAGAAGGCGACAGGGGCTCGACCCCTACTGTCTTGCCGAAAAAGAAGTAAGCGACAGGGGTTTGACCTCTACCGACCCACAAAAAATCGAGGCGGCAGAGGCCAGCCCCTACTGGTCTGCCGAAAAAGGACAGAGGCGGCGAGGCTATGCCTCTGCCAGCTTGTTAGAGGAACCAAAGGCGGCAAGGGCTCGACCCCTACCGACCTACCTGAAGGCAGGGGCTCAACCCCTGTTGTCCTGCCAAAAGACGAGCGACATGGGCTGGGCCCCTGTCGGAAGGAAAATCGGCAAGGGCAAAGCCCTTGCCTGACCAAGGGGAGGCAGGGCTTCGGCCTGCTTGCCGGGAGACCCAAGCGACAGAGGCTAGTCTCCTACCAAGCAAACAAAGGCAGGGAGGGGCTCGACCCCTCCTCTGCAAAAACAGGGAAGCAGGGAGGGGCTCAGCCCCTCCCCTGAAATCATAGGGTGCAGAAAGGGGGGCTCGACCCCTCCCCTGCCGAACCAACAAGAGAGAGAGAGCGAGGGGAGCAGGGAGGGCCTCACCCTCTCCTACTGCAACAGAGAGACAGGGAGGGGGCCGAGCCCCTCCCCCGTATCCCCAGCAAAGAGGGAGACAGGGAGGGGGCTCGACCCCTCCCTGACGAAAGAAGGAACGAGGGAAAACACAGAAGAAGAAGAAGTCGAGGAAGACAAAGACAATAAGAAAAGAGGGGTGAGGGTTTACCTGCAAGGGTCGAATGTTGAGGGTATCGCTCGCAGAAAATGGTGCATGGGGGTTCTAGCATCGGGTGGCCTCCGATGAGGCGGGGTGGATGCTAGTAGTGTGTCACCGAAAAAAAGGGAGGCGAAGGTGGGGGCGATGCTCGGGGGTGGTCGACGACTTTGATCGTCGGCGATTGCTCGAAAAAAGGAAGACAATGGGAGGCAGAGAGGAGAGAGAAAGGGGCGAATGAGAGAGGGTGGCCAGCGTGTTGCCGAAAAAATAACACAAGTGTGTGTGTGTGTGTGGGGGGGGGGGTGGTCGCTGCCAACTGGGGAGATAGGTCGACAGATGGGGGAGGGAGGCCGACGCCTGCCCCTCCCCCCGTTATCATGTCTTAAGGGGATCAGGCGGTGGCCCGACCCCTGACGCCTTTTGGATCTGGGTCAGGTCCGGTTCCAGATCCGACCTGGGCCTCTTTTTTTTATATGTGGATTTTACACCAAAGGACATCACCAAGAACTTATAGTGCTCGCATCTAGACCTGAATACAGTATTCGAAACATCCATTATCTTAATCTGCAACTGATGGTACCTGAAATAAAGATCAATCTTAGAGAATACCTTTGTCGTACGCAACTGGTCAAACAAATCATCAATCCTAGGAAAAGGGTACTTGTTCTTCACTGTTAGTTGGTTCATCATGCGGTAGTGTGTGAAGAGTCACATGGACCCATTCTTCTTCTTGACAAAAGGAACTAGTGCACCACAAGGTGACGCACTTGGCCTGATGAAACCCTTGTCAAGAAGTTCTTGCAGCAGCTTCTTCAGCTCAACAAGCTCTGCAAGTGCCATGTGATACGACGCGCACAATATTGGTGTCGTGCCAGGCAATAGCTCGATCAAAATCTTGATCACCTTATAAGGCAACAAACTTGACAAGTCCTCAAGAAAGATATATGAAAACTCATGAACTACGTCCAACTGCTCCAAAGGTATCGCCTGACTATCCGTCATGGACACACTGACTAAAAACACCATACAACCCTACTTGTGGTACTTGGAGATCTTTATAGTTGAGACAATCTTCACCTAACTCACATGCCTAGTAGCCTGAAACACCAACACAAGCAAGTCTAGGCGCTCTAACAAAACCTTCTTCCCCTGACACTGAAGAGTGGCATTGTGCCTAAACCACCAGTCTATACCCAGAATGACATTGTAGAAAGTCATGTCTAGTATGACTAGGTCGGTAGACAACTCATACTCCTCGATGACTGTTCAAACTGGAGGAAGGTACTTCCCATAATGAGTAGACATGCCCATAGGAGGCATAACATCAAGAGTCTTCTCTAGGCTAGACGGAATGAGGTCAAGCAAACTCGCAAAAGACAAAAAAATAAATGAATGGGTAACACCCAAATCGAACATAACACAAGCAAGATGGTCAGTGACTACGAATATACCTTAGATCAGGTATGCCTGATCGCCCTACTTGGTAGTTATGGAAGTGTAAACTCTCCCATTCATCTTCCACTATGCCTGTTGCAGAGGTCTCTACTGTTGTTGCTGACCGCCCTGAGCCACCAACTTGTTAGGGCAGTACTGCTTCACATGTCCTAGCTACTGGCAGTGATAACACACCCACATGAAGAGAGGGAAATGACCAATGAGATGACTCTTGTTGCAGCGCCTACAAACAAACTGAGCTTTCCCATGATGCTCAGCTGGGGTCGACCCTGCTAGTTCTCCTACTGTGTCCTCTTCCTCTTTGCCTTAAACCCTTGCACCTTGTCGCCCGCAGGTGGGTTCTTCCTCATGTCGCCGTTGTTGCCACTTTCGTTACCTTCCTTTTACGATCCACTCTTGAACCTCTCCCATTTCTCGTTCAGAATGGATGCAGACTCTATCGCATCACTGAATATCATAGGACGACTTGTCATCACACGAACCTGGAGACCGTCCTTTAACCCTAAACGTACGTCACTAGCCTTGCCTTATCGTCAGTGAATAGGTTCGGGTAATAGCACTTCAAACTTCAAAATTTGGTAGTGTAGTCCACCAAACTCATGTTCTCTTGAACCAACTTGAGGAATTGCTGCTGCATATGCTCCCGGGCATACAAAAGAAAATAGGCATCCAAGAACTCCTCTATGAATGCCTTTGAGGGGATGTCCTCCATTCTGGCATACCTTACCTATCGTAGGGTGTTCCACCACTTCTTGGCACTGCTCTTCAGCCAGTACGTACCAAAATTTGTTTGCCTGTTGTGATCATTGCAAATTTTTTCCTCTGGTTCCATCTTTTCCTTCTTTGCTCCTTTCTAACCTCTATTCCCTTTTTGAAGGGGAATAAAAGATAGAAAAGAAGAGAGAATGAGAAAGAAAGAAGAGAGAGAAACTCTTTTGCAAAGCTCTCACTTGACCTTAATTTTGAAAAATATTTTGAAAATTACTCACCTCCGTTTTAAAAATTTACAGAAAAATGGAGAGACGGGATTCGCTCGTCAGTACGAGGTTCGACCATTCCTGGCGCCTTTACCAGGGGTAATCGAACCAAGGATCTAACTTATGCCTTTTGCTTTGCCTAAATATTGTCTAAGAATTTATTCTAAGTCTAAGAATGCACAAAGAATCATGCTTGTGTGAATGCAAAGATGTATGCTCTTTTGAGAAGAATAATTCAGAATTTTTTGGGATTTTCCAAGTAAATTTTGAAATAAATTTTGATGATACTTGAAGAACATGATTCAAAGGGTTGAAATTGGTTTTGAAAAAGTTAGATTTTGAATCTAACTCAGAACTTGAACAATGGATCTGGAAGAAGAGACTTTGAAATTCTAAGTCTTGGAATGATCAGAGTTTGAAAAATAAATCTTGGATGAAGAGAAAAAGGAGAATTGGAATTCGAATTTAGAATTTTGAAGTAAGAATGAAATTTCAAAGTCAAGATGAACTTTGAATTTGTATTGATTTTCAAGAATCGGTTTTGAAAAGAGATCTTTGGTTTTGAGTTTTGAATTCAGAACCTGAAATAGGAATTTTTGATTTGGAAATTGAATTCAGACTTAGGAAAAAGTGAATTTCAAAATAGAGTTGGAATTGGAATCCAGATTTTGAAAATCAATGTGAGATTTGGAAATGGAATTGAGTTTGGAATTGGAAATCAAATTGGAAAATGGGATTGGATTTGAAAATCTGATTCCAAGATGAAATTGGATTTGAAAATCTGGAATCCTAGATGGAATTTGGAAAATTTGGAATTGAAATATGGAATCTTAGATGGATTTGGATTTTGCAATCTGAAATCCAAGATGAAATTGGATCCAAAATCTAGAATCCAAGATAGAATTGGGTTTTAAATCTAGAATCCAAGTTGGAATTAGATTTGAAATCTGGAATCCAATATGGAATTAGAAGATGGATCTGGATTCTGAGAACCCAGATAGAATTTTGATTTTGATTCAAGAAATCCAGATAGAACTTAAAGATGGATTTGGATTTGAGAAATCCTGATTGAATTTGGAAGTGGACTTGAATTTAGGAAAAATCAAATTTTGAGATTCAAAATCAATCTCAAAACCTTGATTTTGGATAGATGAATTGAATTGAGAATCAAGACTCAATCTTTAGATAGAACTTTGGAGATTTTGAATAAAACTTGATTTTAAACTTGAATTTTGAAATCAGGAGATGAATCTGAAAATTCCAAAGTTTAAATTGAATTTTGAAATACGATCTGGGATATTGAATTGAATTTAAAATCAAATCCTGAAAATGAATTTGGAATTTCAAAGTTGAATTGAACTTTAAAATTTGATTTGAATTGGAAATTGAATTTTGAATATAGAAATGAATTTGAAAGATGAATTTGAAATTGAAGTTTGAATTTTGAAATAAAATAGAATTGAGAATAAAAAGATGAATTTGAATTTATGAATAAGAATTAAAGATTGTTTTGAGAAATAAAGAAGATATTTGAAGAATTATCTCAAAATCACTTGTTTTTGAAAGAAAATTTGAAATAATTTGAAAGAATGATGTAATTCTACCCTAAATGATGAAATGAGTTAAAAGATTTTGAAAATTGAATTTGAAAAGCATATTTCATTCTTTAGGAGAATTGAAATAAGATTGAAGATATAATACATTTCTGACTATGGTCACAAACGTATTATAAGATAATCTATATTTAAATTCAGATGAAGAATAAAACACATTTGGTGCCTTTATAGAGTTTGAAATGAAATTAACTCTCAATATATCTTGACTATGACCATTGATATATATTTTAAGTTAATTTCAAGTTAAACTCTGATAAAGAAAGAAAAACTTAGAAAATATGATGATTTTTGAAAAGAAATCCAGTGTGGATCCAATGTTATTCCATAAAAGATAAAAATCGTAAGCATTGTTCACATTTTGACTATGACCATCAATGTGAATCATTTGCTTAAGATTAGTTACCTTTTATTAGAATGGTGCACGTGCCATTTGTGTTCCCATTCGTGAATTTTCGAAATAAAGGCAAAAATGATGTAAAACAAGCATTTTTGTGATATTTACATGCTCATACATTCTATTCTAATACTGAAAAGTAAATGATTCTCATTAATATCTAAATTATTACAATCTTGAAATTGAGTTGCAATTAATATTCCTAAACTAAGAAAGAAAACATCCTTCTTTACATTATTTCTGCAAAATTTAGCACAAGGTAAAAGATGCGAATAAAACAGGAACATCATATTATATTTAAGATGTAAGAGGATGGAATGTTCATGCATATGCTCTATAATCATGAAAATTTAATGTACTATGTTAATGAGAAAATACATCTATAGATGTGCAAAGTATGGAAATGAGGCATTATCACATTATAATGAAGGATATATCTATATGCAAAAGAATGCATAAATGAAGCAATGCCTTATGCTGAAAGAAAAAAAAATACTTATAGATATGTATAATGTATAAATACTGGATGTAGGAGTGTAGAAAGCCATACCTTTATCAGAATTTTGAACAAAAAATTATAATCCATCATCAGAACCAATAAGGCTTCGAACAATATCAACAACTATTCTCTTTGACTTAACTTTTCCAGGTATACATATGGTTCTTCCCTTTTCTCTGCAGTTCATTGTGTGGCATGGGCTCAAAGAATTTGCTGACAAAGATCAGTGCTTGTTACATTCACCTTCTAGTGCAACTCCTCTCATTCGAGCAACCAAATTGTCAATGTTTGAAATAGCGGATACATTGGGAGCTGATGGAGGTAAATCCAATTGCTCCAATCATTCTGCCTCTTCATTTTATCTTCCTGAATTTCTACCACAGATGAGCCTCTCATGGAATTCAGTATGAATGAAATGTTGTTTATTAATCTGCCTAACTTGATTGAAATTCGCAATTACATTGATATGAACCCATCCTTGCTCATCCCCGTTCTTACGCAAATATATATCTTTACATAAATTGTCAGTGCTGAAATAACATTCCATATGCTCAACTAACATTGGACACAATTGAGGATCCGATGCTGGGAAGAACACAACAGGCGGTGGTGGAAGTAGAAGGTTGTGCTGTGAAAGGCAGGCAACATTGTTGTGAGAGCAACAGGTAGTGGCTGAAGGGGATGTGGCTGGACAGTAAAGGTACTGAGGGTGAATTTGTGGAAAGGTGCAGATGGTTGGTAGTATGGCTGTGCAGGGAAGGCTGGGAAGATGAGGAGCTAATGTGTTGCTGGTGAATTAGTGAGGTTACAGGGGAGGTTTGTTGTGAGACATAGTATTAATGTAGTGAAGATGTAAAGGAAGTGATGAATAGTGTCATTTGCAGGAAATTCTAAGGGCATGACAGGTAAGTAGAGATGGTGTAATTAGATGGAAGTGTTACTGTGGGGTAAATAGGTGATATCCATGTGTTGTGCATTAGTGAAGTGCAGGTGCTTATTCTTCAAAAAAAGTCAAAAAATCAAATTCCTTATATTTTCTCAGAGGTTTTTCTCAAATTCAGGGTCCAGTCCCAATTTGAGATCCGAATTCTAAATGTTTGATCAAAATTCCTGGACTCGGATCCATTCCTAAAAACCCAATTTCCAAATTTAACCAGATATTTTCCAAAAACCTCATTTTAGAAAATCTTGAATACTTTAAAATAATAAATTTTACAAAAACCCTTCAAAAACTTCATTTGGGTATCGATTGCTAAAACCCTCACATTTTCAGATTATCTTAAAAAAAAATCAGAAAAATAGTAGTTTTATCGGCCTATTGAAACTCCGTTTTGCTAAAAAAAAAACTCTCTTGAAAAACCATTTTATGAAAAGTCTTCTTTAAGGGAGCCCCTTTTTAGAAATTAGGAAAATTTGTAACGGCCCCCTCCCGCTATCGAACTCTCTTCCTCTCTCCCTCTCTCTGCTCACGATTGCCCATCAACGATGGGTCGATCCTCCCCTCTCTCCCCCATCCATCTTCAACGAACTCCTCCCTTCCAAAGTTTTCCTCTCCATCTTTAAAAGGGATACGCAGGGGACTCCAACCTTCATCCGTTATCACCCCTCCCCATGTTCACGACTACTCTCTCCTTCCTCTGCTTCTCCACGGTCTAACTTTCCCCTTCTTCCTCTTTTTCTTATTCTTCTTTTCTGATTTTCCCCATCGCTGAAGGGAACGATTCATCCCAAAGGCCACGGTAAGTAACTATCATCTCCTCTTTACATTTCTGATTTTTTGTAAGAGTTTATATTTTACCGCATTCCCTTTTTTTCTTCTTTTCCTTTGTTGTTTCTGATTTCTTCATGAATTCTCTTGTTCATACCTCCATTAGAGCATTGCCATGATATCAGTTTTGCATATAGCAAATACTGATTCATGCACATTGTGCGATATCGAATGGAATCCTCAGATTCCCACAACTAATTTCTTTAATTATAAAATTTTCTTTGGCCTTAGATTTCTTACTTTCCTTCGTGCATTTTTTTTCTCTGTAATCCATGGTGTAAAGATACTTCTGCTCTCTGGTAGTAATATTGCCTACTATGTGTACACTGCATCAACATATTTCATTTTACGTTAGCCTATTGTCACTTGGTTAAAGTTTTGTCTCATTCCTGTTATTCATTTCTTAGTATGTTCTCCTCTCTTTATCGGTGTTTCATTCACATTTCCTGTTATATTCTAATTAGCTTCCATCCTCCTTTATATTTGATCGATTTCCCTCTTGGAACCCTTAATGCGACTTCCTGTTTTCTTGACTTCTATAATCCCTTTTGAGTATAGAAGCTCCCTTTTTCTCTGTGTCATCGATTTCTTGTTTTCCTATTTTCCAAAATCTGCTGAGAACATCCCTCTCGGTTTGAATTAACAAGGGAAGGTAAGCCTGTATGTCTGGGTGCTTTGGTACTCGGGCAGATGGGCCTGGATTTTGTGAGGTTTTACTATTATTGCTATTAATGGAGAAGGAGGAAATAACCAACCAGTTTTGATCAATGGCTAAAACTGGAAACTGCATAAAAAGCGTGGGAACATGAGCATGATGGTGATGGGAGCTTCATATTATTGAGTTCACATGATGGTAATTGCCCTTGGTGCCATTAAGTGGTTGTTGGACGAATTTGAGAGATACTGTGTAGCTATGGAGAAGTTGGAGCTTGATCCTTATGTTTCGAATCATCCCCGTGAATAGAAATATGGCGTAGTTTTAATGGATGTACAAAATATGGATGAGAGCATTGGTTATAATATGCTTCACAACTGTTCCTGTCAGCATGCAGCTCCAACCTACATCGATTTAGTGAATAACACCATTTTGGGATTTGCTATGCATTACAAAAATATGGTTATTCGTACTCAAAATCATCCACTGCCGATGACAGCTACTCAACAACATCATGATTTGGATGCATTTTCAGCTGCCATTATCATTAATATTTCTTTCTCCTTTGTACCTGTATCGTTTGCAGTGGCTATTGTAAAGGAACGATAATTCAAGGCCAAGCACCAAGAACTTGTCATGTTTAGCCTTGATCAGCTTAGTGGGATCATTCAATGGCACAGAACATGGTCCTCTTGGTCCATTCCTTCAGTGGACTTGTTCTTATGATGGGCCTGCTTCACTTGCTTTTCGCAGACAAGGAGTAAAGCTTGGGTCAGGAATCTTAGATTGGAATATCACTGGTGCTTCTCTCTGTTATTTGGGACTAGAGAGTATCATTCACTTTTTGTTTGTTCTTGGGATTGAACTTCTGCCTTGGCAGAAATTGTAAGAGGATTCATGCATGACGTCCCTGAAAGTTCACTTGAGCCTTTGTTGAGGTCATCTTTAGAATGTTACAAGCGTGAGTTTGATGAGGACATAGATGTTCAAGCAGAAAGATAGATAGTCTTCTCTGGTGCAGCCGAAAACAGTATAATCAGCTTATCCATCCTTCGCAAGGTGTACCTTGGGGGCAGGAAAAATCATGCAAAGGCTTGCTGTTAACTCTTGGTGCTTTGTTGTACAAGAAGTAGAGTGTTCTGGCTGTTCAAGAAGGAAAGTCACATTCAGTGTTTTGCTCCCTGCATCTATCCTTCCTATACGCGATACCAAGCTTTTAAGTGGTGTAAATCCATTTAAAAAAAAAAACTGAAGTGGTACTTGCAATATCTTTGGCACTTATAACAAAGTCTGCAAGATAGTCTGGTTCTCTATGTACCTCAGGCGACAAGCTCTGGATATCAAGACAAAACATCTTACCCTGCAAGGATCATACAACCCAAAGGTCAGTAGGTTCTAGCCCATTCAGGTTTTCCTTTTCAAACAATTCATGTTATAATTCCATGGCTTTTGTTACGTCAGTCGGGCATCTAAGCCTTATCTCTTCAGTCAAATCATCCATTTCATTTAATGTAATCTTAATCAAGATGTTCAATTTTGAATCTTTCAGCCTATAGATATTGATAATCAAACCATTTGATTTACTGTCTTCATTACCTACTTGTACAATAGTGACCTATAGTACATTAGCGGGGATGCAGCCACCAACAGTGCTGGCCATTGTTTGAACTATAGCAACAGAGCAAAAAGATGGACTGAGATCTTTCACTTCCTGATCGTTGAAAAGAAAAGAGAAATGGTGTTTTCAAACATAAAACCGAATCATGTGATGCTGGTAAGCATTCTCTCACTTTGTGCTCGTGTTGCAAATCTCCAGCATGGTAAGGAGCTACACTGTTACCTGATCAAGAACAGCTATGAAGATTATTTATTACTATGGAATTCCCTTGTGGATATGTACTGCAAATCAGGAAGGGTATCTGATGCTCACAAAGTTTTTTGGTTTGCTCTTGGAGAAGGATGAAGTTTCTTATACAGTCTTGATTGCTGGTTATGGGATGGTTAAGAAGCTTTAAAGCTATTTGAGGAGATGCAAAAATATAAGATCATGCCAGATCATATAACTATGGTTGTTGTATTATCAGCTTGCAGTCATTCTAGATTCGTGACCCTTGCACTACCATATACATCTATGTTGTCGTCAATTCCAGCTGCCAACAGTACCTTCCTGTTGCATTGTCTGTCATCTGTTTATCACTCAGATGCTGCTGTAATATAACATTAATCCTCCCATCACCTTTGACTCATGCATCTGTGCACTAGCCTACACAGTCACCATTTTTTTTTTGGCACCTCACCAGCTATGCCCTCTGGCTCAGAAATTCCCTGCTACAACCTCCATAGCCAATGCACTTACAGCCATGTTCAGTGCTTAAAAGCACTGCTGTAATGTCATCTTGAGAACAATGACCAAGCATTGTTATGGTCTCTCTGTGACCATCTGTGGTAGTGCTGGATACTGCTGCAGCTGATTATCTTCCTCACACCCCTTATGAATTCCCTACATTCAATTTACCTGTAAATTGTAACACTTCGTAACACCATGTTATAGCACTGCTGAAGCACATGCACTAACATCATTTCCCCAGCACTTGTATGCTTTTATGAAATCCCTCCTTCACGACCACCATTGTTGTAGTCACTTAATTCTTGCACTCATCCTCAACATATATATTGTAGCACTGTATTCATGTCCACACCGTTGTGCCTCAGTACATGTTTACATCATATGTTTCTATCTTTTCTTGCATATTGCTCGAATAAATGTATATGAATCATGCAGTTTGCTTCGTCGTCATAGACCATTCATATATCATTCTTTTTATAGTTTCTATAGGTTTATTGCAAAATCATGTGACATTCACCTTTTGATTGATAAATGCATTAACCTCCTCCATCATACCTCTATATGTGTCCAAATCATTGCTTGGTACATTTTCAATAGTATTTCTAGTCTCTTGGTTACATGTTATACCTCTCATGGATTCACTTATTTATTATATGCATTATATTTAGATAGGTACATTTTGTATTTTTTTCCAAAATGATGTCATTTTTTCATATTGCTTGGATTAACTTGAAATTTTGCAGAAATGAAGTAGAAAAGGTCATTCCCCCTTTTAGATGAGGAAATTTCAATTTTAATTCAATTCAATGATATAATAGCCAGATCATAATGAAAATTTTCATTTTCTACACTAGATTAGAATATATGAGCATGTACACCTTGTAGAAGTGCTTATTCCATGTCATTTCTCTCTTTTATTTTTAAAGTTTCACGAATGGCACACGCACCATTCTAATAAAAGATGATTAAATCCAAAGTTGATGATTTACATCAATGGCCATAGTCAGGATGTGAACAAAACTTAGGATTTTCATCTTTTACAGAATAACACTAGATCCACACCGGATCCTCTTCAAAATCATCATATTTTCAAATATTTTCTTCTCTTATTAGAGTTTAATTTAAAATTGGCTCAAAATATATATATCAATGGCCATAGTCAGGATATATTGAGAGTTGATTTCATTCTAAACTCTATAAAAGCACCAAAATGTATTTTATTCTTCACTTGAATTTAAACATGATTACTATATAATACATTCAATGACCATAGTCAGGAATGTATTATATCTTTAATCTTATTTACATTCATTTAAAGAATGAAATATGATTTTCAAAATCCAAATTTCAAATTCTTTAAATTCATTCATCATTTAGGATAGAATTGCATCATATTTTTAAAATTCCCTTTTGAAACTCCAAATGATTTTGAGTATTTCTCATTTCTCAGATCAAATCTTATTTATAGATTCAAATTCAATTCTATCTCATTTCAAGATTCAAAACTTCAATTTCAAAGTCCAATTTGACTTTGAAATTTCAAAATCATTTTGTATTCAAACTTCAATTTCCAAATCAAAATCCAAACTTCAAAGTTCAATTTAACTTTGAAGTCATCTCCTGCTTCAAAAATCAAGTTTATTTTCTTATCTTCAAATTCAAAATCAAAGTTTGAGATTGATTCTGAATCTCAAAACTTGAATCCTTCCTGAATTTTAAATTCAATCTGGGTTTTCAAAACCCAGATCCATATTTAAAAGTCCCATTTGAACTTTCAAAATCCAAATCCAAAGTTAGATCCAAATTTTATCTCAGATTCTAGATCTTGGGTCCAATTCCATTTTAGGATCCAGAATCCAACTTCATCTTGGATCTCAGACTTCAGATCCAAAACCCATTTTAGGATCCAAAATCCAATTCTATCTTGGATCTCAGACTTCAGATCCAAATTCCATTTTAGGATCCAGAATTCAACTTCATTATTGGATCTCAGATTTCAGATCCGAATCCCATTTAAGATTCTAAATCCAGAATTCAAATTCATCTCAACTTTTTTGGATTCGAATTCCATCTTGAATTCCAAATTTCAAATCGAATTTTATTCTCAATTCCAAAATTTCAAGTCCAATTCCATTCCATTCTAGATTTCAAAAATCCAAGTTTTCTTGATTTCCAAAAAATCTCAAAAACCAATTCCATCTCTCAATCCTATTTGGATTTCTCAAATCTCATTCTGATTTCAAAAACTTCAAAACTAGATTCCAATTCCATTTCAAACATTCATCCAGGTTCAAAATTCTAATTCAAAATCCATTTATGACTTTAAAACTTCCTTTTCTATTTATCTCAACTTCAAAAATCATTCCTTTTCAGATTTATTCTCCCAAAACTCTGATTATTTTCAAAGACTTAGAACTTCAAAATATCTCTCTTGATCTATCTCAGGTTCTAATATAAGATTCAATCATTCAGAAGCCATTCCTTCACTCTATCATCAAAGTTCATCTCAGAAACACTTGGAAATTTCCAAATCATTTGTCGAAAAAGAGCATACATCTTTGCATTGCACAAGCATGACTCTCTGTGCAGTTTGACTTAGAATAAATTCTTAGATAATGTTTTAGCAAAAGCAAAAAGGCATGAATTCGACCCTTGGTTCGATTATCCCTGGTAAAGGCGTCAGGAACGGTCGAACCTCGTACCGACGAGCGAGCCCCGTCTCCCAATTTTTTTTCGCAAATATTACAAAACAGAGGCGAGTAATCTTTTAAATCTTTTTCAAAAATTAACGTCAAGTGAGACCTTCGCAGAGGATTTCCTCTCTCTCTCTTCTTTCTTTTCTTTTCTCTTCTCTCTTCTTTTCTGTCTTTTATTTTCTCCCCTCAAAAAGGAGGAAATAGAGGTTGGAAAGGAAGAAGAGAAGGAAGAGAGAGAAATACCAAGAGAGGAAAAATTTTGCGATGATCACAGAAGTGGCGACCGTGATGGGACTCTTCTTCGTTCGGTCAAATTTTTGCCTTTTGCTTTGCTTTAATATTATCTAAGTCTTTATTCTATAAATGTCAGCTTCATTTCCATGCAAACCTTATGAGCCTAGACTCTGTCCTAAGCTGACATCATTGCATATAGGATTTAAGTATGGTTTGGTAGGACCATATTGAGGAGATTATTCCATGCTCACATTAGACTTAGGTCTGAAATACAACTCTCCTCAAACCTAGGGATTGAATGCAAAACAATGTATGCAAGTGTGTGCTTCTCTTTATTTTAAATCTATCTCTTTAAGACTTGCATTAGAGCCATCTGATTTCTTGCATGTTGAACATATTTTTGAAAACCTCCTTACCTATATTGTCCTGGTCTTCACGTTGCTGGGCTATCTCACTGAACCATAGTTCGGGAAAGAGCCTCACAACTGGGTCACTTATTTGGGTTCGCCTCCCCCTACCACGTAGCGAAGGGCCATAGTCCGAGGTATATCGGTAGGTGCTCAAGGATGTTGGGAAGCCTTTACCTTAGAACCGAAGAAATATTTTATATGCCACGTGCTTCGAGCTTCGGCTTGAGTATATTGGCATACCTTGATTGGAATCAGATGATCTGAACCTTAGAGTTAGGATTAAGGTCCTACGAGCCTTTTCAAAATTTGCATTTAGAGTCAGCTTCTAGGGAGTGCTATTCTGTGCATCATTGCTCGTATAAATTGATTCTTTTGTAGATATTATCTTGAAAATTCTTATCAAAACCCTGGGTATTTATTTCATAAAAATTCTTTTATTTTCTCAAAATCTAGGATTGTATATTTCTCATTTCTTTATTTCTTTCATAAATTTCTTAAACCCTGGACATTCTTTTAAGTTTTCCTCTATCTTTCAAAAGTCAAGGTGTATTTTCTTCTTTCTTCTGATTTATTTAATTTCTTTTGATCCTGCCTGCAATCTTTTCAAAATATTCAAATCTTGTCATCCATCTTCAAAAATATGTCTTTAAAATTCTATATTCCCATCCAAGATCCCTTTTTATCGAAGAGATCTCTTCTCAGAACCTTTTAAATATCTCCTTCTTTGTCTCTTTTTTCCAAAAAAATCCTCGAGTTTAAATCCTTCCTTTATTCTACAGAAAACATCGACATTTCATCATGGTTCAAACGAGAGCAGGGAGGAGAGCAGCTCAACAACACAATGACAGCGAAGTGGAAGAGATGAACTCTTCCAGGTTGTCCCGAAAACATGATTCAGATGAGGATGATGTCGTCCCGGTGATGTATAAAATATTTCGAAAGATGATGGCAAAAATGATGTCCTAACAAGCTGGGGCAGGTTCAAAGAAAACATCCTCTCAGAACAAGATTAAGAGAAAGCCGGTAAAGAAGCATGTCAGGATTAACAAGAAGAAAATTCAGCAGGACAGCACCTCAGAGGGTTCAGAATCAGCAGGAGAGGATTTCGAAGAAGAGTAGTTCGTATTCGTCCCAAAACATCTGCGACAGCCCAAGAAAGTGGCAGAAGAACCTGAATCAGTCAACAAACCTAAAAATGGGGTCCCGGCAGATGATTCAATTCAAGTATTGACGAAGATGGTCAAAGATATGCAGAATCGAGACAAGGGAAAAAAAGTGTATACCAGGCAAGACTTTTACCTCTGTCTAGATGGGGACAACAACCTGGAAGATCTCCCCCGAAAGTTTATTAAGTTTGATGGGTCTGGCAACCCAAACGCCCATCTCGCCATGTTTTTCGCAGAATGTGCCAGATTCAGTAAAGACAATCAGGCCCTCTTCTTGTGCTTTCCTTGCAGCTTAGAAGGCATGGCAGCAAAATGGTACGCAGAGCATATCAACCCCGTCGAGCTGCAAAATTTTAATAAAGTTGTTAATCTGTTCGTGGAATGATTCATGTTCAATACTGAGGCACTGCCAACCCTCAATCACCTATATAACCTGAAACAAGAAGATAAGGAAAAGGCCGTAGACTTCATTCAGAGGTGGAGAGATACCTGCAATAAGATGAGAACCCCCATCTTAGAGGAGCATGCACTCCAAGTTATCCTGAACAATTTTTCTCAGCCTCTCAGAAGCCTCATTTCCACTTACCCATCAAAATCATTCATAGAGATTATTGAACGAGCTGAGTGACTCGAGATGGGGATGGACAATAGAAATTATGAGGGCATTACTCTCGTCAAGAGCGGTCAAGACCTCAAAAAGAAGGTGAATTATACATTCTCAGCTAACTCTGGGGGCAGTAGCAGCAAGGATAGCACGAACAAGCAGATGGGGCAGCGAGAAGAACCCTTCAAGAAGAATGACAAGCCAGTTCCAACCAAGCAGAAGGAGAAAATAAAACGTGATGGGTGGGGTTATGACCGCCAATTCACTGCTCTGGAACAGTCCCTCGAGCAAGTTTTGGAGTATATGTTGAGCAAAGATATGATTAAACTTCCAAGAGTTGTTGATCCCCCGGTTTCTCTGGGAAAATGGAAGGACAAATTCTGCAAGTTTCACCAAGCAGTGGGGCACGATACCGAACACTGCTTCGTCCTAAACAACGTCATCCATGATTGCATTAATAAAAATTTTCTGATAGAGGACGAAGAAGAAGAACAGTCCGCTGTCCTAACCAAGCCTTTCCCGGACCACTCCAAGAACTAATGATGCTGAAGTTTCTCTGTTTTTCTCCTTTTTCTTAGTAGTCATCTTGTAGGGGCAAGTCAGCCCCAGTCGTCTGTAATCTCTTTTTTATCACTTGTAAATATCCAAGTTTTGCTTTCAGTCATTACTTATCAATGAAATGGCAATTTCCTTCCTATTTTTGATGTTCAATTCTCATTTCTTTCGCCATATTGGGGCATCTTTTATTGTTAAAATTACATTTACACTTCAAAATATTCTTTTGCCATCAGATTTCTATGCTTTTCAGAATGAGGGCAAATCCCGACATCATCCATGAGAGAAATGATATTGCCTATGAGGGTTTTTCAAAATCGTAAAAATCTGAAAAAAAAATTGCAAAATTTTCATCATAATCACCAAAAATTCAAAATTTGACCCAATCTTCTCCCAAATCAACCAGTGTGTTGATCTTCTGGTTTTAAAACCATCATCTTTAAAAATCAACCCCTGTGTTGATCTTCTCTTGCCAAAATCGGTTTCGAACCATTGCCTTCGAAAATCAGCTCTTGTGTTGATATCCTTTTCAAAATCGATTTCAAACCATTTTTTTTCAAAGAATCGACCCTCATGATGATCTCTCTTTAAAAATCAACCCTCGTATTGACTCTTCTTCAAAGATCAGCCCCTCGTGTTGACCATTCCTCAAAATCAACCTCGCGGTTGATCCTCCTTTCAAAAATGATTTTCTCATAAACATTCTCATCTCATTTTAAAGATCCAGCATGCAGGCAGGATCAAACAAAATTCTTTTTCTCAATCAACTCTTTTCATTTGTCGATTTTTATTAGTCTTATCAATTTTATTCATCTTTATCAATTTTTATCAATTTTATTGGTTTTTCATCCATTTTTACTAAGTCTTCTTGTCAATTCTTATTTTCTTATACCCCTTCAGGTTAAGGGATAAACCTGATGCCTCTTTCCCATGAGGTATTCCTTTTTCCTTCTATTTCCCACTCAGGTTAAGGGATAAACCTGAACCTCGTCCTGCGAGGTCCTTCTTCCTTCAGGATCAGGGATAATCCTGAAGTCTTTTATCATCTTCCAAGTATCTTTAATTTTTCTACCAAGCTTCACCATTCTTTTAGATCTTTGTCAATCTTTGTCAATTCTTTATTAATTCCAATTCTTTATCAATTTTATTGATTCTTTATCATTTGTTATCAATTCTTTTAATTCTTTATCAACCTTTTATCAAATTTTGTCAAAATTGTCAATTTTATTCTTTTTCCCTTTCAGGTTAAGGGATAAACCTGAATCATCTTCCATAATTTCTTTAATTTTCATCAATTCTTAATCTTCTTTTATCTTTTCTTTCAAAGATTCGGGTTCTGACTCGAGTCTTTCTTTTTATATTTTCTTTTGAAGTTTCGAGTTCCGACTCGAGCTTCCCTTTGGTTCTAATTGAACCAATCGCTTTCTTTTATCTTTTATCTTTTATCTTTTCTTTTTTTAAGATTCGGGTTCCGACTCGGGTCTTCCTTTTTATCTTTTCTTTTGAAGTTTCGAGTTCCGACTCGGGTTTCCCTTTGGTTTTGATTGGACCAATTGTTTTCTTTTATCTTTTATCTTTTCCTTTTAAGATTCGGGTTCCGACTCGGGTCTTCCTTTTTATCTTTTCTTTTGAAGTTTCGAGTTCCGACTCGAGCTTCCCTTTGGTTCTAATCCTCGCATTAGACCAATCGTTTTCCTTAAAAATTCGAGTTCCAAAACTCGGGTTTTCTTTTATCTTTTCCTTTTAAGATTCGAGTTCCGACTCGGGTCTTCTTTTTTATATTTTCGTTTGAAGTTCCGAGTTCCGACTCAGACTTCCTTTTGGATCCAATGCTATTGTTGGAACCAATCGTTGCGTCGAAAATTCGAGTTTTCCAACTCAATTTTCTCTTTTTATCTTTTATCTTGATGATTCGGGCTCCGACTCGAGTTTTCCCCTTTATATGTTCCATCTTCTTGAATATCCAAATTCAGGTTTATTCTCTTTAAAATCCCTTCATTCCCCTTCAAGTTAAGGGATAAACCTGACTTTCCCATTCAGGATAAGGGATAATCCTGAAACCATTCATAGAAGCGGCGCGACCTTCTATAATGGTCCTTCAAAATCCAATTCTCACATTGGTTCTTCCAAATCCAGTCTAACCCTGGTCCTTCATCAAATCCAATTCTCACATTGGTCCTTTCCAATCCTTCCAAATCCAGTCCAACACTGGTCCTCCATCAAAATCCTTCAAAAACTTCCAGTTTTTCACTGGTCCTTCAAAATTCCGATGTTTACATTGGTCCTTCCAAATTCCAATTTCTCAGATTGGTCCTTCAAAATTCCAGTTTTACACTGGTCCTTCAAAATTCCAATGTTTACATTGGTCCTTCAAAATTCCAATTTTCTCAAATTGATCCTTCAAAATTCCAGTCTTACACTGGTCCTTCAAAATTCCAATGTTTACATTGGTTCTTCAAAATCCCAATTTCTCGAATTGGTCCTTCGAAATTCCAGTTTTACACTGGTCCTTCAAAATTCCAATGTTTACATTGGTCCTTCCAAATTCCAATTACTCAAATTAGCCCTTCAAAATTCCAATGTTTACATTGGTCCTTCCAAATTCCAATTTCTCAAATTGGTCCTTCAAAATTCCAGTTTTTCACTGGTCCTTCAAAATTCCAATGTTTACATTGGCCCTTCCAAATTCCAATGTGTACATTGGTCCTTCAAATTTTCAATTTTCTCAAAATTAACCCTTCAAATTTCCAAATTTTAAATTCATCCTTCAAATTCCAGTTTAACACTGGTCCTTTACCAAAATCTTTTTACCAAAAATTTCTTTACCAAGATCCTTCTCAAATTCCAGTTTAACATTGGTCCTTTAGCAAATTCTTCTACCAAATCCCTTTTACCAAGATTTTTTCCCCAAATTCCTTACTTAAACCCATTTTTTGAGTTGGTCTTGTAAAATCCAGTTTTTTTTATCAAAACCACCAAAATAAAAAAAAAATTTAGCCCGAGGTTCTGTCAAAATCTATATTGGGTGATTATTTCACAAAGAATTCTTAAAAATTTTGCCAATATGTTAAAAATGTGTTGATTCCAATCTTTTACTGCACAAAAGAATCACCTCATATTACCTCTAGTATTCTTTTCAAAAGGGTGAAGCTTCTTTGCGAAAAAGAGTAAGATTCAAATCTTCTCTCTGTTGATCAACCAAGAGGATATAAGAAATATCCTTGGTATGATTAGCGAAAGAAATATTCAATGATGTTGAAAAGCTAGAAGCGAATCGATATTGATCATATCTACGACACATGTTTTAAGTTGATTCTCTGGCAATCAGGCAGTGGAAATATCCTGAGCGATAAAAAGAATCCACTCCATCCATATCTCCTCATTCATTCATTTAAGCAGTAATCAAATATCTGCAAAAGGGATCTCTCAACTGTCGTCAAGATGAAAGCGAATAGGCGAGCTAGACCCCCGGGGCCAAAGAAGATTTGGATCATCTCTGAGATGGAGTTTGTGAAGGATCCTTCCAGGGAAAGTTCAGATCACCGTCGAGATGAAGGCGAGTGTGATGAACCAACCAACAAACCCTAAATGATATTTGATTTCTGATATCATCTAAAAAACCTTTTGAGCCAATGTCACCAATATAATTCCTGAGAAAAAGGAGGATCAGAGTATCTCCAAGATGACAGAGTTTGTGACATACCCTTCTCTGAAGAAAAAGAAAAGCCAGGACATCTCCAAAATGAAGGATGATGTAATGAACTTCCCCCCAAAACCCAAGAAAGCTCAATATCTTAAGAAGAGTGCTAGAAAGATCATTTATAGAAAAGCCTCAGGATATCAAACTGCCAAAATTGTCAGGAATCATCTTTTCTCATGCAAAATCCTTTCATCAATGTCTTTTCACTACTCGCTTTTATGAAATTAAGAATACTTCTTCTCTATTCATATCAAGGAAATGAATAACTTCCTTGAAGAAACTCAACAGCTTTAAAATTTGAATTTGACTCCAGAATCCGGGAAGTTAACTTCATTTTGGAGGAAATACTCTAGGTAAAAAGAGGGAATATCTTTCGCACATACGTGCACACTTTCAAACATTTGAATCAATTGCAATTCCATCTTATTGGCAAAATTTTTTGGTTATCCAAAAATGAAATAAATGCTCAATATCTATTTTTGATGTAACCTAGCGTTGTTTGTATTTTTCAAAGAGAGTTGCCTCATTCCAGTGAGGTTATTTCTCCCAGTCCCATCATGGTTTTCCCCATCAAGGAATACGTGCTTTGTATATCCAGTCAAAATAAAGATTTTTACCTGAATCTCGTCTCACGAGGTATTTTTCAAAAATGTCCCATCCAGGTTAAGGGCTAAGCCTGTGTCTTTTCAAAAATTCTTATCTTTGTCTCAGCCATGAGACTTCTTTAAAATCTCTCCTTTTACCATTTCGAGATATTCATCCCAAAGTCCCATCACAATTTCCTCATTTTCTTCTGTCCAAATTATTTTCTCGAGGATTTCGTTCTCTTCCCAAAACCTTTCAGAGTAAAATACAAAACCTGAAAAATAAAGCTTTGCAAAACAAATTCTTCCACACCTAGTTCAGACCTTCTGACTGGGGCATTTTTTTTTAAAAGAAAGAAAAAGAAAATTTGGCATGTCTTCTTTGCCGCTAAGCTTGGCTTACAACTGGCTTAGCAGCAAAGAGGGGCATCTGTGAACACCCCAAATTTTCCAAAAAATCTAAAAATTTCTTCTTTGCCTCTGACCTTCGTTATCTTAATAATTAGGTCAATTTTTAACAAAAATTCCATTCATTTCTCAAATTCACTGAAATGCATGCTCAATGTCCGGATCTGATTCAATTCTGGATCCAGATCTGATATCCAGATCCAATTTTTTAATCCAAGTCTCTTATTCTTCAAAAAAAGTCAAAAAAATCAAATTCCTTATATTTTCTCAGAGTTTTTTCTCAAATTCAGGGTCCAGTCCCAATTTGAGATCCGAATTCTAAATGTTTGATCAAAATTCCTAGACTCGGATCCATTCCTAAAAACCCAATTTCCAAATTTAACCCGATATTTTCCAAAAACCTCATTTTAGAAAATCTTGAATACTTTTAAATAATAAATTTTACAAAAACCCTTCAAAAACTTCATTTGGGTATCGATTGCTAAAACCCACACATTTTCGAATTATCTTCAAAAAAATTCAGAAAAAGAGTAGTTTTATCGACCTATTGAAACTCCATTTTGCTAAAAAAAAAAACTCTCTTGAAAAACCATTTTATGAAAAGTCTTCTTTAAGGGAGCCCCTTTTTAGAAATTAGGAAAAATTGTAACGGCCCCCTCCCGCTATCGAGCTCTCTCCCTCTCTCCCTCTCTCTGCTCATGATTGCCCATCAACGATGGGTCGATCCTCCCCTCTCTCCCCCATCCATCTTCAACGAACTCCTCCCTTCCAAAGTTTTCCTCTCCATCTTTAAAAGGGATACGCAGGGGACTCCAACCTTCATTTGTTATCACCCCTCCCCACATTCACGACTACTCTCTCCTTCCTCTGCTTCTCCACGGTCTAACTTTCCCCATCTTCCCCTTCTTCTTATTCTTCTTTTCTGATTTTCCCCATCGCTGAAGGGAACGATTCATCCCAAAGGCCACGGTAAGTAACTATCATCTCCTCTTTACATTTCTGATTTTCTGTAAGAGTTTATATTTTACCGCATTCCCCTTTTTTTCTTCTTTTCCTTTGTTGTTTCTGATTTCTTCATGAATTCTCTTGTTCATACCTCCATTAGAGCATTGCCATGATATCAGTTTTGCATATAGCAAATACTGATTCATGCACATTGTGCGATATCGAATGGAATCCTCAGATTCCCACAACTAATTTCTTTAATTATAAAATTTTCTTTGGCCTTAGATTTCTTACTTTCCTCCGTGCATTTTTTTTCTCTGTAATCCATGGTGTAAAGATACTTCTGCTCTCTGGTAGTAACATTGCCTACTATGTGTACACTGCATCAACATATTTCATTTTACGTTAAACTTTTGTCACTTGGTTAAAGTTCTGTCTCATTCCTGTTATTCATTTCTTAGTATGTTCTCCTCTCTTTATCGGTGTTTCATTCACATTTTCTGTTATATTCTAATTAGCTTTCATCCTCCTTTATATTTGATCGATTTCCCTCTTGGAACCCTTAATGCGACTTCCTGTTTTCTTGACTTCTATAATCCCTTTTGAGTATAGAAGCTCCCTTTTTCTCTGTGTCATCGATTTCTTGTTTTCCTATTTTCCAAAATCTGCTGAGAACATCCCTCTCGGTTTGAATTAACAAGGGAAGGTAAGCCTGTATGTCTGGGTGCTTTGGTACTCGGGCAGATGGGCCTTGATTTTGTGAGGTTTTACTATTATTGCTATTAATGGAGAAGGAGGAAATAGCCAACCAGTTTTGATCAATGGCTAAAACTGGAAACTGCATAAAAAGCGTGGGAACATGAGCATGATGGTGATGGGAGCTTCATATTGTTGACTTCACATGATGGTAATTGCCCTTGGTGCCATTAAGTGGCTGTTGGACGAATTTGAGAGATACTGTGTAGCTATGGAGAAGTTGGAACTTGATCCTTATGTTTTGAATCATCCCCGTGAATAGAAATATGGCGTAGTTTTAATGGATGAACAAAATATGGATGAGATCATTGGTTATAATATGCTTCACAACTGTTCCTATCAGCATGCAGCTCCAACCTACATCGATTTAGTGAATAACGCCATTTTAGGATTTGCTATGCATGACAAAAATATGGTTATTCCTACTCAAAACCATCCACTGTCGATGACAGCTACTCAACAACATCATGATTTGGATGCATTTTCAGCTGCCATTGTCATTAATATTGCTCTCTCCTTTGTACCTGTATCGTTTGCAGTGGCTATTGTAAAGGAATGAGAATTCAACGCCAAGCACCAACAACTTGTCATGTTTAGCCTTGATCAGCTTAGTGGGATCATTCAATGGCACAGAACATGGTCCTCTTGGTCCATTCCTTCAGTGGACTTGTTCTTATTCGCAGACAAGGAGTAAAGCTTGGGTCAGGAATCTTAGATTGGAATATCACTGGTGCTTCTCTCTGTTATTTGGGACTAGAGAGTATCATTCACTTTGTGTTTGTTCTTGGGATTGAACTTCTGCCTTGGCAGAAATTGTAAGAGGATTCATGCATGACGTCCCTGAAAGTTCACTTGAGCCTTTGTTGAGGTCATCTTTAGAATGTTATAAGCGTGAGTTTGATGAGGACATAGATGTTCAAGCAGAAAGATAGATAGTCTTCTCTGGTGCAACTGAAAACAATATAATCAGCTTATCCATCATTCGCAAGGTGTACCTTGGGGGCAGGAAAAATCATGCCAAGGCTTGCTGTTAACTCTTGGTGCTTTGTTGTTCAAGAAGTAGAGTGTTCTGGCTGTTCAAGAAGGAAAGTCACATTCAGTATTTTGCTCCTTGCATCTATC
The DNA here is from genome assembly GCF_984573655.1 of Nuphar pumila. NCBI lineage: Eukaryota > Viridiplantae > Streptophyta > Magnoliopsida > Nymphaeales > Nymphaeaceae > Nuphar > Nuphar pumila. The sequence continues at coordinate 59,069,334 of NC_143251.1, read as the reverse complement.
CTTTCTATACGCGATACCAAGCTTTTAAGTGGTGTAAATCCATTTAAAAAAAAAAAACTGAAGTGGATCTTGCAATATCTTTGGCACTTATAACAAAGCCTGCAAGATAGTCTGGTTCTCTATGTACCTTAGAAGACAAGCTCTGGATATCAAGAAAAAAACATCTTACTCTGCAACGATCATACAGCCCAAAGGTCAGTAGGTTCTAGCCCATTCAAGTTTTCGTTTTCAAACAATTCATGTTATAATTCCATGGCTTTTGTTACGTCAGTCGGGCATCTAAGCCTTATCTCTTCAGTCAAATCATCCATTTCATTTAATGTAATCTTAATCAAGATGTTCAGTTCTGAATCTTTCAGCCTATAGATATTGATAATCAAACCAGTTGATTTATTGTCTTCATTGCCTACCTGTACAATAGTGACCTATAGTACATTAGAGGGGATGCAACCGCCAACAGTGCTGGCCATTGTTTGAACTATAGTAGCAGAACAAAAAGATGGACTAGGATCTTTCACTTCCTGATCGTTGAAAATAAAAGAGAAATGGTGTTTTGTGAACACCCCAAATTTTTCAAAGTTTTGTAAAAATGTCCTTTTTGCCCCTAGCTCCATCTTCTGATAAAACCAAAGCTAAATTTCGGCCATTCTTCAGATTTTCTGGATTGAATTCCATATTGATATACTCAAACTCGGTTCCAGATCCAGACCCAGTGTTAAAAATCCAAATCTGAGCTTCGTTATCCAAATTTTCAAAATAAAATTTCAAAATACCAAAAATAACCTTTTGAAAGGCTCAAACAGTCCATCCTATATCCGTTTGGGTCCATCATGTTATATTCCTTTATTTGAGGTTTAAAACTCGAATATTTTCTCAAAACTTGGGTCCAAACCCATTTTCTGAAGAAATCAAACCCAAATTTCTCAGAAAACCCTTCTCTTTGTAAATATTTTTGAAAAATTATAAAATGACTTTTAAATCCCTTATTTTTCTTAGTTTCATAACTTTATATACTAAAATGAAGAAAAAGAACAAAAAAATCAAAAGGGAGAGAAAAATATGAAAAAAATAGAAGTAAGCCTTTTTATAAAAATCGTTTCTTATAAAAACCCCTTTTAGCAAATTTTTCGTAAAAGAACCCCTTTTTGAAAATTTCATAAAAAAACCCGAGGAACCCCTTTACAAACCCTTTAGGGTTTTGAGAGCCCTTTGCAGAGAGGTCAGCTGGCTGGCGCCTCCCCCCCTTTCTCTCTTCTCTCTCTCGAAAGCTCTCTCATCTCCTCCTTCCCTTTCTTCCAAACCCTCTCTCTGCTTCGCCCATCGCGGAACCACCCTTTTCCTCCTCTGCCCATCTCCAACTGATTTTCTTCTCAAACTTTCCTCTCCCTCCTTAAAAGGAGGCACACAAGACTCCTTCTGATCATCCGTTATCACCCCTTCATCGCTTCACGCATCCTTTTCTTCCCCATTTCCTCCTTCTTCCTTCTTCCTTCTTCTCCATCCGCCTTGGACCCCTCTGCCTTCACCTGTTTTCCCTTCTCTGAATCCATTCCCTTTCGTGCTTCTTCTGCAACCGAATGTCGTCAAATCCCCTCCACGGTGCCTCCACTGCAGGTAAGCATTCATCTCCTTCAAAGCATCATCCGACAACAACGAGTGAAGGAATCACCCATTTCAGATCTCCATATCTTCTGAACCCGAGGTGAGTAAAACTCTTTATTCTTCTTTTCTCTTCTTTCTCACTTATTTTGTTGTATTTGCAAAACTTTGAATAGCTTTTCAAGAAAGCCTTCATTGTAGTGTCGATCTGCATGTAGCAGAATCGGCCTACATATGGCGATATCAACAGAACACATAGATTCCAACATTTTTTTTGTTTTTTTTTTGTTTCTCTCTTTCTTGTTGCTGTATTTTCTTCTTCTTTTATTGTTCCACTCTGGCTGTATTTTAATCATATCGTGTTTTCAGTTTTCTGTCCCTCTTTTGCAGCAAATTTTGGGATTCTATTTTTGGTAATCGATTTGCATCGTTGATTTTCATTTCTCCGTTTGCATCTTAATTTTTCTATTTTTTTTTTCTTTTCATTTCTCTGTCGATCTAGGCAAACCTGTGTTTTGATTTCATGTTTTCCCTATGGGCCCATGTATATTACTCTCTGCATATTACATAATGTTCATAATTTGACTAGTATTTATATCTGTTTCTCTACATTAAAAAAAAAAACTGATTTCTGCTCATCCCATCGGTGTCATGGCATGCAACTTCCTAAGCTTCCTCTGTGTTAATCTGAAGTTGTCCTCTGGAGTTTATCTACTCATCTTTCAACATTTTTTTTATGCAAATCATATCATAGAATATAAGATCTCTATTACAGATTTGAGAATCGTGCCACTAGTCATGCTGATTTACCAATTGGATATACAAAAGCTACTTTGAAAAAACCTCAGCCCTTCTTCGGCCAGTTCTAATAAATGGTGGGGGTATGAAGGTTGTTCTGAATGACCACATATAGTCCACGTTTCTGTTCACAAGTTCCTATTGATTTGCTGGGAAATACATAGTCCCCTTGACTTTAGAAAATGCTCCTATTGTTGTATCATGTTATGCGGATCTTCTAGCAGTAATAACAAACTCTATGCTGATGAAACTAATGATAGCACAGAAGATATATGTGATACAGAGATGATGGACCGAACCCACAACAAATACTGTATGTGTCGGGTAGGGAGTGACGTCAAAGGGGATATCCAGTTGGCAGGAACTTATGCCAATTGAATGCAGTTGCACAAGTTCTTAAGGTCACTCAATGCTGGTCAGGATTTAAAGTAGTATGTAGAAATTATGTGGTTTTACTTTCAGACCCAGGATGGGACATTGACTTCCACTGCAAATCTGAGTATATTTGTCTCCATTCTTTTGGCTCTTAGTAATTACGCATGTCAATACCAGCTGATAATTACAGAATCTGCAGATACTTATAGCAGCATCCAAGGTGCTGTTCTTGACGAAGAGCCACGAGTTCCTTTCCATCTTCCCTAGATTGGTATGATAAATGTATCTCCCAGTTTGGTATGATAGATAAATTTTTTTTTTATGTTGTTTCTTAGATCTATGCTCTTCAGAATTTTTTTTTTAGCTAACAAGTGCATCGATCCTTTATCTCTATTCGCATTTCATCTCTTAGTATGTAGATTTTATCTTGCATTTTGAAATTGAAATCCTTAAGATAAGTCGTGCAATCATTCTGTGTCACCTTGGATTCTTGCTTGATTGTGTAAATTGAATTTACTGAGCAGCATCTTTAACTTATCCACATTAGTGCAATTTCTAAACTGATTTAAATTCATTTGATTTGGGGTGTTAACGTGGATGGAATCTCTCTATTGTACTGTTTATTTTTAATTACTCGAACCATATATCCTGCTAAATACATTTCTGCAACACTGAAATGGCAATCATTTCTGTCATAATGTGTTAGATTGGAGTCTGGAGTTGCATTAATCTGATCGCCATCTTAATACAAAGATATCCTACTTGAATGTCATATTCCCAAGATCAATCGCGCATCTGGAGGAATGATCTGGTGATGTCCTATTACTTCCAGGATTGTTCATTCTTGAATCTGGGTTGAAATGTGCAAGCTCATCTTCAGCCGTACTAGTTTGGTTCAACACATGATTATTGTTTTCCTTTTCTTTGAAAAGTGGGTTCGGGATCAGGACTGAGGATTGATCCTCTGCTGAAACTGTTCGTGGTAACTTGTTTATTGGAATTCAAAATCAGTTGGATCTCATTGTTATGAAGCTTTGTTCTGTAAATATAATTTACAGTGTGTTTCACATAGAGAATTTTAGACTGAATCCTGCTTGAAAGATCAATTGAAAGCCATTTTGCAGCAACAGGGAAATTGTGCCCAGGCCCAGCTCCATTATGTTTTGCAGTTTAATTTAGTTGTGAGGTTAGGAATGGTGTTTGGAACCTATTGGCTAGTGTGTGCCATCGTTGGTAGGCTGTGATACGTTTCCAGTAAATTTCCTGTTTACCGATCCAATGCTAGTACCCTATGATTCTGTGTGGTATTGCAGAAGGATTACAAATGGCAATGTTCCTGTCACTTAAGTAGTGTATAGGTTGGAAAAGTTGCCTGGTCTAACAGTTGAGTGTCCAGGACAATTGCTGGAAAGAGCTGCTGATTTCGTTTGAATGGAGTTGAGAGGGTTGCTGTATAGTTTCTTCCAATAATGATCCATCTTCTTCGCAGGAGAGAGGCAAAATTGTTAAATTCCTTCCATATTTTCTATTCAATACTTGCCCCTTCATGCCTATGTTAAGATGATCACATATTAGTTATTTAGTTCATTTGGCAGTTTGCTCCCTGGGACCAGTTTATGTTGCTGGTTGTAATTCAATAAGGATTTGTTGGTTAGGTGTCTGCATGTAGTTTATGTGTTGGACCTCATAAGCATGCCCCAACAACATCCAAAAGGGTTTTTCCCAATAAGTCTGATCCAACAGTAAGAATCCAAAGAATCACCTCCCCTACAACATTTCCAGATCGGATGGGAGTCTGAGATCTACAGGCAGTAAGGTTGTCCATAATGATATGCAGTTATGATACTCCAATACCAAAATGCTCTTGATTGAGCCTGTCGATTATGTTGCTGAATCGGAGATGGACTTCAGACTTGCTGCTAAGTCAAGTCTTAGTTTGCAAAACATTAAGGTTAAAGCTAACTACACAGTCTGTTCATTCCATTTACTCCTGCCACTTCACTGGATGCCATTTACCTATCACACACTATCCCACTTACTACAACCTATGCAGTATTTCCATTCCAGCTCCATATTCTCGTTATACCTTCTTCATTGTGTATACTTGCTACACAGTGACATTTACCCCTGATCGTGCACTGTAGCACCACCTGCTACAGCCCCTCTCATATAGCTGCACCCTGCACCTTTTCTTGCTCCCTTCCTGTATTATACCCCAACATACTTATATTTTCAATAACATTGTTGTGACCTACCTCACAACACTTACATGTATTTCTAGCTCACAAAGGCACCATTGTGTTTACAATATCGCCACTCTCATCCACCTACATTGAATGTATGTATGTGATATATATATATAAATCTATACATGTGTATGTATATGTATATATATATATATATGTATATAGGTATATACATCATTTCCTATCTTTCCATCATAAATGCCTTACATATGAGCATTTTCTCTTACCATTGGCATCTTTTTGAAATCCAGGTGACATGTATAATTCTCTTCCATTCTTCATAAAAATCAGTTGTTTTACAGGAAATATGTGGAAAAGGTCATTATTTGGAGTTGCAAATTTGATTTTATGTGTTGTAATTGCTAGATCTGAATGAGAATTTGTATTTCCTGTCTTAGATAAAATGAATGAGCATTGTAAATGCCATAAATTGCTTGTTTTCATGTTTTTTACCTTTATTTCTCAAAATCTCACAGTGATGAAACACGAATAGCACATGCACCATTTCGTAAGAGGTAATTAATCCTAAGTTGATGATTTACATCAATGACCATAGTCAGGATGTAAACAAAACTTAGTATTTTTGTCTTTTACAAAATAACACTAGATCCACACTGGATCCTTTTCAAAATTCATCATGTTTTCTTTAAATATTTTCCATTTTTATCAGAGTTTAGTTTAAAATTAATTCAATACGTATATCAATGGCCATAGTCAGGGTATACTGAGAGTTAACTTCATTCTAAAACTCTATAAAAGCACCAAAATGTATTTTATTCTTCATTTGAATTTAGATATGATTATTGTATAATACATTCAATGACCATAGTCAGGAGTGTATTATATCATTAATCTTATTTACATTCATTTAAAGAATGAAATATGATTTTCAAAATCCAATTTCAAAGTTATTTAAGTTCATTCATCATTTAGGATAGAATTGTATCAGGTTTTCAAAATTCCCCTTTTAAAAACCCAAGTGATTGTGAATATCCTTTCTTCAATTTCTATTTCAATTCATCAATTCTATCTTATCTTCAAAATCCAAATTTCGACTTTGAAATCAAATTTGAAAGTTCAATTTAACTTTAAAATTCTTGATTCATTCTTTAAAATTCCAAATTCAAGCTTCAAATTCAAAAATTGAATTTTGAAATTCATGTGTAATCCAATTCTCAAAACAACTTTGAAATTCCAAGATTCATTTTCAAGATTCAAATTCAATTCAGATATCTCAAAATTCTGTCTTTCAAAGTTCAATTTAACTTCGAAAACTCTGAGTTATCTTCTAATTTCAAATTAGGTTCAAAATCCGAGATTGACTCCGAAACTCAAAACTTGACTCTTTCTTAAATTTTAAATTCAATCTGGGTTTTCAAGAACCCAGATCCATCCTTAAAAAGTCCCATTTGGACTTCCAGAGCTCAATGTCATCTTGGATCTCAGATTACAGATCCAAACTCCATTTAGGATCCAGAATCTAATTCCATCTTGGATCTCAAATTTCAGATCCAAATTCCCTTTAGGATCCAGAATCCAATTCCATTTTGGATCTCAGATTTCAGATCCAAATTCCCTTTAGAATCCAGAATTTAATTCTATTTTGGATCTCAGACTTCAGATCCAAAACCCATTTTAGGATCCAGAACCCAATTCCAGTTTGGATCTCAGATTTCAGATCCAAATTCCATTCCAAATTTCAGATCCAAATTCCCTTTAGGATCCAGAATCTAATTCCATTTTTGATCTCAGACTTCAGATCCAAAATCCATTTTAGGATCCAGAGTCCAACTTCACGTTGGATCTCAGACTTCAGATCCAAAATCCAGTATAGGATCCAGAACCCAAATTCCACTTTGGATGTCAGACTTCAGATCCAATTCTATTTTAGGATCCAGAAACCAATTCCATCTTGGATCTCAGATTTCAGATCCAATTCCCATTTAGGATTCTAAATCTAGAATTCAATCTCATCTTGGATTCCAACTCTATTTTGAATTCAAACTTTTGATTCAAATTCCATTATGAACTCCAAATTTCAAATCAAATTCTATCTCCAAATCTAAATTCCATTCCAAGTTTATCTTGAATCCAAAAACCAATTTTATTCCTCAAATCTATTTTGATGTCTCAAATCTTACTTTGATTTCAAAGCTTTACAACTAAAATTCAAATTATATTCCAAATTTCATCTCTATCTTGATTCAAAATTCTAAATTCAAAGTCCATTTATGACTTTGAAATTTTCTTTCTTCTCCTTTTAATCTCAACTTCAAAACCATTCCTTTCGAAGTTCAGATTTATTTTTCCCAAGCTCTGATTATTCCAAAACTTAGAAATCTTAAAAGTTCTAAGTTAGAAACCATTTCTTCACTCTATTCATCAGAAACACTTCGAAATCTTCAAAATCATTTTCAAAAGAGCATACATTCTTCATTTCACAAGCATGATTCTTTATGCATTTCAGACTTAGGATAAATTCTTAGATTATATTTTAGCAAAGCAAAAAGGCATGAATTCGACCCTTGGTTCGATTACCCCTGGTAAAGGCGCCAGGAACGGTCGAACCTCGTACCGACGAGCGAATCCTGTCTCCCAGTTTTCCCTCAAATATTTCAAAATGGAGCTGAATTATTTTCTCAAATATTTTCAAATCAAGATCAAGTGAGACCCCGCAAAAGAGTTCCTCTTTCTTTTCTTTTCTTTTCTTTTCTTTTCTTTTCTTTTCTTTTCTTTTCTTTTCTTTTCTCTTCTCTCTTCTTTTCTGTCTTTTTATTTTCTCCTTTCAAAAAGGAGGAAATAGAGGTCAGAAAGGAAAAGGGAAGGAAGAGAGAGAATATTACGAGAGGAAAATTTTTGCGATGATCACATGTTTTCAAACATAAAACTGAATCATGTGATGCTGGTAAGCATTCTCTCACTTTGTGCTCATGTTGCAAATCTCCAGCATGGTAAGGAGCTACACTGTTACCTGATCAAGAACAACTATGAAGATTTTTTATTAATATGGAATTCCTTTGTGGATATGTACTGCAAATCAGGAAGGGTATCTGATGCTCACAGAGTTTTTTGGTTTGCTCTTGGAGAAGGATGAAGTTTCTTATACAGTCTTGATTGCTGGTTATGGGATGGTCAAGAAGCTTTAAAGCTATTTTAGGAGATGCAGAAATACACGATCATGCAAGATCATATAACTATGGTTGTTGTATTATCTGCTTGTAGTCATTCTGGATTGGTGACCCTTGCACTACCATATACATCTATGCTGTCGTCAATTCCAGCTGCCAACAATACCTTCCTGCTGCATTGTCTATCATTTGTTTATCACTCAGATGCTGCTGTAATATAACATTAATCCTCCCATCACCTTCGACTCATGCATCTGTGCACTAGCCTACACAGTCACCATTTTTTTTTGGCACCTCACCAGCTATGCCCTCTGGCTCAGAAATTCCCTGCTACAGCCTCCATAGCCAATGCACTTACAGCCATGTTCAGTGCTTAAAAGCACTGCTGTAATGTCATCTTGAGAACAGTGACCAAGTATTGTTATGGTCTCTCTGTGACCATCTGTGGTAGTGTTGGATACTGCTGCAGTTGATTATCTTCCTCACACCCCTTATGAATTCCCTACATTCAATTTACCTGTGAATACCTGTAAATTGTAACACTCCGTAACACCATGTTACAGCACTACTGAAGCACATGCACTAACATCATATCCCCAACACTTGTATGCTTTTCACAAATCCCTCCTTCACAACCACCATTGTTGTAGTCACTTAATTCTTGCACTCATCCTCAGCATATATATTGTAGCACTGTATTCATGTCCACACCGTTGTGCCTCAGTACATGTTTACATCATCTGTTTCTATCTTATCTTGCATATTGCTCGAATAAATGTATATGAATCATGCAATTTGCTCTGTCGTCATAGACCATTCATATATCATTCTTTTTATAGTTTCTATAGGTTTACTGCAAAATCATGTGACATTCACTTTATGATTGATAAATGCATTAACCTCCTCCATCATACCTCTATATGTGTCCAAATCATTGCTTGGTTCATTTTCATTAGTATTTCTAGTCTCTTGGTTACATGTTATACCTATTATGGATTCACTTATTTAGTATAAGCATTATATTTAGATAGGTACATTTTGTATTTTTTTCTAAAATGATGTCATTTTTTCATATTGCTTGGATTAACTTGAAATTTTGCAGAAATGAAGTAGAAAAGGTCATTCCCCCTTTTAGATGAGGAAATTTCAATTTTAATTCAATTCAATGATGTAATAGCCAGATCATAATGAAAATTTTCATTTTCTACACTAGATTAGAATATATGAGCATGTACACCTTGTAGAAGTGCTCATTCCATGTCATTTCTCTCTTTTATTCTTAAAATTTCACGAATGGAAACACGAATGGTACGCGCACCATTCTAATAAAAGATGATTAAATCCTAAGTTGATGATTTACATCACTGGCCATAGTCAGGATGTGAACAAAACTTAGGATTTTCATCTTTTACAGAATAACACTAGATCCACACCGGATCCTCTTCAAAATCATCATATTTTCAAATATTTTCTTCTCTTATTAGAGTTTAATTTAAAATTGGCTCAAAATATATATCAATGGCCATAGTCAGGATATATTGAGAGTTAATTTCATTCTAAACTCTATAAAAGCACCAAAATGTATTTTATTCTTCACTTGAATTTAAACATGATTACTATATAATACATTCAATGACCATAGTCAGGAGTGTATTATATCATTAATCTTATTTACATTCATTTAAAGAATGAAATATGATTTTCAAAATCCAAATTTCAAATTCTTTAAATTCATTCATCATTTAGGATAGAATTGCATCATATTTTCAAAATTCCCTTTTAAAACTCCAAATGATTTTGAGTATTTCTCATTTCTTAGATCAAATCTTATTTATAGATTCAAATTCAATTCTATCTCATTTCAAGATTCAAAACTTCAATTTCAAAGTCCAATTTGACTTTGAAATTTCAAAATCATTTTGTATTCAAACTTCAATTTCCAAATCAAAATCCAAACTTCAAAGTTCAATTTAACTTTGAAGTCATCTCCTGCTTCAAAAATCAAGTTTATTTTTTTATCTTCAAATTCAAAATCAAAGTTTAAGATTGATTCTGAGTCTCAAAGCTTGAATCCTTTCTGAATTTTAAATTCAATCTGGGTTTTCAAAACCCAGATCCATCTTTAAAAGTCCCATTTGGACTTTCAAAATCCAAATCCAAAGTTAGATCCAAATTTCATCTTAGATTCTAGATCTTGGGTCCAATTCCATTTTAGGATCCAGAATCCAACTTCATCTTGGATCTCAGACTTCAGATCCAAAACCCATTTTAGGATCCAAAATCCAATTCTATCTTGGATCTCAGACTTCAAATCCAAATTCCATTTTAGGATCCAGAATTCAACTTCATCATTGGATCTCAGATTTCAAATCTGAATCCCATTTAAGATTCTAAATCCAAAATTCAAATTCATCTCAACTTTTTTTGGATTCGAATTCCATCTTGAATTCCAGATTTCAAATCGAATTCTATTCCCAATTCCAAACTTTCAAGTCCAATTCCATTCCATTCCAGATTTCAAAAATCCAAGTTTATCTTGATTTCCAAAAAATCTCAAAAACTAATTTCATCTCTCAATCCTATTTGGATTTCTCAAATCTCATTTTGATTTTAAAAACTTCAAAACTAGAATCCAATTCCATTTCAAACATTCATCCAGGTTCAAAATTCTAATTCAAAATCCATTTATGACTTAAAACTTCCTTTTCCTTTTATCTCTACTTCAAAAATCATTCCTTTCAAAGTTCAGATTTATTCTTCCAAAACTATGATTATTTTCAAAGACTTAGAACTTCAAAATATCTCTCCTGATCTATCTCAAGTTCTAAGTTAAGATTCAATCATTCAAAAGCCATTCCTTCACTCTATCATCAAAGTTCATCTCAGAAACACTTGGAAATTTCTAAATCATTTGTTGAAAAAGAGCATACATCTTTGCATTGCACAAACATGACTCTCTGTGCATTTTGACTTAGAATAAATTCTTAGATAATGTTTTAGCAAAATAAAAAAGGCATGAATTCGACCCTTGGTTCGATTACCCCTGGTAAAGGCGCCAGGAACGGTCGAACCTCGTACCGACGAGCGAGGCCCCGTCTCCCAATTTTTTCTCGCAAATATTACAAAACGGAGGCGAGTAATCTTTTAAATCTTTTTCAAAAATTAATGTCAAGTGAGACCTTCGCAGAAGATTTCCTCTCTCTCTTCTTTCTTTTCTTTTCTCTTCTCTCTTCTTTTTTGTCTTTTATTTTCTCCCCTCAAAAAGGAGGAAATGGAGGTTGGAAAGGAAGAAGAGAAGGAAGAGAGAGAAATACCAAGAGTGGAAAAATTTTGCGATGATCACAATGGACAGAAATCCTAATCCTACACTATCAAATGTATGAAGAAGAGGGTAGAGCAGAAGAGACCGCATCCGGGCATTCAACCAAAAAGCTTCCAGATTCCTATGTTTTCCCTAGTTCTAGACCAATGCATTGGGAACAATCTTTTGAGGTGTCATTGCTAACAAAGGGCTTCTTCCCAATACATCCTTGCTTGCCAATGCTGAATGGAACATATTGGTACCTGCTCATGTGTAGAATCTGGTGTTTCATGGTAAGGACAAAGGGGATTGTCCAGTAACACAACAGTACAGGCCAAAACACTGGAGCATTAGATACTGAAGAGAACATCATAACAAAAAAAAAGAAAAAAAAATGAAAACAACACATAATGCCTTTGTTATGGAACCCCAGAACTTTGAACTCAGGGAAAGGCCGAATGAAGGGTTTAACATGCCACTAGTGGATGTCTTAACAACAATGATGCTGATGTAGCAACGATGAAACAAACTTTGGAAGTAGCAAGATACTATTAATGAGATGCTGGAAAATAAAGTAACTCAGAAGGAGATACATAAAGTATGAATCTGAATGGAAATGCAAGATGAATAGATGAGCAAAGGCTGTAAAAAAAATGTAAGGCCTCAACGTATACTCAGTGGACATGCATATACTAAAACTTCAAAATGCAATGGAGAAATTAAAATGCAAAATCTAATAGATAGATGACTTGATAAACACTGCTAACAAAAGGGGAATGACATTTACAATTATGAATATCGTGTTAACGGAAATGGAGTCATGTAGACTGGACACAGAGTGTGTCAATCATTATGAAACTACATGATTCTTGCAATCGATGATTATACCTGAAATCAGTAAGAAAGAAAATGAAGCCGAAAAAAGTAGTCATATAAACGAAACAATGTGATGACACGAGATACAAATACAATATGAAAGAGAGAAAAAAATTTGTTGGAATGCAGGCATTCCTGATGATATCGCACACCTAGATCGATGCTGCAAGTATGCAGCTCGATCCTTCAGATTGTGCTTCAAGGTATTTTGATAAAGAATAAAGTAACGAAGACAAAACAAAGAAAAGTCTAGGTTGAAGAATTTTTGAAAAAGGGCACAGAGGGAAGGTGAATGGCGGATCGCTAAACGAAATGCCACATTCAGCTTACAAAAAAATACACAAGATTGTAAAGCTAGAAACTAAATGAAATCAATGAAGAACAAATGCAGACATTGATCATCAAAAATGCATTACAGATAAGAGGAAAATGATGAAGCATTACTGGATTTAGTATGAGAGGACATAATAAGTGCTTAAAACAGAAAGATCGAGAATTAAATTGTAAAAAAAAAAGGGAAAGAGAAAATGTTGGAACATACATATTCCATTGCTATTGCACTGTGTAAACCGATTTGCTATATGAAAATCGGATTTACAGGGGGTGCATTTTATTGGGACAAAATGAGAAATCGAAAGGAAAATCAGGATCAAACGGAGAAGGAATTCTTGCCTGGCTTGCTGTTATTGCTAGGATTGGAATCCCAGCTCAACTGGGACGAAATGGCCTTCCACAGATCAACTTCTTGAGTGATTTCCGATCTGCTGGGGATTCAATTTGGGGAAGGAGTAAAGCCTCCTTTATGCGGTGGATATATTGGAACTCTGGAGGTCGGTTGGAAGGGAGATAGCAGAGAACGAGAGGGATGAAGAAGGCTTTTGTTGCAGGGTCGATCTTCCTTCAGTAATGCTCAAAAGAAGAAGAAAGGGGAAGGAGAGCGATCAAGAAGAAGAAGGGTGCTGAGGTGAAACGCGATGAGGAGGAAGAGGCGATCGGCCTCTGTTTTATAATAGAAGGCCATTAGGCCTTCTTCAAGATCGACCCTTGTAATTCCTTTAAAATTTCAAAATAGGGGCCCATTTACAAGATTTTTTTAGAAAAGGGTAAAAGGGCTATTTTCTTTTGGAATTTTTTATGTTTTTGATGAAAAATCTAAGATAAGAGAAATTTACGAGGGATTTTGAGGGAAACAGGATCCGAACAAGGCTTTTTGAAGTATTTTTACAAAAACTTTTATTTTGAGATATAAGGATTTTTAAAATGAGATTTTTGAGAAAAGAATTTCAGAAATAGGGTTTCAAAAATGGTTCTAGGTCCGATATTTTGAGGAAACGTTGAATTTAGATCTAGAATTTGAGATCGGCTCCAGATAAAACCTCTGAGAAAATACGAAGAAATTGATTTTTTGATTTTTTTTGAAGAATAAGAGATCTGGGATCAGATTGGGTCCAGATATGTAATTTGGGTCCAAGATTGGGTCAGTTAGGGAAATTGAATCTAGATTCCAGTGAATCCGAGAAATAAGTAGAGTTTTATCTGAGATTAACCCAATTTATTCAAAAGTTGGAGGTCAGGGGCAAAAAGGGATTTTTTGGTTTTTTTTTTAAAAATTTGGGGTGTTCACACCTGTCCTCGGGCACAGAAAAGATACGAAAAGCTCTCTCAATCTCCTTGACCCAGCTCTCACTTGCCTCTGAGTTGCGTTTTCCTGAAAAAGTTGGTGAATCTAACTTCAGAAACTTTTCGAGCTTCATAGTACTGGGGTTCAGAGTAACCTTGGCGAGATGAACACACGTCATCTGTTGTGCTTGGTTACCGTCGTTACTAGGGTGTTGAGGGCATTCATAAGAAAATCCCTCTGCTCCTGCCAGTTAGCTTGAGCGCTGAAAGATGAAGCACGAACACAAGTATACATCTATAACATGAAGATTTATTAGCAAATTTGTACCATGATCAAACCTACCCCCTTAGGATTGATCCACAACAACCATAGTCATACAAACACATAAATTTAATTCACACATATGAAATCAAATAAAATCATCCCTATAGTCATAAATGTAGAAATTCAACAATTTTAAGACAGTAAGGACATATTTTACAAGAAAACTCTTACTGGTGATGTAGACTACTTATAGAGTACAAGTTATGACTTTCTAGTAATGGTTCTGACAGATCTAACATGGCTCAAATACCAACTCTATCATATACAAAGAAAATTTTGTATCCCAAAATAATCCAATGTATAGTTTTGTGGTCTGACTCTGATACCAACTTTGTAATGACATTTTAAAACAATTTCAAGTTCTTTATAAAAGAACAATTTTGCAAATCCACATGCAAAACTAATTTCGGGCCCTAGCCCGCCACAATTTAGGTGTAATTAAATTTAAAAAATAAAAATAAATTAAAAATAAATTTTGCAATGTATAAATAAAATCAACAATAAGTGGAGCAACATATGCTCCTTGCCTACACGGTCTGCAGTGGTTCACATCTGACCACTAAATCATCTCAAAAGTGATTCATGCAAACTTGCAAAATTTCAGTGAACATGCAACACACACATGGTTTTCAAATATGTCTATAATGCACATTCAAAATACACAACATGAATGCACATAAAGCTAATTGCATACGCATGTGAACATATGATTGCAACATACATTATCATAATCATTTTTATGCATAAGTACTGAAACATGTATATGATCATATTTATGCAAACATCAAAATAAACTTCAGAATGTCATGTGTGTGAGATGCATAATTGCAACATGGCATTTGGATGCATAGCATATACAACCAATCAAAATATATATTCAAATACATAATCCTACAATCAACATGAATGCAGGTCTGAACATAGCAAAACTGTTCAGATATAACATACAACGTACTGCCAATCTGATTAGATTGCAAACATCCAACATAATTGGCAGTCTGATCAGATTACATATGCTCAGTCTATCGGTAGTCTGATTAGATTGCTCATGCTCAAACCATGGCCAATTTACTCAGATTTTATATGCAAAAACTATGACAAATCTGATCAGATTGCACCTGAGCAATAAGTGGTAAATCTGATATAGATTGCATACACGCAAAAAAGTGGCAAATCTGATCCAAATTGTAACTATACAAACTGTGTCAAATCTGATCTGATTATATATGCACAAATCGTGTCAAACCTAATCAGATTGTACACAACACACTACTCGATAGTCTGATAAGATTGCACATGTATACACATCGACATTTTGGTCAGATTGCCCATGTGCAGATGTGAACACCCCAAATTTTTCAAAATCTTTTAAATATTCCCTCCTTGCCCCTAAATTCATTTTCTGAGCAAATGAGTCATTTCAAATCTAAATTCCAGTTCACTTCTCAAGTTTTATTGAAATTAAATTCATTCCATATGTTTAAATTGATTTCGGATCTGGATCCATTGTTCAGATCCGAATCTGAGTCTCCCTATTCAAATTTTAAATTAAAATTATAGAAAATACCAAAAATAGTTTTTAAATAGCTCGGACAGCCCATCCGACATCCGTTTGGATCTATCATGTTGTATGTCTCGATTTGAATGTCAAAACTCGAACATTTTCTTAAAACCTGGGTCCAAACCCCCTTTTTGAAGAATTTTTTCTGAAATGGTCTGAAACTCTCAGGAAAATACTTTTGTAAATATTTCTCAGAAAAATACAAGAATTTAGTGTTTAAACTTTGTTTTTTATAAAATCTTAGATTTTCATTCCAAAAATACAAAAAATTGAAAAATAATTGGAAAAATCACGAGACAAACAAATGAGTTTTTACTAAAAACCTCGTTTTCTTTTTGAAAAAAAAAACACTTTTGTGAAAATCTCTTTTTGAGGGAGCCCCCTCTTTGTAAAAATCCTGAAAACAAAGGGGCCCTTTCGTAAATTTCTTTTTAGGGTTTCTTTAGAAAACCTTCGTAAAGAGGGGAGGCAGCGCCTCTCTCCCTCTTTCAGTCTCCTTCTTCCTCTCACTGAAACCCTCAGCCGATCGCTCTTCCCATCTTCAAACCTTCTTCACCCATCACCAACAACCTCATCTCCACCCTTCATCTACAACCGAACCCCCCCCGCCCCATCGACCCTTGATTTCCAACAACTCGAGTCAGCTTCTTCTTTAAGAAGAGGTCGCCTGTGCCTCTTCAAAGGATCCGTCTTCACCACACCACCGGTCTCCTTCTCTTCTCTCTACTCCAGAAACCGCTTTTCACCTCCCCATGCTCGAGACGTGCCTTTCTTCCCCTTCACACATCCATTTTTCACCCTTCCCCCCTTCTTCCTTCTCTCTCATAATCTGTTTTTCACCTCTTCACGCTCTTCTCCTCTGAAATCCCCTTCTCTTCTTCATTTCAGTTATGAAGGGAGTCTGACAGCAGATCCATCTTCTATCCCTTCAGTCGTCCTTCTCTGCTTCTTCATCTTTCTTTGGTTTATTTCCCCGTCAACTGGAGGAAGTCGACTTTACTTCAGAAATCTCAAGCAATCCGGTGAGAGTTTCTCCAGCATCCATTCCTTTGATCGGGCGAAGAAGATCAACACCCCCCTATAATATTTCGGTGAGTCCCCTTCCTCTCTCATCTTCTTTAACTTTTCTTCCTTTTTAACTCTCAATTTCGGCCCCTATTCAAGCACCTCCTGTGAAGTCGACTTGCCTATGGCAAATCAATCCACAGTAGTGCAAGATTAACAGAGCCCCAGACTCTCACATCCGATCTCCCATTCCTTTTTCTATCTACGTATCTTTTATATTTCAATCTTCCATTTTAAACAACATCAAAAGAGCATTTTATTCATCTCAGGATTATTGCATCTGTCCTTGATCATTTTTTTTATTTCCCCTTTACATTTTCTCTGATTTTTGCTCGGTTCCATTAACGCACCCTCCGTTAATCCCGATCTGCATACTGCAGTTTCGGCTTATGGACATGCAACATAAATGGAATAATGGATTCCGACACTCATTTTCTTTTTTCTTTTTTTTCTTTTTTTTTTTTTGAAATTTATTTTGTTATATTTTCTTCAGTTTATATAAGTGTACGCATCGATCCATACTATTTCAGATTCAACAATCCTTTTGCGGTTCATCGCATTATTTGCTTCATTTTTTTCCTTTTTTTTTCTCCAGTATATGGTCCTGTTTCCATTGCAGTTTTAGTGTCTCGCATCTACCGTATGGATTTAGAGATTACCTCTCCGTAACATCTGATCCGATCCAGTATCGGATCAGTTTTATTCTGCTGTGATCTTTCGTTTAGTCCCACGCTTAGTTTATAATTTCGTTAGATTTCCCCTGTATTCACATTTTTTTTTAGTTTCCCACTCGTATTAACCATTTATCTTTGATGTTTGTATCAGATTGTCTGTTTTGCAGTTGAATCTCCAATTGCAGCAACATTTGACTGCGTTTCGATCCATTTGGTCAAACGAACTCTTAATGGCATTTTATTTCTTAGTGGTTTATGACATTTAACGTCACCTTCCAGTTTAATTTACCATTTCTGGTTTATTAGAATCCCGTGTTCTTTCTTCGTTGCTTTGTATCATCATTTTACGACTCCTGATCATCATTTTTTTTTTCTCTTAGGTTACATTGTATAGTTTGCATCTTTTGTTCAGTACAGCATAAGCATCAACCTGTATGCCCATTCAGTGAGATTCCAGAGAATCTGATCCATCAAAATGCATGTTGCGTAAGATATTTTTAAGACTGAAGACGAGTCGGCCCCTTGTCGGATGCTGTCATTATCTATTTTGCAGGAGCCATTTCAACCATTTCTTATTTATTTTTTTTGAGATTGGATCCAGCAGGAATATGGTATGCATTAATTAGCCTATTGATTGATTCAAAATCTGATAGATTTCTGCTGAAGCACAAGAATCACTCAGCACCGTCAATGGTTTACTAAAGCTGCTGAAGATCATATTGAATTATACCATGTGTTCCTCTTCACTAATGTTACTGCAAATGCATCTCTTTTGATCTGAAAACTATATACATTGCTTGTCTATCATTCTAAAAAAAAACTGAAGAGAAGGAAATTCAGTTTGATAACTTGGCCTGGGTAGATTGCATCAGTCCATTGCCACCTGCGTGATTTGGTTCAGCATGCTTAGAGGTTACTGGACCTTTATTTTTGCAAGAAGGTGTGCCTGCGTTTGGGGAAGAACCGATGATCATAGTTACATTTAAACATCGGTAATGTTCACTGCAAATTCAAAACCCTCCTGCAGCCCATCCATTGTCTGGTAAGTTCAATCTCCACCTTCTTCTGATATGTGGATTGCTATTTGATAATTTGTCCATGTGTTATGACAGTTGTCTTTGTATGATAAGGAAAATGGGCTGTATGTTATCACTATTCATAAATATATATATATATATGTATCTATATGTATATATATATTATTATTAGTCTTGTGCCAATGCATCCCCACGACCTTGGACAGTGGAGGTTGCATGTACATCTGTGTCAAAATCCAATACATTCAGATTCAGCTGAGGTATTTTGCATATTGGCGATATCCTTTCCCAGGTTGGTTTAATTGGACCTTTGCTTACATATACAATGTGTTCAGACTTAGCTGAGACACTGTGCCCTGTTGGCCATCATCTTGCCTGAGTCGGTTTAACTAGATTTTATGTCATAAATGTTTACATAGTTCGGGCAGGTAAATTGAAGTTGTTTGATATCAGACCTGCTCTCAAGCGGGTCAGATTGCCAGATTTTTGAATTGCATGGCAGGATGATCTGATTGTCTTCTGATAACCAGATGCTTGAAATTGTGGTTACATCATCCACTCGATGGATTTCAAGGAATTTCGGCTACAATGCCTGTTGGATATTTTCTACTGCTCCTATCACCAGAGCCGATCCTAGGCTGGACCTACTTAGCAGCAATGAATACTAGTCGCTAACCAGCAGTTAGTTCCAGTTCATGTCGGTAAATCATCTGTCAATGGGTCTCAGCCACAACCACATCTGCAAGGTGAATTTCTTTACATGCCTCTCTGCTGGAGATCATAGATCATTAAGGAGTCAGCCAGGTTCGATCCACTCCTCAAGCTGAAAGGAGGAATCCACTATTCTTTAAAATCCTAACCAATTGATGGATCGGTCAAGTCAATTTGGAGGCCCCTGATGGGGGTATGTATTCAATTTTGCTTAGATTTCGAACTATTGGCACATACATTCTTATACCATTGTCACCTCACCTCACACAACATCCATTCATTTTCCTGCAAAATCATCATCAACCATCTCCTGCCACTTCACAACACATTCACTGCGATTCTAGTTTCTGCATTACACAATACACATGGATGATTGCAATTTCGTGCATGCATTAAGCTTAGTATGTGATATCTTCACCACCGACACCTAGTCAAGCCTACCCTCATTTCATTTACAGCACACCTGTATGCTCAATCCAGTGTACCTGTTGCTTTCACAGCAACAGTGTACCAACACCACACTCATTCACGCTGTTAAGTCTTAGGCTTGTTGCCTGCATTTGGTAACATCCTGTATGTAGGGTGTGCTATTCTGATAGAGAAATCATGGAGGCTGCCATGCTTCAGCTGGCGTAAAGGGTAAATACTTGAGGAATCTGAGCCCAGACAGCTCATTCATAAGAGTTGAAATCAGCATCTTGACTTAGAAATTTGTTTGGATAGGGGATTGAATGGTTGGTTCTTTTGTTTCATAAGAGATCTCTCTCTTGGTAAAGCTGGTTTAAATCATGAAACTGTGGTTGCTGAAGCCTTGTCACATGATCATTAACTCATGTTAGGATGGGATCCCGCGGATTAAAGTTTTACACCATGTTGATCCAATATTCGAAGCATATTGACATCAATGATATGTATCATATTTATTCCATCTGCCTTTTAAGACATATACATTGATTCTTGAAATCAATTAGGGTGTAAAAGTGATGTCCCAACTGTATATATCCATAGGATTTTTTTTCTCTCATTAGTATCACCTTTCACATTCATCACTCCACCTATATACATATGTATATATATACATTCATATATATAGATGCATATATAAGATATACATATATGTATATATATGCATGTATATATGTACATCGATACATATCATTATCATTTTTCCACACTCTTAGATCTTATATACCTTGGCATATGAGCATTCTTTTACTATTTGCATTCATATGATATGTGCATTTTTTTTCTTCTCTTTTCATACTAATCAAGTGTTTTGGCAGGGGAATAGGTGGAAAATATCATTGTTTGGAGTTGTAAATTCAATTTCATGTATTGTAACAAGTTAGATCTTAATGAAAATTTACATTTCCTGTTTTAGATAGAATGAATAAGCATTGTAGATATCATGAATTACTTGTTCTTCATGCATTTTTCCTTTATTTCTCAAAATCTCACAATGGTGAAACACGAATGGCACGTGCACCATTTTGTAAGAGGTAAATTAATCCTAAGTTGATGATCCATATCAATGGCCATAGTCAGGGTGTGGACAAAACTTAGTATTTTTATCTTTTACAAAATAACACTGGATCCGTTTTCAAAATTCATCATATCTTCCTTAAATATCTTCTTCTTTTATCAGAATTTAACTTAAAATTAATTCAAAATATATAACAATGGCCATAATCAGGGTATATTGAGAGTTAATTTCATTTTAAATTCTATAAAAGCACCAAATGTATTTTATTCTTCACCTGAATTTAAATATAGATTATTATATAATACATTCAATGACCATAGTCAGGGATGTATTATATCCTCAATCTTATTTTAATTCATTTCAAGAATAAGATAGCTTTTCAAAATCCATATTCAAAAATTTAAATTCATTCATCATTTAGGATAGAATTGCAACACATTTTTTTAAATTTCTTTTTCATAAATCCAAGTATTTCTTTCCTCCATTTCTGAGATCAAAACCTATTCATAAATTCAAAATTCTCAAAAAGATTCAAGAATTCAATTTCAAGGTCCCATTTGACTTTGAAACTTCAGAATCATCTTGTATTTCAAATTCCAAATTCTATCTCAAATTCAAAGTACAATTTAACTTTGAAATTCATCTGTATATTCAAGATTCAATTTCTAAAATTCCTTTTCCCAAATTCAAATCAGACTTAGAAGTTCTTAATTCATCTTCTAAATTTAACAACTCCAATTCTCCTTTAGGATCCAGGATTCAACATTCATATCGGATCTCAGACCTTAGATTCAATTTCCTTATAGGATCCAGAATCCAATTCTACATTTGGATCTCAAACTTCAGATCCAAAATCCATCTTAGGATCCAGAGTCCAACTCTACCTCGGATCTTAAACTTCAGATCCAAAATCCATTCTAGGATCCACAATCTAATTCTACATTTGGATCTCAGACTTCAGATCCAAATCCATCTTAGGATCCAGAACCATTTTTTATATCGGATCTCAGATTTCAGATTTTAAATCCATCTTTAGATCCAATTCCATTCCCAAATTCTAGATTTCAAATCCAATTCCATTTTCAGATCTCATCTAAAACCCCCTTTTAAATCCATTTTTATTCTTAAATACCATTTGATTATCTCAGATCCATTCCAAATATAAAAATCCAAATTCAATTTCATCTCAAGTATTCATTTCCTTTCCTAAAATCAAATTCAAATTCAAAGTCCATTTTTAATTTTGAAATTTTGTTTCAAAGCTTCAAGTCATTCTTTCTCATTTATTCTTCCAATCTTGACTTACTTCAAAGACTTAGAACTTCTCTAATCTATCTCAAGTTCTAAGTGAGATTCAAACGTTTCTTCATTCCCTTACCAAGTTCATCTCAGAATACTTGGAAATTTCTAAAACATCTTTAAAAAGAGCATACATCCTGGCATTGCACAAGCATGATTCTTTGTGCATTTAGAGTTAGAATAGAGACTTAGATAATATTTAGGCAAAGCAAAAGGCATAGATTCGATCCTTGGTTCGATTACCCCTGGTAAAGGCGCCAGGAACGGTCGAACCTCGTACCAACGAGCGAATCCCGTCTCTCCATCTTTTTTCCGCAATTTTTCAAAACGGAGGCGAGTTATTTTCTAAATATCTTTCAAATCAAGGTCAAGTGAAAACTCGCAAAAGAGTTCTTCTTCTCTCTCTTTCTTTCTTTTTCCCTTCTCTCTTTCTTTTCTGCCTTTTATTCTTCTTCCTTCAAAAAGGAGGAAAATAAGAGGTCAGAAAAAGGAAAAGAGAAGGAAGAGAGAGAAACCAAAAGAGAGAATAGGACAATTTTTGCGATGATCACAGTTTTGGCGACCGAGATGGGACCCGTCTTCGTCCGGTTGGATCTATGCCTTTGCTTTGCTTTTATATAATCTAAGTCTTTATTCTAACATATGTCAGCTACATTTTCCATGTAAACCTTAGGAGCATAGACTCTGTCCTAAGCTGACATCATTGCATATAGGATCTAAGTATGGTTTGGTAGGACTATATTGAGGAGATTATATCCATGTTCACATTAGACTTAGGTCTTAAATACAACTCTCCTCAATTTTAGGGATTGAATGCAAACAATGTATGCAAGTGTATGCTTCTCTTTATTTAAATCTATCTCCTTAGGACTTGCATTATTTTATTGCATGTTGATCATATTTTGAAAACATCCCTACCTATATTGTCCCGGTCTTCACGTTGCTGGGCTGTCTCACTGAACCATAGTTCGGGAGAGAACCTCACAACTGGACCACTTATTTGGGCTCGCCCCCCCTACCACGTACCTAAGGGCCATAGTCCGAGGTATATCGGTAGGTGCTCAAGGATGTTGGGAAGCCATTACCTTAGAACCGAAGAGATATCTTTATATGCCACGTACTTCGAGCTTCGGCTTGAGTATATCGGCGTACCTTGATTGAAATCAGATGATATAAATCTTAGAGTCAGAATTAAGGTCCTACAAGCCATTTCAAATATTGCATATAGAGTCAGCTTTAGGGAGCACTGTTTGTGTATCCTTGCTTATATATCTGTGATTGTATGATATCTTATATATATATCTTCCTTATATTTTCCAAAACCCTGGGTATATATTATTCAAAAATTTCCTCTTTAAAAAAAAAAAAAAAACTCAGGTGTATTGCCTTTTCTTTCTGATTTCTTTAAAATCTTTTTGATCCTGCTTGCTATTTTTCAAAAATTTTAAATCCTTGTCATCTTTCAAAATTTGTTTTCCTCCATCATGAGAGAAATGATATTGCCTATGAGGATTTTCAAAATCATAAATTCTCAAAAGTTTCTGCAAAAGTCTTCAAAAAGTTCAAATATTTTGATCTAAATCCCTTTTAAATAAACTAACATGTTGATTTTCCTTTTTCAAATTAGGTTTTGAAAACCATTTGTCTTCAAAATCATCACCTCATGTTTTCTCTTTCAAAACTGGTTTTTAAACCACTATCTTCTAAATCAAACCTCATGATGATCTCTCATGATGATTCTCCTTTTTAAAGGATCAGATCTCGCGCTGATCGTTCTTCTTACAAATGAATTTTCCTCCCAAAGATGATTTTTTTTTCACCTATCTTTTAAATAAACATTTTCTTTTTAAGATCCCATATGCAGGCAGGATCAGAAAAACTCCTTCTTCTTTTAAATCTTATAAATTTTTAGTTAATTTTGATATCTTCATCAGTTTCACTCATTTTATTCATATTTTTACATCAATTTTATCAAGTTTATCAATATTTCCTCAATTCTATTAAATTTTATCAATTCTACTGCCCCTTTCAGGTTAAGGGATAAACCTGACCCTCGTTGTCCGAGGTGTTCCCGCTCAGGTTAAGGGATAAACCTGACCCTCGTTGTCCGAGGTGTTCCCATTCAGGATAAGGGATAATCCTGAAACCCCTCGTAGGAGCAATAACGCTACCTATGAGGATTCTTTTGTAAATACAAGTTTTGCCGATCTTTGTTGATTTTTTAGATTTATATAAATTTCCCTTCATTAAATTTTTTTAAATCCTGTTCTTCTCTCATTCAGGATAAGGGAAAATCCTGAGACCCCTTGTAGGAGCAACAACGCTACCTATGAGGATTCTTTTGTAAATACAAGTTTTGTTAATCTTTATTGATTTTCTAGATTTATATCAATTTGCCTTCGCTAAATTTTCTTAAATTCTATTCTTTTTCCCATTCAGGATAAGGGATAATCCTGAAACCCCTCGTAGGAGCAATGACGCTACCTATGAGGATTCTTTTGTAAATACAAGTTTTGTCAATCTTTGTTAATTTTCTAGATTTATATCAATTTCCCTTCATTAAATCTCTTTAAATTCTATTCTTTTTTCCATTCAGGATAAGGGATAATCCTGAAGATAACTCATAGGGACAACCATGCTACCTGTGAGAATTCTTTTCATAAAATAAATCAATTTTTTCAAATGTTCTACATTTTCTTCAAAAGTTCTATATTCTTTTGTCTTCTCAAAATTTATTCTTTCTATATTCCCCGTTCAGAATAAAGGGTTTAAACCTTGAAAATTGGACCGCATACCTGATCCACTTGAATCATAGATCATAAATTCTAAATTTTGTCATATCCCTTCTAAATTCAAGTCTCAAGTTGTCTCTGTACAAAAATCCTCTTTCCCTTTCAGGTTAAGGGATAAAAACCTGAATCATTGTCCTAAATCCTCATCAAATGTATATTCCCGTCTCCTTCAGAATAAGGGATAATCCTGAAAACCCCGGCCATTCTTCTTGCTTTGATCTCTAAATATCTTAAATAGGCTGATCTCCTTCCCGACTCTCAGTTGGAAAAACCCGGTGTTCGCACTAGTTATTTTGCTAAAGTTTTTAAATCTAAAAGATCAAGCTCAGTCCCCGTGTTGTTTGTCTCTCAGAAAGTCTCAATCTTAAATCAAGTCATTAAAATGTCCCAGCTACTTCGCTGGTCGTTAAATGATTAAATAAAATGTCCCAACTACTTTGTTGGTCGTTAAATAAAATGTCCCAGCTACTTCGCTGGTCGGTAAATGATTAAATAAAATGTCCCAGCTACTTCGCTGGTCGTTAAATGAAATGTCCCAGCTACTTCGCTGGTCGTTAAATGAAATATCCCAGCTACTTCGCTGGTCATTAAATGAAAGGTTCCAGCTACTTCGCTGGTCGTTAAATGAAATGTCCCAGCTACTTCGTTGGTCATTAAATGAAAGGTTCCAGCTACTTCGTTGGTCGTTAAATGAAATGTCCCAGCTACTTCGATGGTCGCTAAATGAAATGTCCCAGCTACTTTGTTGGTCGTTAAATGAAATGTCCCAGCTACTTCGCTGGTCATTAAATGAAAGGTTCCAGCTACTTCGCTGGTCGTTAAATGAAAGGTCCCAATTTTTACTGGTCATTAAATGAAAGGTCCCAGTTTTTACTGGTCATTAAAAGAAATGTCCCAGCTACTTCGTTGGTCGTTAAATGAAATGTCCCAGCTACTTTGTTGGTCGCTAAATGAAATGTCCCAGCTACTTCGCTGGTCGCTAAATGAAATGTCCCAGCTACTTCGTTGGTCGCTAAATGAAATGTCCCAGCTACTTCGCTGGTCGTTAAATGAAATGTCCCAGTTTTCACTGGTCATTAAATGAAAGGTTCCAGCTACTTCGTTGGTCGTTAAATGAAAGGTCCCAGTTTTTACTGGTCATTAAATGAAAGGTTTCAGCTACTTCGCTGGTCATTAAATAAAATATCTCAGTTTTGTTGTCCAAAATCATAAATTGCAACTAAGGGTCGCATCAAAATCTATATTAAGTAAATATTTCACATAGAAGTCATGAAAAATTTGCCAATTTGCTAAAAGTATTTATTGATTTCAATATTCTTATTGCACAAAAGAATTACCTTAGATTACCTATAGTATTTCTTTCCAAAAAGGTGAAACTTTTTGCGAAAAAGAGGTAAAATTCAAAATCTTTTCCCTGTTTGATCAACCAAAAGGATGAAAGAAATATCCTCAGTATGATTGGCGAAAGAAATATTCGATGACATTGAAAAGCCGGAAGCAAATTGATATTGATCATAGCTATGATGCATGTTTAAAGACGATTTCCTGGCAATTACACAGTGGAAGTATCCTGAGCCATAAAAGAATCCACTTAATCCATATCACCTTATCCAGTTTAAAACTGCAATCAAATATCGGCAAAAGGGATCTCTCAATTGTCGTCAAGATGAAGGCGAATTAAGCGAGTAGACCCCCGGGGCCAAAGAAGATTTGGATCATCTACCGAGATGAAGGAGTTTGTGAAGGATCCTTCCAGGGAAAGTTCAGATCACCGTCGAGATGAAGGCGAGTGTGATGGACCTACCGACAAACCCTAAATGATATTTGATTTCAGCTATCATCTAAAGACCTTTGAGCCAATACCATCATATATAATCCTTGAGAAAAAGAAGGATCGGAGCATCTCCGAGATGAAGGAGTTTGTGACGTACCCTTCCCTGAAAAAGAGAGAAAAGTCAGGACATCTCCAAAATGAAGGATGATGTAAAGAACCCGAAAAGGCCCAATGACTCAAAAAGAGTGCAAAAGATCATCATGAGAAAACACTCAGATATCAAACTGCCTAAATTGCTAGAAGTCATCCTTTCTTATGCAAAATATCTGTTATCAATATCTTTTCTTTACTTGCTTTTATGAAATTGAGAATATTCTTTCTCTTCTCATATCAAGGAAATGGATAGCTTCCTTGAAGAAAATCATCAGCGCTAAAATTTTGAATTTGACTTTTAAAACCGAGGTGTTAACCTTGTTGGAGGAAATACTCTAGGTAAAAGAGGGAATATCTTTCGCACATACGTGCACATTTTTAAGCGTTGAAGTCAACTATAAATTTATCCTATTGGCAAAATTTTCTAGATATTCTAAGAATGAAATAAATATTTGATATCCATTTTGATACAACCTAGAGTTGTTTACATTCTCCGTCTTTCGCTCTGGCGAGAGACTTGCCTTCTCCTTGATAAAAGGATTGCCTTCTCCGTCTTTCGCTTTGTCGAGAGACTCGCCTTCTCCTTGATAAAAGGATTGCCTTCCTCGTCTTTCGCTTTGTCGATAGACTCACCTTCTCCTTGATAAAAGGATTGCCTTCCTCGTCTTTCGCTTTGTCGAGAGACTCGCCTTCTCCTTGATAAAAGGATTGCCTTCTCTGTCTTTCGCTTTGTCGAGAGATTCGCCTTCTCCTCGATAAGAGGATTGCCTTCTTCATCTTTCGCTTTGTCGAGAGACTCGCCTTCTCCTTGATAAAAGGATTGCCTTCTCCGTCTTTCGCTTTGTCGAGAGATTTGCCTTCTCCTCGATAAGAGGATTGCCTTCTTCGTCTTTCGCTCTGTCGAAAGACTCGCCTTCTCCTTGATGAAAGGATTGCCTTCTCAGTCTTTCGCTTTGTCGAAAGACTCGCCTTCTCCTTGATAAAAGGATTGCCTTCCCCATCTTTTGCGTTGTCAAAAGATTTGCCTTTCTCCTTGATTAAATGATTGCCTTCCTCGTCTTTCGCTTTGACGAGAGACTTGCCTTCTCCTTGTTAAAAGGATTGCCTTCTTCATATCTCACATTTCGCCCTTTTCTTACTATTGCCTTCTTCATATCTTACATCTTGCCTACTCCTTTGCCAAAAAGGTTTGCCTTCTTCATATTTTACATCTTACATTCTCCTTGTTAAAAGCATTGCCTTCTTCATATTTCACATTTCGCCTTTTTCTTACTATTGCCATCTTCATATCTTCATATTTTACCTTCTCCTTGCTAAAAAGATTGTCATCTTCATTACCATCTTCATATTTTCGCTTTCACCTTCTCCTGTTCAAAGGATTTGTCTTGTTCCATCTTTTGCCTTGTCAAGAGATTTGTCTCATTGATAAGAGGTTTGCCTTATTCATCTTTCACCCCATCGAAAGATTCGCCTCCTGTTACCTTATTCATCCTTCATTTTGTCTCACATCTCCTTACTATTTCTCACATTTCCGGAAGAGTTACCTCATTCAGTTGAAGTATCTCTCTTGTCCCATCACGGTTTCGAGAAATCCGTATGGTTGTTCCCACTCAGGTTAAGGGTCAAAACCTGTACTCCCTGTGAGAGGTCATTAAATTCAAAAGTTGATTCAGTCTCAGCAATGAGACGCCCAAGTTCATCCCTTTTTCGAGCTTTAGGGAACCCCATTCCCTTTCTCCTTTCGCAAACCCCCTTCGGATTTGTTCGTCCAAACTCCGAATGTCCCATCATGGTCTCTTCACTCGAAGAGTCCGTATGGTCGTCCCCTTCAGGTTAAGGGTTAAGCCTGAACCTCGCCCCTCGAGGTATTTTCCTTTTTCAGGTTTAGGCTAAACCTGAGTCTCGTTTCGACGAGGTGTTTTCTCCCAGTCCCATCATGGTTCTTCCCATTGAGGAATCCATGCTTTGTATATCCATCCAGAATGAAATCCTACTTGAGCTTCATCTCATGAGGCCTTCTCTCATAAATGTCCCATCAAAGTCATCATATATTCCTTTCCCCATTCAATTCATCCTGATATACCTTCGTCCCATCCAGGTTAAGCGCTAAACCTGAGTCATTCCACAAGGCTGATCTAGTCTCACTCACGAGACTTGATCTAAATTCCCTATCTTTCATCATTTCGATATCATCACCCAAAGTCCCATCACGATTTCCTCATTTTTTACTTAATCATATCATTTTCGAGGATTTCGTCCTCTCAAAGCCATTCAGGATAAGGTTTTAAGCTTGAAAAACCATCTTTTCAAAATAATTCTTCCACACCCAGTTCAGATCTCCTGACTGGGGCATTTTTTCAAAATTTGGAGTGTTTTCTTTGCCACTAAGCTCGGCTTTCAACCGGCTTAGTAGCAAAGAGGGGCATCTGTGAACACCCCAAATTTTTCAAAATCTTTTAAATATTCCCTCCTTGCCCCTAAATTCATTTTCTGAGCAAATGGGTCATTTCAAATCTAAATTCCAGTTCACTTCTCAAGTTTTATTGAAATTAAATTCATTCCATATGTTTAAATTGATTTCTGATCTGGATCCATTGTCCATATCCGAATCTGAGTCTCTTTGTTCAAATTTTAAATTAAAATTATAGAAAATACCAAAAATAGTTTTTAAATAGCTCGGACAGCCCATCCGACATCCATTTGGATCTATCATGTTGTATGTCTCGATTCGAGTGTCAAAACTCGAACATTTTCTTAAAACCTGGGTCCAAACCCCCTTTTTGAAGAAATTTTTCCGAAATGGTCTGAAACTCTCAGGAAAATACTTTTGTAAATATTTCTCAGAAAAATACAAGAATTTAGTGTTTAAACTTTGTTTTTTATAAAATCTTAGATTTTCATTCCAAAAATACAAAAAATTGAAAAATAATTGGAAAAATCACGAGACAAACAAATGAGTTTTTACTAAAAACCTCGTTTTCTTTTTGAAAAAAAAAAACACTTTTGTGAAAATCTCTTTTTGAGGGAGCCCCCTCTTTGTAAAAATCCTAAAAACAAAGGGGCCCTTTCGTAAATTTCTTTTTAGGGTTTCTTTAGAAAACCTTCGTAAAGAGGGGAGGCAGCGCCTCTCTCCCTCTCTCAGTCTCCTTCTTCCTCTCACCGAAACCCTCAGCCGATCCCCCTTCCCATCTTCAAACCTTCTTCACCCATCACCAACAACCTCATCTCCACCCTTCATCTACAACCGAACCCCCCCCCCCCCCATCGACCCTTGATTTCCAACAACTCGAGTCAGCTTCTTCTTTAAGAAGAGGTCGCCTGTGCCTCTTCAAAGGATCCGTCTTCACCACACCACCGGTCTCCTTCTCTTCTCTCTACTTCAGAAACCGCTTTTCACCTCCACATGCTCGAGACGTGCCTTTCTTCCCCTTCACGCATCCATTTTTCACCCTTCCCCCCTTCTTCCTTCTCTCTCACAATCCGTTTTTCACCTCTTCACGCTCTTCTCCTCTGAAATCCCCTTCTCCTCTTCATTTCAGTTATGAAGGGAGTCTGACAGCAGATCCATCTTCTATCCCTTCAGTCGTCCTTCTCTGCTTCTTCTTCTTTCTTTGGTTTATTTCCCTGTCAACTGGAGGAAGTCAACTCTACTTCAGAAATCTCAAGCAATCCGATGAGAGTTTCTCCAGCATCCATTCCTCTGATCGGGCGAAGAAGATCAACACCCCCCCTGTAATATTTCGGTGAGTCCCCTTCCTCTCTCATCTTCTTTAACTTTTCTTCCTTTTTAACTCTCAATTTCGGCCCCTATTCAAGCACCTCCTGTGAAGTCGACTTGCCTATGGCAAATCAATCCACAGTAGTGCAAGATTAACAGAGCCCCAGACTCTCACATCCGATCTCCCATTCCTTTTTCTATCTACGTATCTTTTATATTTCAATCTTCTATTTTAAACAACATCAAAAGAGCATTTTATTCATCTCAGGATTATTGCATCTGTCCTTGATCATTTTTTTTTATTTCCCCTTTACATTTTCTCTGATTTTTGCTCGGTTTCATTAACGCACTCTGTGTTAATCCCGATCTGCATACTGCAGTTTCGGCTTATGGACATGCAACATAAATGGAATAATGGATTCCGACACTCATTTTCTTTTTTCTTTTTTTTTTCTTTTTCTTTTTTGAAATTTATTTTGTTATATTTTCTTCAGTTTATATAAGTGTACGCATCGATCCATACTATTTCAGATTCAACAATCCTTTTGCGGTTCATCGCATTATTTGCTTCATTTTTTTCATTTTTTTTCTCCAGTATATGGTCCTGTCTCCATTGTAGTTTTAGTGTCTCGCATCTACCGTATGGAGTTAGAGATTACCTCTCCGTAACATCTGATCCGATCCAGTATCGGATCAGTTTTATTCTGCTGTGATCTTTCGTTTAGTCCCACGCTTAGTTTATAATTTCGTTAGATTTCCCCTGTATTCACATTTTTTTTAGTTTCCCACTTGTATTAACCATTTATCTTTGATGTTTGCATCAGATTGTCTGTTTTGCAGTTGAATCTCCGATTTCAGCAACATTTGACTGTGTTTCGAACCATTTGGTCAAACGAACTCTTAATGGCATTTTATTTCTGAGTGGTTCATGACATTTAACGTCACCTTCCAGTTTAATTTACCATTTCTGGTTTATTAGAATCCCTTGTTCTTTCTTCGTTGCTCTGTATCATCATTTTATGACTCCTGATCATCATTTTTTTTTCTATTAGGTTACACTGTATAGTTTGCATCTTTTGTTCAGTACAGCATAGGCATCAACCTGTATGCCCATTCAGTGAGATTCCAGAGAATCTGATCCATCAAAATGCATGTTGCGTAAGATATTTTTAAGACTGAAGACGAGTCGGCCCCTTGTCGGATGTTGTCATTATCTATTTTGCAGGAGCCATTTCAACCATTTCTTATTTTTTTTTTTTGAGATTGGATCCAGCAGGAATATGGTATGCATTAATTAGCCTATTGATTGATTCAAAATCTGATAGATTTTTGCTGAAGCACAAGAATCACTCAGCATCGTCAATGGTTTA
Organism: Nuphar pumila; assembly: GCF_984573655.1. Classification (NCBI taxonomy): domain Eukaryota; kingdom Viridiplantae; phylum Streptophyta; class Magnoliopsida; order Nymphaeales; family Nymphaeaceae; genus Nuphar; species Nuphar pumila. The sequence goes on along the minus strand of NC_143251.1, from coordinate 59,037,429 downwards.
CTAAAGCTGCTGAAGATCATATTGAATTATACCATGTGTTCGTCTTCACTAATGTTACTGCAAATGCATCTCTTTTGATCTGAAAACTGTATACGTTGCTTGTCTATCATTCTAAAAAAAAACTGAAGAGAAGGAAATTCGGTTTGATAACTTGGCCTGGGTAGATTGCATCAGTCCATTGCCACCTGCGTGATTTGGTTCAGCATGCTTAGAGGTTACTGGACCTTTATTTTTGCAAGAAGGTGTGTCTGCGTTTGGGGAAGAACCGATGATCATAGTTACATTTAAACGTCGGTAATGTTCACTGCAAATTCAAAACCCTCCTGCAGCCCATCCATTGTCTGGTAAGTTCAATCTCCACCTTCTTCTGATATGTGGATTGCTATTTGATAATTTGTCCATGTGTTATGACAGTTGTCTTTGTATGATAAGGAAAATGGGCTGTATGTTATCACTATTCATAAATATATATATATATATATATATATATATATATATATATATATATATATATATATATATATATATATATATATATATATGTATATATATATTATTATTAGTCTTGTGCCAATGCATCCCCACGACCTTGGACAGTGGAGGTTGCATGTACATCTGTGTCAAAATCCAATACATTCAGATTCAGCTGAGGTATTTTGCATATTGGCGATATCCTTTCCCAGGTTGGTTTAATTGGACCTTTGCTTACATATACAATGTGTTCAGACTTAGCTGAGACACTGTGCCCTGTTGGCCATCATCTTGCCTGAGTCGGTTTAACTAGATTTTATGTCATAAATGTTTACATAGTTCGGGCAGGTAAATTGAAATTGTTTAATATCAGACCTGCTCTCAAGCGGGTCAGATTGCCAGATTTTTGAATTGCATGGCAGGATGATCTGATTGTCTTCTGATAACCAGATGCTTGAAATTGTGGTTACATCATCCACTCGATGGATTTCAAGGAATTTCAGCTACAATGCCTGTTGGATATTTTCTACTGCTCCTATCACCAGAGCCGATCCTAGCCTGGACCTACTTAGCAGCAATGAATACTAGTCTCTAACCAGCAGTTAGTTTCAGTTCATGTCGGTAAATCATCTGTCAATGGGTCTCAGCCACAACCACATCTGCAAGGTGAATTTCTTTACATGCCTCTCTGCTGGAGATCATAGATCATTAAGGAGTCAGCCAGGTTCGATCCACTCCTCAAGCTGAAAGGAGGAATCCACTATTCTTTAAAATCCCAACCAATTGATGGATCGGTCAAGTCAATTTGGAGGCCCCTGATGGAGGTATGTATTCAATTTTGCTTAGATTTCGAACTGTTGGCACATACATTCTTATACCATTGTCACCTCACCTCACACAACATCCATTCATTTTCCTGCAAAATCATCATCAACCATCTCCTGCCACTTCACAACACATTCACTGTGATTCTAGTTTCTGCATTACACAATACACAGGGATGATTGCAATTTCGTGCATGCATTAAGCTTAGTATGTCATATCTTCACCACTGACACCTAGTCAAGCCTACCCTCATTTCATTTACAGCACACCTGTATGCTCAATCCAGTGTACCTGTTGCTTTCACAACAACAGTGTACCAACACCACACTCATTCACGCTGTTAAGTCTTAGGCTTGTTACCTGCATTTGGTAACATCCTGTATGTAGGGTGTGCTATTCTGATAGAGAAATCATGGAGGCTGCCATGCTTCAGCTAGCGTAAAGGGTAAATACTTGAGGAATCTGAGCCCAGACAGCTCATTCATAAGAGTTGAAATCGGCATCTTGACTTAGAAATTTGTTTGGATAGGGGATTGAAAGGTTGGTTCTTTTGTTTCATAAGAGATCTCTCTCTTGGTAAAGCTGGTTTAAATCATGAAACTGTGGTTGCTGAAGCCTTGTCACATGATCATTAACTCATGTTAGGATGGGATCCCGCGGATTAAAGTTTTACACCATGTTGATCCAATATTCGAAGCATATTGACATCAGTGATATGTATCATATTTATTCCATCTGCCTTTTAAGACATATACATTGATTCTTGAAATCAATTAGGGTGTAAAAGTGATGTCCCAACTGTATATATCCATAGGAATTTTTTTTCTCTCATTAGTATCACCTTTCACATTCATCACTCCACCTATATACATATGTATATATATACATTCATATATATAGATGCATATATAAGATATACATATATGTATATATATACATGTATATATGTACATCGATACATATCATTATCATTTTTCCACACTCTTAGATCTTATATACCTTGGCATATGAGCATTTTTTTACTATTTGCATCCATATGATATGTGCATTTTTTTTCTTCTCTTTTCATACTAATCAAGTGTTTTGGCAGGGGAATAGGTGGAAAATATCATTGTTTGGAGTTGTAAATTCAATTTCATGTATTGTAACAAGTTAGATCTTAATGAAAATTTACATTTCCTGTTTTAGATAGAATGAATGAGCATTGTAGATATCATGAATTACTTGTTCTTCATGCATTTTTCCTTTATTTCTCAAAATCTCACAATGGTGAAACACGAATGGCACGTGCACCATTTTGTAAGAGGTAAATTAATCCTAAGTTGATGATCCATATCAATGGCTATAGTCAGGGTGTGGACAAAACTTAGTATTTTTATCTTTTACAAAATAACACTGGATCCGTTTTCAAAATTCATCATATCTTCCTTAAATATCTTCTTCTTTTATCAGAATTTAACTTAAAATTAATTCAAAATATATAACAATGGCCATAGTCAGGGTATATTGAGAGTTAATTTCATTTAAAATTCTATAAAAGCACCAAATGTATTTTATTCTTCACCTGAATTTAAATATAGATTATTATATAATACATTCAATGACCATAGTCAGGGATGTATTATATCCCCAAGCTTATTTTAATTCATTTCAAGAATAAGATAGCTTTTCAAAATCCAATTTCAAAAATTTAAATTCATTCATCATTTAGGATAGAATTGCATCAAATTTTTTTAAATTTCTTTTTCATAAATCCAAGTATTTCTTTCCTCCATTTCTCAGATCAAAACCTATTCATAAATTCAAAATTCTCAAAAAGATTCAAGAATTCAATTTCAAGGTCCCATTTGACTTTGAAACTTCAGAATCATCTTGTATTTCAAATTCCAAATTCTATCTCAAATTCAAAGTACAATTTAACTTTGAAATTCATCTGTATATTCAAGATTCAATTTCTAAAATTCCTTTTCCCAAATTCAAATCAGACTTAGAAGTTCTTAATTCATCTTCTGAATTTAACAACTCCAATTCTCCTTTAGGATCCAGGATTCAACATTCATATCGGATCTCAGACCTCAGATTCAATTTCCTTATAGGATCTAGAATCCAATTCTACATTTGGATCTCAGACTTCAGATCCAAAATCCATCTTAGGATCTAGAGTCCAACTCTACCTCGGATCTTAAACTTCATATCCAAAATCCATTCTAGGATCCACAATCCAATTCTACATTTGGATCTCAGACTTCAGATCCAAATCCATCTTAGGATCCAGAACCCAATTTTATATCGGATCTCAGATTTCATATTTTAAATCCATCTTTAGATCCAATTCCATTCCCAAATTCTAGATTTCAAATCCAATTCCATTTCAGATCTCATCCAAAACCCCCTTTTAAATCCATTTTTATTCTTAAATACCATTTGATTATCTTAGATCCATTCCAAATATAAAAATCCAAATTCAATTTCATCTCAAGTATTCATTTTCTTTCCTAAAATCAAATTCAAATTCAAAGTCCATTTTTAATTTTGAAATTTCGTTTCAAAGCTTCAAGTCATTTTTTCTCATTTATTCTTCCAATCTTCACTTACTTCAAAGACTTAGAACTTCTCTAATCTATCTCAAGTTCTAAGTGAGATTCAAACGTTTCTTCATTCCCTTACCAAGTTCATCTCAGAATACTTGGAAATTTCCAAAACATCTTTAAAAAGAGCATACATCCTGGCATTGCACAAGCATGATTCTTTGTGCATTTAGAGTTAGAATAGAGACTTAGATAATATTTAGGCAAAGCAAAAGGCATAGATTCGATCCTTGGTTCGATTACCCCTGGTAAAGGCACCAGGAACGGTCGAACCTCGTACCGACGAGCGAATCCCGTCTCTCCATCTTTTTCCCACAATTTTTCAAAACGGAGGCGAGTTATTTGCTAAATATCTTTCAAATCAAGGTCAAGTGAAAACCCGCAAAAGAGTTCTTCTTCTCTCTCTTTCTTTCTTTTTCTCTTCTCTCTTTCTTTTCTGCCTTTTATTCTTCTCCCTTCAAAAAGGAGGAAAATAAGAGGTCAGAAAAAGGAAAAGAGAAGGAAGAGAGAGAAACCAAAAGAGAGAATAGGAAAATTTTTGCGATGATCACAGCAGACCATGGCAACACTTTGGTCAGATTGCACGTGTACATCGAGGTGTAGATCTGATTAGATTACACATGCACACACACAATGCAGATCTAATCACAACATTGAAAATATTATACTAGCAATTCAAATAACAGTCATCAAAGAACAACATCTACTCATGCCTGATAACAATCAACAAATTAACATATTATCAAATCGGTATGCCTGATAACAACACCAAACATAACATGTATATACATGCCTAATCACCATCAAAATAACTTATATACAAGTCTAATATAAGTATCAAAATAACATGTCGAGTTTGATAACAGTAACAAAATGACATACAGTTAAATCTGATAACAATCATCCGATTAACATACAAAAAAATCTAATATCAGTCAACATAATAGCATAAACTCAGATTTGATGACAGTCATCAGAATTATATATTGTTAAATCTGATATCAATCAATATAATAGCATAAACTCAGATTTGATGACAACCATTAGAAATATACATTATTAAATCTGGTAACAATTATTAATTAAAATAACTAATCAGATTTGATAACAGACATCAAAACAACCTACAATTAAATCTGATGATAGTTATCAAATACAACCAATAGTAAAATCGTCAAGTCTAGAAACAACATAAAAATTTAATTATAACAGGTTTGATTAGACTACTCATACACAACAAGTCTGATCATACTGCACCCACAAACATGGTGTTGATCTGATCAGATTGTACATGCTCACAAGCATCAACAATCTGATCAAACGCTCTGAGCTTTAAAAACATATAGGCAAGACTAATCCAACCTATGTATATCTATTTTTTTCAGAATATGAACATGATTCATTAAATTCCAAGGTCGATACACACAAATATATATTCATCATGCTTGGTTAAAAGAAGTAATCGACTGCTTAAACATAGGTTAACACATGTTTAAACAAGGTAAAATCGATGGCATGCTCACAACAAATAAAAAATATATAGAATCGTGACTTAATACATATACATATTCATATACATATTTTTTAATCAGATTTTTCTTTTTCATCTAAAATTACACATGAACCAGATTTACAACTATTTCTTCTCGTAAGAACCTAAAGAGAAACTCGTACCTTAAATCAAAACATAGAAAAGACCAAAAAATGATGGATGTACGGTGAAAACACATTTTTTTCCTCTCCTTCCTCTTTTTTCTCTCTTTCTTTCTTTTCTTTCTTTCTCTTTTCTTTTTTTTCCTTATCTCTCTCCCCAATGAGTTTGGGTTTCCTCACTCTCTCTCTCTCTAACTCTCTCCCCCTCTCTCTAGAAACTCAAGTTTCTAAAGAGAGGGGGAAACTACCCCTTTTTATATGGTTTCTAGAATTTTGTAATCTTCTTATTATCCCTTTATTTTTTTATTTCAATTTCTTATCTAGAAGGTCTCTCTAGAGGGTGATGTCTCCTCTAGAGAACTCTATTAGAGAGTAGAGTTCTACCAAAGGTAGAACTCTATCTTTTCTAGAGAATCCTCTCTTTTTATTATTATTTTATTATTTATTAAATATTTAATTATTAAATATTATATTCTAAGAATATTTTAGAGGGTGTCACCCCCCCCCCCCCTCTAGAAGTCTTCCCATAGTAGAGTTCTACTCTAGGTAGAACTTTACCTACCCAATTTAAATTTAAATTTGATTTTAAAGTTTTAAGTTGTCCATATATGGATTTCGAATCTAGATCCGGATCAAAGATCAAAATTCATATGAATCCTACCTGGACCAGATCCTAGTTAATATAAGTCTTGGATTGGGTCCAGATCCATATTAACTTGGATCAAATGGAGTGGATCCAGACTGATCCAATCCATAAAAAGCCAAAAATAGAGGTGGGTCATTTTTGAAAAATGTTATTTTCAGATTAACTTGATTTCAAAAAATAGGCTTCCAACATGCTCAGAATTACGAGACACATCTAACAATATGCTTACCTGATTTGTGCCTCCAAATTTTGCTTGAATTGAACTTGAATTTTGCTCAATTTTTGCTCGAATTTAAAGGTTAAAAACAAAAATTTTCTCAAACTTTAATTATCTCATTTTGGTCTTGTCAGTGGGCTCTGGGCTACATAGTTGATGTCATCTATATTTAAAGATATATTTCCATGATTTTATCATTTTTATTAAATACTTAGTTTAAAAATCAAGATTTTTGAATTTAAAAATCCTGAAAAAAATACACAATATTACAACTTTTGGTTTCAGTGAGTGTGCGCTAGTTAAAATATGCATTTAATGTGCATTGGGTCAATAACACCTCTTTCACTCAGCTTGATCTATTAGGTGCATTCACATATTCGATCACATTTTCAAAGTAAAATTATGCTTTTGTGAGTTAAAAGTTTTTTGGCAAATATGGGCCATTGATTTTGAAGCCCTTCAAAATAGTTTTTAAGCATCCTAATCATGTGATGCAAAACTTTTTTTTCTAAGTAAAATATTTACATCAAATCTGTCTTTTAACCATCTGATCAGTGGATTAGACAATTCAAAGTTGGTGAAAACAAGTGCACAATATAATCGGGGTGAATACCAATCTCTCTTTCTCTCTCTCTCTTTCTCTCTCTATATATATGTATATATAGTTACTAGAATATGAGAGCTAATGTGTGAACCATGATTTTCATGGATTTTTGTTTTTTTCTCTTGAATCTAACCACACAGATGTAATCAAAATGTTTGGTTTTATAAGAACCTGCTCTTGAATCATCTGGTTTTGATGCATAAATGAGATTTTTTAAGGCTTTAAAAACAATGGCTCATAATCTTCATAAATATTCAAGCATTCAAAAATCACATTTTTTCATTGAAAATATACGATCCAATGGCTGATTCCTATCAAATTCACCATGCCAAACACATCCACATGATTGGTTTTGCAAAAAATGTGTTGGAAATGCTCATATTTCCAGTGACTCATATATATATATATATATATATATATATATATATATATATATATATATATATATATATATATTAGTTCGTGTGATAAGAATTTTGGCATATTGATTTGAAGTGTATTGACACACTCAGCTGATGTTGAATGTCTTTTTAAGTAGATGCATTATAATTAGTAATGATGGGTGTATTTCAGGTGTACCTACATCCACCTACTGAAAGCTATAATATTTCACAATTCTTGTGTCAAATAGGAAAGAACTCAATTTGAACGTGTAGGAGCTAGAAAACAAGTCGAGCCGCTCATGTTCGGCTCGTAAAGCGATAGTTCAAACTTGCAAAATAGGCTCAGTAAGCTGAATATGAACAATAGGTACTCAGCTCGGCTAAACTTGTATAAGCTCGTTCGGTATTAAAAAAAATATTTTTTAAACATATTTTACATACTTTTTACACGTATTCTTTTATAATCCTATTTCTTTCAGCTCTAAACCAATGTATTTTTTTTTATAAATAAGCCAGCTCAAACTTGGCTCGTTTAACTTGGGCTCATTATGAGCTCCAAACCAATGTAAAGGCTTGGGTGTCGGTGACCCCACCCAGAGATTACCGGCTTCAGTAAGAGTTCATGCATTTGGTGAAAACTTGGTCAAACTACCTACCTTGTGGTGGTCGTTAGGAAACTGGTCTCTGGGATGGGGTGTTTATGTAATTGGGATGAAAAGTGAGGCCCTCTCACCTTTGTAGTCAATGTTGATAACTAGATATGTCTTCTGGGTCATTTGGATATATAACCCAAATTCAACCCAGTTGGCATGGCCTGTTGGTAAGATATACAAGTAACTAGGTTTGATCATATCCAATTCGTATACCAAAACTCCAATGGAAGTAACCATAGGGACCTATTGGTTAGAAATTTAACTAGATTTGATGAGATTCAATTCATGTACCAAAACTCCGTTTGAAGTAACCATGGGGCCAATCATGGGTTATTACCAACTCCACCTAATCACTGTTCCAATCAAATGTTGCCGCAATTCAAAGCTAATACATAAAAAAATAATTATTTTACTTTTGTATGTCATTCCATAATATATATATATATATATATATATATATATATATATATATATATATATATATATATATAGAGAGAGAGAGAGAGAGAGAGAGAGAGAGAGAGATCATCATTTGAAATATTTGCATCAAACTCCGATCCCAGTATTCATGTGTTCAAACTCTGAAATGGAACCCAACCAATTTCTATTATGCAAAAATGAAATTGGAACCCAGTTCCAATTTCACTTTTCTAGACAGAGGGGTGTAAGTGGGTTGCCTATACTCAACTCGAACGAAAGAGATCCAAACCAATCGAATCTTTTGATAGATCCATGGGTTCTCGTCAGAGGGAAGCTGTTCTTGGTTAATAAGAATAACCCAAACCCATTTACCCCGACACATTTTTATGCCTAACCCAAATGGTTCTATGCAACTTGTACTTAAACCAACCTGAACACAAACCTAGTTTGTAAGCAAATGCATCCGATCCAAAATTAAATGTGACAAAGGTGTAGAGTAGAAGTCCTGAGTCCATAAAGGATCAGTTTGGATCTATTTTAGATTTTAGTTTTTAGTTTTTTTTTAATCTTTATACTTAGATATTCGATGATTATGTCTTAATCATAATGTTAGGATACATTTTATCCTTTTGAAAGCTATCTGAATAAGTATAGACACACAAATTCTGACTAAGTCATTTCATGTCATGAGTCGCGTACCAAAATTCAATGTTTTCGGCGTATTTCAAGATTTCATAAATTTCAACTGCATTTCTAGCCTTCAAAATGATATTTTTATAACTTTTTTCTAAAACAACAATTAAACTAGAGGTTTTTAGCTTTTCAATGAGCTAAAAATCAGGTCAATATGATATAGAGTAAGAATTTATGACCAAAATAAGGTGACTTATTTATTAAAAAAGACTTATTTTTTAGGTAAAAAAACTACTTTTAGGTAAAAAAACTACTTTTAGGCAAGTCCTACTTTGAGCGAACTTTTGACCATCAACTCGATTGAATTTGACTTTTTACTTAAAAGATATATTAAAGTTGAGGTTGTTAACTTTTCAAAACATAAAAAATTACCTCAAACAGACATCCAGATACGAAGTTACATTCAAAACAAGTTGACCTATCAGACCTATTTTTGTCTAATTTTAATAACGACAAATCATTTGTCATTATTACTTTCATGAATTGTCGTCATTAGCAATGACAATACAAAATCATATGTCGTTATTATTTTTTTTTCAACATCGGCTGTTATCAACATTTATCGTTAATGGAAGACTTGATGACAAATCATTTATCGTTATTAGTCAACCATTTGTCAATGCTTTTTGAAACGTCCCATGTTTTGGATGCCAGCAACCTTGAAATTGATGCACCCAACCCATTTTGGGCTGTTTTTTATAGTCAAGGACATCTTCTCACTTAATGATCTCATTAAACCCAAGATTTTCTTCTTAAATCACCTTTTTAAGATCAAATCTTAGCCCTAGGTTTGAATTCTTTCGATTACAACCCTAGATATTGTTTCGGATCTCAGATATGTTGGAACATATCCATATCTACTTCAAAACCTATAAATATGGGTGACCTTCCCTCTGTATGGAGAGATCTATTTTTTGTCTTTCTAGCATCCTTAATCTGTCAAGATTTTTGCAGAACCGAACTTAGCCTAGCCTAGTTCAAGCCCATATCGAGACTAGTCTAGGATCCAGATCCTCAACTTATCCATTTTCTTAGCTCAAACCAAACCAAAATGTCGTTCATGCTCTCCCGCACTCAACAATCGTAAAGAGGACTACCTAAGCCCATGGTAAGATGATTTCATTTTGATGTATTTTAATCATTTTTATAGATTTGGATTTGTCTAATGTTCACATATTGTTCTTTATCCTGTATTTTCTTGAGTTTTGGTGGTTCACACCACCAAACTCACCTTTTCTAGATATTCATGTCCGAGGTATGCTTTCTTCTTTGCAATGCAGCTCCAACAACAACAATCAGACATCCTTGATTCAATTGATCCCTGCTCAACAGAGGATGACATACTCGAGGCTTTGAAGAATGGTTCCCCACATTCTTCATAAATTTGAATTTGGATATTGGATTTATTTTTTAAATAAATTTTCAGTGAAAAAATCTATAATTTCGCTTTCAAAAATCAAGGATCCACAATAAATTAATTAATTTGATTGTAATTAGGAAACTTGCATCTATAAAAAGGCAAGAGATCTAAGAGGTTATTCAGAGTTAAGGATGAGATGAATTTAATTATTTATTTTCTTTAATTTTTAGTTAATTTATTTTTTTTGTTATTTCCAGATTTATTTCTTATTTTTCCTAGATAATTGGTCACTGATAGGTCATCTAGCGACTGGGTTGTCTTTGGAGAGCAGCTGTCGACTGACCTAGTTCACCAGCGTCCTTGGTTGTTGTGACGCCTCAGAATTCCCGACTTTGAAAATAAAAATCCTTTGGACTTTTAGGGTAAACCCTTTTTTTTTTTTTAAAAACATTACGCAAATGTGAAAGTACCAAAAAGGGAAAACAAGTGGAAAACTCTGGGCGGATCACAGGGGTGAAACAACAATGATATGAAACAACTTTATTTAATACATTTTACAAAATGGTACAGTCATTTCCATTTTTACAAAACTTTGCCAAGATCCTTGACGTCCTAGAAGTGTGGGTTCATGTCCTCCGCCACACATCGAGCTCCATCGCACGCTTAGAAGCAAACACCTGTATCCCCATAAAACAGGGTCAGTACTCTTTCAAACTGGTGAGACAAACCAATCACAATATACCAGTGTGTGGAAAACAAAAGCAAATCTTATCATTTCTCATACATTCATTCATTCACAATAATTGAACACGTATAGCATAAGCAGGTATACAAGAGTGACAAAGCTACACATGGAGCAATAAGTGATGATTTACTGGCAATAACATGCTTTTAGAACCTAAGTCAATGCACCTAGGCAAAACATGAGAAAATAACCACGACTATTCATTTCACAATTCATAGCAATTATTGCATGATATGCATCATAGAACATAATCAACTAATGTAACCACACAAGAGAATGTGTCATGCAGAACAGATAAGTTACCGTGAATTGTGCGTAGATGCAAGTGGGCATATATGTGCAACAAGTACGTGAACTAGCAATGTGACAATATAGAACATCGAGCTTCACGATGAGACAATTAGAAACATATATCCACGGTGAGGCGTCTCTAGAAAACAAAACACGAGATGTGTAGAAACATATATAAAACTATGTCTTTAACATAGGCGAGCTCGTCTCACGAGGTGGGGCCATCATTCACACCAAAACTTGCTAAGGAGTTCCAACTCTCGCATAAGTCTCAAAGGACTAAAATTCTCATACATGTACCTCGAGATCCCTTCATACTTAGGGAAAAACATTTAATTGCCATAGTGCCAATAACGTACGACGAGAGAAGTGCCCCAATTTCATTATTTCGTTTGGCACACGCCATAGGTTTCTTAATTATGAAAAAACCTTATTTTACTTGAAGGCATTTGATAAGGTGTCATTTGCAAGCACTTTGCGTTCTATTGTAAAAGCGGACATACGCACATAGTGTGAGTCCATACTACATCACATCGATGGGTTTATCCTTTCTTCATGCATACATAACCATATTTACGTAAGTTTGCTTTGAACAACACACACTCTTCGTACATGTCATAACGTGTCAAAACTATGGAGTTATTAGGGTAATGGAACCCGTGCGAAGCTCACATGCAGCCCATAGGCCGCAGCCTGGAGGCTCGCTAACAAAGCTAAGAGCGCGGCGAAATGGAGGAAAATTTCCAACTGCTGGGCTGGAGTTGTTCAAAACGAGCCGACTAACCTACCAGCCTCCCGGTGCCATGGGGAACCACAAGCACAAAGCAGGGCCCGGTTAAGGTGTCACTGCTGAACCGAAAAGGGAGACAGCAGACTATGTTGTCACACAACCGCAGGAGCCGATCCACCTGGACCGAGTAGGTCCGGTCTAGGGAAAGACCACGAGCGTAGGTCTTCAGCACAAGATGGACATCCCAGGTCTGGACTGATTAGTCCAGACCCACGCCAGGCTGGTTCAAACAAGAGCGAGATCTGTACTGGGCGTTTAGGCCGAGTGCGACTCATCCACCAAAAACATCCCAGATCTGGACCGACTGGTCCAGACCATGCTGGGCGTGCTTAGACTTGAGCACGGTCTAGATCGAGTGTCCAGACCCAAACTGGGCTCAACCAGCACCGAAGGGAGGGGCGCAGGCTCACCTGCCTGCACCCGATTGCAGTCCACTTGCTGCAACCCGGTTGCAGTAAGCCCACCGGCGTTAGCCATAGGGGCTGAAGGGTGGAGGTGCCCCTAACTGAACTGGGTTCAGCCAAGGGCCTCTGACAGGTCTGGACCAGATTCGGTCTAGACCATGTCAGGCCAACCAAAACCCCCAGCCACTCGAAATGGGCGCTGGCATGGGTTTGCGAAAATGCTGAAATGCATAAAAGAAAGGAAGGCCCTGGCTGACCCGCTTGTGGTCGACCTGGGACACGCATTGCTGGATTCGTCCAGCTGGCTGGACTGGTCCAACCGACCAGCAAGGGAACCATGACGTCCCTGGCCGGACAAAACCAAAAGGAAAAAGAAGGAAATGGTGCTGGACCATCCTGGCTCGGCCAAGACTAGCCCAAGCCGACACCAACTGAACCCAAGAAGGGCTGGTCGACTGGGTAAGGGCTGGTCTATGGCCTCCTAGCCATCCGAACAATGCCTTGGCAGCACAAATTCACTGCCATAACAGGACAGAACCGTGGCTACCACGAATCAAGCCAAACACGTACGAAAATGCAACGAATCAAAAGGGAAAAACAAAGAAAATCAACATGCAAGGCAAGAGGATGAAGAAAGTGGCTTCATACTACCATCTTGCTACATACACATAAGAAAAACCGAATGATAACTCATAAAATGCAAAAAAACGTAGAAGCTTGCTTAATCGAAACCCACAACACGGTATGAGAAGAGGTGTCTCACCTTCGAGGCTTTCAAATAAGGAAAAGGAGTTGCAACCAAAGTGGTGCTTAGCACCCACACAACTCTCTTACACGGTTTTGGAGAAGAAGAAAAGAATGGGAAAGAGAGAGAAAGACTCAAAAAAAAATCGCCCAACAATGTCTCTCTCTTTCTTTTTGAAGGTTTTAGGTAGGGTTTTAAAAACGTAGGGCTAGGATTTGTTTAAAGAGGGTGGAGGGCTGGGGTGCTCCACGCCCCTCCATGACCGCCCACAAGGCCAATAGAAATCTTTTTTTTTAATTGTTCTAAAATCCTTTCAAAAACGCCATCCAAAGGGCTTCAAAGTTGCCATTAATGTTTTGAGAAATTACAAGGGGAGCCTCAAGGCTACCACCCTTTTCAGCCAACCGATTTTCATTATTTGAAAAACTTTAAAACAATTACCAAAAGGATATGGGGCGTAGCCCCATGTCTTCCTCCTTGGAAAGTCGCCCCTCATGAGGCCTTGAATCAAGGGCATGGTCAATAGTGACCCTCCCTTTTCAAGCCATGCATTCTTTTACAAGAATGTCACCGCCCAGCTGGTCAACCCTTGACCATCTGGTCCTCATGGCCACAGATGTCTACATGGGAGGTCGCCCAATGGGTCTGGGTCGTCCCATGGGTCTGGGCCAACTCCAGATCTAATATAAAAGAAATTACTCATTTAATGATTTAAAAATAAAATTTGACTTCAATAATTTAAATACTTATTTTCACAATCTTAATTGATATAAAATATTAAAAGCTTCTTAAAGAAATTTCCCTTCGTTTGCAAGAAATACGTTTGTTACGACTCGCGTACTATCGTTAAGTAATTCTCGTAATTCACATGCACTGATGGGGTTTTTTCGTTGTATAGGTCCCAAATTTGGGGACAAACTAAATATATACATTATAAACTTACCCTTAAAATTTCAAAAGCTAATTCGTCCAGAATTGGGCTCTTCTTACTTATATGCTATACTTACGCGATTTCGGGTCGCGCGCATAAAGCTGAAACACAAAGCATAATCAAATTATATCTAATTACGTGCTACGATCATAAACACACGAAAGGATATATATATCAACTCAATGCAAACAGTGAATTCTTCAAAAAAATTCACGGGTCTTACAGTTGCCAACAACCACCTCTCCCTTTTTTCCTACCTCCTCTTAACCTTCTTATCCTCCATTGCCACCATCACAACCCTTGTCTTTGTTAAAACTTTTGCTTAATAGTGGGCCAGACAACTGAACTTGAACTAGGTATGCTTGGAGGCATGCATATACATGTGATATATTTCAAGCAATAATTGTGTCACTTAGGATCAAGTCCTCGGTGCAATGGGTACTCGTGCAACTATACTCCCAAGATACAACTGAGCTTTCTTCTACTCACAAAAAATTAGGCCACACTTTAAGACCAATAACCTCGATACAAACCACCTTGAACAACCTCTTGGTTATGATAGAAAGATCTAGGCTCGATATGAGTATAGATTTTGGGTATGGGTATGGGTATGGGTATGGATTCTGAATACAAGTTTGTATGGATCCAAACTGCAATTGGATAAAGATTTGAAATTCAGTTGGATATGAATCAGAACTGCAAATGGATTTAAATCCAAACAATAATTGAATCTGGATCTAAAAAGTATCTAAACTTGAAACTCCAAACCAAAATATAAGAGAGAGAGAGAGAGAGTTGAAGATGAGAGAAATGGGAGAGGGTTGGGGTTTATATAGGCCCTAGCCTCCAGCCACCATAAAGGCCATAATGGATTTTTAAGCGGCCTAAATGGCCAAAAATAAATGAGTCATGGTTGGACAAATTGTCCAGTCATAAAGGTCCAAACAAATATTTAAAGTGGGACGCCAAACAAGTCTAAAATGACCCTGGCAAGGTCAAGACTGACCTTAATTGAGTCAACAAGTCAGTGGTTAGTCAAAGCAAGGATAAGGGCAGCTGCTAGACAATTTTGAACCTTTAATACCCATGCAATAACATTAGGCAAGGTTCAAACGAATCCAGATAAGATCCAGAAAGATTCGAAGAGGATTTAAGATTGGGTTAAGGTCCATAAATGGTCAAAGATGGTTTTAGACTTGGGATTAAGTCTATTCCAAGTACTAAAAAGAAAGTCAAAGCCAAGCCAAACCTAATCAGACCGAACCGAACCCAAATCCAAGTTTAAGTCCAAGTCCAAAGTCCAAAGCCAAGGGTCTAGGTTCAAGGGTCAAGAGTCATGATCAAGGTAAAGATCAAGATCTAAGATAAAGTGATACACAAGCCTAAAATCTAATGCCCTTGTGGGTCTTGGCCTTTGCCCTTTAAGGCACCACCCCTCTATATAAGGACAAGAGGTTTCCCAAAAAACCTTCAATATGAAACTAAACTTTTATAGAGAACTTTACATCCCACAAACTTAGAAAAATAAAGAAAAAACTTAGACAAATAAGAAAAAAAAAACTTAGAAATAGTTTTGAGCCAAAATCTAACAATCCCTGACATATATCAAAACTATAGAAAATGACTACAAAGTTTGGAAAGATTCAATGCATAAGTGAAAGTACCTTTTGAGTTTGAATTCCCACATTAGTGTTACTTAGTCTTAATCAAATTCTCAATAGTGTTAGATTTGAATTAAGAATCCTAATTAACCTTTTAAATACCATAAAACGCACTTTCACTTCAGGTGATTGTAGTGTGTCTACCAATATATAGAAGCCGCACATTAAGGATTCTATATTGTATCCTAGTATCTATGCTATTTGTAAACAAGAGGAGTATTGGTTGGGATCCAATAATTTTTTGGACCATAACTAGGGCCGGTAAATATGCCAAATGAACCAAATAGGGCATGTTTGGGCTCAACTTGTTTACAGTGGATTGAGCTCATTGCTCGACTCTTGTTCGTATTTAGCCTAGCTGAGCTTGAGCTCGTGTAAAAATATTTTATGTTATTTATACATGGAATATATATATATATATATATATATATATTACTCTTAAAATATATATATATATTATATATTACACTTAATAGTTTATATTTTTTTCATTTGTCCTTCCTTTTTTTATATATATTTTATGCATTCTTCTTTTTTTATATATTACACTTAAAATATATATTATGCATAAAAAATATTTATATTTTATCTATACGAGCTCTCCTGAGCTGAACACCCTTTGTTTGGGCTCAACTTGTTTAAGCTAAACAAGCTACTCATGGCTCGGCAAGCCAGCTACATGAACCAAGACGAGCCTTTATATTGTTTTACCAGCCGTAACCACAACTAACTAACTAACTAACTAACTAACTATATATATATATATATATATATATATATATTGTTTTTTTGGTAAAATGTGTGCAAATCTATGTCAAAAAGATAAGAGGTGGTATCCCATGTGATAAGCGGGGTCCTGTACCAAGCTGATCTGGTAGGGGTCTGCCTAACCCCAGCTTGCCTTTAAAAAAAGATATGGTAAAACTCAACACGTGACTCAAGTTAAAGACGACTTTGAAATATTTTTTAAAATTAGCATATAGCAGCAATACTATCTTTTTTATTATTTTTCAATCAATAAGAAATTATTTTTGATAATTTAATATATAAAATGATATATATGTTAATAAAATATTACTATATTGTTGAAATAGTATGTAAAAATATTAAAATAATTTCCATACGTGTCATAGTAATGTTAACGTGTTCGACTCGTATCTCTATGGCACACCCTATGGCCTCTATGGAGATGACAGACACTTAGGTGTTTGGATCCACAACAAAGGTTGGTGTGTGGATCACTAGCAATAGGTCGTGGGAATGCATGCTCTGCTTGACCAGTAGGGGAGCTTCATGTATATAAACGTTGGGAATTGCAAACGAAGAGAGCCACCTATATATCCACACTGCATGGTCAGCACAAGAATGTGAGGCGTATCTGCCAATTAAGAACCTTAGTGCTTGGACTGGTAGCTACCACATACGACGCCCATTGTTTCGGTAAGATCCGGGCGTCCATATTGATTACTTTTGGCTCCCCTACCAGCAGTGCTACCAACGAATAACCAGTCAACCTGAACTTTTAATGTGTTAATTAACTTTAAATAAATAGGTAATTAGATTGGTATATATTTCGAATTACCCGAGTAAACAGTGAATGCTTGAACGTTCACAACGTTTTTCTTTGTCTATATATTGGACGCCTTAAAACAAGTCCTGATGCTCTCTATACACCAAAAGGACTGCCTTCAATTGCATGGAAAAAATGCCAACTTTTGCTTCCACCATTAATGTCTTCCTTCTCTGCACCCTTCCCTTCTCCTGCAGCTTAGCATCAAGTGAATTAGGCAATGCCTTGTTCATCTTTGGGGACTCCATAGTCGATTGCGGCAACAATAACTACCTAGCCAATAGCACCGCGAAAGCCAATTATTGGCCGTATGGCTTAGATTTTTATGCAATCACTGGCAGGTTCACAAATGCGCGGACCATAGCTGATGTTCTAACCCAGCTTCTGGGAATCTCACACTTCATTCCATGTTCAAGAGATCCGAATACTACGGGGAAGAGGATCCTAAGTGGAGTTAACTATGCGTCTGCTGGTACCGGAATACTCGACTCGACGCCCGGCAGTGTAAGTAGTGCTTGCTAAGTTTGTTTGATGGTTGCAAATGTTCCGGATAAGATCAGAAGTTAAGTGATCTAGGTCACATGTGATATCCCTTCTCTGAGTGCCCCTTGTGATTTGATAGATCACTTAGCCTATGTTCTGATCCTACCAGTTTTTTTTTTTCTACAGAGAAAGCTGGGGTTAGGCAGACCCCTACCAGTTATACAACCAGTATACCACTGGGATTCTAAACTTGCAACGTCCCAACACAAGGTGACTTGCACTAACTGCTCCAGCCAGACAAGCAGAGCCCCTGCTGGTACTGATCTTACCAGTTCGAGACTATATACATATTAAAATTGGAAGATGAGCTCACAAGGGGGAGAACTCAGAGGTGGGATCAGTAGATCGGCTGAGTTCAGCAGCTTTTTGCATATCGGTAACAAGTTAGGTGGTATTATAATTAGACGTCCATATCACCTGACTTCTCAACTCCCTGGAACTGGTAGTTGATAAGAAGATCCCAACTCCAGCCTGTTGCCAAATACCAGTTCCCAAACAACGATGGGATTTTTCAAATCCCAAGGTTCTGAAATCTTGGGCATTTCATTGCTAGATAAAAAACCAAGGGTTTTCCTATCCTAAATGTTATAAAAGCCAAAGCAAGGGTATCAAGTGTAAAAAATTGTATGCTTTATGACTTTTTCTTAATTCACACTCTTATCATGTAAGTTGAGAAAAATTTGTATGGGCGTTTGCCTAGAGTTTTTATAAAAACAAGTGCTACTTACATGGTACAGTGTAAATTTCTCAAAAAATTAATATCATATATATATAATGAAGAAACTCTCTCTCTCCAAAATTTCTATTTTCCCCTTTCTAGTAGGCATAAAATAAGGAAACATACACACACACTCCCTCTCTCTCTCTCTCTCTCTCTCTCTCTCACACAAAAACGTCATTCTCCTCCTTATCAATTGCAATAAAATAAAATAGTTTATAATATTTTATAATTATCAATATGTTTATCATTCTAATTATTTTTACTTTCAATCTTGTTAAATATAGATGATATAAACTTTTTTCCCACTATTGAGTTGTCTGACGTATGGGCGGGCCTCTTATCTAGTTGCATATAAAGACAGACCAACATGTACGTATATATCTTTTACAGTAATTTTTGAAAACACACCAAACCTTTTAGCAATTATTTGAAAACAGACTGACATTTTAGAAATTTTCAAAAGTGTAACTAAAGTTTTTAATTAAATTAAATTTCTTTCCCATAAACTTTTTCTTCCATGAAATGAAGTTGAGTTAGTTTTGATGGGTTTTGTTTAAGAAAATGGTGCATTTTATGTCTTCATTTTAGTTTTCAATTTGTGGGCGTCTTTATTTTGGTAGAGATCAGTTGGTTTGAGGTAGGGGTGTCAACGGGTTGGGTTTGGTTTGGACCAGGTGGAACCAAACTTGGATCAGGTTTTTGGGTATGGTACTGGGTCCGGACTTGGGTCTACTATAAGAAAAACCATACCCGGACCCAATAAGAACTACATGAATCAGACCCGGTAAAAAATTAATTTTTTTATCAATTTTACATTGAAAAATTGCAGGTCTTAATCAGAACTCGGGTCGGGTCTAGGCCTGGTATAAAATTTCACAAACTATACCCTGGTTCATTTATTAATCGGACCTTCGGGTCCGGACCTGGGTCTTAATTGGGTCTTCTTATTTTGTCATCATACCAGGACCCTATAGGGTTTGGTCAGGTTCGGGTTCGGGTAAACCCTACCCTTTGACACCCCTAGTTTGAGGGGGAAGGCTTAGTCTGGGATGTGATAGCATTTATCTCTCCGCTCTTGCGTCTGTGGTTTTGTTGAAACCGGGTTGAGGATTTTCAAGTGGGGAGAGTGTGAAGGAAGAAGTGGGAAAAAAAAAATCAAAAGATTGTGATTTTGAATAAAATTATATAATTTTATAATATGACATGATTTAGTGCTGGAAAATTTAGAATTTTTTTTTATCACACTAGTTGTTCGTCTTGGTGCGGACTATAAAAAATCCTTTTTTGAAGATTTATGTATTGCATTTATATGTAAACTTGAACAACAACAAAAAGTTATTTCAGTCAGACAATTCCTATCTTTTTTGGGGGTGAAGTTAGTAAAATGTTTTGACATATTTATAGAATGTAACATATAATACGCGTTTTGCTTTGAATTGCAGACAGAAGTTACACCTCTGAATTATCAAGTTAAGTTCTTTGCTGAGGAGACACTGCCAGATTTGGAGTCTCAGTTAGGAAGCAACATTTCTTCCTACCTATCGCAAGCCCTGTTTTTATTCAACACCGGTGGCAATGATTACGTTACCAATTGTTTCTCAACAACCCCATGCAGCATAACAGAATTCACCAAATTTCTCATTTCAAGATACACTGAAACACTAAAGGTACAGAATATATATATATATATATATATATATATATATATATATATATATATGGTAAAACAGGACAAATGAAAGGAACAAGGTAGTGAAAAGTGAGAAAGATTCGTCCATTTAAGATACCGCATTTGAAATATGTGCGCACCTATTGTTTTTGCAGTGGATATACAGCTTGGGAGCTCGGAAATTTATATTGTTTTCTACAGAAATGAGTGGTTGCACCCCTGTGGCTCGAGTCCAAAACGATGGAAGTTGCAATGAAGAGTTCAATTATGCTTCATTAGTATTCAATGCTCGCTTGAACTCTTCCTTGGATACATTTAAAGAAGAGATGCCTGGTTCTCGGTTTGTTTTCATTAATCTCTACAGCCTTGTCAAAGAGATTATAGATGATCCCGCTGCTTATGGTAAGTTTCCCTCCTCTGCTTGGCTTCTTGTAGCATTACCATCAAATAGCCTCAAAAAGAAAACAACGACATCCAAGGCTCATGGCCAATGTCAAATTGAGCCTATTAATTTGGGTTAGAGATGCACACGAGTCAGGTTTGAGTCGAGCTCGTGCAAAGCTCGGTTCGACCTGAACAACTTTAATTTAAAAAGGTTTTGAAACTCTTTGAAAGAGAGGAAAGCAGTGGGATTTGAACCCACGCCACGACCAATGTCTTACCCTAAGGTAAGACCTTTCTTTGTTATTAAAATATGAACAATGTCGGACATATATAAAATTTGATTTCTTTATCTAACTATGCAAGCCGAGCTTAATCGGACTTACCGAGCTTATCCGAATTGAACTTCCTGTTCAAGCTCGACTCATTTATGTGTACCAATCCTGAACCCTTGTTCAAGCTCGTCTCATTTATTTTTTTAGTGAGATTGAACTGAGCTTAAACGGAATGAGCCGGAGCTAGCTCGGCTCATTGTGCATAGCTAACTGGGGTCCCCTGAGGCGCACCAGCTACAACCATCTCAAATGCGGATGGCACCAACACTTTCGATTTTCATCCATTAATGAAAGGGCAATTTTCAACGCAAAGGTAAACTTAAGTTATCATTAGTCAAATTTAAGAGTTTAAACTTATTATGCCTTTCAAGTATTTGAGCTCTCTCTCTCTCTCTCTCTCTCTCTCTCTCTCTCTCTCTCTCTCTCTCTCTCAAGTATTTGTCCTGCCCTCTGCACACGCCAAAAAAACAATTTTTTTGTTTTTTTTGTCCGAGAGTAACCGTCCACCACTGTTCTGTGGGGGGCAAGGAGTAGTGGCGGACGCCAAATAAACATCAATGGGATGCATCAAATCCTTGTCTGTGTGTTTCGCGTTTGAGAGGTGTGCGAATATGTGTGAGGCCCCTGTTCGGTTCTTTCAGCTCGTTAACCAGCCCCAGTTACAGATTGTCTTTACTGTTTCAAAAAGTTGGACGCTTTTTTGAAATCTTAGTTTCTTTGACTAAAATGATATTATTCATTTCTTTGGAAGAAATAACACTTTTATTTTATTTTTGAATATGGATGCATCATTTGATGCCTTTAATTAATTTGGTATTGCTGACGAAACTTAACTCAAAGAAATGGAACTTATGGTGCAAATAGGCATCAAGAATGTCACGGCTGCTTGTTGTGAGATGGAAACTGATGGGAGCTCATGCGTGAAAGGTGGCAGTGTGTGTGAAGATCGATCTGCAAATCTTTTCTTTGATGGAGGGCATCCAACAGATGCAGCAAATATTATATTGGCCAACAGGGCATATTCATCAAACCTGACATCTATAGCCTACCCTTTCAATGTCAAGCATTTGGCAAGCTTTCCCTCGATGCCAACAGATTATAGTTTTCTTTCAAAACCATGGGGCATATCTACCAGTGGCAGGGATGTAGAGTAGCAGCTTCATTCGATGTTGTCATGGAGCTAGCAAAATAAAAAACGATTCAGTTCTAGCATTGTAATAATAAACCATCTTGTTCAGTATTGGTGGACAAGAACAGAAATGGGTCCAAAACCTCTTGACAGGTCTTTTTTTTTTTCCTTTTTTTTTGGTGGCATTCACTTGATCGGACTAGGAGCTCCTTTTGTAAGTCATTGCGAGGTAGGGATGGAATTAGTTTTTTTCCCTTTCCACTCTAAAAGAAGAGTGAACATTGAACTGTGATATAGGGATGCACACGAGCCCAGCTTGGCATGCATAAAATCATGCTCAGGCTCAGCTCGAGCTCGGCCCGAGCCTGAACCAGAGCTCAGCTCGGTTAGTTAAGCTCAGTTCAGACCGAGCTGGGCTCGTTCAGGCTTATCAGTATGAATGGTTTCAAAATGAACATGCCCAAATAACGCAGGAGTCAATAATGCTTTTTTGGAAGCAATTGCAAGGTATCACCTCAAACGAACTCGAAAGACAGATTCACCAATCAAAAAGGAAACCGACACTCATCAAAACAGATAATAGGCAAGCTAAACCAAATCAGTATTGATCGAAATACATCAGAAAGAACAACCAAAAGGCACCATAAACAATAATAATAAAAAAAAGACAAAAGAATCGACGAAACCTGATTGCGATCATCATGAAGATCCAAAGAATACAAGCAAACCCCCGAGCAGAAGAAACACAACGATTCACCTCCTAGTTCACGCAAAGTTCGGGCCTCCTTGCTACAACCCGTCCCCATCTTTCCTTTCTCCAATAACAACTTCCACTTCACTCCATCACAACCACCCCATTCCTTCCCGTTCCCCACAAATCATCCCAAAATATCAAATTGAGGAAGAAAGAAAAATGACCAATCGACAACCCCTTTCGAAATGGCAAAAAACCAACCTTCAAACTTTGCCAGTAAATCAGGAATTGGGCTTAACAACATAGGGTAAAATAGAAAGGAAATATGCACACCTAAATTCAGCATGACCACTGAGGAAGACGACCAATTTTGCAGCGAAAATGCCTAAAAAGACAGAATCAGAAGAACAGGAAGGAGAGGGAGAGAGAGGACGAACTAGTTGTTGAGAACGAAACGATCGATTTTGTTGGGTAATTGTTTTTCTGGTCCATTTTAACGAACGTTGGAGAGGGCGCCAAAACTCGGAGCGTGGTGGTGGACCGACGGGGTGTCGCATCAGCCATTGGGAAGAGACGACCCAGGCGAGGGGGTCAGCCGGGAACGGGAGGAGAAGAGAGAGAGAGAGAGAGAGAGAACAGTTACCGAAAGCGGGGAAGAGAAACCCTAAACCTATTCGACTTTCGAAAGGGTGAAAGCGGGGCCGAGTGGGATGGGTCGGGTTGGGTCCGAAATACCCGTTACCAAATGAACCGAGCCTTATTGAGTCTGTTGAGCCTTATCGAGCTCGACAGGTCGTTCAAGCTCGGCTCGTTAGCTTGTTCGAGCTTCAGACGTCAGTTCAAGCTCGGCTCATTTACAAAACGGGCGAGCTGAGCCATCTCGGTTTGGTGTGCATTCCTATCGTTATATATATAGTGTGTAATGTAATGGGAAGCATGAGTAAAAGAAGAAAGTCATTGTCTTCTTAAAAGAGTTAATTCTCAATCCACAAGACCCTCTTCAAATTCCCAAAGGAAAAGCTACGGTCCCTTGAATATCCACAAGGGTTTCCTTAAGTTCACTTGAACAAGAAAAATAGTATATAGCTTAGGGAGATAGTTGAAAATACCCCCAAAAAATTGAATAAAAAGTAAATGACATCCCCTTATTTATAAACCCAAGAACTCCCTACTTAAAAGTTCAAACTCTTCGAGGACTCTAAGATATCTACCTTTATTTAAGACTTCTCTAGAAAGTAAAATCCCATTGAGACTCCTAAAAAAAAAGTTTCTCTGCACTTTTTTAGGTAAACCATACCTTTAACTTTGAGCCCATCTTGAACTTAGCCTGATTTTTTAGAAATTTTCAAGTCATGTGTTCCATATCAGTCTCCTGCACTTGAAGCAAACACACCTTTGAGTTGATGTTTAGGGAGACCAATTCTTATGGAGGATGGTATGCATATAAGTCGGTTACATTGAAAGTTGAAGAGATGTTTATGTCTTCTGAAAGATCAATGACATACATTATGGGAGATCTGAATGGTAT
The DNA here is from genome assembly GCF_984573655.1 of Nuphar pumila. Classification (NCBI taxonomy): domain Eukaryota; kingdom Viridiplantae; phylum Streptophyta; class Magnoliopsida; order Nymphaeales; family Nymphaeaceae; genus Nuphar; species Nuphar pumila. The sequence goes on along the minus strand of NC_143251.1, from coordinate 59,012,779 downwards.
ATATTTGGTTCTTAGCAGAATTTGGGACCTAACAATGTTCGGTTTGTCATAAGAACAAGAGAAGATGATTCCTTATCTCTCCCTTTTCGAGGAGCAAACCTATAGTCTAGTGTAGTAGACTTGATGGTCAAGAGCAAGTGGTGGAATAAAAACCCCGAAATGAGAAGTAGGTCATTCATGAGATGGTCTTAAAACCCTAAAAGATTACTGTTGGGACTGATCAATAGGAAGAGGAGTCTTTTTAGTAGGGTTAGACAAGACAAAGTGAATTCTATTGTCATTAAAAAATTATTGAGTACGAATGCACATCTAGGCCATCAGGTAGTTGTTCATCATTTTAAAGACTATCTAGTTGGTTCTAGAAATGGAATTGCTATTATCGATTCAGAAAAGATACTGATTTGTTTACGAAATTCTTGTCATTTTATAGGATCTCCCATTTGTCAAAAAGGTTGTTCGTTCTTTGTAAATACCAATCCCTTGTTTGATGAGATAATAAAATACATGTCAATGAGAATTGGTGGTATCAAGGATTCTCAATGGAGGATAAGAGATTTTTGACCGATTGTTCCAGTATTTTGTTTCTGAAAAAAATCTGTTGGAGAAAGAATAAGATCCATTTCGGTTTGAACCAACCACCATTGTGTAGTAATTATGGATGTATATAGAAAATCCTTGATCATACTTAAAGTTGATCGATCACAAATACCTATTGCATTCTCAGTGGATTCAAATATTCCTTCGGGATCCTATATCAAAGAATAACTTATCCCATTCAAGTGAATGATCCTATACAGTTTATATATTTATTTCACAATTTGATCACGAAAATAGCTATTAAATAGGGATGAAAGAGACTATAAATGCACTCGTAAAGCTTTGAGTTAGGGCTTTGTGCAGTGAGAGAAAACTCATTGATCGACCTTTACAAGTACAAAAGAAGAAAAGGTTTTCGTCGATCGATTGAGTGGTCTTAGTGAGCCTTGTGTTGGATGACACAAAAAATCCTGCCTGCAGATAGGAAGATGACAATGAAAACCCTTTTACAATAACCTCGCTTTACATGATCGAAATAAACCAGCTCTGGAAGATCTTTAGGAAAATCCTTAACACTGGACTCCAATAATGAAAAGCAGATAAGAGGAGGTTTCTTTTACAAGGTTTCAAAGAAGAAAAATTGTGTAAGCAAGCGATTGAGTTACATACTCTACCAAGGAAAATACTCTATTCTATATATGAATTGGACAATATATGATTTCCTAAAAAAGATGACCAATCCACTCATGTATTTTTGGAAGGACTAGTTTCCAAACGACCATCACAAAAACAAATAAAGGTGATGAGAACCTTCCTCAACAACATAGAAAGAAAAAGAGTGGGAAAGGAATGGAATGGATGGTGGTCGGGTTGCATGGAAAATGCGAGAATTCTGACAAGGGGAATGATTTTTTTGTATCCACTGGCTCTCCAGGAATAAAATTTTATCCAACACCTTAAATTATTATTGCATATCCCCATACATACCCACTTGCTTGATGGGAAACAAGGTAAAGCCACAATCCGTTTGGTAGAATTTGGTCGAGGTGCCCCTAGAAGAGCTTTGCTTTATAAACAGATATTATAGTATAAAAAAATAAAAGAGGATCTAAAAGAGAAAAAGATGAAGCTGAATCCATTGGCACTTGTTTTGAGCGCAAAGCTAGAATAGGTGCTCTTATCACATCAAAGCAATGAAATTTGTGTGTTCCCTTGTTCGGTTGGTTCTCCTTCATAGAACAGATGTGCGCCTTATATAGATTCATTTATATTTTTGTAGTTTTTTTTGTCCCGATGAAGAAGTTAAGTTGGCATTGGTGGGCCAGCCACTATATTGAATGAGCATGTTTTAGGGTGAGAAGCTTATCCAACTAGTTGGTTGCCTCTCCTCCCCCAATCATTAGGCACTAGAAAAAAGAAATCAAAGCATCTGTCCCACAACCGAGCGACCAATACAGGGGTCAAGGGGTGTCCCCCATTTGGGGGTGAAGGTGGATAGGTGGTGTAAGTTTTATGAAACAATTTTTAAAATAATATTTTTGATGAAAATAAGTGTGAAAGCCAGACACCAAATAATAAAAACCGGCTCGCACGAGTGGTGGAGTCTGGGTCAAACTCTTAGAACGAGAAATACTTGTATTCAAACACACAACTACACTACTCTTTATTGCCAAAAAGAAAAAAAAAAGAATTAATTAAATAAAAGAATACTAAAAGAGCACTGCCCTACGCAGAGGGCTTAAACAAAATAAATAAATGCCCTTATACAACCGAATGAATTGAATAAAATAAAATAAAAGCCTAGTCTAAAAAGAAAAGCAAGAGTCTTCAGTGCTTGAAGCTTTTGTGGTTCCTTTCTAGGTTGAACACTTTTGTATGGTTTGATTAAGGACCCTCTAAGGGCTCCCTGAGGGCACTTCTGAGGGCTTGAAGAAACCTCAGAGAGTACTTTGAAGGCACAAAAGGAGTTATATCGCACGTTCCAATGCTTTCCTGCAAAACACAAAAACAAAACACGAAGCAAAAGAAATAAATCTACAATAATATCAACAGAAAACATGACAAAAAATCATAAAAACATGAACTAACTATAATACTAATTGTAACAACTATACTAAAAGACACAATGGAAAAGAAAACTATCCAATACGAATTCAGGAAACTAATTCAAGAAATTAAGAAACCAATAAACTAATCTACTACGTATATGCATATGCGTAAACCAAAAATTAACTAAGAGATTAACATAATAAGTACTCCAAATTTAAGGAAAGAATTGACTAATATAAAACTTTAATAAAAAAAACTATACAAAATTAATTAATCACAAATCACAGTTGATGAAGTTAATGTCTAATGAATAGCCAATTCCAAAGAAAAACATTAATGCAATACTACACATCTAATGCCACAAATCAACTAAACTACTGAATTCAATCTAGACTAAATAAATTAATCAAAGGAACCAATCAGCAACTATTGAATTAAACTATGTAAATTTTCTTCCGTGATACATGGCTAATGAGAGGAACTAAAAAAAACTTGTTCTAAAAAAAAAAGAAACATAACACAAAATGCTACATGTAAGAGCCACTTGATAAAGTAAGTTAAATTGCAACATTAAATAGGCTGAACCAACACTAAAACTAACCCTTAATATTTAAATTACCTACGCTATAACTAAACCCTTAATGAACGTCAATCACGGTGAAGACTGAAGAAAATATCATATGCTGATTAGCTAAAGCAAAGTATGAAAGAGCTAAATCGTTGATTGAAACAAACTAATGAGAAAACCTAAAAAAAACAAAAGACGCTGCTATGATGTTATAGAACACGTTGTTGCACTACTGACAAAACTCAAAGAAAACAGAAATTAACAACGCATGCCAAACTATGCTATGTAAAACATTAATCAACTAACCTACGTGTACTATATAAAATCAATTAACTAACTAACTGCTATAAAATCCATTAACTGACCTATACCAAATAAACATGAATCCACTTAATGCTGACTGCTGAAATAACTAACACTAACCTATATTGCTATTAATCGGCAAAACATGACTGACTACCATGGCAGACGTTAAAGAAGTCAACAAAAAAAGAAAGATGCTGACCCTAAAAAAACTGAACCTGATAAAAGAACTAAGAAAAAAAAACGCTGAATACAAAAGAAAAGAAGACGCTGAATTAAAAAAAGGGAAAACGACTGTGGTTATTAAGAAAAACACGAATCTACTTATAAAGAAACTAAAAACGCAAAACGCTGCACTATACTTTACCATTTTTTTCTTCTTTTCCAATAAAAGGGCTGAAACAAATATACTAAATTAAATGCAATAAACTCAGGTTACTCTACATGCCATGAATATGCGGAAAAGTAAATAATGATGCATGCCATCATCCTAACTATGAAAAAGGAGAAGAAGAAGCAAACCGTCGTGGATCGCTCTCGACGAAGGGGTTGAGAAGAGAAGGTGGTCAATCCAACTGCATCCAAGCTTTTCCCGACGAAGAAGGTAAGAAAAGCCGATGAAGAACGGGTTAAGAAGATGGATGAAATGAAGAATGAGAAGGGGAAGAATAAGGAGAAATAGCTCAAGAGGAGAAATCGGTCAAAAATGAAGAAGGAAGAAGGGAATATGGAGGCAAGAGGCAAGGGAGTCAAGAGGCTGCTGAAAAAACATGCTTCCAGCTCTCAAAACTACTATTTATAAGCTTAATTAGGTTAAAACAAAGTTTTCAAAAGAGTCTAAATATTTTTGATAATTTTCAAAACAAGGTCTCTTATGAAAATATATTTTTTCTAAAAGTCGAAACTTACTAAACTAATTAAAAATTAGCTAATACAAACCTAAACTAACTAAACTGCAATTAAGAAATTCTAAATCTAATAAAAACACTAAAAATGCGGGAAAAACTTTGAAAAACACAATTTTATGATAATTTTTATTTCAATGCAGTTTCTCGAAACTAACAATAAAAATGAGTTTTTAAGATGATTTTGTCGTGGATCATGCATATAATAAGATGAATAAAACATGTAAAATATATATATGCATGATCAATAGGCTCTCTTTGCATTTGTAGGTTGCACTCATAATAAAGAACTTGCTCGGCAAGGGTAGGCATAACTCGTTGGCATAACTTGGCACTACTTGGAAATCAAGATGGAAGTTCATGAGCCGTAGGCAAGCAGATGAGGGCATATAAGTAGTTTCTCCCATTCTTTTTGTTGGTAAACAAAGGAAGAAAAAAGAAACAACCACAACTCTCTATCACTACTCTTACAAGGGGTCTTTTTTTGTCTGGAGGGAATCATTTTTTCTCAATCTAACATGCCTTAACTAGATAAATTCACTTTTTTAATACAATTCTTCTAGTTATGCCTCTCCTATTTACTTTTTATATTCTCATATGCAATAATGAAGATAGAGTACTTGGGATTAGCAAAATTCTCAAACTACAGAACCAACTGAATTCACACCAACGAAGGAGGAACAACATCCAGAGAAATTATCCCAATAATTTTTGAAGATATCTTGATAATAGGTTTTAGCAAAGTGTATCCTATATATACTCCTTTTTATCTGAAGTATCTCAATGGTGTAACACCATCGACTTAGTGGGAAAAAATGAGGAAAATAACTTTGATCTATTATTTCGAAGAAATAAGTGGCTCACGAAAGAAACATTTTATATCTTATCTCGAAGTTCTCATATAGAACTTTTAGTCCCAAATGCAGGATCACTTGTAAGAATGACATAATGCTAATCCATGTTTCACACAGCCAAGGAAACATCATTTTTTAATTATTAATTGGTCGTTCGGTAGAGATTCTTTATCGATCAAAATAGAAGGCACCACAAGGACCTTTTCTAATCGCCCCTTTTTGTGTCAAAGATGGATGTTCATTAAAAAATGTTATCGAGATTATCAATCATCCAAGTGTGTGGGAAGGGAGCGAGACCCAGCTGAGCCACTAGGAGAGTAAGCCCTTCCCATTCTATATGTGTCGAGTGGAAGAAATGAATGCAGCCAATCTCATTTTTTATTGTTTTCTCTAGTAGATAAATCTATGAGAATGAATGAGGGTATACAACCACCCAGTGTGGGGAAGCTATAATTAGTGGGATTGACTATAACATAATGACTATAAACAAACAAACAAGCAGTACCCTCTGCTCATGACTAGAATAGAAGATAAACAAATGGTAAGCTATCTATCTACCTATGCTAAGAATAGTAGGCTTGCATTGTTCTTTTTATAAGTTCCTAAGGGGGGTTGTTCATTTGAAACATCTAGGTTAGATGGGGCTTGTTATTTATAGTCGAAATGTTCTTTGATTCCATCACAATCATTTACTAGGTAAACCTTACAACTTAGCTTGAAGCTGCCAAGAGGTTGATTTCCATGACATAACCTTCCTTCTTATTTAGATCGAGCACACTATGGTGTAACAACAGAGCATGGTCCTTATCCTTTAAAGGAAAGGATCGATAGGGTGATTCATTGTGGGAGAATCCAGTGCAGAATTAGAATCATGACGGTTGTAATCCCTAGACTAATATTAGGCCACAAACCAGTCTGGTATTATGCCTGGAACATAAAAAAAAAGGGAAATTATCTTCACTTAAGGTGTAATCAAGCCTAATTCAGGCGAGTTTCAAGCTCTTGTGAAAAGTATTTTCACTATAGAGGGAAACCTTAGATGAAATATAACCCAATTTGCAATCCAAGAACCAGACCAAGCCCACCAAAAGAATATTCGAGAAGTTAATGGAATTGTAGAGATCAAAATAAGGAGAGGAGTGTTTGATTCTTTAATCAAATTCTTTGTAATGACCCCAAACTGACCCTCAAAACATGTAATTTTTTTTAAATGAATAAATAATTTTAAAATATTACTGAAAGATATCCCAGAGATCTAGGGCACATTACAAATTTCATATCCACAAACCATCATCCATTCCAAATATAAATTTATTCAAACCAATAATTTAAATTGAATGTAATTTAACTGAGTAATCCAATTTCAAGTTCAATAAGTTTTCCCAAAATATTTAACGGTTAGAATCTGGTCCATCCAATCATAAATCGTTGCTTCCTCTAGCAAGCCGCTCCGGCCATCACTGAGCCTTAGTACATGAAAAAGGTTTTCAAAAAATAAGGTAAGAACTGAAGTTCTCGTACTAGACCTTCTCAAAATCCAATTATAAGGAAAAGAGCATACATCAAATCAAACATAAGTATAAGAAGACCTTAACATTCAATTCACATTTAAAACATGCTTGCAATATAAACCAGTTTAGTTAAGGCAACCAAAAACAATATGCTACATAAACATTTAGGGATGCATGAACCAATGCAACTTTCATGAATGACTTTTTTATGTAATTAGCAAATATTGCTTTTGAATGCATGTCCTTACTTAATACAACACATTTAAGTTTCATCCTACATAAAACCCGTAGATACTAAAAATGTGCCAAATCCTAAGGTTTAAGGCAGTTCTCAGTGATATCTTATCACATAATTATATTTTATTAATTAGGCCCTACAAATATCCCTCGATTGATGTAGGAAATCATCACCATAATTCAAAACATTAAAAATCATCACCTAATGCTGGGATGACAAGGGCATCATCAACCTTTGATGCCACTTTTCTTTGTATACCAATAACTGCAGCCGAGTCAGACAACACCACCTGTAGGCAAAGTGGTGAAAGTTTGTTACAATTGTGGCTATAAACATGAACCACTCATTGTGTTCTTGGGGTAAACAATGCATACGATATTTAGTATCCTCAACCCCCATGACCGTCATCCAAGGATCCCACCATTTTAGAGGGCAACTAAGGAAGAACAATTATTATACCATTCTTAATTAATTACAGGTTCTCTACATATAAACAATTATGCAAATCAACATGCATTATTTAATTGGGCTTTTGCTTCATTAATTTTAACAGTGTAACACTTGTGCTATGTCTAAATTAACTCAGAAGCATTATAAAACAATATTGCAATGCATTCAGGACTTCTGATTTAAGGAAGAACACACACGCATTTGGCCTTCAAAGGCTCACAAGTGGTCTAACTAAAACCACTATGCAAATTTAATATTCTTAAAAAATATTGCAAATTTAGGTGAACCTTAAGCTCACTTAAATAAAGGAATACCAACTTGTATTCACAATAAAATTTTTTACCTGCAACAAAAATACCAATGCATATTCACAACCAAAATGGAATGAGCATCATAAAAAGAAATTGAATTTATGATACCAGTCAAAAATCCAATTAATAACTTGACTAAAAGAAAACCAAACTTTTATAACCGACCAGAATCAGCTTTTTACTTTAATTAGCTTCAGATTTAACTAAATAACCAACACATATCACATTTAACAAATTCAAATAAAACCCAAATTTAATTAAACTAAATAAATTTAGATTTCTAATCAAATTCCAAAACCAAAATTGTAACACAAAAAATTGCAGCTTAGTTGATTAAATTCGAGCAAAAACAGTTTTGGATTTGACAGCAAAATAAAACAAGGGTTTTATTTCTTCACGAATTCCAGATTTATTAAACCCCCAAGTAATCGTCATAAATTCAGTTCTAATATGGATCAAAATTTAACCAACACACAATGTAAATTCAGGACAGGCATGAAGAGCAGAGAATAAGCTTGGCACGATATAACAAATCAGAATGTACGCCCATCCCGGTATTAGTATATTGTGATCAACATATGCAGAAATCAACACACATCCAATTTCTTCTTTTTTTTTGAAAGGTAACTATACATAACTGAAAGTTTGGATCATGGGATGGCTGTGATCAAAAGTGATTTCAGATCTTATGGTGCCTAAAGAAAAAAATTTGATTATAGTGTGCAAGTACTAGCTAAACAAATCCACATCATACAGTGAATGTGATAACAGGTATATCCCAATTAATAAGAATGGATGTGTTAACATAGAGAAATATTTCAGATCATAAGGATGCATAACATACAAGATAAATATTCAGATCCTATGGTAAATCCGATAACAGAACCATCTTGATGTGATACAGGGCTGTGGCAAATTCCCCCAATTACCAAAAAAAAAAAAACAAGACATGGATCTAAGTAAACATATCTGCACTGAGATGCACGAACCAATGAGAATCAAACAATGTATTAAACCTGTTTATAAATATAATACATATATACATGTTATAGAGGCATGACGTTATTTATGAAGATTTCCCCATTCAGGCATAGAACCAAATAACATAAGCAATAAATGTAAAACTAATAGCGGCCTGTAAATATCAGCACTCTAAAATTAACAACATACATGTAAGCTGAAAATATTACCTTGTTGCATGAGCCTGAATACCCCTTTTGATAAGCTATCAACATAGTTTTATTGGGTTCAAAAACCTAGAGTGAAACCCAAACCCATACAGACTATGATTTCCCTAGCATGCTTAAACAAAACCCTATCAAGTTCGGTTTTGATTTGATTTTTTTTTTTTGCACTTTCTTAACCCCATGTTTGGTTCAATGCATACCGAACCCCTCATCTATCGGATTAAGAGAGGAAGCCTGTACCTTATATGTTGTGATTTGAGCTGCGAAGAAGAAGAAGAAGAAGAAGATAACGTTGAAGAAGAAGGAGCACAGGCTCAATTGCTCCTATACCACCCTCCTCTTTCTCTCACTCGACACTCCCTCTCTCTCGATACTTCCCTCTCTCTCTCAATGTCGTGATTCGAGAGAGAGGGCTCATGCCCCTTTTATAATTTTTTTTTAGGAATCCTCCTCTTAGGAGGAGACATCCTTTCTGAAATAGAAAGACTTCTATTTCTTTAAGGAAGAAATGTCTCTTCCTATCTTATCTCCGAAATATATATATATATATATATATATATATATATATATATATATATATATATATATATATATATATATATATATATATATATATCATATATGTTTTATTTTATTAGTTCTTATTATTATTAAAATTATTATTAAGACTTATTTCTCTTAAAATAGATGGACTATGGAACTCAACCAACGAGTACACGATCCATATTGGGATCCAAGCTTGTGTCAACCACTACATTACATATTATATATTATTTTAACCCTAAACAACCAAAAATAAAATTATTTAAGTAAAAATAATACTTATCAAAATTAAAACAATCTATGATTTTACGAGACATTATATCCCTACCCCCTTAAAAAGAATTTCGTCTACAAAATTATAACATATCAAATAAATATGGGCAATGCTCGCACATATCATCCTCATGCTACTAGGTGCATTTTGCCAATTCATGATGTTGCCACCGCACTTTCACTAACATAATTGTTTTGCTTCCAAGCACCCACTACTAGCGATCTATAATCTTCACAAGTCTTTCTTTTGTTGTCAAGTCCGGTTGTACTTCAACTGCCTCATACTGAATAACACATGAGGGGTCTGGTATGCACTTTTTATTTTTATTTTTTTGAAAGGTAATTGTACGTAACTGAAAGTTTGGATCATGGGATGGCTGTGATCAAAAGTGATTTCAGATCTTATGGTGCCTAAAGAAAAAAAATCTGACTATAGTGTGCAAGTACTAACTAAACAAATTCAGACCATACAGTGAATGCGATAACAAGTATTATCAACTCACAACGTGAATGCGATAAAGATATATATCCCAATTAATAAGAATGGATGTGTTAACATAGAGAAATATTTTATATCATAAGGATGCATACCATACAAGATAAATATTCAAATCCTATCTTAAATGTGATAACAGAACCATCAGGCCTAACGTTATCTACAAAGATTATCCCATTCAGGCCCAGAACTAAATAACATAAGCAACACGGGTAAAACTAATAGCCGGCCTGTAGAAGTCATAAAATATCAGCAGTCTAAAACTAACAACATACATGTAAGCTGAAAATATTAGATTTGTTGCATGAGCCCGAATACCCCTTTTGATAACCATTCAACACAATTTTAATGGGTTCAAAAACCTATCGTGAAACCCAAACCCATATAAACTGTGATTTCCGTAGCATGCTTAAACAAAACACCATCAAGATCGTTTTTTTTTATTCACTTTCTTAACCCCATGTTTAGTTCAATCCATACCAATCCCATCATCTATCGGATTAAGAGAGGAAGCCCATACCTTATATGCTGTGATTCGAACTGCAAAGAAGAAGAAGAAGATGATGACGTTGAAGAAGGATAAGGCTCTTTGGTGAACCATACTATGTCTATCCCACTGAGCCAATTGTATGATAGATTGGTACGTATGGAGGAAATTCTCAAAGAGATCTTAGCAACCTTTCGTCACTCCTCTTGTGCTTTCACTCAAAAAAAGAAGTTAAGAATCATTTTCCAGGTGACCAACATCATTGATGATCAATTGCCACATGCTCTATTGCTCCCTTCCTCCGGACTCCCTGGAGTTAAGAAGCTAGCCGGGACAGAAGTCAAGTGATTTGCACCCCATTCATCATCTCATGGATCCGTTGGCGGCTCAACAATCTTCCATTGGAATGAATCTAGGGTTTGGTTAGTCGTCCTCTCTCCTTTTGTTTGGCCACTTAGGCTCGTTCCGTTCATTCAAACGGGCGAATAAGACTTCTAACCAAATTCCTTTTCTGAGATTGCATTAGTGAGATGGTGAGTTTGAGTCATCTAGTTCTCTTAGTGGGACCGTCCCATGGATCATGACTTATAGAGGGTCATGTGCCTTTCATCAAGGTAAGCTTTCATAAGAGAGTCTCCATCTCTTTTCCTAGAACTTTGGGGGGGGGGGGGGATGAAGCCCTTTCAACTATATCTTTCACTTTCCATTTTATGATTTGAGTTGAGTCTATCAGAAGAGGTTGATGGTTCTGCCAAACAACCTAATGTTTTGTTTTCACTGACCCTAAAGTCAGTTTGGCTCTATTCACCAACTTGCTAGATTTGGTTTGCATTCAATGTGAACCGATCCAGCTTTTGTTTGAGCCATTGGGTTATGATTGAGCTTCGTTTGGCAGATCTTGCACCGTTGTGCGAGTGCCTATTTATGAAAATAGGTTGTTGGTATAGTTGCTGCTACCAAAAGCACACTAAGTTAGTCACAGGTAGAGAGAGGGTGTTGTGTGTTCTCCCCCAAAGACGCATAGTTTGCTACAGTTTTTTGGGGGTTCAAATGAGCGCCATGTATGGGGCTCATATTCTCGTGTGTGTCGACATCACTTAGCATTGGAGTCCGGTGTTGTTGCAAAGACTTAAGTACCCTTTCTTGCTATTCTCGCCATAAACCGATGGTTCGAGAAAAGGACAAAAATGTCCTGCATCCAGAAAGTCGAGGTTGATGTTAACTCTTCAAAGTCCAAACGTTCCATTTTGCACCATCTACTATAACAGGAACTCTCTTTGATGACGCACCCTTTGCCGTCGTCTGCTACCACCAGAGCAGCCTTTGCCGTCGTCTCGAGTCCAGGTTCCCGCCTTGGTTTTTAGCTTGTATTACAACACATTACCGCCTTCTCCTTCCTGCCTTGTGTTATAAAACATTCCCGGGTTCGCAATCGACTGGTTCGATCATTGGTGGGCGTCATAGGGGCATTTGTCGGCAATCTCTTTTTACAGTCTTCTCTTCTTTTTTGTTATCGTTAGAAAGTATGGAAGAAAGCAATGACGCACAAACATTCCAACAAGTGCCATTAAGGCATCGTGAGTACCTTTTCATGTCATCACGCTATTGTTGAAGAACGTATGTCGTCGTGAGTGCCATTAAAGTGTTGTTTTGTTATTGCAGATGGATCTTGTCCTTTCTACTGTTGAAAACTTAACGATATTTGTAAGACGTTGGGACCTATTGACAAGAATGCTTATTTACAGATGCGAGGAAGGACCTCTACCCCATCTGATATCATTCATTCACTCAGTATATGCAATGTATCACAAATTGCGATTGTAGTAACATACTAGCAATTTGTGAGATATTGTTTTGTTTGTTATTATCGATTTGTAAGCTATTATGCTGAATTTTTGTATCGATTTGTAATATATTTTGTGATATGTATATCGATTTGTAAGATATTATGTGTTTTGTAGTATCGATTTGTAAACTATTATGCTGAATTGTCGTATCGATTTGTAATATATTATGTGATATGTATATCGATTTGTAAGATATTATGTGTTTTATAGTATCAATTTGTAAGATATTTGTAGAAAGAATTTTAAAACGTGTGCATGCAAAAATACATTGTTGTGCTCTTGCAGTGACAATTTTCTTATTCAAATCGCTGCTCATTTAGCGATTTCCATTGAAATTGCTTCACAATGTCGTAGATATAATTAAATCATTGTCACGTGAATCACTATCATCAACACACATATACGACAAATCATTCTTTTATTGGCATGGTAAATAACAACTCGATGCATAGTATAAGCAAATAACAAATCATTGTTGCTTTTATATTGTGATTCATTCAATCGTTTCTTTGACTTGCTTAACCTTTATCGGTATCCATTGTTATATGCATCTTGAATAAATCGTAGTAAACGTATGCGCTGGCTATCACAAATCGATATCTTGCTTATAAAAGTGTTGAGCTTATCATCTGGTTGTAATGAAGATGATCTATCTCAATCATTGGATAGTTACAGAGAAGTGAACATCTGTACTAATGACGCACCTAAAGAAGTGAACATGTGCACTAATGATGCACATGATAAGAAGGGTGTAGGCATTAGATTCACTCTTGACTTGAATGTTCTATCAGAAGAAATGCAATTGGATAATGAGGTAGATGATCGTGACAATACACTTGATAAAGGTCCATGCACTGGGAATGTACATGATGGTACACCTGACTCTGTTCCCGTAGAAGGAATGCAGTTTAATAATGAGGATGTTGCATATAAATTTTACAATGAATATGCCTTAAAATTTGGCTTCAGTGTTAGAAGGTATTCTTGGTCAAAAAATGCACAGGGTGTCATGGTGAGAAAGACATATGTTTGTTCTAAGGAAGGTTGGAAGAAGTCAAGTGGAAATCCAACAAGAAGCAAGCTAAATTCAAGATGTGGATGTCCAGCGAGAATGGTGTTAAGAAGACTTCCGAATGAGAAATATGTAGTTTGTACTTTAAGCAGTGATCATAACCATGATTTATCTGCTTCATTTATGACTCCTATGTTAAGGTCACATCGTAAAGTAACTGAAGTGCATGTTGCAATTGCTGAAATAGCTGATAGTGTCGGCATTGCACCAAGGAAGACATACAATTTGTGCACGCATATAGATGGTGGACACGCGAATGTGTCATTCACACCTATGGATCTAAGAAACCACTTGAGAAGGAAGAAGACAGATAACATGAAGAATAGAAAAATATGTTCTTTGGTTGATTACTTATAGAAGAAATCAAGCATTGACCCTAGTTTCTTTAGTGCAATGCAACTGGATGAAGATGGATATGCTGTGAATATGTTTTGGGCAGATTCAAAGTCAAGAGTAGATTATGAATGCTTCAATGATGTGCTTATTTTTTATACGACAGTGAAGATTAATACTGAACAGTGGCCATTTGTGCAGTTTATCGGAGTGAACCATCACTCATAGAGTTGTATATTAGGCAGCACTTTTTTGTACGACCAGACCAAGGAAAGCTTTAAGTGGTTGTTTAGAGTATTTACACAGGCAATGAATGGGAAGCAACCTGAAGCTGTACATATAGATGGTGATAACGCAATTACGGCTGCAGTGTCTCATGTGTGGCCAGATACACATCATCACCTATGTTTGTGACATATCTTTCAAAATGCAGCAAAGAACATAGGACACATATTTAATCAGAATACAAGGTTTGACAAAAAGTTTACAAGGTGTGTACTTAAGAGCGTAGATAAGGTAACCTTTATGTCTGATTGGGAGAAAATGATTCAGATGTACGACCTTGAAGACTGTCTGTGGTTATAAAATTTATATACAGAAAAAGAGAAGTGGGCATTGGTATATGAAAGACAATACTTTTGTGCATGTATGATAAGCACACAAAGAGCTGAATCTATGCATGCCAAACAAAAAAAACTTGTATTCATGTTTAACAATGTTTTGCTTCATGAAACAATATTAATTATTTGTAGATGATCTTAGACAAAATGAGCTTGAACAAGATGTGAAATGCTTTAATACATGCTCTGTAACTTTGTACATGAAAATATTGATGCGATCTGCAGATCTGTATACACTAACTGTATTTGAATGGATTAAGAAGAAGGTTATACAGGTCATGAATTGCAACATAAAAGGATCCATGCAAACCGATAATATGCACAAATACCATATTGTATGGGAGGGCAAAGAGCATCAGAAAAGGCAAGAAGCACATGTCACGTACAATGTTGACAACATAACAGTTGAATGTACGTGCAAAAAGTATGAATTCAAAGGTATTTTATGTCGTCATGCATTAAAGACACTTAATCAAGAGAAGATATAAGAAATACCTGACTCATATTTAATGCGAAGATGGAGGAGACAAGAAAAGATTGAACTGCTGGATACAAATAATGTCAATCAATCTGATCTTGATGAGAAGTGCCACATAGCCTTCTATTACCAACAACTGTGTAGGTCATTTATGCATGTTGCAGATTTGACATTAAAAAGTGAAGAAGCCTATGTATGCATGAGAAAAGCGTCAAGGGAGTTACTTAAAAATGTGCAGTTAATTCACCATCAGTCCATTGCAGCTCATGAAGACCAACCCAAGAAAATGGCAGCGAACAACAGAGGTTAAAATCATGCTTCCCTTGACACTCATGCAAAGTTGCGCCGAAGTGTAAACAACATCTTCAATAAGTCAGGAGTGAACGTTGTAGATTATGATGGAAAAATTCACCTAGCGAAGGGTATCAAAAGAAAACCTGCCTCTGATCGCAGTCGTTGAAGGACAAAGGGTGCAATAGAATTGATTGGCAAGAAAAGGTCTAAGAAACAACCAACCTCTAAGGAAAAGCAACCAAGCCCTTCGCATGAACAGGTATGTAATACATTATATTGCTTCCCATGTAAATTGCATTATGTGCAGCTTATCAATATGTAACTTGTGTAATTTTCAACTTGCAGCAATACCCTACAGACATAATTTTCAACGTTGTAACCTTCAATCCTGCTGACCAATTTTTTTGGAATGATATTTTCAGTTTTACAAGTCTTTTGGTATGTAATCAATATTGAGAGGATGTTTGCATTTCCTATGAAACTTAATGTAGTGACTTATATTGTTCTGTTTCATGATAGACTCAGATCAATTCGAAAGTGAGCTATGAAACACAGAAATTACATGTGAATTTTGTTTAAGTCTTACCATAAAGTTAGTTGTCATGCCTCTTTGCATGACCCAATTTTTATATTGTCGGATTTGTTAAGAGTTTAACAAAACGGAGGTGAATATGCTTATACACTGGATGGTCTTATTAAGAAAGAGTTTTTGGATGAAGCCATTTTCATGAATCGTGAGCCACAAAAATAGAATTGTTAATATTTTTGTGGATCACCGTGTATGAAAATGGCTTCATCCAAAAAGCTATGGAACAAAGGAATCGTGTGTGGACTCTGTTTAATAATGTATATTTCATATGTATAAATCCTTATAATATGTATCATTCACATATATAAATAATTGTAATATGTATCATTCACATGTATAAATCATTGTCTCATCTAGCCTACAGAGGTACAATTTTGATACCATAGGTAAATCATCGTTGCTCAGTGCTTATACAATTAGTGAAAATCGTTGCCTCAACTAGCCTTCACATATACAAATCGTTATACATATACTGTATCATCCATATTGTATGGGAGGGCCTCTACCCCATCCGGTATTGTCCATTCACTCAGTATATGCAATGTATCGCCTGTTGTAGTAACATAATATCGATTTGTGAGATATTGTTTTGTTTGTTAATATCATTTTTTAAGTTATTATGCTGCATTTTCGTATCGATTTTTGTAATATATTTTGCCATGTGTATAACGATTTGTACAATTGGATGGAAATCACAATGTGCATGAGTACGAATCACGATAAAAGTACACAGACAAATCGTTGTCTCATCTACAAATCGACATGAAAATCAATGAAAAAAGCATGAGGTAAATTTGAAGTGAATTACAGCATGATACCGATTTACGTTTTATACATAAACAATATTTTAGTAATAGTTGCAAATCGATGAGTAAATCACGATATTATATATCGATATCGATCACAAAGACAAACAAAGATATATCATTGTCACGGTAGTTTCTTAAATACAAATCAATGTTATTTACAACCATATTCATTTACCAAAAATATTAGTATCTATTTACAATACATCATGACCAATGACCGAAATGACTGATTAATAAATGGCCGAAAAGAAAAACAATAAACAAAGCCACACGATGTATAGACTTAGTAAAGAACAAATTGAGAATAATTCAATGATACAAATCGAGGTAACTTTATAAATACAAATTGATTTCGTTCACAAAGACTATCAAAGACATATCGTTGTCGTGGTAACTTCACAAATACAAATTGATTTTGTTCACAAAGACTAACAAAGACATATCATTGTCGCGGTAACTTTAAAACTACAAATCAATGTGATTTACAACTGCAATCATTTACGAAAAAACCTATTCTTTTTTACCTGACCACAATGGTTTGGCTTAAATAAAATATATGACCATCACCATAAAAAAAATAGATATCATCACCAGTAGGTAATTAACGGGACATCTAATTGTATCAAAAAAATAGATATGTCTTTGTTTGTTTATGTGAACGATATCGATAAGTAATATAACGATTTACTCATAACGTTTTGTAACTGTTACTTAATTCAATTTGTACTTTACTAAGTCTAAACATCAAGTCGATTATTGTACATGTGCGTAAAACCCTGCAAAATGTAAAACCCTAATATAGATCTATATATAAAACCCTACCCTACCCGACCCGTTCAGGTCTAAAACCCTAATCTATTTAACCTCTCTTCTTCTTTCTTTTCTGCGGCAGCACAACTTCTTCTTTTTCTCCTCCGCCTTCTTCTTCTTCGTCTCTTTCTTCTTCTTCTTCCTTGTATTTTTCTTTCCTCTTTGTTCTTCTGTATTTCTTTTGCCTGTGCTTGATAGATAGGGATTGATGCTGATAACGTAATTGTTTCATGCCATGAGGAAAGATTTGTATAATCTTTGATGATGATTATGGTGGTTATCTGCATGATAGATAAGGGGGTGATGCAGATGTCCATCTATTTGATCTATTTCTACTACCAGACCCTCCATTGTTCGCAAACCATACTTCATAGTTGGAAAAATATCTGCCTAATCTTTGATATACTTTATGATAAAAACGAAAAAGCGATTTATCATGTAGCCCCTCGGCTCCTTCAAGGGGACAATGCCTGACCTTAAGTTGTGAAGCTTATTGTCAAGAGCGCACCAATGCTATAGTCTCTAAGAATCGACCTCAGTTTGAGGAAAATAGTACAGTGGGCTACCATTACTAATGAGCTCATTTTCTTAGAGAGGATGTATTCTCAACTGCACATAGAATCGCTTTGCAACACAGAAGGACGTGACGATGAAAAATACAGATGTTTTGATGATCACTTCTATAAAGATGGGAGTCTCTAAAAGATAGATATGCGTTCAACGAAAATGTCCTCCCATAGATATTGTAACTAAATACTAATATTTTTTCTATATGAATGTGGTTGTAAATCATGTAAATTATGTAAATCATATGGATTTATAGTTATAAAGTTACGGCGAGAATGATATGTCTTTGTTTGTATTTGTGAACGAAATCGATTTGTATTTAAGAATTTAACTCATTTTGTATCGTTGAAGTAAAACCCAAAATCCTTAAACCATCAACCCCAATCGCTCATAAAAGCGATTAGGAAATATCATTGACATAGACATGGCCCGTAAAAGCAAATCGCGATAACACGTAGCCTTTATATGTCATTGTATAAATCATGATGGTACGTATCATTCACTTAGACAAAGCTCATTGTCTAAAAGACAGAAGTCATTGTGTAAATCATGATAGTATAACGATTCACACAGTGACGTCTATATCGGTCACGACTGGATGAAAATCGCTCTGTGCATGAGTACAAATCGTGGTAAAAGTGTATAAGTGTATTGTCAATGCTTGTGCAAATTGTGATCACCATTTATGAATGTTTGTGCAAATCGTTTCAGCCTTATATAAATGCTTGTTCGATTTTAATTTACGAAGGCCGATCATTACAACTATTTTTTCAGTGACATTTGTGTGCTACACTAATTAAAATAGATTTATACACTTATAGAAAGTCACGTTAAAGAAAACAACTTATTTCCACTTTACACATTTGATGTCTATTTTGCAATCGTTGTAATTTTAAAAATATTTTTATATGTAAAACATGTGAAAACCAGACATCAAATAATAAAAACCGGTTCTCACTAGTGGATGAGACCGGGTCGAACTCAGGGAACGGGAATATTTCGTATTCAAACAAACAACTAAACTATTTCTTTATTGCCGAATTGTAAAAATGTACGAGAAAAGTAAAAACAACTAACTATTACAACAAATGAATACCCTTCGCAGAGGGCGTAAAAGGCAATATTTACAAACCCAGAATTAAATTCCTAATTCTAAACTGAAAACAAACTTCTACTCTTGTGCTTCCATGTCACATATGCGCTTCAGCTCCACTCCTGTACTATCCTGCACAAATCAAATGAACACGAGCAGTACCAGAGATAGAAATAGAAACTTATATTAAACTAGCTAAATGCTAAAAACACTAAAAGATATCATCAAAAGAATCTAATGACAAATAAAACTATATTAAACTAATGTTAATTAACTAAGTAATTCTAAAACTAAGAGTAATATAAAAGACAACTAAGCAATTTTCACGATCCAATACGGACTAAACTGATTTATTTAACTAAATCATATCTAACATCTTCAATTAACTAACAAAAAATTCAATTAACAACTAACCTAATTAACAAAACAGAAAAAGAGCTATAAAAAAAACACATAAAAATGAATGATTTAAAAACTAAAAAAAATTGAGAAAACAAATAAGAAATTAATTGTATAAACTAGAAGATGAATATAACAACTAAGCTAGATGAATAACAGGAGTTCGAGAAATTGAAAGAATGATGAAACATAAAATCTGAAGGTGAGAAAAATAGGAATTCAGCATAACAAACAAAGAATGAAGAAACAAGAGCAATTAATGAATGAAAAACAGAAAAAATTGAATACAAAATACAGTAAAGTATTAAATGAAGAAACAAGAATTTTAATGAATTCAAAACAAAGGAAATTAGAATTACAGGAAATCAGACAATGAATCAAAATAGGAGATCACGATGAATGAACGACAGAACAAAATATGCAGAGAAAGAAAAAAATGCAACAAATGGAAATGTTTAACTGAAAAAAAAGGATTGTAAAAAAAACAACAAGAAGAAAAAAAATACTGAAATACAATTCTGAAGAAAACTAAAATCAATTACAATGCTAAAAAAATAACAAGAACTCAATAGAATGCAGAACAGGGAAACGATGAATCAAACAAAGAATTAAATCAGAAAATGAAAAAAAACAAGAACTCTGGAGATGAACAAAGCAGAGAAACAAGATTGAAATACACACAAAAAAGAAATAAGAAATCAATTTTAAAAACTGACAAAATGAACTAACAGAAAACAAAAAAAAACAAAAGAAAAAAAAACAAGAAATAAATGCTAAAAGCTGGAAGAATTACGATTAACAACCAAAAAATTAAAAACTAAACTATGTAGAACTAGGAAAAAAATTACAGGAATTAATCACACATGAATTTCAGAATGAACAAAAAAAAACAAAATAGGAAATTACAAAATGAATAACAGGAAATCAAAAGAATGAGGAACAGGAAAATCAAAATAGCAAAAACAGAAAAATTCAGAGAATCTAATCTAAAAATCGATAAGAGAAAGAAACATGCGATCTACTATTTTTATTTTCTGTTGTAGAAAAAAAATTAAGAAACGACGAAGGAAATTAGGCATATGCAGAAGATGAATGCAGAACACAACGAATCATGCAATGAAGAAAAAATTTGGCAAACAACAAATACAGAGTTCGGTTTTTTTTTTCTTTTCTTTTCGTTTTTCACACAGAAACAAGAATCGATTGAGCATGGAGAAGAAGAATAAGATGAAGAATCTGAAGGTGAAGAAGAAGAAGATGATGATGATGCAAAACTTACCGTAGCTTCAGAGGGGTTAGAGGAGAGGTGGACTCCTCCCGTACGCCGTCGCCCGACTGAGATGCCTCCACCGACGTGAAGAAATAGAGAAATAGGGAGAGGGGAAGAAGGAGGGAAGAATGGCCGGTGGTGGAGAAGGGGAGAAAGAGAGGGAACAAAGGGGAAAGAGGAAAGCTTAGGCGTAAGAGGGGAGACGATTTTTTTTCACTTTCTTTGGTTTTAAAAACACATTTTGGTAGGTTTGTTACAATTTTTTTTTAGTTTTTTCAAAAGTCCTAAAATTTACTAGAAATTCCAAAAACCTATTCCAACAAAATATTTACAACATTCTATACTAATGCTACTCTAATTCTAATTTTTTTTCTTTTATTTTTTAAAAAATAACTACTCTAATATGTATCTTTAATATTTTTTTCTTTTTTCTTTTTTCTATAAAGAAAACCAAAATGATTTTATTAACAATATAAAAATGTATACTAAATTGCAAGATAAAGCTATTTTCTCTATTTTTTATTTTTTATTAAAATGCTCTATCCTAGCATATAGATGGGTTTTTTAATTGATTTTAATATAAAATCATGCATGTTTTTATGTAAAATGTACCTAAAATCTATGCATGATCAAATACCCCCATGCTTATGTTTTGCTAGTCCTCGAGCAAACTAGACAAATGCAAGAAATCAAACTATCACTAACTCACTTTCGTAGGAATCACGGTTGCATTTATCTCATGCAACAAGTCCTTTCAACCTCTGGGTTACCCCAATGGACGAGTAAGGTCTCGTGAGGGTTTGCAGTGATGCTACCCACAAACATCTCTGTCATGTGTGCAAAATATTACACATCTTCACAAGTAGTAGGTAATTAAAGACTTTGTTTTCACAAATATTTCGTGTTACAAAAAAAATCAAAACATAATTAGAGTTTTTATCTACCACCACAGAAAAAGAATTTCTTTCACTTTTCTAAATATCACAATTATTTATGTTTTATTCTTAGAAAATCCAATAGAAACATGTTATTATTTACTTATCCCCACTCATATGTTTTCTACACAGGTTTTCTCAATCACACTTCTAAGCATTGAACTTTTTTTCTTCTTTTTAAGCTCTTTTCTCTTTTTTTTTTCTTTTTTTTTTGCATTCATTCTTCTCTTGTATAGCTTGCGTGTGGTCTGCTTTTATGCCTTGTGCAATGTCAATATCTTTTATATTTTTTCAATGCATACCAAAAGATATCAACTAAAACATAAAAGTGACTTCCTTCATTTACCTTTGCAACGTGAGAGTCAAACAATTCAACTTATGTTTGTTCTCAGCTACTAAGGATCACAAAGTTTTCCACTCTCCTTTTTGAAATGGAATCAAAAGTTTCAACTTACAATTAAGTCTCATCTACTAAGGATTGTGAAATTATCCAAACAACCTAACACATGCTCTTTTTTTCACTTTTGAGCTCATTTTTGTGCTTTTGTTCATTTGCTTAGTTTTTCAAAAACAAGACTGTGCATATTCATATTTATGATATAAAATAAACTCTAACATGTATTTCTCATCATTTCTTCAAAATCCGCATAAACAACCATAATTTTCATATCCATATCAGAAAAAAAATTTGTAGGGCTTAAAAATCCTCTAAAAACATCAGATTTGAACTGACATTCATATAAGTTCAAACTTTTTCTTTAAAAACCTACTTTTCATGAGAGATGTGTAAACATGTGCAAGAACGTAAACAGAAATATCAAGGTGTGCAAACTACACCCTCCCCTATGCTTGAATGACATTGTCCCAGTGGCACTCCCCCATGGTTATATGAAACTAAGTGAATGCACATGAGACGAAATAAATGAGGGAAAAGAGCAGAATGACCTGACATGAATTAAAAAAATGCACGTTCTATGAATGTAATGAATGCAATGTATACATGACATGACATGAAAAACTCATGAGTAAAACGAAAAAGGAAGAACAAAATAAAATCTACATATTCTAAGAAAATCTAATAATATACAAGATATGGGTTGCCTCCCATAAAGCGCTAAGTTTCACGTCCCCAGCCAGACGGATCCCTGGAAAAACCTTCATCGTCCATGAGATCAATGGACATGAAGTATCGCTCAATCAGGCTCTATGAAGAAACGAGTGTCATCTGTGACACTGTGCACTGTGTTTCCATCCCGTCTACCTCTAAATGTGGTATCATGACTCTCTCGACATGAAGAACAGACATTAGTCTCCTCTGAGAGACTGGTCAAGAAATGAGAGTCTAGGACCGACCAACTATCAATGAATGCAACTTCAGACAAGTGGTGAATATGATCTGGCTTGACTTGGTCAAGCACCTTCTGCATCTGTACCTCTTGCTTACTAAAAGCAATCGGTGATCCTAAAGGTTGAGAAAATGGGGCTTTATGTGGAGACTGTAACAACTGAGGGCCTTGCCCCTTCTGTTGAGGTATAATGGAAATTGACTCGTCAGTGGAAATGATATGGGGTTCATGAGTCGATTCCTGAATGGGATGATACACCTTTCCGCTCTGAAGGGATGTAGCGATTTAACCTGCTCATGATGTGAATCGTTGGGATGCAGGTCAAATGACATGGAATCCTCTCCCTTTGAGATGACAACAAGCCTACTAGATGGGTTTTCCTCACTTTGCCTACTGAAGGTCTCAACCAACAGTCTCAGTTGAGTCTGTAGCTTGGCTATTGACTGCGTATGGGAGCTCAAAACTTGTAATATCTTATCTTGGAAGGACTGACTAGATGAAGGCTCATGAGAATGGGGTTGAGTATAAGCAGGTTGGGCTGGGGGATAACTCGATTGCTGAAATCTAGGCGCATAACTGCCTTGCCTGGGTTGACTCTGGGAAGGGTTAGGGGGTGGACTAATAAGGTGGTTTCACCATCCCGAGTTATATGAAGGTGCAAATGAATCATGCTCAGACCTAGCGAAACCTTAGGCAGCATTCACCTGCTCCTGAACGAATTCAGGATATAGCGGTGCTGTCGGACACTCTAAAACACAGTGTGCAGGGCTAGCACAAAGCTCGCACACTCTTTCTACTGGACTTCGCGAAGACTTGGCTAGGAGTTGATCTAATTTCCTAGACAACAGGTCGACCTTGGTACGCAAATCTAACTCAAACACTACTTCAGAAATCCCTACTTTCCTAGGACCACTAGACACAGGTGTAGTCCTATCGAGCCGTGAAGACAAAGCATGATGCATAGTGTTTTCACTCAAGGTCTCAAATAGAGACCACGCTTCATCCTCACTCTTGAGCATAAAAGTGCCCCCACAAGACGAATCAACCATTTGACGGTGCTTCTCAGTAAGCCCGTCATAGAAATATTGCACCAACTGCCAACGAGGCACCTGGTGATGGGGACACTTACGGAGAAGATCTTTCATCCACTCCCAAGTTTCGTGAAATTGTTCTCCCTTAATCTGTGAAAAACTGGTGATGGCTTTGCGAAACTGATTCATCTTTCCAATTGGGAAGTACTTTTTAAGAAATTTATACTGCATTCCTTCCCAAGTAGTAATACAAACCGTATCGAGAGCCTTTAGCCAGTGCTTGGCTTTATCCTTGAGAGAAAACGGAAACAAAGTTAACCTTATAGCATCATCTCCAAAGTTATTGATTCGCACTGTCGAGCAAATCTCAAGGAATTCGTCAAGATGACGATATGGGTCTTTATTGCTAAGGCCATAAAATGAAGGTAGCATTTGAATCACACTGGCCTTAATCTCAAAATGGCTCGCTCCTACATCAGGTCTTGTGATGCAGGAGGCGGGAGTATACGTATTTGGCATGAAGTACTCCCTCAAAGGACGGATCAAATGATGATCGTCAGCCATTGCGTACACCTTGGAATAGACCGGTGTAGCACACATCCTAACTTTGGGTTTTCTACCTAACTAACGCACTAAGCGGTCAAACCACAAAGCGAGTCAAACAACAAAAAAACTAAACAAACACCACGCAGTTGCACATAGCAAGGATTATGCAAAAAATAGTATGAAATCTATGTGTACGGTACCAATCGTACACAATCACCTCTAAGGGGATCCTAGTAGGTGGGCTGTGCAGAAAAGTAAGTTTGTCTCTACGATATGCACATACATGGTTCTACTCCTAAATGCAAGCAAACACTAGGCAATAAAGTGAATACTAGTATTTCGTCGTTCCCCGGCAACGACGCCAAAAATTTGATGTCTATTTTGCAATCGTTGTAATTTTAAAAATATTTTTATATGTAAAACATGTGAAAACCAGACATCAAATAATAAAAACCGGTTCTCACTAGTAGATGAGACCGGGTCAAACTCAGGGAACGGGAATATTTTGTATTCAAACAAACAACTAAACTATTTCTTTATTGCCGAATTGTAAAAATGTACGAGAAAAGTAAAAACAACTAACTATTACAACAAATGAATACCCTTCGCAGAGGGCGTAAAAGGCAATATTTACAAACCCAGAATTAAATTCCTAATTCTAAACTGAAAACAAACTTCTACTCTTGTGCTTCCATGTCACATATGCGCTTCAGCTCCACTCCTGTACTATCCTGCACAAATCAAATGAACACGAGCAGTACCAGAGATAGAAATAGAAACTTATATTAAACTAGCTAAATGCTAAAAACACTAAAAGATATCATCAAAAGAATCTAATGACAAATAAAACTATATTAAACTAATGTTAATTAACTAAGTAATTCTAAAACTAAGAGTAATATAAAAGACAACTAAGCAATTTTCACGATCCAATATGGACTAAACTGATTTATTTAACTAAATCATATCTAACATTTTCAATTAACTAACAGAAAATTCAATTAACAACTAACCTAATTAATAAAACAGAAAATGAGCTATAAAAAAAACACATGAAAACGAATGATTTAAAAACTAAAAAAAAATTAAGAAAACAAATAAGAAATTAATTGTATAAACCGGAAGATGAATATAACAACTAAGCTAGATGAATAAGAGGACTTCGAGAAATTCAAAGAATGATGAAACATAAAATCTGAAGGTGAGAAAAACAGGAATTCAGCATAACAAACAAAGAATAAAGAAACAAGAGCAATTAATGAATGAAAAACAGGAAAAATTGAATACAAAATACATTAAAGTATTAAATGAAGAAACAAGAATTTTAATGAATTCAAAACAAAGGAAATTAGAATTACAGAAAATCAGACAATGAATCAAAATAGGCGATCACGATGAATGAACGATAGAACAAAATATGCAGAGAAAGAAAAAAATGCAACAAAATGAAATGTTTAACTGAAAAAACAGGATTGTAAAAAAAAAGCAAGAAGAAAAAAATACTGAAATACAATTCTGAAGAAAACTGAAATCAGTTGCAATGCTAAAAAAATAACAAGAACTCAATAGAATGCAGAATAGGGAAACGATAAATAAAACAAAGAATTAAATCAGAAAATGAAAAAAACAAGAACTCTGGAGATGAACAAAGCAGAGAAACATGATTGAAATACACACAAAAAAGAAATAAGAAATCAATTTTAAAAACTGACAAAATGAACTAACAAAAAACAAAAAAAACAAAAGAAAAAAAAAACAGGAAATAAATGCTAAAAGCTGGAAGAATTACGATGAACAGCCAGGAAATGAAAAACTAAACTATGTAGAACTAGGGAAAAAAATTACAGGAATTAATCACACAGGAATTTTGGAATGAACAAAAAAAAAACAAAACAAGAAATTATAAAATGAATAACAGGAAATCAAAAGAATGAGGAACAGGAAAATCAAAATAGCAAAAACAGAAAAATTCAGAGAATCTAATCTAAAAATTGAAAAGAGAAAGAAACATGCGATCTACTATTTTTATTTTCTGTTGTAGAAAAAAAATTAAGAAACGACGAAGGCAATTAGGCATATGCAGAAGATGAATGCAGAACACAACGAATCATGCAATGAAGAAAAAATTTGGGAAACAACAAATACAGAGTTCGATCTTTTTTTTTATTTCTTTTCTTTTCGTTTTTTCACACAGAAACAAGAATCGATTGAGCATGGAGAAGAAGAATAAGATGAAGAATCTGAAGGAGAAGAAGAAGAGGATGATGATGATGCAGAACTTACCGTAGCTTCAGAGGGGTTAGAGGAGAGGTGGACTCCTCCCGTACGCCGTCGCCTGACTGAGATGCCTCCACCGGCATGAAGAAACAGAGAAATAGGGAGAAGGGGAAGAAGGAGGGAAGAATGGCCGGTGGTGGAGAAGGGGAGAAAGAGAGGGAACAGAGGGGAAAGAGGAAAGCTTACGCGTAAGAGGGGAGACAAATTTTTTTTCACTTTTTTTGGTTTTAAAAACACATTTCGGTAGGTTTGTTACAAATTTTTTTTCAATTTTTTCAAAAGTCCTAAAATTTACTAGAAATTCCAAAAACCTATTCCAACAAAATATTTACAACATTCTATACTAATGCTAGTCTAATTCTAAATTTTTTTTCTTTTATTTTTAAAAAAATAACTACTCTAATATGTATCTTTAATAATTTTTTTCTTTTTTCTTCTTTTCTATAAAGAAAACCAAAATGATTTTATTAACAATATAAAAATGTATACTAAATTGCAAGATAAAGCTATTTTCTCTATTTTTTATTTTTTATTTTTTATTAAAATGCTCTATCCTAGCATATAGATGGGTTTTTTAATTGATTTTAATATGAAATCATGCATGTTTTTATGTAAAATGTACCTAAAATCTATGCATGATCAACAATGCTAATCGCTTTCACAATTTTCAATTATGAAGGGTGAACATAACAACAATTTGTGTTTACTATATAACAGTCCAACTAATTGACGTGTTTAGTGAAATTGAAATTTTATTTATTTCAACCTAGAGATATTTACATAATTTGTATACATAGTCTTACAAAAATTTTTATACAAAATTTGGTTGTACAGTCTATAAAATCTGTTAGAAGTCGATGCACATCATATTACTCTTGGGGGGGTCGTGTCGTTCGTTACCTTCTAGGTATTCTTGCTGGCTGATTTTTTTCTCTAACGCAATTAGAAACTCCATCAATTTTCTGCATAGTTCTGTGCAGAATCCAGGCATATCAACCTGCAACAAAAATGTAATGTGACACCAATATATACATTGAGTCCCAAATAATAGAGGGTAATAAAGAGCATACAACTTCAAAATCAGGTTCTCGTCTATTGTATATTGCTTCAATATACTTCATTATAAATACGCCATAATCGATGTCATTATTTTGTGAAAGAGTTGTGTAAGTCCAATAAATTGTAGCACCATAGTTGTTTTTCATGTAAATCCATCACATGTAAGACCCAATGCTTTTCAGTTTGCCAGAGTGTAGGAATCAATGTTAGGACTATTATGCCTAAACCTTGCACAAGAGGTTTGTTCACTTACCTTTTCACTTGACCAAAAGTCTCTGCAATGATCATCGTTACCCCAGTATGGTAGTCCATCTTGAAATCCAAAAGAGTATAAAAATCAACGAATGATACTCTGTTGAATAAAACAGTGATAATAGTAATGTTAAAACACAAAGCAGCAAGAGTAAATCAAAAAACAAAATAAACATAAAAGAGAACCGATATACCATGAAATAAGGGCTGATGATGCGTCTAGTATTGGTTGTTGCATTGCTTTGAATATACTTGACGAAATCGATATAGCCTGTTTACAACAAATATGAACTTGTTAACATACACACCCATGGCATACGTAAATATATAACTGATAGTGGTTTCATACGTACAAAATTACTGATAGTGTTCCCTTCTGTATATTTGTTTTACATCCGTTTGATGTTATCTTGGAGCTTTTTGTTGAGTTTTTGGGCACTGCCTTTTGAGGATGTTCCACTAACATTAGTAGAATATTCAAGAAATGATATTGAAATTCCGTTATATAGTACACAATACAAATCACATAAGTGCCATAAAAGAGACAAATTTTGAAGAAAATCAACATGATGTTTAGACAATATACGCCTGATTTGCCATCACTGGTCATGTAGCTGTCATCTTCTCCTTCCTTATCTCCTTCATTGATATTGATACCCTATTTGCGACAAAACATACTATATGTTTGATTCCCAAACATGTCATTTATAAAGGAATAGTCGATTTATATGTTCCTTGTTCACGAAGCAAAGTGAAGCCACACCATCTAAAACTTGTGCGACGTGTCATTCATATATAAAGAAAACATCATTTCACAGACCGCCAGTTTTAAAAAAATAACATCAATTTTTAAAAAGCGTATGCAAATAAATTGCATTGCGCATTAATTAAATTAAACATCGTATGCAAACTTGTGATAGGATATATCGTTCACATAGACAAAGCTCATCACCCTAAACCCTAAACCCAAATCTCTAAACCAATAATCCATAAAACTAAAACACAAAGCTTGTCAATCACGAAATTATATATCGATAGCGTTCACGGTAGCTTCTTAAATCCTAAAACCCTAAACCATAAACCTTACACCCTAAACCCTAAACCCTAAACACTAAACCCTAAACCCTAAACCCTAAACCCTACTACCTAAACCCTAAACCCTAAACCGCTTATGAAAGTTTTTGCATGAATACAAAACATTGTAAAAGTGCACGGTCAATGTTTGTGCAAATCGTTTCAGCCGTTTATGAATGTTTGTGCAAATCTTTTCAAACTTATATAAACACTTGTTCGATTTTAATTTATGAAGGCCGATCATTACAATGATTTTTTCAGTGACATTTGTGTGCTACACTTATCGAATGTCACGTTATAGAAAACAACTCGTTTCCACTATACACAACGCTAATCGCTTATAGGATTTTCGAAGGGAGAACATTACAAGGCTTTGTTCACTGTACACAACGGTAATCACTTTACGATTTTCATTTACGGAGGGTGAGCATTACAATGAGTTCTTAACAATACACAATGCTAATCGCTTTTATGATTTTCATTAACGAATGGCGAACATTACACCGAATTGTTCACCATACACATCACTAATCCCTTTTGCGATGTTCATTTATAAAAGGAGAACATTACAATGATTTGTTTATATAGACAAACTTCGCAAAAAGCAAATCATGATAGAACAAATATTATTTGCAAAATGACGTCTATGTTGGAGCCAACCTACACATGGTATACTGAGGCATAATGCCTTCTTCTTTTAGAAACCACACTAATGGCCTAAAAGACTTCAAATTTCTCAAATTGTAAGTAGAGATACATGTACAGAGAGTAGTCATCTATAGAGGTGACAAATAAGAGACCAACTTATTCGTGCGTTTAGTAAAATTAAAATTTTATTTCAACTTAGAGAGATTTACATAATTTGTATACAGTCTTACAAAATTTGTATGAAAAAATTGGTATACACTGTCTATAATATCTGTTAGAAATCTATGTACATCATATTAATCCTGGGGGGGATCACGTCGTTCGTTGCCTTGTAAGTACTCTTTCCGGCTGAGTTTTTTTCTCTTCCGCAATTAGAAACTCAGACAATTTTTTACATAGTTTTGTGCGAAATCTAGGTATGTTATCTTGTAACAAAAATGTAATGTGACACCAATATATAAATTGAGTCCCCAATAACAGAGGATAATAAAGAGCATACAACGTCGAAATCAGGTTCTCTTCCATTGTATATTGCTTCAATATACTTTATTACAAATATGCCATAATCGACACCATTATTTTGTTAAGGAGCATGGTCTGCACAGAGCAAGCTCCACTCGCCAATGTCGACACCCAAAACATCATTTAGGAATCCCTTCTATGGTTAATGCAGAATAAAGTAAAATATGGGCCATCATAAAAGATACAATACACTTATAGACAGAAACTTACTAAATGCATAATGTCACATTGTACACCAATGTGAAAGTCCAATGAGTTGTAGCACCATAGTTGTTTTTCTCGTAAATCCATCATGTATAAGACCCAATGCTCAGCAGTTTGCCAGAGTGTAGAAATCAATATCTGCGAATCAATACAATATCTTAGAAATCGATAGACAAATCGTGTTAGGAATGTTAGGCCTAAACCTTAGATAAGAGGTTTGTTCACTTACCTTTTCACTTGACCAAAAGTCTATGCAGTGATCATCGTTACCCCAGCATGGTAGTGCATCTTGAAATCCAATGGTGTATGGATTTCGATGGACGTAAGTCTGTTGAATGAAACAGTGATAATAGTAAGGTTAAAACATGAAGCAACAAAAGTAAATAAAAAAAAAAACAAATAAGAGAACCAATATACCATGAAATAAGGGATGACGATGCATATAGTATTGCTTGTTGCATTGCTTTTAATATACATGACGAAATCAGATATAGTTTGTTTGCAACAAATATGAACTTGTTAACATACATACCCATGGCATACGAAAATATATAACTGCTAGTGGTTTCATACGTACAAAATTACTGATAGTGTTCCCTTCTGCAAATTCATCTTGCAACTGATTGATGTTCTCTTGGAGCTCTTTGCAGTGTTTTCGCCCACCTTTTTTTTGTGGATGTTCCACTGACATGAGCAGAATATTCAGTAAACGACATTGAAATTGCTTTCTACAGTAGACAACACAAATCGAATATACGCCATAAAAAAGGTAAATATTGAAGAAACTAGTCACGAGGTTTAGACAATATACGCCTGAATCGCCATCGCTAGTCGTGTAGTTGTGGTCGTCTCCTTCGTCACCATTGCTGGTCATGTAGTTGTTGTTGTCTTCTTTGTCGACATCACTGGCCGTGTAGCTGTCATTTTATTCTTTGTCAACATTGCTGGCCATGTAGCTATCGTCGTCTCCTTCCTCGACATTGATACCCACTTTGCGACAAAGCAGGTTATATGTTTATTTCATGAACACGTCATTTCTAAAGAAAACGTCGGTTCGTCTGTTCCTTAATCACGAAGCAAAGCGAAGCGACACCCTTCTGAACTTATGCGATGTGTCATTCATATATAAAGGAAACATCATTTCACCTACTACCCATTTTCAAAAAATGCACGCAAATTAATTGCATTGCGCATTAATTAAATAAAAAAAATATCGTTTCATCTGCCTTTTACAAAACTAGTCAACGTGATAGGACGTATCAAGCAAATCTTGATAGCACTTATTGTTATAGTGAAATCGATTTGCAACTAAGTCTCCATTTATAGTTTACTAAGTCTAAACATCATGTCGATTTGTTTAGATGATATTTTTCTTTCATGAATTTTATGAATCTGTAATTGTGTAAATCGCGATAGGATAAATCGTTCACACAGACAAAGCTTGTCAACGCCAATCGCGATGGCATAAATCGATTCACAACTCTTACTTAAATCGATATCAAGTTATAAAATGATTTGAATTTACGAAGTTATCTCGATTTTACTTTATCTAGTCTAAACATCGTCTTGATTTATTTATTGTTTTTTTTTTCACCATTTATGAATCAGTCATTGTGTAAATCGTGATATGACATATCGTTCACATTGACAAAGCTCATAACAACAAATCGCATTAGGATAAATATTGTTAAATTATGAAACTTAAAGTATTATGGTTATAAGTTGATTTTTATTTATTAAGTTACCTAGATTTGTAGTTTACCGATAAACATCGTGGCGATTTATAAATCGATTTGTATTTATGAAGTTACCTTGATTTATAGTTTATCTAGTCTGAATAATATCTCGATTTTTGTGATGGGTTTAGGTGGGGGAGTGACCCGACCTGACCCGTTATCCAAGTCTAAAACTCTAATCTATTTAACCTCTCTTCCTCTTTCTTTTCTGTGGCAGAGCATTTTTTCTTCTTCTTCTTTTTTCTCCTACGCCACCATCATCTTCTTCTTCTTTTCCTTCTTCTTCCTTGTGTGAACACCCCAAATTTGTCAAAATTTTATAAAAATTCCCTTTTTGCCATTGGCCTCCATTTTATGAATAATTGAGTCAGTTTTAATCAAAATTCTAGTTATTTCTTAGATTTTACTTGAATCAAATCCATTTTATATATCTGACTCAATTTTCGGATCCGGATCCAGTATCAAAATCCAAATCCAAATCTGAGCCTCGTTATCCAATTTTCAAATTAAAATTTTTAAAAAATACCAAAAATGATTTCTGAAAGGCTCAGACAGTTCATTCGATATCCATTTTGGATTCATTGTCCTATATTTCTTGATTCGAGGTCCAAAAACTCAAATATTTTCTCAAAATCCAAATCTAAACCCATTCTTTGAAGAAATTTCCAAAGAATAGCCCTGAATTCTCAGAAAACCTATCTTTTATAAATATTTTTAAATTTTACAAATATAGTTTAAAATCCTTCATTTTCTTATAGTTTTGAAGTTTTTATTTCAAAAACACAAAAAAAAATATAGGAAATGTAAAGAAAAAGGAAAAAAAAGATATAATAGAAAAGAAAAACACAAAAAAAAAAACAAATTTAGAAATCCCTTTTTGAAAATGGACTTTTTGCTAAAA
The DNA here is from genome assembly GCF_984573655.1 of Nuphar pumila. Taxonomy (NCBI): domain Eukaryota; kingdom Viridiplantae; phylum Streptophyta; class Magnoliopsida; order Nymphaeales; family Nymphaeaceae; genus Nuphar; species Nuphar pumila. The sequence continues at coordinate 58,979,355 of NC_143251.1, read as the reverse complement.
CCCCCTTTTTGAGAAAACTGTTTTGAAAGGAACAACTCTTTTGAAATTTTTCAAAAATCTTCATACCTGTTTCATTTTTTTCCTAACGGCCTCTCGTTGTAAAAGAAAGACCGCAGGGAAGGGAAGGGAGGGGAGAAGGCTTCATTCGCCTCCACTCTTCGATCCTCCTCCTCCATGGATCACCCGTCCATTCCCAACTGCCCACTTCTGGATCCTTCCTCTTATCGATCCTTTTGCCCCTCCCTATATAATAAAACATCTAAGAGGCAGGAAGGAGGATCGATCGTTCTCGCATCCATTTCTCACCTCCACCATATTCACAAATCTGCCTTCTCCTTCTTTCTCTCTGGTTCTCCTCTCCGTCTATTTAAGGAAGTCCATCGACCACCCCCTGCAGTTACAGAAATAGAAGATCCCCATAGCAGAACGAAGAGAAGACCCTCACCATTCTTTCGAATCCCTGCAGAGCTTCGGTAAGTATCTTTCTTCCTCTTTTGCTTTACCTGAATTTTCTGTTAATTTCTTTTCCATTTTTTTCCATTTTAATGCATTACCGAGAGTGTTGGGTTGCACTTAGCAACATCGACCTCTCCCTATGCTACAACAAAAGGAGTACTCTAATTCTGACATTCCCTTTTGTTCTTTGTTTATTGTTCTGTTGATTGTCTTCTCATTTTGGTTTTTATGCCATATTCGATTTTCTACTACCTTTAGATAATTGATATTTTGCTTTGGTCATCTTCTCTAGTTTCGAATTCCTGCTTTGGTTTTACATCAGTCTTGATTTCCTATTTCGGAGACCATCAGCCGATGAATTGTCCTAAATCAGATTTGTAAATCCCCTATGCTGGAGGGGCATCGATAAATCAGTTAAATGTCGCACTGATGTATATCATACTAGAGGCACCCTCATTTGCATTCCAAAGTTCTGTATATATGATTCATTATATTCATGTTGCAACACCAATCCTCTTGGTGCCACCATTGGTTCAATAGCAACACTCTCCCTGGATAGAATGACTGGAAAGCTATTAGCTATTTCAAATTTGGAAGATTGTTTACGGTTGTAGGAGGTCGTTAAAGCAATTCATGTATCAAGTCTTAAGATAACCTCTATAAGTTGTCAAGATGGTTTTTACAAGACATGAATGAACAGGATCTCAAAAGGGTTTGGGTCATCAATGGGACCCAAGGAAGGAAATCGCTATTGCTTAAAATCTGTCAAGAAGAAGGAGCCCAGCTTGATGCATCCTGCGAGTTGGTTGTTCATTCTGGGGAAAATATTACCTATACGTGAGCATGGGTATTCATTTTTAGAGTAGAACTCCTATCAAAAATCTAGAAAAGAAAACAAAGACAAACAGAATATTGGATGTCTTTTCATGCATATATGTTTTTCTTTTTTTTTCTTTCTCTTTTCATCCATTTTTGAAGATTTTTGGTTGTTTGCCAATTTTCCTCTGGTTAAATACAAATAGTAGATATTAGTGGTAGCTTGTTTCGTTTGCCATGATCAATGTTTCCTAACATCTCTGGTTGTCCCCAATGCTGGAATATTCTCTGTGGAGAGCATACATGGTCCTCAACAAAAAAAAGAAAAAAGAAAACAGGAATCGATTAGCAAATACTTCAGTTGCTACAAGACATAGTAAGCAATTCCAGTTCCATAACCAAATTCTGTATCGGCTGCCCACATTATAAACATAATAGCCAAATGGAAATTTTGATTCATAGTCAAGACCATTTACTGGAGCATATATTGGTGGCAATATGAGCAAGTAGTTGTGTAAGTATTACACAGATACGAGTGTTGTGGGTATAGTTGTGAAGGTTTACTGCAAATAGCAGTGAGTGATATATTGATTGGAAATGGAGGTTGTGAAAGGGGGTACGCTGGGGGTGTGTTGAAGGTGAAAGTGGGATAATGTGCTGGAAGTAGTGACAGTAGGTGGTAGACTGGGTGCCGAGCTGTAATAGTGGAGAGTGCAGGGGATGTGAGAAAAGTATAGCTACTGGGTGCAGCAGGTGTGTGCGCCTCTTTGGTAGAGGGGTCAGACTTAAACCATCCCTGTTGTGCCTACTTTTCCACAGATGCAAAGAGAGGTGGACAGCAGGTCTAGCAGGTACTAGACAGGTGAATCCTAATGGCTGTATATGGACAGGATTATGGGATCCGAGAGACAGTTCAACTTGCTAATTAATATTGGAATCAGGATCAACTATTTGATGGGCACCATTGCTCATATCAGTTTGTTCTTGCCCTCTAATTGTGCTAGCCATTCTTAAGCTATGTGGTGAAGGTGAATTGCAACAGGCGGCTGTGCAAATGGGCATGGGTGAGTGGCAGTAATGAGACTAGTAGGTGATGGGATACATTGAAGATGGCATGTGAAAGCCTAAAATGGGTATAGGACTGGGCCGCAAGTGAAGGTGTGTGGCAATCTACAGGTGATAGTATGCTGGAAGCTACAAAATGGATGTGGTGTGAAAGAAGTGCATGGGAAATTAAATGGATGTAGGGTGTTTATGAAGTGTTGCTGTAATCACAAGAAGTGTGAACATGGTGGTGACAGGTAGGTGCTACAATAGTGACTTTTGCAGAAAAGTGTGAATCACTGTGGGGCTTAAATGGAGGTGTTGTGCCAGAGAATGCAATAGTGGTGTTGAAGGACGATTAATAGGTGCAGAAATGAGTGAGAAAAAGGTGCATGCATACTGTGCAACAATGGTCATGTGTACACTTCCATAATAAATTTGATGGTCGAAGGGGAGCAGACCAAAACAATAATTTGCATTTAAACTAACAACTCATAGTGACTCAAACAAAAATGCTGAAATTCAACAGAAATGAACAAGGCATCAAAACATAGAGGAAGTGAAGATGCTAATGTGTTGTGAAAATGTGAGGGTTGAGTGAAGTGATATGGCATGTTTGGTATACTTGTGCGGGAAATGCAGATGACAAGATGTATGCTGAAGTAATATGCAATGAAGTGTCAACTGAGGATGCACCTAATGAGTTTATAACCGTTTGGGAGAAAAAAAATGCTGGGATATAACGGAAATATGCAAAAATATGGGATATAGGTGGAGGTGGTGAGCAGGATTGTCGTGATTACAACATGTGCAGCATTGTGATGCTAGTAGAGATGAACAGAAATGCAAAGTTCTGTAATGCACTGTATCGAAAATGAGATTGATATGCATGATGAGGTGCAAAAATTTGAGTGATATGCTAAGTAATTCAACTAAAATGCAGATGGTTTTGCAGGATGTCATCATCAAGCAGACAATGGCGTTGATGATAAAGATATGTTGTATTACTTCATTGGCAATTTATCTCGCCGAGAAGACAGAGCTTCCCAACTCCAAAAGGTAGGGCAGACTCACTTGCGGAGGCAAAATTCATGAGGAAGCACCTGTCAATTAAATGTGACATGCATCTTCTTAGTGATATCAAATGTTGGCCAGGTTGCCTTCAGAAACCCAAAGATCTCTTCAGTTCCCTCAATCAGGGATATCAAATTCTTCTGTCATCTATGAGAGCTTCACGACAGGTTTAAGATGATTTGAGTATTCGTGTAAGCTCTGAATTAGCAGGGGATTGATGTTGTGATATCTTTGCCTTGTATCCCAGATCTTGAATTGGGATCGTCCACCTACTATTATCATCAACCTTTTAGCCAAAATATTACCCACTCCAGAACCTAAATCCAATGCCTGGATTCTTGATTTGAAGATGGCCCCATATGAATTTTATGTCGGGTATCCATCTAATTTTACAGCAAGCCAACATTTCCACGAAAAACTCACAGCAAGCTTCATGATGAATGAAATAGAATTTCATGGTGGGTCAAAACAGGAATCAAATCATGCAAATAATTCCTACCAAATCAATTGTAAATGTTGAAATCTCTGAATGAGCCCATGAGAGAGGGAATAGGATACATAAGCATACACTATATAAGCTGAGATACAAAATTATTTATAATGAGCAGAGAAGACACAACTTTCAGATATAAAGGCTTACATAGCATAGAAACACTAGAATCAATGATTCAAGAAACTAGTAAAATCTGACAACGAGATTCCCAACAGACCTACGATATGACTCATTTACACTCAAACTTCAGGTTGATACCATAACCCCTTCGGCATTGCATCATGAATTAGAGCAGTTGGCGATGTTTGAGCAGATCCAAAGAATGACCATATCGCCTGGATGAACCATCAAGCTTGATTCTGATATAGAACTAAAGATGACTAGCATGAAATGCTTATGAAACACATGTCGGATCGAATGCCAAGACGCGGATGGCGATGAAGTATAATCACAATGTAGATGAACCAGATTTTTCTATTTTAAAAAATGAATTGCTAAAATGAACTACTATCATAATGTCATTGACAGTGGAAATATTGTTCCAGAGAAGACGAATTACTAGAATGAATTAGCAAACTCCAGATTGTCATTTATAGAAATGCGATCTTAGAGAATGCCTATCGCTAAGGCGAATTTAGTCACTTCCAAATTGCAATTCGCCGAGACAGGAAAACACACAGCAGGATGATAATAATGAAATGCAAAGTTTACAAATAGAAAATGACAAAAGAAAACTGAAAAGATGAACTAAAAGGGAAAGTTAAATCTGAAACAGGGTAAACAGGAATCTACTCTTACATAAACTTAAGAAATTTGATAAAGTAAATCGTAAAGTCGAAAACAAATGTTAGGATTAGAGGAACATGTTGCTATTGCACAAGATGGGTTGAGATTGCTATAAGCAATCCAACACCACCCATGGTGCGTTAATGGGGCAAAACCAAAAAAATCTGAAATATAAGGACAAATGAGAGGTGATGAAACAAAAAGGAAACGGAGAACAACAACGCAAGAAGGTATCTACAGAGAATTGAAATCAAAAGAGGAGTTCTCTACCTGCTTTTGTAGAGGATTTGGTCTCTTTCAGGCAACTGTAGAGGAGGTGCCTTGAAGAGAGATTGTTCTTCAACTCTTGCAGAGGAAACCCTAAGGGGAAGAAGGAAAGAGCGAGCGAGATGGTGGATCAGATGGATGAAGGCGCTAATGGATGCTAGACTCTCTTCCCTGCGGTCTCTCTTTATAGTGAGAGACCGTTAGGGATTTTTCAAATTGGGTCCAAGGAGTTTTTGAAATTTTTCAAAAAGGTAGCTTCTTTTAAAAGGTTTTTCTAAAAAGTGGTTTATACTAAAAACTTTTATAAAAAGGGGCTTCTAAACATGTTTTTTTGTATTTTTTTTCCATTTTGATTTTTTTTGTTCTTTTCTTCGTATTTTCTAATTTTTTTGTGTTTTTGAAATAAAAACTCTAAAACTATGGGAAAATAAGGGATTTTAAACTATTTTATGAAAAATTGAAAAATATTTATAAAAGAGGGGTTTTTTGAGAATTTGAGGTTATTCATTAGAAATTTCTCCAGAAAACAAGTTTGGATCCGGGTTTTGAGAAAATAATTGGGTTTTAGACCTCGAATCGCGAAATACAGAGCAATGGATGTAAACAAATATCGGATGGACTGTCTGAGCCATTCAAAAACTATTTTTGATATTTTTGTAATCTTGATTTGAAAATTGAATAATGGGGCTCAGATTTGGATTTTGATACTGGATTTAGATTCGAAATTGAGTCAGATATAAAAAATGGGTTTGATTCCAGTAAAATTTGAGAAATAACTGGAATTTAGATCGAAATTGACTCAATTATTCAAAAAATGAGGGTCAGAGGCAAAAAGAGAATTTTTTATAAAATTTTAAAAATTTTGGGGTGTTCACAGTATCCCATCCAAGGCTTGAACCATATTTAAAAAGAGTTTCCACCGTGTTTCTTGAAAAAATAATAATTTGAAGATTTTTTCATTTGGATGCTTTAATTTTGAACTTGGTTCTACGGAGCTATTAAACTTCGGTGCATACGCAGGCTGACTCTCTAGAGCTTATTTTAGTTAATGCAAGGTTAATGATGTAATATTGGGTTTAATAATTTCTTATATGTAATGGTTTAATCATATTTGTTGACAGTGGTTTGGTAGTGGACCTGGTACTAGGAGGCTAAGATACACTCGTGCTTGCTCTCAGGCAGGTCGTCTAGTACTTGGTATGGTTAGAACGAGTCAGTTGATGAGACCATTATAATATTATATTAAAAGAAAAAAAATTCTTAAATTTTTTATTTCAAAAATTGGGGCGTTACATAAAGGCTCAATATGGAATTTTTAGAAAAATAATATCCAATGTCGAATTAGTATTAATTGAGGTTATCAAATAGAATATCTAAGAAATGTTAAAATAATAATTAGTTGAAGTAAATAGGAAAGAGTAAACTAAGTAGTAATGATAGCTTGAATCTAACCAAATAAAATAATAAAATAGTAATTAGTTAAAGTAAATAGAAAAGACAAGTAAGTGGTAATGACAAGTTTGAATTTAACTAGAAGTAAGTACACTAGAGGGGGAAATTTTTTATAATGATTAGATATTGGATTTTTGAAATCCAAGTAAGATGCACTAAATCCCATGTGATTCTCCAAATATATCATAGGTGGAACAAATAAAGCAAAAGAGCTAAAATCTCTAGCTTGCATAGGTTTTCATATTAGGAAAATTCAACTTGTGATATGAGGGTCAAGGGTTATACTTGGGAGAAAATCTTTGGGAATTGAGATGATCTAATCTCAACCCTTTATTCCTTGTATCTGATCCAAGCCACTTATCTTGAAAGTAATCATTACCTTCCCCCTATAATTGGAGAGGTTGAAGCATCCAAGAATTAATCTCTACCCTCTCTCTTTTGTTTTTCTCTCCTTTCATGTTTTTAGAGTTTTCTTTTTTCTTTACTTAGTAGTAGTGAAGAGTGCCTCTTAGGAACTCTTCTCTACCCTTTTAGTGCTTTGAAAGATCTAAGAGAAGGAGAAGCTCAAGCTTAAGTTTTCCAAGGTAGGTAAATTTATTATTCATGCATCTTGATAATTATTCAATTTTCTTCGCTCGCCTAATATCTCTCTCTCCTCAACTATATAAACATGTGTTTCCATAACACATGTGGATATGAAAAAGGGATATCATATTTCTATTATTTTTATCTTGTATCTCTTCCTTAAGCTACACAATTTTTGCCATATTCATATTTGGAAAAAGAAGATTTCAAATTCCAATGATAGTTTCTTACCATAGAAAATTTAGTTGATGATATAGAGTTTTTATTTCAAAGAATTTAGGCATTCCATGAATTTTAATTTCATCCAAACCTACCTAAAAAAATCATGCTACACTCCAAATTGGAAGATTTTTCAAAATCCATGTGAATATGGGAATTAAAATCTTAGTTTTATGGAAATTCGTGTGAAGAGGGTTATGAGAAATGCATTCTTGAAATTAATTTATGTGGATGTGAAAATTTGTAATTTTGGAATTCTCAAAGTTTGTATGAAGTGATGAAAAGCAATTGGGGAAAACTCAATTATTGAAAACCCGTACAACCATGATAGAATGGAAATGTGTCTAAAGTAATTTGGATGATTTGAAAATAAAATTATATTTTTGAAATTCAGATTCACTTAATGAAATTAGATTTGAAGAAATTTGGATAATGATGATTCATTCAATAAAATTAGATTTTTGAAATTCGGATTCACTTAACGGAATTAGATTTGAAGAAATTTGGATAATGATGATTCATTCAATAAAATTAGATTTTTCAAATTCGGATTCACTTAATGGAATTAAATTTGAAGAAATTTGGGTAATGATGATTCAATCAATAAAATTAGATTTTTTAAAATTTGGATTCACTTAATTGAATTAGACTTGAAGAAATTTGGATAATGATGATTCATTCAATAAAATTATATTTTTAAAATTTGGATTCACTTAATAGAATTAGATTTGAAGAAATTTGTGTAATAATGATTCATTCAATAAAATTAGATTTTTAAAATTCAGATTCTCTCAATGAAATTAGATTTTTGGATAATTGTGATTCATCCAATAACAATGGATTTTTGAATTTCAGATTCACTTAATGGAATTAGATTTAAAGAAATTCAGATAATGATGATTCATTCAATAAAATTAAATTTTTAAAATTTGGATTCACTTAATGAAATTGGATTTGAAGAAATATGGATAACTGTGATCGTTCAATAAAGAAATAGATTTTTGGAATTTCAGAATCACTCAAATGGATATGAAGATATTTGGATAATTGTGATCATTCAATAAAAATGGATCTTTGGAAATTCGGATTCTCTCAACAATAATAAATTTGAAAAAAAATTGAATAAATTATGCTTCTCTCAAGGAAGAATAAAACTTAGAAGCTTGATAAATATAACGAAGTGATTTCTTGAAAAAGAATTATTGGAATTCCAAATTCCCTACAATGAAAGAAAATCAATAATCAGTCTTTAAGAAAATGTCAAATATAGTCTACCAAGGGATTTCTTTGCAAAAGCTCGAGTCTTATACAATTTTTACAGATAGTATCAATACACTTTATGAATAAGGTGTTCAAAGGATGATACTATGAAAGGTTAATATCCAATACTTGATTTAACATAAATCAATAGAGCATGGTCTAAAAATTAAGCCACTATATGATTCATAATGTTAAGAGGGGATAGATACATCTATACTTAGACTCTAGCCAACACAACTTGAGAGACTTCACAAGTCTATGCATGTGCAAGAGGCACGACCAAAACTCTATGAAGCTCATGGCAAGAGCCAGGCGGCAATGCAACGAAAATTACGTATGAGATGCACCAAACACTCACAAGAATCATATACATGTGCTCATGAATATGACAAATATGCATTGACTTAGACTAACAAACTTATACTTGATTTTGGTTCATACATGTCTATGTATAGGCCGAATGCCATCTAGATGTATACAATACTTGTGTGATAATGTGTTATGGTGCCTACAAAATGAAAGGTTAGGCGAAGAAAGTGCATACGAAAAATACATGCATAAGTAGCATATGTTGCATATAGGCTAGGGATATTGATGTTCATGCTTTCACATATGATGCCTTAGTAAAACAAAAATATTGTTGCATCCAACTGATTATGCCATTAATTAATGCATTGAGGGATGATGAACATCTCATATGTGTGTGGAATAAACAAACTGCAAAAAGGCATTAAAGTGCTCTGTTGAGAGCTGGGTCACCACGACTCCACCCTGTGAGAAGAAGCCTTACTACTTGTACTAACTCCCACCCATTTAATCTTGTATTTATGTCATCATTGGCAAGGTGCTTTTCAAAGGGGCACGTGATTTGGGCTGGGCATAAACCTTATCATGACATACTACCCCGCGGGGAGTATGGGACTATTAAGGCTTAAAACCTCATCTGACATGAGAGCATGACTACTAACATTACCCATAATGAAGATGGAGTTGCTTATGTCACCCATTCACAAATTGGTTCACCAAGAGAGGCTGGATGGTACAACCTTGAGTTACAATTGTCGCATATAAGTTTTTAAAACTACATGTCATACCGACTTGAAAAACGAGGATCATGACATCCTCAAACCTCTGTCACTCAAAGTCAGAAAGGTCCAGGTCACCAAACAAAGGGTAGACCTTAGTTGCTGTAGCGATAGGGATTGCAATCCGAATATACTCATGCAACGATCATCTCTCGATCCTTTGGAGGCCGTGGCTTGGGTTAGGGATACAGTCAGTAGAAACTACGACAAATATACTACCTTGCATAATGAATACCATATTATTTCTCATTGTCACGATGAACACCTTTGAGTACCCAGAGGAGTAAGACTATCGAAACTTAATACTAACCCTGCTAACTCACTAACATAGTTAATTGTAATTTATTTTTGAGAATATGTTGCTCTTATTGATATCTCATTATTATCATGCTAATGATGTTGTTATCAAGCTTATAAACATGACGTTTGATACTTCTAGCTTGTTAGTCATATTGATATTGCATATCAGAGAATATGACAGATATTTGAGTTCTTATCATAATGCATGATGCTTAAGTTTGCTTACCTGCTTGAAAGACTTTGACCCCATTGTTATGGGGCGTAGGTAATGAAGAATGATGCAGTGTAAGAGCACGATGTATGGCGGAGCCCTAATCCAAACCTCCCTAACTACATTTTCGATCTTGCAACCAACTATCAATTGTCTCATGTTAATTGTATATTTTATTAAGCCTTTGATGATGTATAAACTTTGATAACTTGATTTATTTACAGTGCATGGAATGGTTTTTATTTCTTATGATTATGCAATAAAACTCAATTTCAAATATATTTCTCATTTCTGTAACCCACCAAAATCGTCCGACTTTTCAAAACCCAAACTATTTTTGTTGTTCTATTTAAAAAAAAATGGGGTTAAATTTCTATGTTTTTAAGTTGGAAATTTTGAAGCATTACACCATTGGTATCAAAGCAAGTTAGAAAAATTGGATCAAGGTTCTCTGACATTAGCAATTGCACTGTAAGTATCAGTAAGTTCTAAGTTTTTAGTAATTACTTCATTATATGTCAAATAATTGTGACTTTATTGTTGAAGAACTCAATAGCTTGTTTATGTTTAGATATCGTGGGAAGACAGATGTCAAAGCATGATAGGGGCTCTACATGACCTATTTCAAGGAGCCGATCAATTAAACCAGACAATCTCAACCGTAACCTATACCATGCAAGTACTCTTATAGGAAGCCCAAATCTGTAAGGGATGCAATATGGACCACACTGGGCAGATATGTCTGCATGAACTATGTGACTGCATCTACTACGAGATGAGGGGGCATATCATAGATGAGTGCCAACTGAAGAAAGAGCATGAAAAGTGGCAAGGAAATGCTGAGATGCAAGTGGATGTACTCTCACAGAGTGACCCTATGCCATTCTCACTGATCATGGATGACCCAAACCCAATGATATGGGAACCAGGGCCGGATTCGTCGATCTACACACCGACATCCCCTGAGTACAGCCTTGGGGTAATCAACACACCCCTTGAGTCTCCACAGTATATGTTGCCATCACCTCCTTAAGCACACGTGCCAAAGAAATGGCACACTAAAATCTGGGTGGAGTATCGTGAGCACTACACAAGTCGTCCCTAGATGTGGTAGCATCCAACCTATTAGGAATTAGCAACTCCTAAGTTTTGTGGGCACTGTGTGGCCAAGCACCGACGGATACCTCAGTGTTTTATTTTCTTTGTGTTGTTCTGTTTTTGCAACCGGCTAAAGTTAATATATGACTACTTCTACTTATCATTGGTGTGAATGACTAACACTGATACTCCTAACTTTATCCAACAATACGATACCAAGACAATGATCAAACCTCACTTAACATCGAACTTTCTTGCATAGATGGCATGGCAAGGAAGATGCAACACGATTATGGATACACTAACAAACCTTGTTGGGGTTTTAGAACAACATGTGGAAGCTATGTGAGCAATAGGCGATGACCTCCAACAAGTTGCACACGATCGCTCTGCAATTGTACCATTTATTATAAATAAAACTCTATATAAGAGGTTCATGTATATGAATCCTTCCTCTTTTACCAAAAAATTTGACCCAAAAGTGGCAGAAAACTGGGTACGAGAAATTGAGCCAATCTTCAAAGTCCTACGAGTCCCTGAGGACAGTAAGGTAGACTTCAGAACCTACCAATTAAGGGAGAATGAGGAAAGATAGTAGGCTACCATTTTGGAAGTTAAGTTGTAACGCCCCAAATAATTAACTTGAAAATTTTGGAATAAATTTTTTTTTCAAACAACAACGGAAGTGTTTTATTAAATCCTTAGTCAATTTATTTGGGTGGGTTACAAGTAATAGCACAAAAGCAATAACAATAGGCAAATTAAACTCTTTCACTGAAATGTTACAAGTCATAAATTACAAACTTAATGAATTATTAAAGCCAGAGTTCCTCAGGACATCTGCAGAAGATATGGTCACATGGCACTGTCCGCAATGATGACCGCAATTGCTCGCCTTTATCTTTTTCCTAAAAATATTAATTTAGAAGGGGTCAGACTACCCCGTCTGAGTAAGATGCATACTATCTATATGAGTGTGCTCAGTGTCATGTGTACAAGTATATGTGATACACATTTATATAAGCAGTAACAAACTTTTAAATAAGTGTTGGATACACAATTCACTTAATTAAAGCATTTCATGATCTATTGCATAACGACATTAATGAACGACACATCATATTTATGGCTCACATTTAGATTATCACATTTATACATGTAAAGGAAAACAGATCTAGGCTAAGCATCGCATGAGTGAATCACAATCATATTCTATAACATTTGCAACATCAATCATTATGCGACTACTTGAAGGCTTCCAAAAATACACTAACTTTATGCTTTCTCTTGTTAATTTTCTTGTGGGTACGTACAAGCATTCGACATCGTAGTGGACCGAAACCACACAGGGATTTGTTATGCTATTTCAATTAATACCCCGTATGACTAGCCATACGAAGGTTCAAAGAAGACGGTTCACGACCGAGAGAGTACTCCCCAATGGCTAGAACTAGAATTAAGACGCACCCTGTAACTTCTGCAGAAGACTTGGATTTACCACCTAGGATGCATTGGTAGTCCTGACCCCCCTAACTCTGAGGACTGGGGACCGGGTGAGACACCTTGCTCTCACAAAACAAAACTGTCCCACGGAGCTTGTACTATCTACCCTCTCCAAGGTAGACCATGGGTCCGGTAACATACACCGTCTTTCAGGTATACCCAGAACCTTAAAAAATTGGTAACATATACTATTGTCAGGTATACCCAGATTCCCAGGAAACTAGTAACATATGTCGTCTTTCAAGTATACCCAGAATCTCATATTTGGGTTATGTGTGCATATTTTTCATTTTTTGTTTATTTTTGTGTGCAAGTCATTGCACTATAGAGGATTTCCAAAATCCCAACCCACACTCGGGGTGATCTCAGTGTATGCACATTACCCATCGAATGCCTCATAGGCATCAACCATAATTTCTTAGAATTTTGGCTCAACTCTGAGCTGAGTACTTATACTTACATCATTTTAAAGTTTTATTTTTGAGCTCTGGTGTACGTTTTGTACCCCACTGACCATGCACTCATATAGCATGTCTCAAGTATAACTTTTCACAAGTGCTCATATGGCACTACAAAGGTTATGCGAAACTGCATGTTCAATTTTGAATTTTTGTATAATTATGAACCTGCAATGATCATAGTTGTGCAAATATCCATATCATGCATTTACAATAAGTGAACCATGTACTTGATGTAATCATAGCATTCATATGTGAATCACATATTTAGTTTATATTCGAAACAATTTACAACATGGATATCTCATTTTTGTCAAAGCACAGTAATAGCATAACCTTATTTTCATACGCATGCGTTAAAAAAATGCATTTTTGCGAGAACATATACATACACACTCATTCCAATAACCTGATCACAAGAATCATGAAATAAGCATTTCTTTACCATCTAACCAGGTTTTCAAACAACTAACCTATTGAGTGTGTGACAACCAATATGCCAAATTTGAGTTTTTGCGAAACTATTGAGCATGTGTCTTCGATCGATAACATTGATTGGTTTAAATGCACACTTGCTACATTTTGATAACATTCAATTTATGCAAATCCTACAACATGCATTTTGGTATGCATAAACTCCAAGTATTAATTTTCTTTGAAAGGTAAGTGAAGTTTAGGTAGACACATACATATTATATAGTTTCATTTTTGTGATCGAAACTCGCAACCTTCCCATACTAAGTGGCGCCCACCAACTGCTCCTACCAAGTAATCGGAGCCCAAGTTGAGTGCAGCTGCTACTACTCCTGTTTGTCATAGCAGAACATGTCTGTTATGACTAACATGGCATGACAGCAGACCATAAGCCATTTTTGGCAGCCGGATGGGTGTTGTCAATACCAACCGGTCCGCAGTATGATATAACTATTAATATATATATAATCTTTTGAAATACAAGTTAGGGGTTAGACAGACCCCTATCAGTTATGCAACCATGTCATTGGAGTTTGAACTTGCAACGTCCCATCACAATGTGACGTGCACCTGCTACTCTTACCGGACAAGCCTGTCTGGCACAACCAGCCACCATGGTTGTATACCAGTAGGGCAGCGTCTATGCTACCATTCCCCTGCAGTCGGCTAGGTTGGCATCCCCGACTGACCTACTATGAACAATAGTGTAACGACCCATTTATTTTTAATGAAAAATCTAACAATTTTTTTTTCTAAAAGACCTTCAACTAGATAAATGAGGAGTTACCAAAAGCTTCAATCTTATTCCATCATAACAACGTTTATTACATCAAGTTCAAATATCCAGAAACATTAAACAGAAAAGTAGCAGTGCCATGATCGCCTGACGATGGCGCCACCCTCACTGTGATAGTGCATTTATAGCATCACCTGAAAACAGTAAACCACAAAGGAATCCGACTACCACTGTCTGAGTAAGTGATACAGTCCTAAATACATATGTGCAGAGACATATGAACATGTATGTGAGTGTGCTATGGTTTGATATTAATTGGAAAATCATGAAATTAGACTTTTCTTTCAAATTCTATCGTAACTAGTATACTTTTCTAAATAAGTGCCCCCATGACTTCAAAGCTCTAAATTTTTGTTCAGTTGAGGTCATACCTTTTTATTTTTCATTACCAGTTGTATCATTTAAGTTATTTATTTCATCATTTTCCCTGTGAGTACGCACAGGCATTCAACATCGTAGCGGACCGAGATTATACGGGGTTCATTATTTACAACCGTATAAACTAGCCGTACGGATACCCAAAAGGGGCATGGTGCTCGACCAAGAGAGATCCCCTTTTGTCAAGAACTAACATTGGATGCACCCATAACTCCTCTGCAAAAGGCTTGGACCCACCACCTAGGACTCACTGGTGGTCCTGGTCCCCTAACTTCGAGGACTGGGGACCGGGTGAGACGCCTCGCTCTCACAAACAAGAATGTCCCACAGAGTGTGTACCACCCACTCTCTCCAAAGTGGATCATGGGTCTGGTAACATACACTGCGATCCAGTGTACCCAGAACCCAGGAATCCAGTAACATACACCGTCATGGTGTACCCAGAAACCCAATGAGAAACCAGTAACATATACCCTTTTCGATATACCCAGTTCTCGCATTCATTTTATGTTTGGCTGATTTGTCAAAGATTTCTTGTGCCGGTTGGTTCTCTAATTTTATTTATTTTTATTTTTTTCATGGCATGTGACTCAAAGTTCTAACTGGAGTTATAAACACTATAGTCATAATTCCTTATGTCTTTCTTGACATATAATCTGAGACGTTGGATTTAGTCCCAACATCAATACCAGATAGTTTGTAAGTGGAAACTCCATAATTCCCGCCTATCAAGGAGTATTTAAGGTCACGGTGGGACTTAGTTATGCTGAATCAGACACAGTCAACCCATTAACATTAAACTTGGGTGCAGCCACCACACCCTTATCGCTGCTAACGTCAACAACCTGTTCCACGTTTGACTCCAGTCCGTTGGACCATATTACATATACACATCTTCTTGTCGTAACTTAGCGACAACTTTCCCATGGAGGATCGCAGTCTATTGGACCCGACCCAGGTGTTATAACGAGGGCCCCATTAATTGGACTGACCTGACTGTTACAAGTCAAGATGCAGCAGCGCCACCCCCTCACACGACCCCTGTCGAATCGATTCCAGATTCGACCTTCCGTCTGCTAGACCTAATGGCAACCATTATATATATATATATATATATATATATATATATATATATATATATATATATATATATATATATATATATATATATATATATATATATATATATATATATATATATATATAAAACCAAGTGACAAAAGCCACACTAATGGGACTTGTACACCAAACCCAGACTGGATCTAGGTTCAAAAGTTGTATACATATCAATATCTATATCTATATCTATATATATATATATATACACACACGTTGGTTTAATACAGTAATTTAACCCATAACATTCAGTATCCACTTTGATACAAACCTAAATGAGTAACCCCATTTAGGCATTAGATAATATTATCTCATTAATTCCATTTGTCTTATGCCATCAGACTAACTTTAATTAATCAAGATGTGCAGTTATGTTCACCTTTGTTTCCATAGTACTGGAAATATAAATATCATGGTGATAGATACAATTCATGTAGGGAATGAATGTCGTTCGAGTGGTTCACCCTGTGACAACGGTTTTGTTGCTGGGTGCGGTCTGCTGGACTGAATCCCGCCAGTTTGTAACCGGTCATACAAATAGGTCACCCTGCCACGTGGCCCAGGTTAGGGCGTAGACTGTCGACCAGACCAGTTTGGTCCGCAGTCATTGTGATCCACCTTATGAAATATAGCAGCAAAGGATTCTTATGGACGCTGAAAGTCCTGTTAATGATCGTGTATCAAACAATTATATGCAACATACATCAACTATGAACAGTAGTGCTTCCTATTGAGCTGCTGGAAATGGCTGAGATCGAGATGTATCCAGCCGACATCACACCATAGTTATCAGCTACCCTCAATGGTAACCAG
This sequence comes from Nuphar pumila, assembly GCF_984573655.1. Lineage (NCBI taxonomy): Eukaryota > Viridiplantae > Streptophyta > Magnoliopsida > Nymphaeales > Nymphaeaceae > Nuphar > Nuphar pumila. The sequence goes on along the minus strand of NC_143251.1, from coordinate 58,962,671 downwards.
TAACTGAGACATAGGCAGACCTTAGATCTGTTGTACCTTAAATCATGACAGTGAAACAACATCACTAACAGGGTGTTGTGTGTCCTGTCATACATGCCTTCTTGGTTCAGGTTGAATAATGTTGAACCAGGCCCATCAAGGCCGAACAAAAAGAATCGGTTGGGCTAATATTGTCACTACAACAGGGTCGTTGGCTGGGGTCAAGTTGACCCCAGCTCGTTTCGAACTTCCAATGTAATAATCATAGTGCTTGTGTGCATACTAGTAGTCAAAGACTATAGTCTATAATTCTCCTAGCTGCAACAAGAGACAAGTATAAAAAACAAAAATCTATACTTTGGTGATGCAAAAAATGACGTAGATTTGGTATGAACAACCTATAGTTGCTAATGCAGAAAAAAAAAGACAGCATGTATTGTGAAAAGAATACCATTTGTATTCACTAAGCATCCCAAATCCTAAACTATCATATTCACGTCTCTTTAGACCTATACATGAATCTATAAACATATATTCATATGTGGACTAACAATCATGTTTGATAAATACCTTTACATGAATGTGCATATTCGTGATCAGGTTACATGCATATATAAATTTATAAACCAATGGGAAAACATATGCAGATTCGCAATCGATTTTTGTGAATAAACAAATCTAGATTCCAATAGTGCATATAGATGCAGACTTATCTTCAGATTTATAAAAATAAGCAAATCCATGGTTATTCCTGAGTCTACCCATCTTTAAATGTATAGGCAGAACTACGGTTATTCCCAGAACCACACATCCATATCAGTAATTTACCACAATCGAGTTCACAACCTCCCATTCAAGTTCGTATGAATATGCAGATCCATGGTTATCCCTGGATCTGCCTATTCATGTCAGCATGGTTGTAAACCTCATTTACCATCACATGTCTATATTAGAATATACGTAAATCTATTTAATCATGTAGATTCAAAGTCACGTTACATGCATACTTTACCTGAATATGCAGATTCACCACACGGCTAGACTTGTATGCTTACACACTATTTCAGCCATGTGAATATGCTAAAAAAATGTATGCATGGTTCAGTAGATCGATGTACACCAAATCGAAAATTAGAGGAGACCTACGTTAGCCATGGCTCAAATGCATGGCTTAATGTACACATTATTGTGTATATATCAGATAGTCTAACACTTATACTTGCCCCATGGCACCATGCTCACACATATCGTCATTATGCCCTTACCTTTGTTGAAGACGGAATCCACCAAACTTGACCAGATATTAGCCTTGGCTCTCCATGCCACTCGGCTTGCGTCCTTCTCCGATGAAGCTGAGAGTAGGGACAGTTCCAGCACCTTCGGACACCACAACTCGTTGGTTTTGGAAGAGGGATGACGGTTACACAGAAGTTTGGTGGAAGAAGAGGAAAGGCTTTTCCCCCACTCCATCGGTTTTTGTAAAGTCTCTAAAAAAATGTTTTTTTTCTTTTTGAAACCTTCCTCATAACTCCCCTCTTTCTTCCCAAAATGTGCCTTTATTACTCTCCTTCTTGAAACTCCTCCCTTCCATTTCGAAAATGTGGAAGGGAGGCTCTTCCCAATCTGGACGGTTGGGTTTTTAATGTGGCCAACCGTTCAGCCTTTTTTCCTTTGAAGGTCGCCCCCCTCATTTAAGTCCTCATTATAGCCATTTTGAGTTTCAAAAGATATTAAATGTATGTTTTTTTTTTCAAGGTCGTTTTTAGCAAAAAGGCACTCTTGGCATACAGAGGGATTTGAACCGTGGTTCTCCTCCCTCAGGGGTAACAAGCCCCACCAGTGCGCTATTGCTTATTTCATTACAAAATCTTGCAACATTATTTTATTTATCCTCTTTTAACATTTTGATGAGTTTTATAAAATGACATTTTTGACAAAAACAAATATGTCCTCTTTCAAAAATCCGTGTATATGGATAATGAGATTTGAGCCCGGGTTGCCTCATAACTAGGCAAGACCTCTTGCCATTACACCACTTTACCTCTTGTTGTAATATTGGTCTTGTTTAATTTCTTTATATACGAATTTGGTTCTTGACGAATCTCAAATACGAGTTAGATCAAAAATTATATTTAGATATTTTAAACTTTCTAACTATATTTCGGATCTTGATTGAAGTTCGACCATATTTGGATCCATTAAGATCCAATTGGATTCTAATTGGGTTTCAGATCCATCCAGGATTTGAATCCATATGTTGTATCCGAATCCAAATATTGGATTCATTTGATCCTATTTGGATTCAAGATCCATTTGGATCAAATCCATATCATGTTACCGTATTTATTTTGAAGAATTTTAACATTTATTTATTTTGATAATTATCAAAATTTTGCAGGTTTTACATCCTTTCCCCCTAAAAAGAATTTCGTCCTCAAAATTCGTTACAAGGATTAAACAAATAGATTGGGGTATCTTACTATGTGTATTATATTAAATGAAAACTTCAAAACCAATTGAAGTTTAAACCTTATGTCTTGTTTAGAGTCTTATTCAGAATATCGACAATCCCTTTTTGAATCCCTACTGGCATAGTCTTTATTTACTGGGAAGTGATATATAATCTCAATATATCAATTGGATCAAATATTATTCAGTGTTCAACACGTATCGAATCTTGAGTTATCAAATCCTATATTCTTGATCGGATTCAATTAAAGTTTGGTGTAGAATTCAGGATAAGTTTAGTTTTTTTTTAGTGAAGTCTATAAGCATTCAAATTAATCAAATCCAAGTACTAAAACTTATAATCATTCAATTGAAATTTAAATCCAAATATTCATCTTGGTTCCCAAAGAGCATACACAATAAAATCATTAAGTTATGTAATTATTCTTGTTTATTCTCTAAAGACACTTTGTCCTTTATTCTGACTTAGCATCATGGTTGTTGCTGCAAATACTATTGGGGTTGACCTTTCGTGTTTGTTCATACTGTTGAGAAACTATATTTTGATGACACATAATATGATACACTGTCATATTTGATTTTATATGATATGATAATATGTCTTCTTCAAAAATGTTATATTATGACTGGATATGTTTTGCCATGTATCTAACGAGTATTTGATGCAAGGATATCTCACCCAAAAAGGATGGAGACCTCATGTTCAAGTACAACCGTGGTGCAATCATACTCCTTGAAGAAAAAGCTTGATGAGTCATGCATTCCTAGAGATCATCTAAAGAGATCGGCTACCTCAAGATGAAGACTTTTCTCTTCTTTAGAGTCATATGTAACAGAACCTTCAGAAGCATGCATATTTCATATTACATACTCATTCATAAAAGCTATATTTCATAAAAGTATACGATAGTTTCAAAAAGCACCTTTTTGAAAACCAATAATTGTACCTTCTTACAAACCTTTATGAAAAAGGTATTTTGACATGATATATTAGCTCATGATTTCAAAAATCAATAATTGTACCTTCTATCATGTATAAGACAACTTAAAAAGAAATAAAAGAAATGATATGTAAGAAAAAAACAAAACATAGAAATCGGCTAGACAAAGAAGAACAAATATAATATGTTTTGAAAAGACTTTAGTTACCTTTTTACAACTCAAGAATGTCGACTTACTTGAAGTCATCATTCTCTTTGTAAAACATTAAATACCTCCTCTAAAAATCTTTTTAGAAATAACTAGTTTAATCCCACTCAAGAATGTCGACTTGCTTAAAGTCTTCATTCTCTCTGTAGACATTGAAAAACACATCATAAAGCAATTCTTGATATGACTATTTACAAATAAAGATCTCAAAGCATTTATTGTACTTATACTCATTTAAGTAAAGAAGTACTTAAGTACTACAAATCATTAATTAGAATGAAGACAAAACTACATGATAGCCTACAATCCAACGTTCAATGTACTATTGTAAGAACTAGACTTTTTACATAAAATATATCATACCTAAAATATTACAACGACTACTGTACCCCAAATACTACTTTTATAGAAGGAAGACTTTTTCGAAAATCCATAAATATGGTTTTTGAAATGACATGACATCTCACATCTCAAAAAGACTATCATTTCAAAAAGGCAACGACTACTTTTTTTAAGGCTATATAAACACAATCAAATAAACTATTCAACATGGACATGTGATCTTACAACGAGAAAAATTCTTATTCAATATTTGAAAGAGAAAAGAAAAAGAAAATAAAGAGAAAAAGTCAAGAATAGCTCTTTGACAAAGAGTATCTTCTGAGTGAAAAGAACAGAACATTCTGAGAATCCTTCATTCGTGCATTCATATCATTTTGAAGGTTCTATAGGAAGTATTGTAACTTTCTGTTATTCATTGTATTCCTTCTTTGTTGAAAGAAGTAGACCTCTGAGAAAGAGGGTGTTGTCCTTCTTTGTTGAAAGAAGTAGACCTCTGAGAAAGAGAGTGTTGTCCTTCTTTGTTGAAAGAAGTAGACCTCTGAGAAAAAGGGTGTTGTCCTTCTCTGTTGAGAGAAGAAGACCTCTGTGAAAGAGGGTGTTCCCCTTCTCTGTTGAGAGAAAAAGACCTCTGAGAAAGAGGGTGTTGTACTATTTATCCGGTAACTCGGATGTTATAATGAAAAGCTCAAGTGGTTTGCTTGGGGACTGGATGTAGGTCAGGGTTTTGACCGAACCAGTATAAACTCTGTGTTTTATGTGTTGTGTCTTATTGCATTCTGTTTTTTTATCGATCTATTTAATATTTCACTATTCACCCCCCCTCTAGTGAAATTTCATTTGGTATCAAAGCAGGTTTGCTGGTTTTGACATAACAAGTCTTCCAGCACAAATGGCATCTACCTCTTATGCTTGTGATATTGAAGGTTAACATGCATCTCGTTCTCCTTTCTTCAACGGCTCCAACTATGGATACTGGAAATGCAGAATGGCTATATTTCTCAAATCCATAGACTTTGCTGTATGGAAAATTGTTGAGCATCCATACACATCTCCATCCGCAGACTATAGCTTATGGTCTGATGAAGAAAAGAAAATGGCAAATCTAAATGCAAAGGCTATGAATGCCTTATATTGTGTCATTGATCAGAATGAATTCAATAGAATATCTATTTGTGAATTTGCATATGATATTTGACATTCTCTGGAGGTTATTCATGAAGGAACCAACAAAGTGAAAGAAGTCAAAATCTCATCTCTTGTCAGAAAATATGAGTTGTTCAAAATGAACAAAGATGAACCCATCACAGAGATGTTCACCAGATTCACCAACAACACCAACGATCTGAAATCTCTGGGTGTAACCCATTCTCAGACAGATAAGGTGAAGAAAATCTTGCGATCTCTCACAACTGATTGGGAGAAAAAGACTACTGCTATTGAAGAAGCTCAAGATTTATCCAAGCTTACCTTGGACGACTTAATAGGCAATCTTATGGCCTATGAAGTCCATATGAATGAAAGAAGGGAAGAGGAACAACCTTTAAAGAAAAATCTAGCCTTCCCAGCTCTTTCTGAGAATGAGGACTCAGAAAAAGAATCTGAAATTGCGCTACTCACCAAAAAATTCCAACGCTTCATGAGAAAGAATCGGCTTTCAAATAAGCACAAGGAAAGAAAAGACCCTAAGGAAGACTCCATGTGCTATCAGTGTAATAAGCCAGGTCACTTGAGACGTGATTGCCTCTTCTCAAAAGAAAATCCAAGACTGAGGAACCAAAGAAGAGGTTCTTCAAGAAAAAGGCTTTTCATGCTCAATGGGATGATTCAGAACCATTCACAAGTGAAGAGTCAAGTGATGATGAAGCAGAAACCGCCAACATGTGCTTCATGGCAGAAAGCTTTGTAAGTGAATCCCTTGATTTCTCCTTTGAAGAACTTCAAAATGCTTTTCAGGAACTTTTTGAAGAATCAAGGAAAACGATTCTCAAAAATAAACATTTGAAATCTGAAAATCTAGAGCTTATGCTGAAAAATGAAAAACTCAGTATTGAAAATTCTGAGTTACAAAAGAAAAATTTGTTGATTACTTCTGAAATCTCGTCTACTAGCTCCAAGACTAAAAATCTGCATGTAGAAATTTCAGAATTAAAAAGTAAAACTGAGAACCTTATGAAAACGGTTTTCAAGTTTACTAAAGGAAAAGAGAACCTGGATAAACTCCTATCCTCTCAAAAAGTCTCTTTCTACAAGAATGGTATTGGCTACTCTCATTTCAACAAATCTTCTTGTATGAATCAAAAGACCATTTTTGTCAAAGGTTCTTCTGAACCTAAAAGGGAGTATTATATTTTTAATCCCTTAAACTCCTCTAAAGTTATAGACAAACCCAAATCAAAATGGATATGGGTTCCAAAGTCTAACAAAAAGAGACCCGACTGGGTACCAAAAAGAAGTTTTACTTAATGTTTTACAGGCTCCAAAGAAGAAGAACAGATGGATACTAGACAGTGAATGTTCAAAACACATGACAGAACATCCAGATCTTTTTGTTGTTCTTCATCATAAAGAAGGAGGAACTGTCACCTTTAGAGATAACAACAAAGGTTGATAATTGGTATTGGTAATATTGGCAATATTGATAAACCTCTTATCAAAGATGTTCTCCTTGTTAAAGGCTTAAAACATAACCTTCTAAGTATTAGTCAAATGTGTGACACAGGTTATAATGTTAGCTTTAAACATGATGCATGCCTTATAGCAGACACCAACGAAAACATCATTTTAAAAGGTATAAGAAGAAATAATATATATGAAATATACCTAGAAAACATTACTGAACATTGCCTTATAGCTAATAATGACACTCAACATTTATGACACATGAGAATGGGTCATGTCAACTCCAGATACATGTTTAAATTAGCTAAAGATAAGTTAGTACGTGGGTTACCCAAAATATCTTTTAAAAAGGATTATTTTTGTGATGCATGTCAACTAGGAAAACTGTCAAAATCATCTTTCAAATCAAAAAATATCATTTCAAGCAAAAGACCTTTAGAGCTTCTCCACCTGGATCATTTTGGTCCTTCTAGAGTAGCTAGTCTTAATCATAATAAATATGCTTTTGTCATTGTAGATGATTACTCAAGATTTACTTGGGTAATATTTTTGAAAAACAAAAGTGATACGTTTTGTCAATTTGAAATTTTATGTAAAAAATTACAAAATGAAAAATCTTGTTCTATTGTAAAAATCCGTAGTGACCATGGAGGAGAATTTGATAATGAACTTTTTGTAAATTTTTGTAACTTGCATGGTATTTCTCATAACTTTGCCTTTCCTAGAGTTGCACTTCAAAATGGTGTAGTAGAAAGAAAGAATAGAACCCTACAGGAATCTGCTAGAACTATGCTCCAACATAATAACCTTGCTAAATCTTTTTGGGCAGAAGCTGTTAATACTGCATGCTATATAACAAATAGAGTTCTTATCAGACCCTTATTAAATAAAACTCCCTATGAATTATTCTATGACAGAACTCCAAGAATAGACTATTTTAAAGTCTTTGGATGTAAATGCTTTATCCTTAACACAAAAGATAGCCTGGATAAATTTGATGCTAAATCTGTTGAAGTCATATTCTTAGGATATTCAAGTCATAGTAAAGCATACAGAGTTTTTAATAAGAGTTCATATACTATTGAAGAATCTATGCATGCCAGTTTTTGTGAATCTATTGATGAATCTGTTCTTAAGCAGACTAACGATGATGATGTTGAGAGTAAAGATTTATTCCTAGATAACACAGCTAAATCTAATGAAGATGATCATCAAAGAACATTTGTTGAAATCAAAGATCATCCTCAAAAGCAGATTTTGGGAGACCTGACCAAGGGGGTTCAAACTAGAGCTCAGCTGGAACGGATTGCAAACATGGCATTCATTTCTCAACTTGAACCAAAGAAGATTGATGAATCCATCATCGATGAGTTCTGGATGCTAGTCATGACTGAAGAACTGAATCAATTCCAAAGAAATGATGTCTGGGATCTTGTACCAAGACCAAAGGACCATCAGATCATTGGGACAAGATGGATCTTCAGAAACAAGCTAGATGAAATAGGTAATGTTATAAGAAACAAAGCAAGACTAGTAGCTCAAGGATACAACCAGGAGGAAGGTATTGACTTTGATGAAACATTTGCTCCTGTTACTAGACTTGAATCTATTAGAATGTTTTTAGCATATGCAAGCTATATGGATTTCAAATTATATCAAATGGATGTTAAAAGTGCTTTTCTAAATGGTTTTATAAATGAAGAAGTTTATGTAAAACAACCTCCAGGCTTTGAAAATGAACAATATCCAGATCATGTTTTCAAACTAAAGCGTGCCTTGTATGGATTAAAACAAGCACCTCGTGCTTGGTATGACAGACTCAAAACCTTTTTATTAAAAACTGGTTTTTCTGTAGGCAAAGCAGACTCTACTCTATTTGTGAAAATAGTGAATAATCATACCCTAATTGTTCAAATTTATGTGGACGATATCATCTTTGGATCTACTAACAACACTCTCTGTGAAGATTTCTCTAAGTCCATGCAGAAAGAATTTGAAATGAGTATGATGGGAGAACTCACCTACTTTCTTGGACTACATATTAAGCAAACCAAGGATGGAGTTTTCATCAATCAATCCAAGTATGCTCATGAACTTCTAAAGAGGTTCAACATGAACTCAACTGCTTCAAAGAATACTCCTATGAGCACAACTACTGTTTTGGACAAAGATGAAGATGGTAAGTCTGTAGACACAAAGGAATACCGAGGTATGATAGGATCACTACTCTATTTAACTGCTAGCCGTCCAGATACTATGTTCAGTGTTTGCTTGTGTGCTAGATTTTAGTCAAATTCAAAAGAATCACATCTTAAAGTTGTAAAAAGAATAATGAGATATTTAAAAGACACAGTTGATTTTAGATTATTTTATTCAAAATCTTCTACATTTGATTTAATCTCATACAGCGATGCTGACTTTGTTGGAAGTAAATCTGACAGAAAAAGCACAAGTGGAACATGTCATATGCTAGGGCACTCACTAGTTTCATGGTTTAGTAAGAAACAAAACTGTGTATCTTTATCTACTACTGAAGTTGAATACATAGCTGCTAGCCTAGCATGCACTCAAGTTATCTGGATGAAACAAACTTTAAAAGACTTTGGTTTAAATTTTGAAAATACAACTATTTTCTGTGATAATATTAGTGCTATAAACTTATCTAAAAATCCTATTTTACACTCACGAACTAAGCATATTCAAATAAGACACCACTTCTTAAGAGAACAAGTCTTAAACAACATAATTAAACTTGAATTCATACCCACTAATCAACAGTTAGCAGACATCTTCACTAAACCTTTGAAACATGAAGACTTTACACGAATTAGAAGAGAATTAGGAATATGCAAACTAAGTGACTTATAATTAATCACACTTATTAGGACTAAAACATCTTATGAGTTCGATTAAAATTTTATTTTTCTTCTTATTGATTTTTTTTATGTATTTTTTCCCACTATTCAAAGTCAAACTATATTCACGTATAAAAACACATTCATCATAACACATTCTTTATGTCTTTCAACTTGTCATCTTTCAAGTACACATCAATAATAACTCCTTGTCCTATTTCCTTTTCACTCATATCCATAAGAACAATTTATATTAAGTAAAGCTATCATGACCTTGTTCACATCACTCATCTCAACACCTTTTATCACTTTTGTCTTCTTATGAAAACCTCTCTTACGATAAGTTAGCCGAGCTTCAACATGATATTGTGTTCCTCATTTATTTTTTATTTCTTATATTCAAATGATATGTCCATTTTCATGACTTCCTTTCCTCCTATCAAGACACTTCACTAAACTTTATGTTAAATAAATCGAGTGTTTAGCCTTCTTATCTTTTTCACCACCTTTTTCAAAATCAAGCTGTTATATTTCACGTAAAATTTTAATACATCATCTTTTATATCATATCCTAAGTACAATCTATTATCGTCCTTTCATCCTTCACACCTTTTGTTTGTTTTATTAGGCCATTATTTCCTTCACTCTATGACTATTCTTACATCTCTTCACTTCACGAAAATCTTTAAAATCCATAGATTCTTCACCCTCTTGACTTTAATCTTTCCTCTCACATCAAGTGTAATAGGATACTCCATACTCAATACATGACACATCTCACACTTCGTTAAACTCTCCCATAGTAAACTTTTCTCTATTTAGAAAAATTATTTCAAAACTATGTCCTTCTTGACATACATACTAATATAATACACTATCTTCCAAAAATTGATTTGATTTGTCATTCACATGCCTCTTAATTTACAACTCACGAATTTCCTTATTCAACTAAAATCTAAAAATCATTCACTTCCAATGTCATTCATTTCTTATCACAATTATTTTCTTCCTTCTATTTAATAAAATGATTCATACCTCACAAATTCGTTCGAACACTCCCATCATCCTCCAAAGTCTTTACTCTCTCCAAGTACTTTGTTTTCAGTTTCCTACTCTCTCAAAACCTTTGGAAATGGCTTCCTCCTCAAACAATGAGATCACCGCCGCCGATCTAAGGTATCCAGATCTAATTCACCATTACCACCACATTTGTTCACTTCCTATTCACGAAGGTAACCTAGTTCACTATGATGACTTTTCTTCATTTAATCTTGAAAGCTCTCTCCCAGAACTTAAACATCTAATAGGATCCTCATCCCAAGCCACCTACTATCCTGAACTTGTCCGACTATTCTATACAAATCTTTCCTCTGATCATGACCAAACTACCATTACTAGCAAAGTTCGAGGCCAGCTGATTATCTTCGATGCTTCCTTACTAGGCAACATTCTCAACCTTCCTTCCACAGGCACAGATCTAACTAACATAGTACCACTCGACCGCTCGGTACTTTGAAAAATTCTTCTCTCTACCCACTTCACACACCTTCCCTGGCACATGAGCAATCTCCAACCTCATGCTCAACTGCTTGCCCAAATTCTTCTCCAGAATATCTATCTCAAGCTTCCACGCAAGGGATTCGTATCAAGAAAAATCTCTCTCCTCCTTTACGCAATTTTCTGTTCTTCTTCGATAAACTGGTCCAACTTCATCTTCCACAACTTTGCATGCTTTCAAAAATTTCAACGTCTTCCTTTTGGGTGTTTGATAACTCCCATTTTAAAATATTTTAAAGTCCCGCTTCAAAATGAAGTTATCTGCTTTCCCTCATAGACTCTCAATGCTACTTCTTTCAATCCAAGGTCCCTGCACCCTGCCAATACCGGCTCTGATATAGAAGATCCTCCATCCGACTTTGATTACTTCTCTGCGATCATGGATGTCCAGCAAACTCAGGATCTTATACTTCGGAATCAAGCCTCAATGCAGTTGTCCTTACAAACCCTCCAGCAGGATCACGACGCCCGAACACATCAATCATCTCCACCTTCAGAATAAACTTATTTTTTTTGGAATGTAATAACTTTCATTATTTTGGTTTGTAATAACTTTGCTTACTCTGATCCCCTCCTTTTTTTCCATGACAAAGGGGGAGAAAAACCTGTCTCCATTATTGGAGAAAAATACTCTCTTTGACATTTTTTATGATCTTATTATTACTATGCATATTGTCTTTTTGACAATGAGAGCATATTTTGTCATCATCAAAAAGGGGGAGAATGTTGAGAAACTACATTTTGATGACACATAATATGATACACTGTCATATTTGATTTTATATGATATGATAATATGTCTTCTTCAAAAATGTTATATTATGACTGGATATGTTTTGCCATGTATCTAACGAGTATTTGATGCAAGGATATCTCACCCAAAAAGGATGGAGACCTCCTGTTCAAGTACAACCGTGGTGCAATCATACTCCTTGAAGAAAAAGCTTGATGAGCCATACATTCCTAGAGATCATCTAAAGAGATCGGCTACCTCAAGATGAAGACTTTTCTCTTCTTTAGAGTCATATGTAACAGAACCTTCAGAAGCATGCATATTACATACTCATTCATAAAAGCTATATTTCATAAAAGTATACGATAGTTTCAAAAAGCACCTTTTTGAAAACCAATAATTGTACCTTCTTACAAACCTTTATGAAAAAGGTATTTTGACATGATATATTAGCTCATGATTTCAAAAATCAATAATTGTACCTTCTATCATGTATAAGACAACTTAAAAAGAAATAAAAGAAATGATATGTAAGAAAAAGACAAAACATAGAAATCGGCTAGACAAAGAAGAACAAATATAATATGTTTTGAAAAGACTTTAGTTACCGTTTTACAACTCAAGAATGTCGACTTACTTGAAGTCATCATTCTCTTTGTAAAACATTAAATACCTGTTCTAAAAATCTTTTTAGAAATAACTAGTTTAATCCCACTCAAGAATGTCGACTTGCTTAAAGTCTTCATTCTCTCTGTAGACATTGAAAAACACATCATAAAGCAATTCTTGATATGACTATTTACAAATAAAGATTTCAAAGCATTTATTGTACTTATACTCATTTAAGTAAAGAAGTACTTGAGTACTACAAATCATTAATTAGAATGAAGACAAAACTACATGATAGCCTACAATCCAACGTTCAATGTACTATTGTAAGAAATAGACTTTTTACATAAAATATATCATACCTAAAATATTACAACGACTACTGTACCCCAAATACTATTTTTATGGAAGGAAGACTTTTTTTTCGAAAATCCATAAAGATGGTTTTTGAAATGACATGACATTTCACATCTCAAAAAGACTATCATTTCAAAAAGGCAACGACTACTTTTTTTAAGGCTATATAAACACAATCAAATAAACTATTTAACATGGACATGTGAGCTTACAACGAGAAAAATTCCTATTCGGTATTTGAAAGAGAGCCTAGAAAAAGAAAGAGAAAAGAAAAAGAAAAGAAAGAGAAAAAGTCAAGAATAGCTCTTTGATAAAGAGTATTTTCTGAGTGAAAAGAACATAACATTCTGAGAATCCTGCATTCGTGCATTCATATCATTCTGAAGGTTCTATAGAAAGTATTGTAACTTTCTATTATTCACTGTATTCCTTCTTTGTTGAAAGAAGTAGACCTCTGAGAAAGAGGGTGTTGTCCTTCTTTGTTGAAAGAAGTAGACCTCTGAGAAAGTGGGTGTTGTCCTTCTCTGTTGAGAGAAGAAGACCTCTATGAAAGAGGGTGTTCCCCTTCTCTGTTGAGAGAAAAAGACCTCTGAGAAAGAGGGTGTTGTACTATTTATCTGGTAACTCGGATGTTATAGTGGAAAGCTCAAGTGGTTTGCTTGGGGACTGGATGTAGGTCAGGGTTTTGACCGAACCAGTATAAACTCTGTGTTTTATGTGTTGTGCCTTATTGCATTCTGTTTTTTTAGCGATCTATTTAGTATTTCACTATTCACCCCCCCTCTAGTGGAATTTCACATACTTTGTCATTTGTTTGCCTTCTTCAGCTTCCAGTGTATTCATAACTATGTCATTTGGGTGACTCGTGAATTACTTGAGATACTCCCTCCTTGGATCACTAGACTTTTTCTTGTGTTCTATAATGAACTGGTGTTGTGAGAACAGTTTGTCGAAGTATTCTATTTAGCCTATTTTTTAAAGCATGAGAAGAGCAGGAAGATGCAAGAATTCCTAGATCTTCAGCAAGGAGGTGCTACACTTGTCGAATACACCACCAGATTCTAAGGATTGGAACGATACTGTCCAAATGTCTAGAACACCGAAGAAGAACATGCCATGAAGTTCATATGAGGGCTTAAACAAATCTTAAGGATGAAGGTCTATACACGTGAACCTAAAACTTTAGACGAGGCCATAGAAGTGGCTATTCTTCTTGAGCGAGACTGGAATGATTCCCAGAGAATGAACAATCGAGGGGTTCAACAATTATTAGGTCAGAAGAGCTGGCCTAGAAAAAGATTCTTTAATAAGCAATCATGTGGTAGAAGGTTCATACCACAAAACAGGAGATCAATACAGTAAGGGGGCACGAGGCCTTAGCAACAAGAACAAAAACAACAGCAAGGGCAAACACAACCTTGCCCTCATTGCAGGAATTACCATCCAGAGCAACCCTGTCCCTGTAGAATTGGAGGATGTTTATATTGTGGCAGGGCCACTATGTGAAGGAATATCGTGTGAAGTTGATCAATGAATGGAGAAACAAAATGAGAACGTCGCAATAAACAACACAATGACCACCGCATCAACAAAAGCCAGCTGGTCAAAAAGTAGTGGCAAGATGAGTGTATGCCACCACCGCAAAACAATTGACCAAGGGAGAGTTGGTGCAAGGTACGGTACTAATAGTTGGGTGAGCAACCCTTACTTTATTCGATTGTGGTGCCACTCACTCTTTTATCTCAAAGAAATTCATAAAGCAATTAGATATACCTATCAAAATCTTGAACTATCCATTGAAGGTATATACTCTAACTGGTGAACATTCTTTGTGCATCACCTATGTGCCAAACATAGAGATACTAATAGCAGGGAAGAACTTACCTGTTGATGTAATCCTACTATATATGACTGACTTTAATGTCATATTAGGCATGGACTCGTTGTTCGAGTATCATACACGAGTTATGTGTCAAGAAGGAAAGGTTATCTTGACAAAGCCCGATTGTCCAATCGTACAATTTAAACTGTCTAGGCCCACACTGAAAGGGCGGAGTTATATCATCCTTGAAGCTCAAAGATATATATTCAGAAGGGATGTACTTATTTTCTCGTTAGTATCAATGTAGTTGAACTTAGAACTGTGTTGATAGAAGAGTTGGACGTAGTAAGAGAATTCTCTGATGTATTGTCGAAGGAGTTACCTGGACTCCCACCACAGTGAGAAGTGGAATTCAACATCGAGTTACTGCCTGAAACAACACCGATTTTCAAAGCACCATACTGGATGGCACCAGCAGAACTCGAGGAGTTAAAGAAGCAATTGCAGGAGCTTATGGATCGAGGATTCATTCGACTGAGTATATCACCTTGGGGTGCACCAAGGTGGTTTTAAAAATAAGGGAGTTTGGATTTTTTCTCATTAATTCAAGGTCAATTCACTGAATTTAGGACCAAGCGTGTCTTTGAATTATAAGTTTTTTAAAAGTAGGTTGTAAAATGTAAATTGAAACATTAGGTCCTATTTATAAATAATTGATTAGTTAGGCACCTATTTGTAAATAGTTTATTAGTTAGGTGCCTTTTTTGTAAATTGTTCATATTTTTATCTTGTTGTTCCTTTTTTTTAAGTGCAAATTCCTTTAATTCATAGTACAATCTAAGTTTTCCTTTGTGTCGTCCAATATTTTCGTGCTTTTTATTTTTTCATTTCTGTTTCACTCAAACATTCACTGCAGTGAAAATTGCCTTCTAGAAAACATACTTTTGCAGTTTGTTGTCTTCATCTAACATGGGTTTGTATATATACATTATTTGTTTACATTTTTTTAAAATTAACTGATGGTTGCAGCTAATGAAATTAACTTAGTGCCCCAAATTTACATATTATTGTGCATATTTTAATAGTTGCTAGGTTGCCAATGTGTAAATGATATATAGGCTATATATAAGTCGATATCCAATATTTGTGGCAAAGGATAATTGTTGTTACATTAACTTATGACCATGATATCGACCATAATGTTTCTTAAGGAGCAAATAAACAAAAAATAATAGAATGAAAATAACAACATAACCTACATTGCAATGAATGTGCCAATGATTTTTTTTTTCAAAAAAAAAAAAATAATGTACCAATGCACCTTCTTTTTATTTATTTAAGAAAGTTCAATGACATTAAGAATATCTAAAATAGAACACTACAATTGCATGCATAAACCTCATATTTCCTCTAGTCAGAAAACAAATTAAAGAAAAAAGAAAATTTAACTTTAATTTTCTTTTAAAATGTGTCCAGGGTAGTCGTATCAATTTCATAGAACTGGGGGTATCCACTGGTCAGGTTTGACCCTGAACCGTCATGTATCAAACCCTATAAGGTCAAGGTTTGGTGTCAAAGAAGGATATCTGATTAGAAATCAAGTTGGACCCAAAGGGTCCGAATAGTATATGAAGCCGGGTATGGTTTGTGAAATTTTATGTTAGACTAAGTCTGACCCGAGTTCCAATTAAGAGCCATTTATCAATATAAAAAAGATAAAAATTATTATTTTGCTTGGTATGGACCCGATCTAACCTAGGTCTGGACCTGGTATCAGCACCTCAAGGTCAGTTCCGAGTTTAGATTCACCTGGTTCTGAACCAGATCCGACCTATTGACACCCTACATAGAATGGAATAATAGAAAGTGTGTGTCATCAAAGCATGTGCTTGGAAGTGTGAATGAGTTTTAGATAATAGTCCAGCCTAAAAAACTTATCTCCTTTTTGTATTTTTTGAAAAGATCTTTGGTTGTTAAAAAGAAATCCCCAAGAAGAGGAGCAAAACTCAAACGAAAGTTCAAGGAAAGCAATTTGGTGTGCATACTAAAATAAACATTGCTTATCAGCATGAGTTAACTACCAAAATTGGTATCACCAACAATAATGAATTCTTTGCATATATTATATAATGGTTAAAATAAAAACAACGAAAAAGAGATATTAACTATTATGTTATTCAAATATTTGTGATGAATAGTT
Source organism: Nuphar pumila (assembly GCF_984573655.1). NCBI lineage: Eukaryota > Viridiplantae > Streptophyta > Magnoliopsida > Nymphaeales > Nymphaeaceae > Nuphar > Nuphar pumila. The sequence continues at coordinate 58,945,980 of NC_143251.1, read as the reverse complement.
TATTAGGAAAGGTTGTAAAATGTAATCCTAAATTGTAAATTACTTATCATTAAGATATAGGATATGTGTAAATTCGTTATCTAAGATATGTTGTAATTTTATTATTATCTTTCTATCTAGGATAGGATAATCAAGGGATTGATCATTGTATTATGTATATGTGTCCAGATTAGATTACTCAGCAAATTCAAGCAAAGTCGATATTCAATTTACAATCTCTCTCTCTTATCGTTTTCTATTTACCATTATCTTATGGCATTAGAGCACGATGCCTGAGAGACCTTTATGGCTTCCAATCCACCTAAATCTCATTCACACGCGTGACCAACGAATCGATTGCAAGTCCCTAATACATCAGCCCCAAGGGGGTTCGCGTAGTGGAATGGGGTCTTGGCTGCTAGACTGGCAGTCAAGGTTCGATTCCCATGGGTGTCACCCTTATGTACAAGCTAATGCATAGCATAGGCCTGGGGAGCAGGGGTCCTAGCCTCGGAATTTTATGTAGCCAGTACGATAACCATAGATATGGCAGGCTGAGCCAGCGCAACCAGTTCTTCATGCTGGGTGTGGTTTCTTCGGGTTACAAATTAAAAAAAAAAGTCCCTATTACATCTATCATTCTGTGTCTTGGTACATCACTTGTATCCCAACTGCTTAAAAGTGATAACTTTTCAACCTAGAAGGGAGCCATGACAATGGCCTTGATCGCAAAAACTAAACTCGCATTCATAGATGGTTCTATCGCCAAGCCAACAGAGCCGCCTTCTCTCACAACAACTTGGGAAAGGTGTAACATCATGATGCTGTCTTGGATCCTAAATTTGATCCACAAAGACTTGGCCAATAGCGTTATATACTCTAGCACAACAACAAAGGTTTGGAACAAGCTGAGCGATAGATTTTTGCAATCAAATGCTTCTTGTATTTACCATATTTAACAAGAGATTATCACTACAAAAAAACAGTTGATTAGCGACGGAATTTAGCGACGGAGTTATATCGTCGCTACTTAGCGACGGATTAACGAGAGAAATGAATCTGTCGCTATATTTGAAGAATTTTACGAAACTAGCGACAGATTATATTCTCTCGCAAAATCCGTCGCTACGTAGCGACGGATTGTGCGAGAGAATATTTTGTCGCAATAAATACGGCTGTTAGCGACAGAATTGCGACGGCTAAAATTCCGTCGCAACATAGTGACGGCCTAGGCGACGGAATATTTTCTGTCGCCTTTTTCGTTTTTTGAATTACGATGGCTTAGCGACGGAATTAATCCGTCGCTAAATGTCGCATTACCCCTAATCCCAGCCCTCTTTTTCCTTTCTCCTTTCGCTGCTCCCGCCCGCCGCCCTCTCCCTCCTGCCGCCCTCTTCTTTCGGCCGCCCTATCCATCCCGTCGACCTCTCTGCCGGCCCCCACCGTTCGCCGAAAGTCGATCTCCGTCAACCTTCCGCTGTCGCCGCCGCCGCCCGGAGCAACCGCAGGTATTTCACCGTTAAATGGATTGGGGGTCGACACCCTGCGTTTTCCGACAAAGGGTCGACTTCGCCAGGGGGTCGACTCCGCCAGGCGGTCGACCCCGGTAGGGGGTCGACCCCCTGCCGTGTCCGGCCGGGGGTCAACCCTAGTAAGGGGTCGACCCCCTGCCATGTCCGGCCGGGGGTCAACCCTGGTAGGGGGTCGACCCCCTGCCGTGTCCGACCGGGGGGGGGGTCGACCCCCTGCCGTGTCCGGCTGGGGGTCAACCCCTTTTGATGTCCGGCAGGGGGTCGACCCCGGTAGGGGGTCGACCGCCTGCCGTGTCCGGCCGGAGGTCAACCCCCTACCTTGTCCGGCAGGGGGTCAACCCCCTACCGTGTCCGACCGGGGGTCGACCCCCTGCCGTGTCCGGCCAGAGGTCAACCCCCTGCCGTGTCCGGCCGGGTGTCAACCCCGGCAGGGGGTCAACCCCTTTTGATGTCCGACAGGGGGTCGACCCCCTGCCGTGTCCGACCGGGGGTCGACCCCCTGCCGTGTCTGGCCGGAGGTCAACCCCCTGCCTTGTCCGGCAGGGGGTCAACCCCTTGTCATGTCCGACAGGGGGTCGACCCCGGTAGACGGTCGACCCCGGCAGGCGCTCGACCCCGTGAGGGGGTCGACCCTGGCAAGGAAAAGCCCTTTCCCATTGTACCCTCTCCTTCATTGCGCTCGAGTTCAACCCTCACACATCTCCATCCACAGCCTTCTGAGCCTCTCCCATGTCCGTCGGAGCCTCATCGGAGTCACCTACATATGCCTCCAATCGCCAGAGCCACCTCAACTAATCTTCCACAAGAGCTGAGCCCCGTTGAATGCTCAGCGGGGCCCCTCCACACCACATTTTTCAAATGGCGCTGCCCATTAGCAAATTTAGTCACAATTCCTACAAATATGATATTCGTGGATCTATATTCGCCCAAGGATGAGTTGGCAGGATCCTATTGTCCTAAGTTTGAAAGGGTTTTTTTTCATGGTGACTTCATTTTAAAACATCATTTTTTTTGTGCAGATTTTTCAACGGAACTCGCTTGTGCCCCGCCACCCGTGGTAAGTAAGTGACAAAAACAATGCAAATCGGGTAAATACCCGTGGTGAGTAAGTGATGCAAGCGCATCACATGTTACTTAATTTATTGAACGTAACACTTTATTGTTCACACACTCACTTAGTTGTTGATATCTAGGACTGCTTTGTTGGAGTTCGGCGATCATGCTGAGCATGATTTTAATGTATGAATATGGAAGTGTTCTTATTTTTGGAGTACGGAGTCCATGCTAGGCATGGTAGTAGTCAGTGGGATATTGAAGTGTGTTTGTTGCAGGTACATGTTTGAGATTTGTTTGATATGAATTATTTCGATGTATTGCAATGTTTGATGTGATTGTATCCATGCTTACATGTAGTTACTTTCAATTTGATTATGTCTACTGATGATGCATGAAATGCACATCATGTAAACAAGTTTTTCATGCGTTTTGTATCAAGTTTAAGGTTTTAAACCCATGTTTAGATGTGTTTTGATAGTAAGGGGCTATGGTTCGAATTTCAGAAAAATCGGAGTTAAAATGAGAGAGTTATGGCTATTTCAGTGTTTGGGCACGGATTTCGAGGTGGATCGGATCCATATCCGACCCAATTAGGTCAATTGGACCTTGGATCAACTCTTAGAAAGCCCAAAACCCAACCCACACACCTATCCATACCCATTTCAAAAAGTTTTTCTAAAAACCCCCCAGAAAGTGGCGCCTAGCAATATTTTATTTTTTAACACTCTTTCTGAAAAATGTCAAAACTATAAATAGTTTTTTTTCAAGAACCCTAGGCGTCTTTGGCTGTGTTTGGACGCCCCCTACAGTGACTCTACAGCAGCAGCTCCTTCCTCTCCATCTTCCCCAAGTGTTGGCCATTGAAGATCGACCTATGCTTGATTTTCAAGCATATTTTCAAGCTTTCTTTGGTTTCTTTTCCTTTCTTTCTTATTCCTTGCTGTCTTTTCACCATTTTTCTGTACTTTTGCAGGTGTAGCAGAGGTGGAGACCATTGACCTTGGGCGGGAGTGCGCAACACACCACCAAGGTGAGCCGGCCCTATCTCCATCCGGCTTTCTACACCCTCCGATCGCGAATCGGCTCACATGCCATCATCGGTGGATCTCCAACGTGTAGCAGCTGCAATAGGTGCCGTTTTTGGTGAAGTACAGCATCCTTGAACTGTAGAAGACGTCTACATCCAGCCACGGTCCGCTCTTCTTCACCCCCCCGGTCGTCGGATCTTCCAAAAGGTAGGTCTTCTTCTTCCTTCTCTTCTAGATAAAACCGATTTGTGTGTGTGGTTTTTGTTTTGTTATTTTCTGTATGTTTCTTGTTTTTCTTTTTATTTCAACCTTAGAATAGCATGCGTGCACAGACCAGCACGTTAGATTAGGTTTTCTTTCATTGGTTGTGTATTCGATTTGTGTTTTTCCATCGTTTTTATCTAAAACGTGCAAATCGGCAAGAGGCTTTTCTAGTCGATTTGGGTTTTTGTTTCCAGCGTGTTATAGGTGTTTTCTTTTTAGAAAATCTCAGACACAAATTTCATTTTGATTCATCTTAGTCGTTAGGTTTGTTTGTGTGTTGTTTTTGCTTGAAAAGAAGAAAAATCGGCTAGACTTTTTCTAGCCGATTCTTGATTTCTACAAAAATATTTTTCTGTTTTGCTATTTTTGTTTTGTCCAGCTTGTGTCTTGTATTGTGTTGCTGAAAATCTCATTCGGAAATTTCATTTTAGTTTATTCTAAGTCGTGGGTTGTGCGTGTGGTTCGTTTTGATTTTATTTTTGAAAAAAGAAAAAAAAATCGGCTAGGGATATTCTAGCCGATCTTTATATTTTTGTTAAAAGGGGGTTTAGAGTGGTAAGTTGTGTTGCTTGCTGTGTGTTTAGTGTGTTAACAGTAGCATAAATTGGTGTTAGTCATTTCATTGTTTTAGGATTGATTTAATTAGTTGTTTTAATCAATTTTTCGTTTTTGTGTTTTGAGTCTATTGTGAAAATTATAAAAATCAAGTTTTCTTTTTTTTTCATGTTTTTTATTCCAGCATAGTGCTGTTCTTGTTAGCCTTGGTGTAATTAGGAGTCCTTTGTATTATTCTCTAATTTAGTTTTATCAAATTAGTGGTTATTTAGTTTTATTGCTTTTTTGTTAATTTATAATTTTATTTTTTATTTTCGTGTGGTTCTTCTTCTTCCCCAAGGTGGGGCGGCAGCCATTAGAGCTCCCCTGGAGCTCTTGGTCGATTTTTTTAGCAAGTCTTAATGGTCATTAGTTGAGTTAGGAAGGTGTCTAGGTTCAATGTATTAGGTCTTCCTTTTCTAGCCGTTTTTAGAGGTTAACTAAGTAGGTTTTGATAATTAGGTTAACATTAACTCCTAGGAAATCGATTTTCCATTTAAGTCCTTTTATTCCCTAGGTAGAATTAAGTCTATTAGTTTAGAAAGTAGCATCCATTAAAGTTGGCGATTTTTGAGAAGGAAGGTAATTAAAGTAATTGAAAATTGGAAAGCTTTTGGAAAAAGGAGATTCTTCAAAAAAATCGTGTGAGGCATTTAAGGAAGATTTGAATTTTGAATGTGCATTAAAGAAGGAGTTACTCCTTAACTTTGGAAAGTGTTTTGCAATTAAACCAAAATTCCAATCTAGGTTACACGATTTCCATAGAGCATTAAAAGCATTTTAATTCCATCTTGAAAAGCAAAAATCGTGGATTTCTAGATTGGCCTTTTCAGATTTCCAAAAAGGCATTAAAGGCAATTAAGGAGTGTAACCCCCTCTTTAAATGGGGCGATTTTTGAGAATCCAAAGCATTTCAAAGTTTGAACATTGGTAATTATTACATTCCTTTTTCCAACCTCCTCCATTAAAATCGTGAACTTTGGTTACTACTTTAGTCTAGACCTAACCTAGTCAAACCGAGCCTAGGTCGAGTCAACCCCTCGTCTACACCCCCTTTGAGTCTAGACAAAACCTAGCCTAGCCCAAGTCAAAGCCTAAACCGCACTTAGGTCAAGTCTAAGACCAAAGCCCAACCTTAGTCAAGCTTAGTGGAGTCAACCTTAACCTAAGTTAGGTCAACCCTAGTCAAAGACCTAACTCGGGTCAAAATTTAGTCTAGACCTAACCTAGTCAACCGAGCTTACCTTAGCCCATTCGAGCCTAGTTGACTAAGTCAAAGTCAAAACAAAACCTAGACTTAGCCCTAGTCCGAGTCGAGTCAAACCTAACTCGAGCCTATCCAAGTTCACCCCCCTTAGCTAAACCTAAACCGAGTCCATTGGAGTCAACCGAACCTAGTTGACTAAGGAAACTCAAAACCGAACCCATCTAGACTAAACCAACCTTCGTTGACTAAGTCAACCCTCAACCGAGTCCAACCTAGTCTTAGTAACCTAACCAAGACAAAACCTAGACTTAGTCCTAGTCCAACCCAAGGTCGAGTCAACCTTAGCAAAACCCGAACCTAGCTAAGTTAAGATAGAGCATAGTTGAGTCAACCATAGTCACATTCCAAAGGCTGCAACCCATGGTTCGTTAGTGGTCTCTTCTCCTTTATATTTCAGTCATCTTGTCTTTAGAATAGTTAGTTTAGTTATTTATGTAATCATTTTAGTTAGATTTTATCATTGGTTGATTGAATGTGTGGTTGTTAATGTCTTTTTACTATTAATAGTTTAGTTATCATAGTCAATATCAGCATATATTATGTCATATATTATGTCATATAGAAGTATTTAAGTCTGCATTATAGTTAGATTACGTTCATAGTGTTTAAAATAGCTTCATATAGTGAATAGTGCATTGAAATAAAAACCAGATTTTTGCCCTATCGCACTAGCATTATTTTCTGTGCATAAACTCTGTGTTTTACAAAAAATTTTCGTCTATTCACTTTATTGACGTGTTATTTAACTGCAGACCAAATTTCAGCTCATTCGGAGTTGATTTGGTCTGATTTTTAAGCGTTTTGCGAAAACCGCTTTTTCTGGATTTTAAATTACAGGACTGGCGATATCCTGATTTTTCTCAGATTTGAAACGCTTATATCTGGAGTTCCCGATACTGTTTTTCAATTCTGTAAAAACTGTCGTTTTGTTCAATCTGTCAGTTGCAGAACAGAACAAATTTCGGAAAAATCGGACCTCGTTTGCCCTGTCAAACAGTGGTTTTCCGATAACCTGTCAGAATGCTATTTTGCACTAGTTAGGGGCAGTTTCGTAATTTTCTTAATTTCGGTCTTTTAGATTTGTTTTTAGTAGTTTCTGCATTTTAGGAGTTGCATCATCATCATACAGCATTAGTAGAGTTAAATTGAGTAATTTTAGCATTAATTTAGTATTTTAGTTAATTTTTGTTTGATAAATAGTATTTGCTTTACAATTTTCGTAAAATTAGAACTAGTCTTAGTTGTTGTTTTCGTTATTCGAATAGAAAACTAACTTTGTATTTTTCTGCATTTTTAGGTTGAAAAACATATTTAGTGTCCAGGGATATTGTCCAAGTGAGAAGATTCTTTAAGTGGCAAAACGACGGAAATACCCTTGGTGTGGAGCAGAAGACTGATTGCTTGTTTACTTCTCTTTTAGTGTTTAATTGCAGTTGTATTAACTTTGTAATTGTAGGTTGACATTTGGCATTAATAAATTGAATTTTATAGAAATATTGTGTTTAATTCCCGTTCCCTGAGGATCGACCCGTACTTACCACTTTGTGGAAAGTCGGTTTTTTTTTTTATATTTTTTGGTTGACGATTTTCCAAAGTTTTATTGAAAATAATTGTTTTAAAAAGAGTATTCCAAAATATCAACCATCTACCATTTGAAATTGTATACTAAAAGCATGCTTCAAATGAATGTATCGTGTCATGAATAGTTTGCACATGAAAATATTAAGTTATCAATGCATGCATCATAATTCTTGTGATTGTATGACATCATATATTGCATGATAAATTTGATATTTTCTTCATCATAGCATTCTGATGGTTCTCTTTTAACTGGTTAGGATACTATTCGCAACATCATACGACAAAATGACTGCAAACCATGAATGGATGTATCGTAGGATAGTGGACAATGAGTTATCGCATGAATATATGGATGGTGTTGACAGTTTTATTGAATTTGCAATGGCAAGTGTCAGTACAGTAGATCCCATAGGTCGGATTAGGTGTCTCTGCAAGATTTGTAAGAATAATCGATTTGTAGAACCTCATGGCGTTAGACATCACCTATACAGGAAGGGTTTTGTGAGTGATTATCAGAACTGGACGTTTCATGGAGAAGAATTTAGAAACGATTTTGATGCACGGGTGAATGTGGTGCACGATAATCCATATACGAATTTGATATTTGATGCCGCAGGAACAGAACTGGGTTCTGCTATGAGTTCTAGTGATGTAAGAACTGCCATAGATGAAGAATCACCAAACGATGCAGCTAGTAGATTTTATGATTTACTTAGAGATGCTGATGAGCCACTTTGGAACGGTTGTGAGAGTCACACTATCTTGTCTGCAGTTCTTCAACTAATGAATTTGAAGTCCGAGTATAATTTGAGTCAATCATGTTTTGACCGTTTGTGCATGATTGTGAAGAATATGTTGCCCAAAGATGAGAAATTGCCACAAAATTTCTATCGTGCGAAAGTTATGGTCAACGCTCTAGGTATGGGTTACAAAAAGATTGATGTTTGTCCAAATCACTGCATGTTGTATTTCAAGGAGCAGGAAAACGATATATCATGCCCGTCATGTGGGCATCCTCGGTTCAAGCCAAAGACAAGAGGCAATGGTAGCACGAGATCAAAGGAAGTTCCATACAAGTCGCTCCGCTACTTTCCTATCACTCCTAGATTGCAGCGAATGTATATGTCTTCAAGGACAGCTAAACACATGAGATGGCATGCAAATAAAGTTTGACACGATGAAAACAAGATCACGCATCCTGTTGACGCTGAAGCTTGGAAGCACTTTGATTGTACTCATCAGAACTTCGCAATGGAAGTGCGAAATGTTAGACTCGGTCTATGTACAGATGGATTTAATCCATTTGGGGTAGATCAACTCCATACTCATGTTGGCCAGTATTTGTAACTCCATACAACCTTCCACCAAGCTTGTGTATGAAACGTCCAAATCTTTTCTTGCCTCTGTTGATCCCTGGTCCGACCTCACCTGGCCAAAATCTTGATGTATATCTAAGGCCATTGATTGATGAATTAAAAGTACTGTGGGATGACGGTGTTACCACGTATGATGCCCACAAAAAACAAAATTTCAACATGAAGGCCGCTGTTCTATGGACAATCAGTGACTTCCCTGCACACATGGGAGGTTGGCTTGTCCGTACTGCATTGAGGATTCTAAAGCTTTTAGATTGAGGCATGGAAGGAAGCTTTACTGGTTTGAGTGTCATCGTCGATTTCTACCCAGCGATCATCCGTTCTGACGTCAAAAGAATGCATTTAAAGCAGGCACAACTGAAACGGAAGGTCCATCCTCAAGATTGTCCGGCATAGAGATTCTAAGAAGATTGCGATACTTTCCAGATGTATTAACAGATGCCCACAGTCCTACACCCTTCCGTGGATTTGGGAAGGATCACAATTGGACGAAAAAATCTATTTTTTGGGAACTACCGTATTGGCCGACCCTATTGATACGACATAATTTGGATGTGATGCATGTAGAGAAAAATGTGTTTGATAATGTGTTCAATACAGTCATGAATATTAAAGGAAAAACGAAGGATAATTCGAAGGCCTGTATGGATTTAAAATTAATATGTAAAAGACCAGAATTAGAACTCAAAGAGTATAATGGCAAAGTACTGAAACCAAAGGCGAAGTACGTGCTCGGAACTGATCAAATAAAACATGTATGTCAATGGTTGAGACAACTGAGATTTTCAGATGGATATGTCTCTAACATTGCTCGGGTTGTGAAGATTGACGATGGACAATTATATGGGTTGAAGAGCCATGATTGTCATATCTTTATGCAACGATTGATACCCCTAGCATTCCATGATATGTTAGACAAACCTATATGGGGGGTATTGTCTGAGTTGAGCGGATTTTTCAGAACATTGTGCGCATCGGAGGTCGTTGTATCAGATGTAAAGAATCTCGAGGACTCTGTCATCACCACTGTTTGTTTGTTAGAAAAGATATTTCCGCCAGCATTTTTTGATGTTATGGAACATTTGATCATACATCTGCCATATGAACTAAGGGTTGGTGGCCCTGTGCAATATTGATGGATGTACCCATTTGAAAGGTATATATTTTTTTATATTTGTCTCTTTAATGACAGATATTTAAAATTTGAAATGTATATTCTTGTCAGATGCATGTTCGACCTAAAAAAAAGGTTCGTAATAAAGCAAGAGTAGAAGGCTCTATTTATGAGGCGTACACTTTAGAAGAGATTTCAAATTTCTCATCTATGTACTTCGAACCTCATATTCCAACACGTTACACATGCCCGCCCCGTAACGATGATGGAGAACAAGTAACTGTAGCTGACAAGCTGTCGATATTTCAACCACTTGGGCATGCATTTGGTAGTTGCCGATCAAGCCTATTGACAGATCGAGAGCAAGATGCAGCACACATCTATATTCTTTTTAATTGCTCAGCGATCGACCCATACATCGAGTAAGTATATGTATATGCAACTCAATTATAAACCCTTTTATGTTCTATATGTGGATACATGGCTCGGTAATATAAGTATTTGTGGTTTGCAGACGATTTGCTCTGGAGTTGCAAAACGAAGTTTCACATCTCACTGATGCAGAAGTACAAAAAGAACGTGAAACTAAGTTTGTGGAGTGGTTGAAACAGTTGGTAAAGAAGCTAACATAAATTTTGTACTTATAAACAACACTAAGTTACTTAATTGATCGTGATCACAATCATTGTTTATGTCTGTGAGTAGGTTCGCAATGGTGATGTTAAAGATCAAGGAATATGTGATTTAGAAAATGGTCTGACCAAAGTTGTGCAATGCTACAACGGGTATATCGTAAATGGTTATCGATTCCATACAAAAGACTACGGTATAAACAAATCAACGATAAATAGTGGCGTGTGTGTCAAGGGTAGCAGCTACGGTGAAAATGAACATGATTACTACGGTGTTATAGAGGAAATAATGGAGTTGACTTACTTAGGCATGAATAACAGGGTTACGATAGTCAAGTGTCATTGGTTTGATCCAACTGCAACAAGACTCGACAAAGCTTCAGGCATTGTGGAGGTGAATCATAAATCCAGGTTTGGAACATATGAACCATTCATATTAGCCTCACAAGCTCAACAAGTTTATTATACTTCATATCCGAGTATAAAAAAGTCAGATAGAAATGAATGGTGGGCAGTTTGCAAGGTGAAATCCAAACTGTACCCCGAGTATGATCAGTTACAGGAAGATAAGTTAGCTGAAGACAGTGATTACTATCAATCAGATGATGTCTATGACTTCGCTTATGGTCACGATGTTGCGCATGATATGCATGTCATATCTCCATTTGCCGATGAAACATTCATAGAGGAATGTGATCCAAATGATGTACCAAGTGGATGGGCAAACAATGAAGAAGAAGAAGAAGAAAGTCAAACTAGTGATGAGGAAGAATTCTCAAGCTAGTGAGCAAAATCTTATACTACAAACCTCTATTTAAATGCATTGTAATACTTGATGTGAGTTGTATTGCAATACTTGGTGTGAATGATTAAAAATTTTATTTGAATGTATTGTAATACTTGATACAAATGATTCGAATGCATTGTAATACTTGATGTGAATGATTTCAATTATCTGAATGTATTATAATTTATGCAACGAATGATTTGAATTAGTGCAATACTTGATGTGAATGATTTGAATGATTTGAATGCATTGTAATGCTTGATGTGAATGACTTGAATGCATTGTAATACTTGATGTGAATTATTTGAATGTATTGTATGACATATGTTATTTGTTAGAATATGGTTCGTGGAGGTTATAGTGGTCGCTCATCCAGTAGTATCCAGGCTCAGCCTTCATCTTCACAGGCTCCTGTGATAGGTATATCATATAACTAATTGGATGCTTGATTAGTTCAAATGCGCATTCTGAGAAGTTCTAATGTATTTTTTTACAGATGATGTTGCGCCTGTACACGACCCACCTACACCAGTTGATCACACAAGTCAACAGCCAACACAGGAAACAGGGTCTTCTCAGGCTGGCACAGGAAGACTCATTCGAATAGTGTATATCGATAATCGACCGTAAGTATTTTGTTTTCAATTATTGCATATCTTTTAAATATTTTATATTGATATTTACTGTGTAACAATTCATGTGCAGCACGAGGTTTGAGCCACAAGAAGTAGTACGGGAGATTAGGAATTCACTTCTTCAACATCTACCAGGACCAGTTGCTCAATGGAAAGAGTACCCAAAGGAGGTGTTAGACAGATTGTGGTCCTCATTCATGGTATACAGTTGTTCCTCATAGTTAATGTGTTTCATATTTAATTTATTTAAGCAATGTCTACTAACTTTCTGAAAATATTTGTAGGCTTCGAATCGCTTCGCAACTACGGTGGAAGAAAATGATGCAAGGAAGGTGTGGCAGAAGGTGGCTGCCAATCGATTTGCAGACATGTTGCACACTATGAAGACTGCAGCAAAAAAAGCATCTAGCGTAGTAGATGATCCATTACTGTGGAAGGGCCATGGTCCTATTACTATCAGGAGAGATTACTGGGATGAAATGTGCGATAAGTGGGCGGGAGATGCATTTAGAAATCGCTCTGCGAAGGCTGCACAAAATCGATCGAAGATGCCCGAAGCCCATCTACACACAGGTGGATCTAAGACATTTGGGAGCCACCTAAAGAAAATGGTAACTCATCAATATATAATATTAATTTTATAAGTATTGTTGCAAACTTGTGTACTAAATCTTTTGTCATTTAACTTCGCAGGAAGCAGAAAAAGGAGGCAGTGTACCATGTAAGGATGTGTTTGTAGAAACGCATAAACGGAAGACCACGGGAGTCTTCGTATCAGAGAAGGCGAGAACGACAACGGTATGTATTAATTCTATTAATAATCATTGCAATATATATGCAAGTTATCATAATGTTATCATTAATTATTAATGAATACTTTAAACATTATTTTGTAGGAGGCATATGAGCAACAGATGGTAGAGCGATATGGCGATGACGCTACTCAGCATCCATCATTTGAACCTACAGCATGGGTGACTGCAGCAGGTGAACCCAAAAAAGGTCGCGTGTTCAGGTTTGAGAGTAATATGAACACTTCACCAGTTATTGGTTCTTCCAATTACGGCTCACCGACTTCTTACGCCGACATAAGCTCCAAGCAGCCGACTATTCTTTCTGGTGATGATGTACGTCATATCATTAATGAATCACTGAATAACTACTTCCAATACACCGTCGCCCCCTTTCTCCGAAATGAGATCAAGGCCGCTGTTCAGGATAGGGGATCTTCGATTCCAGGTCCCTCTCAGGTATAATCACATATTCAGTTTTTTGTCTGCCTTAGAACACATATGAGCATAATCGAATCACATATATAACTTTTTGCCTGCCTAAGAACACATATAAGCATGTTATAATCACATATTCAGTTTTTTGACTGCCTTAGAGCACATATGAGCATGCTATAATAACATATAGAGTTTTTTTATTGCATTAGAGCACATATGAGCATGCTATAATCACATATAAAGTTTTTTTTACTGCATTAGAACACATATAAGCATGCTATAATCACATATTCAGTTTTTTGACTACCTAAGAACACATATGAGCATGTTATAATCACATATTCAGTTTTTTGACTGCCTTAGAGCACATATGAGCATGCTATAATAACATATAGAGTTTTTTTATTGTATTAGAGCACATATGAGCATGCTATAATCACATATAAAGTTTTTTTGCCTGCCTAAGAACACATATGAGCATGATAGAATCACATATAAAGTTTTTTTGACTGCATTAGAACATATATGAGCATGCTATAATCACATATTCAGTTTTTTTACTGCCTAAGAACACATATGATTATATTATAATCACATATTCAGTTTTTTGACTGCCTTAGCACACATATGAGCATGCTATAATAACATATAGAGTTTTTTTATTGCATTAGAGCACATATGAGCATGCTATAATCACATATAAAGTTTTTTTTACTGCATTAGAACACATATAAGCATGCTATAATCACATATTCAGTTTTTTGACTACCTAAGAACACATATGAGCATGTTATAATCACATATTCAGTTTTTTGACTGCCTTAGAGCACATATGAGCATGCTATAATAACATATAGAGTTTTTTTATTGTATTAGAGCACATATGAGCATGCTATAATCACATATAAAGTTTTTTTGCCTGCCTAAGAACACATATGAGCATGATAGAATCACATATAAAGTTTTTTTGACTGCATTAGAACATATATGAGCATGCTATAATCACATATTCAGTTTTTTTACTGCCTAAGAACACATATGATTATATTATAATCACATATTCAGTTTTTTGACTGCCTTAGCACACATATGAGCATGCTATAATAACATATAGAGTTTTTTTACTGCCTTAGAACACATATGAACATGCTATATATCATTTATGATAGAATCACATATAAATTTTTTTGCTTTGCCTGCCTTAGAGCACATATGAGCATGCTATATTCACATATTCAATTTTTTGACTGCCTTAGCACACATACGAGCATGATCGAATCACATATATAGTTTTTTGCCTCCCTTAAAGCACATCTGAGCATGGTAGAATCACATATAGAGTTTTTCTAGATGCCTTAGAACACATATGAACATGCTATAATCACATATTCAATTTTTTGACTGCCTTAGCACACATATGAGCATGATAGAATCATATATATATATATATATATATATATATATATATATATATATATATATATATATATATATATATAACTTTTTGTCTGCCTTAGAGCACATATGAGCATGATAGAATCACATATAGAGTTTTTTTATTGCCTTAGATCACACATGAGCACATGATAGAATCACATATAGTGTGTAATTTATTTCATTATATTTTGTTTATCAATACTGACTGTTCTTTTCTTGTGTAGGCTGCTAGCGATAATCAGCGTAGTGGAGCTGAAGGGACAGATAAAGACAATGAACAAGAAGACGCACAAAATCTTGGCGATGATTAGAGGACCGTGTTGAAGAAGTTCTATTTTTTTTTATGTTTCCTAATTGTAATTGTTGAATTGTAAATAATTAAACTTCTTAATTTTAAGGTGGAATGATTAATTGTTGTAGATTCTTGTTATATGAAATTTTTTGTGTGGTTTGTTTTTTATTTACAGAAAATATAAATTGTACAGGAAATAGAAATTGCTCGGTATTTAATTTTCAAATAAATTTTTTTTAATTTTTTTTCGTGTTTGCGACGGATTAGCGACGGAACCATCCATCGCTATTCATATTAATCTAGCGATGGCATAGCGACGGAAGTAAATCCGTCGCCAAGACATGGTCGCCGTTTAGTACCGGCAGATTGGCGACGGAATATAGCGCTCGTTATTCCGTCGCAATTAGCGACAAACCTGGCGACGGAATAATTCTGGCGCCAGTTAGCGTCGAAATATTTGCGACGTAAGCATATTGTCGCCTCGTTGTCGCTAATCCGTCGCTAAACATGTTAGCGACGGATTAGCGACGGAATGTGGTCGTCGCTAATCTACTGCTTTGTTGTAGTGTATTAATATCAACAAATGACATCTTCAGTTGCCTCCTACTTCATGAAACTGAAGGGCCTTTAGGATGAATTAAGTTTGTATTTTGCACTCCCTACATGTTCATGCAGAGTGGTGAAGGTTGTTCACGAACTCCCCCGCACCAAGACCACCTCATTCAGTTCCTAATGAGACTCAATGCATGAGAGCTTCAGTGCCATTTGAAGCCAAATCTTTTTGATGGATCCTGTACCTATAGTTGCAAAAGCATATTCCCTTATCATCCAAGAAGAATGCCAATGTGAGATGCATGTCCAACCACCTTCTTCTTTTGATGGCATGTTTGTTGTTGTTGCTACAATCAACTTGAACAACATGGTGGCGTAGAGAAATCGGCAAGGCAAGCCCAGACCTTGTTGCAGTCATTGTGGCAAAATCAGACATTAAAGCAAAGTGTTATTTCGTTCATGATTTTCCTAGGAAGTGCAATGTCAGAAACGCCAATGCCAATGTCAGAGGCTCAGTTTACCCATGAACAATATCAGCAAATATTATAGATGATCAACCAAGGTAACAAGGTTCCACAAGTTTCCCAAGTCAATCTCACAGGTACCATTTCTTTCTCATGTGCTTTTGTTTGACTTCTCAAGAATGAATCATAGATACTGGTGTTATGAACCACATGACCCATTCTCTCATATTTGACATCTCCCAAACCAGCTTCTTCATGTTAAGATGCCCACCGGTTATTTGACACAAATTACTTATGTTGGCAATGTTTTTATTTCACCTAAAATTCAATTGTCTAATGTCGTATGTGTGTGTGGCCCACTTCAAATGAAACTTTTTCAGTTTGTAAATTGACTTGGGACTTGAAGTGCGTTGCTAGTTTTACAGTGATTCTTGCTTCTTCCAGGACCCTCTCTTGAAGTGGGTAAGATGTAAAACATGCTTCACTTTGTCAATATGGCTAGTGACATCGCTCTTTCTGTGTCTTCCTCTTCCTCTTCTTCTTCTTTGTCTTATCTTTGGCGTTTGTATATTGGACATATTTCTAGTGTTCATTTTCGGACTTCAGTTAATTCCGATTTTAAATTAGTTTGCATGTTTTTAATAATCATTGTTCTGTTTTCCCTCTGGCTAAACAAATTCATTTGCCTTTTCTCAACAGTTCAATATCCACCACTGTACCTTTCCAACTTGTCCATTATAATATATGTGATGGATATTAAACTGCATCCTGGTGCACATTATTTTCTAGAAATTGTGGATGATTTTAGTTAACGTGCTATAAATATAAAACTTTTCATGTTTTCCAAAATTTCATAGCCATCATCCATACCCAATTTAAGACCTATTTGCAAGCAATATTATGTAACAACGACTCTCGAATAAAATGCAAACATTTTTTCGAAAAAAAGGGTATTCATCACCAACATCGTTGCATCACAACTCACAACAAAATGGAGTTATGAAATACAAATATGAGATTTACTTAACATGGCCTGGGCACTTCCATTTCAAGCTTATCTCTTTAAAATTTTGGGATGAATATGTGTTTACTACTGCCTATCTCATGAATAGGTTACCTACTGATGCTTTATTCAAAAAACATCTCTTGAAATTCTTTTGGCAAACAACCACAATATAATCATTTACGAGCTTTTGAATGTCTTTGTTATGCTTATAACATAAGTTTTTCTCGTAAATTTGATGCTAGGGCAAAACATTGTATATTCATTGGGTGCCCATATATCGCCTCTATGACTTGGATTCTCATTGTGTTATTTTCAGTCGAGATGTCAAATTTTATGAAAACATTTTTCCTTTTACAAAAAACAAACATCATCAGAC
The DNA here is from genome assembly GCF_984573655.1 of Nuphar pumila. Classification (NCBI taxonomy): domain Eukaryota; kingdom Viridiplantae; phylum Streptophyta; class Magnoliopsida; order Nymphaeales; family Nymphaeaceae; genus Nuphar; species Nuphar pumila. Next base: position 58,928,779 of record NC_143251.1, on the reverse strand, counting down.
AATAATTAACATGTTGTCATGCCTCTTTTCATTTCTGGCATCCCTCCTGAATCACCTTCAATCGAGAAAAATAGTGATGATAAATCTCCAAAACCTACTGACATCAATGACCCTATTTCATAATCACACTATTATGATCAAGATGGTCAAGTCGATCCTCCATTGCATTCATCTCCCCATAAAAAATCAAAATCAAATTAGAAAATCACATAGGGAGTGCACAAACCAACATATCCCAAGGATTATGAATGTTGCATCGCTAATTGCTCGTCACCCAATACAATGCTCGAGAAGATCAAGGGGATACAATATCCCATCAGCCAATATATGAGTTATAAATTTTTTTTTCTTTTGTATAAAGCTTTTCCTGTAGCTATTCTTCAAAACCCAGAACCTAGGTCTTTTCTCAAGTTATTTCACACCAATTTAAGACCTATTTTCTCAAGTTATGCAACACCCAATAGGACAATTAGTTAGATATTGTGATTTTAACTGGACTTCTTGTCCCATGACCTGACATTTTATTTCAGGCTATTGCATTATGCTTGGTGATAGTCCAATCTCTTGGAAGATTAAGAAGCAGAGTATGGTATCGAGATTTTCTACAGAAGCACAATACAAGTCAATGGCTTTGGTATGTTGTGAGCTTGCTTATCTACACTACAAGGATGAGAGTCAATAGCAGCAACGAAAGTCGCCCCTATTGCTCTCCTTCTCGCCGTTATAAACCTATAATGGTGACAAAAAGTAGCCACCTAGTTTTGGCTATTATTAAGTAATAACGACGACAATTATGGGTTGTTGTTGAAGGATACATCCTAATAGCGGTGACTTAGCCTATAACAACAACTAGACTTTAACGACGACTTCATAGTCATTGTTATAAGAGATAATGGTGAGAATTAAATTTCATTATAGCCTATAATGGCAAGCATGAAGTCGTTATAAGCTATAACGATGACTTCAAAGTTGTCATTATAGGCTTTAACGGGGTTAAGACCTATAATGGCGACACATAAATGTCACCGTTATAGGTCTTAAAACTGCATAAATAAATCTTTATATTAGTTTTAAAAAAATTTACAGAATTTGCATATAAAACATACATTCAACTTCAAACATTGCATTTAACAAAATTCAAACAATAACAATGCAAATGAAATCACTCAAACAATAACAATTATACAATCAAATGAAAGTATATGATAGCTTTTAATATTCATTAACAAAAACAGAAGTTCAAGTTGCCCAATCATTGACATGATTGGCCGAAATCTCTCTCATCACTCACCAAATGGAATCACTCAATAGTGAATTAATCAACCAATCAACCTCATGTGCCAATGAACTAATCCTACTTCGCTCTACTTTCCTGCCATAAAAAAATAAAACATGTTAGTACATATGACAACTATTAAGAACATAATGCTCAAAATCACAAACCTTCAAGTAAAGGTAAGACTTTGATGTTTTATCATCTCAAAGATGGAATTTTGTGGTGCCAAAAGAAAATGCACCAAAATATTATCCACTTGCTATATATTAATAAGAATTTAAGATATACCAACAAAGTACTTCATAGCGGCTTACCTTGTAATCAAAGTTGAACATGCCTTGAGAGAAATGTAGCCCATTTACCAGCTGCACAAGAATGTCATAAAAAATAAATAAGTAAATAAGAGTATTTAAAAAAATCAGTTCATTCTCAAATTAGGTAATATTATTTCACTTAACTATTTTTTGAAAAGATAAGCAGCTTAACATGATAGTAAATATAAATATGAAACCACATTTGATTTAGCACAGACCCATTACTCTATATATATATATAGTTATAGATTTTGGACATTCCTTTGCTTGAAAGGTCCCCCTTCCCTATATATATATATATATATATATATATATATATATATATATATATATATAGAGAGAGAGAGAGAGAGGGTTATCCTCATCACTGTCAGAGAAGGTCATCTCTTGATGAGCAAGCAGCAAAAGGTCGTGGGTTCATGTATTTCTCGAGAAGACAAGTAGCTTAATATGATGGTAAATATAAATATGAAAGCACATTTGATTTAGCATATTTCATTTAGCACAAACCCATTGCTCTCTCTCTCTCTCTCTCTCTATATATATATATATATAGAGAGAGAGAGAGATGATGAGGAAATGGGGCATACCAAAATCGTGGAGAGATCTAGGATGGGCGGTTCGGTCTGAGTGACACTACTATATTTATCATGTCTTCTCTGAACTTTCTATTTTCTTCTATCTCTTGCTCGAGTTGTTGTTCAAGCCACAACCGGTTCATCCTTTGTCCTGCTCTCTCTCGCTCCAGTTGTTGTTCGAGTCGTTCGAGCTCTGACTGCGTCGCCTCCAACTGAGAAGATAGCTCTGAAACTTGGGTTTTGCCTTTGGATAAAATAATAAATGCACTCATCCTTCTCACATGTACAAACCGCTCCCCAAGGACCTTCGCAAAGACTTTTTGCTGCAACATCGATGTGCCTCCTTATGAATAACATGTTTTATCATCTTCAATCTCCACAAATCTCAGTTTTTTCTGCACATCGATGATATATAATTGGTTATCAATAAGTAATGATAATGTACAAAATAGAATGAATGAATGTCACACTATAAAGTGTGAGTTATATAATTTTTTTATGTTTTGTTGTAGATAAATGTCTTGCAATCTGAATAGGTGTGCGTCTTTCAGTAGAACTCACTCGCCATCAATTCTTTTTCTTCTATTCAAGAGTCTGTGAATAACAAATTTAGAATCTATTACATCAAATATATTTAACATTGTACTATTATATGAAAAAAATAAATTTAGGCAATAAGAAACTTACCCTCATATGAAACTTATGAAGGTACGAAAATGATCTAGTGGTATGTTAGACCGTCTGTTGGGCTCTGTTCATCAATTTTTTCTTGGATGTCTTATGTTAACCAAACGAAGATCAATTAGTAAAAATCTCAAAATTTAAATAGTTATTTACTTATAAACATATATCTAATATTTATTGTGCAATAGCTTTTAGTGAAAAAATTGCAAAGATCTTTTCACGCTTCATAGTCGATTCCCTCAGGTGGATGTCCTACTTTAGATGTTTATACTGTCTAGTAATGCTTGTAGGACATTTCTTGTGCCCTTTTGTATGATAGTTGAAGTCGCTTATCCACAGCAACACGATGATCAACTACATTCTCATCTAAAGTAAACTATGTCTACACTGAATTATCAAAAAATAGTCAGTAACACTTTTTTTATGGATTAATATGTTTATTAAAATATAGTTAGGCAATATACTTACAAAAATTTTCTCACACAGCAAGGTCTTCTTATCCTCTGAGACCTTTATCCATGACTGGTGAGTGAGTTTGGTCTTCTCCTTGACGATGTACGTAAACCTCCTAGTGAACTGTAAGTCCTAGGCTTGAAGGTTACTGAAGCCTTTTTTGTTTGAGTTACTTCAGGTGGTGTTATCCCTGCAAAATTTTTCCTTTGAGCGGGATCTTTTTGCATTTCAAACATTTCTCTTTATTTTTGAAAAATGAAAATTAACTCGCCTCCATTTTGAAAAAGATGGGAAATAGGGACTCGCTCGTCGGTATGAGGTTCAACCGTTCCTGGCGCTTTTACCAGGGGTAATCAAACCAAGGATCGAATCAATGCCTTTTGCTTTGCCTAAGTTTGACTGAAAAATTATTTTAAAATCCTAAATGCATATTGAATCATGCTTGTGCTATGAACTTTGAAAATGATGGTTTAAAATATAATGCATGCTTTTGGAAATATTTCAGAAATTTGGATTTTTCAAGTGATTTTGAAATAGATTTGAAAATATCCTTTAGGAAATGGTTCATAAATTGAACTTAATTTGAAAAGATTAAAATTTGAATCCAAAAATTTGGGTTTGAAGTGAATTTGAAAAAAGGAAATTAGAAGTTTGAAATTTGAAACTGAAATCAAAAGTTGAAATTGCAAGAATTTGAAATAAACTTGTGAGATTTCAGAGTTTAAAATTTGGAATTTTAAATCTGAATTGAAAATGAATATTTGAAATCGAAAATGAATTTGGAAAAGATTAAACTTGGAAGATAAAATACTGAATTTAGAACTTTGAAGTTGATGAATCAGAGTTTGAAATTGAGACTCTGAATTTAATTTTGAATTTTGCTTTGATGTTTGAAATCAGAGTTGAACTTGGAAATTGAATTGGAATTTCAAAGTGAATTTTAAAAATTTGGTTTAGAATTTAAGTGGAGAAAATGAAATTCAGAATCTTTGAAATTGAACTTGAAATGAAAATAGAATTCAAAATTTGGGATTTTGAAAAGAAGTAGAAATTCAAAGTTAAAACGTGAAATTCAAACATGTGATGTTTAGAAATAAGAATAAAAAATGAGAATTTGAAATAAGATTTAAAACTGAGTGGGTTTGGAAATAAAAAGATGAATCTGAATTTGTAAATGAAAGTTGGAAAATGACTTTGAATTTAGAAATTAAAACTACATTTTTTTTTTAATTTTTGTTTTGAAAATCACTTGGAATTTTTGAAAATAATTTTGAAATAACTTAAAAAAGATGGAAATTAATTATGTAATTCTATACAAAAGATTTTATTTGAATTTGAAATTTAAAAACAAATTTCATTCTTTAATAGAATTAAAATAAGATTAAATTATAATACATTCATGACTATGGTCACAAACATATTCTAATATAATCTTTATTTGAATTCTAACAAAAAATAAAATAATTTTTTGTGCCTTTATAGGATTTAAAACAAAATTAATTTTTAATATATTCATGACTATAGCCACAAATATATCTCAAATTAATTTATATTTTAAATTCTAATAGAGGAAGAAAAGGATATCCATTTTTAGAAAATATGATATTTTTCAAAAAGGACCTAAAGTGTAGGTCAAATTTTATTCCATAAAAGATAAAAATCCTAAGTATTGTTCACATTCTGACTATAGTCATAAATGCGAATCATTTACTTAGGGTTATTTACCTCTTATTTGAATGGTGCATGTGTCATTCATGTTATACCATAGTGCGCTTTGAATAATAAAATAAAATTAAATGTCACAGGTAATTACGATAATTTAAAGTGCAACTATACGCTCATACATTCTAATCTAAACAGAAAAGTAGAAATTTTTATTAATATAAAATTATTACAATCTTAAATTGAAATTGAATATTGAAATTTCCTAATCTAGGAAAAGAAATCAGGGTCTTCCAAGCTTCCCTGCAAACACAAGATAGCACAAGGCAACAAAAATGCAAAATATAGAAAGAAATTAAAAATGTCATGTTAAAACTTACATACATATGGTTATGCCTATGCTATAATGAAAATGCATATGCATATGTGAAGATGCAATGCCTATGCATGAATGAGATGCATATGTATTTGCCTAAGTGCAATGCTTATGCTAATGAAGAAACGCATATGCATTTGCCTAAGTGCAATGCTTATGCTTATGAAGAAATGCATATGCATTTGCCTGAGTGCAATGCTTATGCTAATGAAGAAATGCATATGCATATGCCTAAGTGCAATGCTTATGCTTATGAAGAAATACATATACATATGCCTAAGTACAGTGATTATGCTAATGAAAAAATGTATATGCATTTGCCTAAGTGCAATGCTTATACTAATGAAAAAATGCATATGCATTTGCCTAAGTGCAATGCTTATGCTAATAAAGAAAATGCATTTGTAAATGCATAACTGGACTGAATGCATATGTAAAAATGATATGCAAATGTATAGACTGGATTGAATGCACATGCAAAAATGATATGCATGGAATGTATTAAATGTAGATTCGTAATATTGAAAGTGCTAATTGAAACTGCTAGAGTTAGAAATCTCATAATTGCAATATGATAAAGACAAGGTTGCTACAAAGGAATATTGGAATGAATGTCAATATCAAGAAGTAAAATCTAAAATTTCATACAATTGCAGGTGAAAGATTTTAACAGCATGCGTCAAATGTAGATTGCATTGTTATGATATACTTGGATGTGAAAGGGAATGCATATGATACAGAGGTGTGAATGAAAATAAGTGACAGAAGTAAAGATATATACTTCATATGCAAAAAGGTAAACTGAAATATGACATGCCGGATCAAATAAAAAAAATGACATAATACTAATGAAACTGAGATGATGATAAATGAAAATATGGTGGAGATTGGACGGACATGACTCACATTTTGCAAATACTACATCCGTGTGATAGAAGAATATGAATGCAACAGATGCAGCTGAAGTGTATGTTGAATGTGTGAGTGTGAAAGCAACATGTACAGTTAAAATGCATTTTGAATACATGAGTGTGAAGATAGCAGTTACAACTAGAATATGACGAAATTGCAGTTGGAGCACATGCGCATGATTTGCATTTCACGTTTTGTAGGTAGCTATAGAGAACATCTATGATGATATGCAATAATCCAAAAGAAAACCTAGAGTTCTAAGATGACATTAGGCACTAATGAAATATAGACAACACCACTCAAATGGAATGAGGAAAATCTATGAAATCGAAACATCATGATGATGATGGAATTGAATGCTATCGCAAAGACGTACAAATGTGCATAGCCGTGGATCAATGCAAAGAAAATGCATGCCATGAACCAAACTGCAGGAGTGTACAGTTATGGACCAATGCAGAGGTATGTATAACTATGAATTAAGATGCAGAAACACACACAGCCGTGGGCTAACGCAGAGGTATGCATGATCATGGACTGATGCAAAGATATATACAGGTATGATTTAAGGTGCAGAAACACACACAGCCGTGGACTAATATAGAGGTATGTATGAAGATGAGCTGATGCAAGTATGTATATACATATATGAATTGAGATGCAAAAACACACCCGACTATGAACTAGAACATAACATTAGTGAAGAATCACATGCATCTAAGGCATGTGGATGATATTATGCAATGAATGGAAGAAGGAGAACTAATGCACAGTGAATACATGTTGTAGAAATGACTAAATGATAGATGGTAAGGTGTTGGATCAGATGTTGTTCTATGCAAAATGCAGTAGGTCTAAAATGAAGAAAGGATGTCATGCACATAAGATATTGCAAAACTGATGGAATGTTGAATGACAGGTAGGTACATAACCACATGAAGAGCTATATTAAGATGTTATAATGAAATGTTAAAAAAACAAAGATGGATGATACAAGTAAAATGAGACTCTGTTAAAGACTAAAATGAAATATTGATCTATGATGAAGAGCTAATGAGACTGCAAAATGGAATATAGATGTTGCTATGACGAAAATGAACAAGAGACGAGTGCTTGGTGCCATTATATGCAAAACATGATTGATGCAAAGTAATTAATGTGAACGTTGAAGGTGCAGTTGAATGGCAACAACATACTAAGCAATGTGATCAAATGAGAATAGATCTCATGACGATTCAGAGGGGGATTCTTGTTGATCTAACTTTAGGTCAGGGTGATTTGATTTTATGATAAAACATTTCACAGCAAACCAAATACGAATCTAGTTTCCTTCTCTTTCCCTTTCTAGCCTCTTTTCCCTTTTTGAAGGAGAATAAAAGATAGAAAAGAAGAGAAAAGAGAAAAGAAAAGAAAGAGAGGAATTCTTTTGCAAAGGTCTCACTTGACCTTAATTTTGAAAATATTTTAAAAAATACTTGCCTCCGTTTTTTAAAATTTGTGGGAAAATAGAGAGACGGGATTCGCTCGTCGGTACGAGGTTCGACCATTCCTAGCGCCTTTACAAGGGGTAATTGAACCAAAGATCGAACTTATGCCTTTTGCTTTGCCTAAATATTGTCTAAGAATTTATTCTAAGTTTGGAAAATACACAAAGAATCATGATTGTGAAATACAAATGCAAAGATGTATGCTCTTTGAGAATAATTTTAGAACTTTTTGGGATTTTCCAAGTGATTTTGAAATAAATTTGAAAATATTTTGAAGAAATAGTTTTTGAAAGTTGAAGATTTTGAGTCTAACTTAGAACTTGAAATAGATCTGGAAAAAGAGACTTGAAGTTCTAAGTCTTGGAATAAATCTTGAATTTGAAGAAATAAAAAAAAAAGGAGATTTGGAACTGAGATAGAATTTTGAAGTAAAAAATGAAGTTTCAAAGTTTAAAATGAAGTTTCAAAGTTTAAAATGAACTTTGAATTTGACTTGATTTTTAAACAAAATCGATTTTGAAAATTGATCTCTGATCTTGAGTTTTGAATTCAGAACCTAAAATAGGAATTTGAATGGAAATTTGATTTTAGACTTGGAAAAATAGATTTGAAAATGGTTTTGGAAACAGAAATTGGAAATTTGAAATCCAAATGAGATTTGAAAATGGAATTGAGTTTGGAATTGGATTTAAAATCTGAAATCCAAGATGGAATCAGATTTGAAATTTAAAATCCAAGATGAAATTAGATTTGAGAATCTGGAATCCAAGGTGAAATTGGATTTGGAAATATGGAATCCTAGATGAAATTTGGAAAATTTGAAATTGAAATCTGGAATCCTAAATGGATTTGGATTTTGCAATCTGGAATCCAAGATGGAATTGGATTTGAAATCTAGAATCCAATATAGAATTAGAAGACGGATCTGGATATTAAGAAATCTTGATGAGATCTGAAGATGGATCTGAACCATGGAAATCCAGATGAGATTTGAAGATAGATATGGATTTCAGAAATTCAGTTAGAATTTGGAATTGGATTCAAGAAATCCAGATAGAACTTTGAAGATGGATTTGGAATTAGCAATAATCTTTAGAATTTCGATCCTTAATTTCAAAGTGATTTGAATATTTAGAAACACAGAAAGAACTTGGATATTTTGAGAATTTGAAGTGAAAAAAAAAAAAAAAAACTTTACTAGGAGATGAACTTCAAAGTTAAAGTTGAACTTTGAAGTTCGATTTGAATTGATTTTGAAATTGGACTTTTGAATCTTGGAAATGAATCTGAAAATTCCAAAATTGAACTTTGAAATTGGGATATTGAAGTTTGAATTTTTAAAAATAAGATGAAATAGAAAGATGAATTGAAATTTACAGATAGGAATTGAAGATTGATTTAAGGAATGAAGAAGATATTTAAAGAATTATCTCAAAATCACTTGGGTTTTTAAAGAAAATTTGAAATAATTTGAAAATATAATGTAATTCTATCCTAAATGATGAAATGAATTGTAAGGATTTGAAAATTGGATATTTGAAAAGCATATTTCATTCTTTAAACGAATTGAAATAAGATTGAAGATATAATACGTTCATGACTATGGTCACAAACGTATTATAAGATAATCTATATTTAAATTTAGATGAAGAATAAAACACATTTTTGTGCCTTTATAGAGTTTGAAATAAAATTAACTCTCAATATATCCTGACTATGGCCATTGATATATATTTTAAGTTAATTCCAAGTTAAACTCGGATAAAGGAAGAACATATTTAGAAAAATATGATGATTTTTTAAAAGAGACCCAGTGTGGATCCAATGTTATTCCATAAAAGATAAAAATCCTAAGCATTGTTCACATTTTGACTATGGCCATCAGTGTGAATCATTTGCTTAGGATTTAATTACCTTTTATTAGAATGGTGCATGTGTCATTCGTGTTTCACCATTGTGGATTTTAAAAAATAAAAGAAAATAATATGGAACAGGTAATTCATGATATTTATATGCTCATACATTCTAATCTAGTACTGAAAAGGAAAATTCTCATTGATATCTAGCTATTACATAATTGAAATTGAAACTAAAATAATAGAATCCTAAATCTAAAAAAAAAGGAATTCAACAATTTCTGCATATTTCCTGTAAAACAAAATTAGCATAAAGCAAAATACAAGATATGAGAAGAAATTTGGAGGTTACATGAAACTAGAGTGTACATTATGATATTTGAATGTTAATGAGAAAATATAAACAAAAATGTATATGCAAGGCATTATGATGATGAGAAAACATGTGTTGGAGCATATGTATGACATAGTAAACTATTAAGAAAATTGAATGCAAACATGTATATACAATGCCCTAAGCTAATGGTGGGAATAGGCATTAAGTGCATATACTGAATCCTAAACCAACCATGAATATATTATTTTAATGAAGAAAGCCTATTGTGATACATGCGGTCGAGTGATCATGATATGGACGATGTAACATAATGAAGGTGAGGGCGATATGCTGGGGTATAACAGTGGACGTGTGAAGGAAATGATGCAGGCAACTGGGATGCTATATTGGTGCAGGGCATATGACAAGGGTGGAGGTACAACAGTGACTGTACAAGTGGTGAGGGAAGTGATGATGTGCTGAAATATGGGGCAGGTATACCGGCAAACATAGGGGAATGGTGATTATCACAAGAGTAATGAACTGGAGGTGGCTGGAGATGTATGGCGTTCATGTAAATAAGGTGAAATTGTAACAATGCAGAATGTGGAAATGTGTATATATATGAAGATATATATAGGAGAAATGGGTATGAGGGTGATAATGCACCATATGTGATGAATTCCTTTATGCCTTTGACATGAGGACTAGTTGTTGCAATAAATGCTTGATGTGAATGAGGCACGAAATATATCAGGAAAATTACAGCCCTTTTACTGGTTGGAGTTCAGAAAAATGGCGGTGCACAAGAGACCACCATGAATATCATGCACAGAGGTGTGTCACTTTATTGAAAGTGGTCATGAAGTAAAATCGAAATAAAAGGGGATCAATGTTTATGATTTTGCAAATAAAACGCATGCCTAATATATTACATCTATGCAAATGCAAAAAACATGTATAAAAATGCTCTTATAATGTTCATTGCTAATGAAGAGGGGCATTTGCCACGGTGATTCAGGCTGAGCTATTGTAAAAAGAGGGGTGTGTACCTCTTGCTAAAGGAAACCATTTCCTAACAAAATCTGGAATTTCAGAAAAGGGCTTCAAATGTTAACATAACAGCTTCATCTTTAGAGAGATAACATGAGACAGTGTTAACAAGATAGTCCATTGCAGGAATTGACAACACAGCATCTGTTGTACTAAGGGAGGGGAGTCCCTTTAGAGGGTCGCCTGTAGCTTGGAAATACTTCACAAGTGTACACAATGCAACACTTTTATCAACAGAACTTGGTGACTTATACACAGAATTTCAAGATGGTTTCGACTCTCAAGGTGCAAATGAAATCTTCCAAAGGATTCTATAGGCATAAAAGTAATGATTGATCTTGTTTTTTTTTTATTACGATATGAGCTCACAAAACTATAGGATATGCTGGTGGAACTAGAGGTGTGGGGCGATCTTGTGAAGGCTATGCTGTAATGGGTGTTGCAGGGTGAATAGTGTCATTTGCAGGTGGATGGGTTGAATGCTTGTGGAGGTGATAATGGTATATGTGTGAAAGTTGTGGGTGTTGTACTATTGTGTAGCAGGTGCGACAGGTGGTGTAGCAATAGGTGTGTGATGTGAGGATGGGAAGCTGTTGAAGGCAATGAAATGGTGGTTGTTAGTGAATTTTAAATGGGGTTATGCAACATATATGAAAGGATGGAACAGGGAACAAAAATATGGGCGCTGTGGATGAGAAATGAGTGATACAGGGGGTAGGTGGATATGTATGCTGGAAAGGGGTAATGAAATGGAAGGTGATGAGTGGGATGCAAGTGCTATAGATGCAGGAAAACAGAATGCAAGGGGTATGCATATGTAGCAGTAGATAAAGCACATGGTGAAACTGCAGAATGAGATGCAACTGATTAAACTAAATATAAATATACAGAAACTAATCTATTAGTGTTTAATGAATGTCGTAATGCATGTAAATTACAATATGTAATATAGCCAATATGCGAAAGGCTAACCTATGCAATGCATTTAACATGTAAAACTAAACATATGCAATATACAAACTAACATATGCAACATATCTATCATGCACAAACTAATACATAAGCAATGTGGTGAATCACGATGGGCAAATCAAGGTGATTTTATCATTGCCACTTCTAAAATGGTGACTCCAAGACCCCATACAGTCACAACAAGCTTATATCCACTCAAATTTCTACTAACCTCAGAGGCTGTCCAGTATGAGCTCCCCTTGAAGAACAATGGTGATGAGCACGAGCAATCTAAAAGACGTAATTATTTGCTGAACAAAGATATACACAGATATGCTGTAGTGATTCCTAGGAAATGAACTCAAACCTTTTTCACTATATGATTGTTTGGATTTGGGACCAACTCCAGGAAAGGAACATGAATTTCTAGCTACCAAGGATTGATTAAAAGCAAATGACATTTAATAATTTGAATTTCTTGGAACTGAGGGCTTTGCACGAAAGCTTCCTGAATTTCCTTCACATGATTCATATAAACTCCATTTTGAGATTAGCATAAAGAGACCTGTCGGAGGAGTGCTTAGCATGCATGATTTCATTCTCAGCATGTCACTAAGAGATTAAATCTCATATTTAAATCACATAATCTGAAGATAATTCTTGAAAGGAGTAACAGTTTGAACTGATAGCTAGCATGACTTAAACTCAAAATAAAAGAAGTTAGATCTAAAATAGCATGAAGTCACACAAACATGGGCAGATTGAACATGATGCCTTCACAGAATACGAAATAATGACGGGAAATATTGTTGTAGGATTAATGCTAGAGGTTTGATAACATCCGACTAAAACCAACATAATAAAAATTACAGAAATGGAAGTAATAACAGAGGTTGATGCAGCAAAAAATGCAGGGATTGCCAAGAAGAACAAATAAAAAATGATGATAAACGAAAGAAAATGGAATCCAACTCACTGGCAATGGTAAATTAAACTGGAGGATAGCACTGGATGTCATAAACCATCAAATGTTAAGAGATAAGATGCCATGAAAAAATTCGTTTAACAGAATGAATAAAATGCAATCAAATGTTGCTGAGATGTAAGATCAAATGCTGAATCCAATATAAACATCAAAGGTGAATGAAAAATCAAAAATGAAAAAAAGGGAATAGGGTATGGAAACAAAGAGAGATGCATAATTAACTAATATTCAAATCACCTAAGTATAAAGGAATTTTAGAAATGAAGAAAACAAAATGTATTGGAATCAAAGATTCCGTTGATATTACATATCCATAGACCAAATTTACTATATGCAAATCGGGATTATGGAGGATGCGTTAATGGGACAAAGTAAGAAAAATCCAAATAAAATGTATATATAAAAAAAGAAAGAAAGAAAACAGAAAACAGCAGAGAGGAGAGGGAAGTAATTGAAATAAGAAAAGGAATCGCAATAAAACTAAGAAATCAAAACAACAAAGAGAAAATACAAACCGAAAATCAAAGAAAAAGAAGATGAAATGCGAATAGGAAATCATACACAAACCGGTAATGATAATAAAACAAGAAGATCAAGTATGAAAAAATATTTAATCAAAAAATCAGAGAAACTCAGTAAACACAAGGGATTGTTGGAACGAACATTCTGTTATTGTTGCATGGGGCGATTCGATCCTGCTATATGCAGATCGACCCTACCACTGATGCCTTAAGATTAAAGAAAACGAGAAGAAAACTGAAATAAAGCACCAAAAACAATGAGGAATGTAATGAAATGGGAAAGTGATTTTCATAGGAAATCGAAGGAGGTCAGAGGTGATCGCTTACCTCTAGCTGCAGGGGGAGATCGATCTTTTTCGGATTACTTGTTTGTAGGGATTCTGAAATGATCCCTTCAGAAGAGGGAGGAGGCTCTCCGTAGGACTTCCTTCAGAGAAAAAGTGAAAGAAACAAGAAGGGAGATGCTAAGAGGAAGGAGAGGGATCAGATGCGTAGAAGGGGGACTTCAGAGAAGGAGAAGAACGTGGTGAGGTGAATCGCGGATGGGTTTCGGGCCCCCCTGTGCCTCCTGTTTTATAATAGGAGGTCATTAGGCCTTTTACAAGGGAGGTCCCTCCTTTTCTTGAGCTTTTTCAGAAAGGTGGATCCCTATGTTTTCGAAATTTTCAAAAAGGGGGCTCTTTTACAAATTCTTTTCAAAAAGGGTGGTTAAAAGCCATTTTTTATTTTCTTTTTCTATTTTTGATTTTTTTGTTCTTTTTCTTTACATTTTCTGCATTTTTTTATATTTTTGAGATAAAAACTATAAACTAAGGGATTTTTAAACTATTTTTGTAAAAGTTAAAAATATTTACAAAAGAAGGGTTTTCTGAGAATTCAGGATTAATCTTTTGAAATTTTTTTCAGAAAACAGGTTTGGATCCAGGGTTTTAAGAAAATATTTGAGTTTTGAACCTTGAATCAAGAAATTCAAAATGGTGGATCCAAATGGATACTGGATGAACTGTCTGAACTATTTAGAAAATATTTTTGGATTTTTATTAATTCGATTTAAAAATTGGATAACGAGGCTCAGATTTGAATTCTAATACTGGATCCGGATCCAAAATTGAGTCAGATATAGAGAATGGATTTGGATTCTAGTGAATATGAGAAATAACTAGAATTTAGATCGAAACTGACTCAATTTATTCAGAAAATGGAGGCCAGGGGCAAAAAGGGAATTTTTTATTATTTTTGAAAAATTTGGGGTGTTCACATCTGGATCCGAGGTTGAATCAAGTACAGAAAAAGAGATTGGATTTCAGATCTTCAACAGAGAAGTGAATCCAAAAAATGATTAGAAATTTACTCAATTGTCCTTCTAAATGACTCAAAAGGTGGGTGCTAGGGGCAAAAAGGAGAATTTCAAAATTTTAAAAAAATTGGGGTGTTTACAGATTCCCCTCTTTGTTGCTAAGCTGGTTGAAAGCTGAGCTTAGTAGCAAAAAAAAACACACCAAATTTTAAAACAAAAATGCCCTAGTAAAAAAATTTGAACTGAGTGTGAAAGAATTGATTGTGGAAATGATTATCAGGTTTAACACGTCATTCGGAATGGCTTGGAAAAAAACAAAATCCTCAAGAATGAAATAATTGGATAAAAGGAAATGAGAAAATCATGATGGGACTTTTGGATGAAGATCCTGAAATTATGACAAAGAGAGATTTTGAAGAAGTCTCATGACTGAGACAAAATAAGCTTTTTGAAAAGATTCAGGTTTAGCCCGTAACCTGGATGGAATAACAAATACCTCATGAAATGAGGCTCAGATTTTAACCCTTAACCTGCCTGGGAAGAAAGAAACATACCTCGTTAGAATGAGGTTCATGTTCAACCCTTACCTGAATGTGAAAGAAGTACCTCAAAAAAATGAGGTTCAAGTTTAGCCCTTAACCTGAAAGAAAAGAAAGAAATACCTCAAAAAATGAGGTTCAGGTTTAACCCTTACTTGAACAGGAAGAAAGAAATACCTCAAAAAATGAGGTTCAGGTTTAGCCCTTAACTTGAAAGAGAAGAAAGAAATACCTCAAAAAATGAGGTTCAGGTTTAGCCCTTAACCTGAAAGGAAAGAAAGAAATACCTCAAAAAAATGAGGTTTAGGTTTAACCCTTAACCTGAAAGGGAAGAAAGAAATACCTCAAAAAATGAGGTTCAAGTTTAGCCTTTAACCTGAAAGGGAAGAAAGAAACATACCTCATTAGAATGAGGTTCAGGTTTAACCCTTACCTAAATGAGAAAGAAGTACCTCAAAAAAATAAGGTTCAGGTTTAGCCCTTAACCTGAAAGGGAAGAAAGAAATACCTCAAAAAATGAGGTTCAGGTTTAACCCTTACTTGAACGGGAAGAAAGAAATACCTCAAAAAATGAAGTTCAGGTTTAGCCCTTAACCTGAAAGGGAAGAAAAAAATACCTCAAAAAATGAGGTTCAAGTTTAGCCCTTAACCTGAAAGGGAAGAAAAAAATATGATGTTGCCGGAGCAGACTTGAAAAATGAATGAGGTAACTCCTTTTGAAGAGGTAATCAATGCCAAGTTGTATCAAAATAGACATTGAGTATTTATTTCATGTTTAAATAGCCAGAAAATTTCACCAATAAGATGAAATTGTAGTTGATTCAAATGCTTGAAAATGTGCACGTATGTGCAAAAAGATATTCCCTTTTTACCTAGAGTATTTCTTTTAAATGAGGTTAACTCCCCGGATTCAAGAGTCAAATTTAAATTTTAATGTTGTTAATTTTCTTCAAGGGAGCTATCCATTTCCTTGGTATGAAAAGAGAAGAGATATTCTCAATTTCGTGAAAGCAAGCAATAAAAAGATATTGATAAAACAATTTTGCATAAGGAAAGATAATTCTTGGCAATTTCGACAATTTGATATCTGTGATATACTTTTTGCTTGTTTTTTGAGACATAGAATTGACTTCTGTTGGGGTTTGGCAGGAATTTCATCGTATCATTCTTCAACTTGGAAATGTTCTTATTTTCTATAGAAGAATAGTTCACACACTCCTTCAACTTGGAGATGATCAGAATCTTCCTTTAGAATTGGCAATGATGTCTCTTTTGATTAAAATCTCTTGATAATATGAATCAAATATCTTTTAAGGCTGGTCGAGAGGTTCATCGCATCAACCTTCAACTTGGCGATGATCCAAACTTTTTCCTAAAAGGATATGTCACACACTCCTTCAACTTGGAGACGATCTGAACCTTCTTTATCCCCAGGGGTCTAACTCGCATATCAGTCTTCAACTTGATGATAACTGAGAGAGCTTTTTTGCAGATAATCAATTATACTTGCTTTATTGGAAATTTTGAATGGATTCTTTATTGTTCAGAATATTTCTACTGCTTTCTTGCTAGAAGAATCATCTTTTTAAAATGCACCATAGCTATGATCAATATCAATTCGCTTCTGGCTTTTCAAAATCATTGAACAATTCTTCGCTAATCATACCAATGATATTTCTTTTATCCTTTTGATTGATCAACAGAAAAAAGGTTTGAATTTTGATCTTTTTCGTAGCAAGCTTCACCTTTTAGGAAAGAATACTAGAGATAATATGAGGTGATTGTTTTGTGCAGTAAAGTATTGGAATCAACAAATGTTTTTAGCAAATTGACAAAATGTTTGAGAATCTGTTGTGAAACAATTACTTAACATCAATTTTGATGGGACCTTGGGCTGAAATTTGGAAGAAATAATGTAAAAAATAGATTTTGAAATCCTGACCAGTGAAAAACTAGATTTTAAAAGACTGACCAACGAGAGCTGGAACCTTTGAATTACTTGCCAGCGAAAGCTAGAACCTTTGATCGAATGACCAGTGAGAGCTGAAACTTTTGATTGAATGACCAGCGAGAGCTGGAACCTTTGATTTACTGACTAGCAAAAGCTGGGACCTTTGATTTATTGACTAGCGAAAGCTGGGATCTTTGATTTACTAACAAGTGAAAGTTGAGACCTTTGATTTATTGACCAACAAATGCTGAAACCTATAATTTACTCACCAGCGAGAACTGGAACCTTTGTTTTACTGACCAGCGAACGCTGGAACCTTTGATTTATTGACCAGTGAAAGTTGGGACCTTTGTTTTACTGACCAACGAATGCTGAAACCTTTGATTTATTGACTAGCGAAAGTTGGGACCTTTGATTTATTGACCAGCGAATGCTGAAACCTTTAATTTACTGACCAGTGAGAACTGGAACCTTTGATTTATTGACCAACGAACGCTAGAACCTTTGATTTAATGACCAGCGAGAGGTGAGACCTTTGATTTACTGACCAACGCAAAAACTGAAACCTTTTGATTTATTGACCAGCGAAAGCTAGGACCTTTGATTTAATGATCAGTGAGAGCTGGGATCTTTGATTTACTAACTAGCGCAAAAACTGAAACCTTTTGAATTTCTAACCAGCGAAAGCTGGAACCTTTGATTTATTGACCAACGAAAGCTGAAACCTTTGATTTATTGACCAGCGAAAGCTGAAACCTTTGATTTATTGACCAACAGGAGCTAAGACCTTTGATTTATTGACCAGCACAAAAACTGGAACCTTTTAAATTACTGACCAGCGAAAGCTCTAACCTTTGATTTATTAATCAGCGAAAGCTGAAACCTTTGATTTAATGACCAGCAAGAGCTGGGACTTTTGGTTTCTTGACGAGCGAAAGCTGAAACCTTTGATTTAATGACCAGCGAGAGTTGGAAGCTTTGATTTATTGACCAACGAAAGTTAAAACCTTTGATTTAATGACCAGCAAGAGCTGAGACCTTTGATTTAATGACCAGTGAAAGCTGAAACTTTTGAAGAAAGTCTAATTTTAATTTTTTTGAAAGAAAGTTTGAGTAGAAACTCAAAACTTTTTAAGAAGCCCGAGTTAGAACTCAGAACTTTCAAGAAAATCAAGCCAATTTAAAGGTTGGATTTAAGAGAACTAGTATTCGACAAGATCGTAACCCGAAGGTTCGATCACAAAAATTGGTTGATTTGAAGACCTGAAAATGATTGATTGAACTAGGATCTTAATGAATGACCGAGTTCAGAAAGAATTCACCTTAGAGATCATGTTTTTGAGGAAGAAATTGGTTCAAAAAAGAATTCAATCCAAGAATTGCCAATTTGAAAAAGAAATTGGTCCAAGAAGGGATTCATCCCAAGACCAACAATTTTGAAGAAAAGAGATCAGTACAAGGACTGACCTTGAGAAATAGGCTTGATTTAAGATTGAGAATTTTGAGAAATAATCAGTGCGAGGACTGGGTTTTGCAAATGATTCAACTTGCAAGCTGAATTTGGAAAATAAAGATTCTTGATGAAAATTCTGAATTCAATAGACCATCATAGTTAACTGTATGTGACCCGCTTTCAGGATTATCCCCTTATCTTGAATGGGTAAGAAGAAAAACTTGATAAGCATTGATGATAGAAGGATTGATTTGATTTTGCCTGCATATGGAAATTTTGAAGTAAGATGAATGTGTATATA
This sequence comes from Nuphar pumila, assembly GCF_984573655.1. NCBI lineage: Eukaryota > Viridiplantae > Streptophyta > Magnoliopsida > Nymphaeales > Nymphaeaceae > Nuphar > Nuphar pumila. The sequence continues at coordinate 58,909,814 of NC_143251.1, read as the reverse complement.
CAAAAATAAAAATGCCCCAGTATAATGGAGAAGAATGTTAGGATAACAGAGGATCATTGTTATTAAGAAAGGCTCTTTGAAGAATACAAAGGCTAGAATGTGCATTTTAAGTATAAAAATTCTTCAAATATAGAGCATTGATAGGATCTGACAATTCCATCCCATCTGTGTTAATCAGACAATATGCATTGCGGGGTAATGCTTCTTTGACCACATAGGGACCTTCCCAATTGGGTGACCATTTGCAACGCAAGCAGTGCTTGATATGAGCTGTTGATCTGAGGATTAGATCATTAACTCAAAATCTCCTCTCGATAACGGACTTGACATAATGTCGAGCTATCCTTTGAAGATAAGCTTGAGCATGCTCCGCTGCCTTGAATCTTTTTTTGTCTAGTAGATCAAGTTGCACCAACCTCTGCTGCTGATACTGATCAAGTGACAATTTTATAAGTGAAACAATTTTGAGAGCAGGTTTTTTAATGTGGAGAGGTAAAACCACCTTAGTCTCATAAACGAGCTCTAAAAGAGTGACATTGGTCGGAGTCCGAATAGTAGTTTGGTATGCCCAAAGTGCATCATGGATTTTCTCGTGTCAATCACGGCCCGTCTCAACGGTTCTTTCCAAGATATGGATCAGAATCTTATTGGTGGCCTCTGCTTGGTCATTCCCTTGAGGATAGTAGGGAGCTGAAAAATAATAACAAATTTTTAATTTTGAACAGAAGGTTTTCATCCTCTCATTCTTGAAATGACTATCATTGTCTGAAACAATGTCATATGGTATGCCAAAATGATAGAGAATATTCTTGTGAATGAGTCCATTTTGCAGAATTCTAGTTGATTCAGGACTCTCTTTCAGAGTTTCAATTGAGTTAGGACTCTAACCCTAACTTTTTTTTTTTGACTTATTTTCACTTATTTTGAGAAAATCTTTCAAAAACCTCTTCATTTGGCTTTCAAAAACCTAAATTTTAGAGTTTTAGTCAGCTTAGGACTCTGGTCTAGAGTTTCAGTTCGCTTAGGACTCTATTTTTAAAATTGATTTTCATTCAGTGATTTTTACTCTGTTTTGAAACCATTTTCAGTCTTTATTTTAACTTTTTCAAAACCCTGATGTGGGGCCCACTCAGTTGATGCCACATCTAGAAGAGTTCTGATCCAGTCATAACTTTATTTGGTTCAAAAACTTTCCATTTCAATTCCAAATTCTAAACCTCTTTTTGAAAACTTTCATTTTCAAGTTTTAAAAATTGCTTTTGAAAATCAAGTGGGGCCCACTCTGGGTGGCGCCACATTTGAAAAAGTTTGGGTTAGCTTAGGGTTAGCCAGTAGTCTAATTAGTTTAGGAGTCTAGAAGGATCAAAACTTGATTTTAAAATTGTTATTTTCACTTAGATTTTAACTTTGGTTTTTTAAGTTTTCAAAAACTAGGGTTTTAAAAACCAAATGTGGCACCACATTTGGAAGCTTCTTAAACAATTAGAATTTCAATTAGGGTTAGTCCATGTCGGGTTAGGATTCCACCCCCCCACCCCCCCCCCCCTTAGTGGATTTAGATAGAATTTTGAAAAAGTCAAAAGGCATTAGTTATCCCTAATTAATAGCCTTTGAAAAAATCCATAAAAAGGGGACAAAAGGGGGGTCGACCCCTAGGCTTTCTCTTTCCCTTTCTTGTTGCTTCTCTCTCCTCCGAGCACCCTCTCCTTCCTCCATTGAAGCTGCAGCAACCCAAGGTAAATTTTGTTTACTTATTTTCATTATGTTATTAAATTTATTACAAGTTTTTCATGGATTTCACCATTGCCGCCTCTTGCATATGGATTTCAAGCTTGTTTTTCGTTCAAGAACCTTAAAATTGATTCAATAAAGCGATATAACATTGTTTGAGGGCATTTTTCCTGATTTAAATCTATTAAAATCGTTAGAAATATCATTTTTTATATTTAAGCTAAATAAAAGATGAGATTCGCCTCTTCAATGGGTTGAATCTCTCTTTTTAAAGGCTAAACCAAAATCTAACCATGTATTCCCTGATTTTCTTTATTTTTTTATCGTGTTTATGTTTATTTTGGTCATTCAAGCATAAAATTCAAATTCGTGATATTATTTGCATATTTTTTTTTTTTTATGTTTAGATTAGGGTTTTCAAGTTTTATTGACAATATATGATCCTCGATCCCGGGCACGCGGAAACAATGTTATTTCATGTACGTTTTTTTGTCAAAAAAATCTGATTTTTTTAGGGTTAAACTGTGAGCATGTCAGTGATTTCTTATAAAAAATTGGATTATTTTAAGTTCTGTAATGCTGTCAAAAAAATAGAAAACCAAACCTTACTTTTCAACCTCTGAAATCGCTATGTGGATTCAGGAATGACTTGCCAAGATGATATCTCCCTCATCGTAGATCCGATCGACGATCCGTAAGTTGTAATATCTTCATTATTCTGTATAGTATTTCTTGAAAATGTTTCAGATTTTTAGACATCTGTTTGCTATTTTTCATCCACCATAAAGTATAATCGATTTTACAAAGCTTGTTATGTATTGTCTAAACCCTAGATCATCTTGTGTCAATCATATCTCCCTCACCGAAGATCCGATCGATGATCCGTAAAAAATAAAATCTTTATTTGTGTGTCTGCTTTCATCTACTAAATTTTTATAAATTTTGAATAGGATTTTCGATATTTCTCTGTACCTGAAACTGGATGTATTTATTTCAACTCATTACATATAAGCCAGAATCAATCATATATTGCCAGAGCAATATCTCCCTAACCGAAGATGATTTTTCTAATCTGTAAAAAGAGAAATCTTTGTTTTTTCTGTCTAGTATCTTTGTATAATTTTTTTTTGAATTTCCATGGTGGTTTGGTTCCTGATTCAGGTCTGACACTATGACAGGTACATGCCCACAGGCAAAATCGCATATTTTTAGGGTTTTATTCAAATTTTATATTAAAACAATGTCAAAAATATAGTTTTTTGAATGCAGTTTAATTTTAGGGTTATCAAAACTTTCCATGTCTATTTTTACAGATTTTTGAATTCATTTGATATATTATTTGATTAAATCATGAAAATAGGGTGCCTGCGGAGTCCCAATTCGAGTAAAACACTGGCAAAAAGTCATTATTTTTATGATATTTTAATTTTTTTTTATAAAAAGTTTCATCTTTTTAGTGTTTGATCATGTTTTTAATCATGCTAGGATACTTCATACTCGATTTGGCTTTGATTTGAATCCATTTGAGCCCTAAATCCAAAGTTTTACAAAAATCTTTTCTGAAAACCCTGATTTTAAGACCATAGTCTTATTTTTGAGGGTATTTTTGTTATTTTTCTCCAAATTTTATATTTTAAAGTTGTTCATTTTTATTATTTCTTCAATTTTATATTATATTTTATTATATTTATCTCAGAGAAACATGAAAAAGGCTTATATTTGGATAAATCCAGTAATTTATAGATATTATTGGATAAATCCAGAAAAGCTGACACATTTTCACTAACAAGTTTTCTAGTTTGGTAGGGACATTCAAGTGTGTATTTTATTTTATTTCCTTTTCCCTTTTTATGTAAATTATAATTATAAACATTAGAATAAGAATTTACTTTTCTTGCTTAGAATAGGATTGCGTTGCATATAATTTTATTTTTCAATAATATTAATGTGTGATGGATGATGATTCATGCATATTCAAATTCACCATGATCTACACGAATGACACATGCACTAGAATGAGCGAGTTTGAATGGATCATCGTTTCTTCCTTATACACCAAGGAAAAGAGAGATGAGAAGAAACTCATTTCCACGGTTAAGAAGTAAGAACTTAAGGTTAAAAAAAAAATATATATAATTTAAATATTATTTTATAATATAATAAAAATATATTAATAATTCTATTAACAAAGATCAAGCACGGGGTTGAGGCAATAATAACTCCATCCCCACATCCATCCTGTACGGGTTTTGATTTTCCCCCAAACCGAGCCGGTTCGGACGGATCCCCATTTCCCCTCGTCCACTGCCATCCCTCCACCGTCCACAAATCTCTCTCTCTCGGTTCACTCAAACTCTTCTCTCTCGTTTCATCTCTTTGCTTCATAACGCATGGTTTACTTCCGTCTCCCACACAGTTACAACAACAACAGCCACCCCTTCCACAAAAAGAAGAAAACCCAATTTCCCTATACCACCTTCACTGCCCCCAACAATGAAAATCCTTCTGCTTCTGCAAAAACGGTCGCACAAGACCTGCGAGTACTGGGCAGCTTCCTCAGGCAGAAGAGGTTCCCGGAATCGTGGGCGTGCAACCAACTCCTCCACCGTTTGATCAAGAGAAATCGTGGGGTGCTAGCAATTAAGGTTCTCTTCGGTCTGATTCGATATGGCTATCATCCCCACGTCTCTTCGTGCAACTCTGTCGTCGCCCATCTCTGCAAACTGGGTCGTGTAGCGTCTTCCGAGCAGTTCGTGAAGCTCATGCCGAGAATCCGGTGCTGTCCGGATACGATCACTTACAATTCCGTGATCGACGGGTATTGCCGATTAGGTAAGTTAAGGTGCGCTTGCTTGATGGTTGGTAGAATGAGAACAGAAAGATGTAGGCTTGATCGAGTCACTTTGAATACTTTGATTAATGGGCACTGCAAAAATAGATTGGTTAGAGAGGCATTTAGTTTTCTTGGTTTGATGTGGAAGTGCTATACACCCAACGTGATTACCTACAGTACGTTTGTCGATTCTCTTTGTAAAATTGGTAGGGTAGATGAGTCTTATGAGGTGTTTAAGGTTATGATCATGGAAGGCGTTTCACCTAATTCAATTACTTTTACTTGTCTGATAGATGGGTACTGTAAAGATGGTCGATTGGATGTTGCTTTTGATCTGTTTGAGAGTATGTCAAAGTCAGCGGTGACACCGAATATTGTTACTTATAGTGCACTGATTGATGGTTTGAGCAAGAAAGGGCTGCTGGAAAGAGCAGCAGATCTGTTTGAGAAAATGTTGGCTAATGGAGTTCGGCCTAATAGCTTTATATTCACTTCAATGATTGATGGTTTCTTTAAGAATGGAAATGTGGATGCGGGGATCAAATGCTTTGGCAGAGTTATAGAGGAAGGGATTGAACTTGATGTTGCTGCATATGGTGCAATTGTGTGGGGGCTCTGTACTAATGGTAGGTTGGAGAAAGCACTAGAACTCATTAGTGACATGAAGAAGAGAAGGCTGAGACCAGACAAGATCATTTTTACAACTCTCATTGATGCATATATGAAACAGGGAAATTTGAAATTGGCTTTTGATGTTCATGATGATATGGTTGCTAATGGTATTGAACCTGACATTGTCACTTTATCAGCACTAATGGATGGCGTGTGCAAACATGGACAATTAAATGTGGCAAGGAAATATTTTCATAGAGTGAAGCAATTGTACCCAACTGCAAATGAGATTGCTTATACCATTTTCATTGATGGATTGTGCAAGGAAGGACATCTGGAAGAGGCTGAGGCTGTCTTTAAGGAAATGGTAGTGGTGGGTATTATTCCAGACAAGTTGACGTACACATCTTGGATCACTGGGCTCTGCAAACAGGGGAACGTTGTGGGGGCTTTCAAACTGAAGAACACAATGATTCAAGAGGGAAGCAAACCGGATCTGTTCACGTTTAACTCTCTTATTTGGGGTTTGACTAATAAAGGATTGATGATCGAGGCAAAACAAGTTTTCAATGATATGTTACGGAGCGGCATAGCTCCTGATCCTATTGTTTATACTGTTTTGATTCGGGGGTATCTAAAGCAGAACAACTGGTCTGCAGTTTCTAGTTTGCAAGATGATATGAGAAATAGACAGATGCTCCCAGTTGAAGCTAAGGAAGCTTGTGGCTAGTTAACCATGTTTTTAGACATCCAGTCATGACTGCCAGTTCTTTCAGGAACTTAAGATCATGAAGAGGAACACCCTGCCTGACCACCTAATTTTACTTCTGTTATGTATAAGACCACTTGAAAAGTTCCTGTACAGGTAAATTACAAGAATCTCATTCTTTCCAATAAGCGTACATTTGAGTACTTAAACCTAATTGTGCTGTCACTCATTGGTCATTATGCATTTTACTTCCAGTTAATGACAAACATTTGCATGACATTTTTGGTCATAGGTATACGCAGGAGTTTTATAAAGCCAGCTCTTTTCAATAGAAATTCCATGCTTCGGAGAAGATACATGAGCAAGTTTCATATGTTTATGATAATGGCAAAGATAAAGTAGGCTACCGAGTTAAACCTTTTCATGTTGTCCAACTCACTGTCTCATAAATAATTCTTTTTGACATTATCATGATTCTTTTTTTTTTTGTTATTAATGATATTGACATTTTAATTATCATCTATAAGATGTGATCAACTGCAAATGCATGGGATGGTGCAAAAACTTTGCTACAGGGAATTCTGTTTGAAATACCAAAGAAGTTATAAGATCAAAACTGCAAATGCACGATCCTGGTTGATGTATCAGATTAAGCTTGCATACTTGTCTGATGCAGGTTAGGCTTTAGCTCTTTGTCTCTATTATTTTTCTTCCTTATCTTATTGCAAATGTTCAGCTTCAAGTTTAACCTGAAATAATCCTTTTGTTTTGTTCACTTAATTCTGAAGAAAACTTGATTTTGTACCCATGGTAGTAGCTTGCATTTAGGAAATCTAATGATGGGAGGGAACAAGAACCGATTCTTACTCTAGCAATCTTTATTGCATAGGGCTGTTCTGAACATTCTACCCCTAGGTCATGATCAGAGCCAAATGTTTACATAAATAACACGGGTATTCAGTGAATTACTAACTATAATTAATAGAGTTTGAACCTTCAGGTTGTTTCCTGTGTATCGACAACCAACCTAGACCTAATAATTTCTTCTGCTAAATCAGATTTTGTTCTATTAACTTCTTAATCTATCACTTTGCGTTGTAAATTGCTTTTCTGGCTCTAATTAGCCGATTAGTTTTTGGCTTTCTGTATCATATTTTATTTTTGGATGGTGTGATGCTCCTTAAATTGTCAGAAACTTCCCTTCTTTTTTCGTTTTAAAAGTTAAATGGCTTTTAATACCAAAAAGTTATGTTGGCTGAATGTGTTATCATCTTTTAAACTCTTTGATAACACTACCAGCATTTGTTCCCTACCATGACTATTTCAGCTGAGATATTTATTGTTTTTCTCTACCTGTTTGTCAAAGTGTTTTTATCCTTCAGTTAAGGTAGTGTCTTCTTTGAACATATTCTGGTTTTTAAGCATAGAAATCCATGTCAGCAGATGAATACATGCTAAGTTAAAGTTCAATATGTGATCATACCGCATAGATTTATCGTGGGTTTCGTGTAAGGAGCATTATTCAATCATGAGTCGGGCCAAGAAAGATAATAGATGCTCCACTCCAGGTTGAGAATGTTGTCCACCTACAATAAGGCAAAGGCGACATACCATCCCAATCTTTTACACATCTCCACTTGCTGTTGCTGCAGGGGAAAATGGGGAATGGCATGGGGTCGATTATCATAGCTGTTCCAGTAGAGTGTCATTATCATGACCCATAGATCTTTGATTCGATTCTTGCTAAACGCCATCTGCACCTTGTGTATCAAAGATGAAAACTGGTGAATGCACATCTGGGTGTTTCAAAGCTGTTGTTGTTTCCACTGTATCTGGTTTAGGTGGAAGGTCTTTTGATGCAGCGTGAAGAGGAACTGAAACACTGCTTGATCATGCAATATACAGAATACCACGACCACGTCGAGCCACACGCTGATGGCCGCTGATGTCGTGATGGACTCGGTGTTGCCCCGACTGCTATTTTGATGCTCCTGGCAATGCACGGTCGTGCAACGCAAAATAACGCAGAACAAGTGAAGCAAGGAAAGAAAGCTCAGAACAAAAGGAGTCGAGCCCAATGTATTTGAACGGAGAAACAACTATTAATGTCCATAGATTTGAATTTTCTAACAAGAATGGAAAACAAAAATCGACAAATTAATAACAAAAGTATTCAGACTGACAGAGAAAACAAAACAAAAAGACAAAGGAAATCAGTAAGGACGTGCGACTCAAAAAAAGGAATAGCAGAGAAAACTAAAGGAGAAAACCAAAAGGTTGTGGGATTTCAATCGGCTCTTTCCTTCATGAAACCCTAGGCATGGTATTAATAATGCCTGTCTGGATCTGGGTCTCGGGTCCAGTCCTTGGACCCGAGACGAACTCTGATTGCTACTGGATCTGGGGCGTCCCGGCTCGTGCCCTTTGTGCTCGCTTGGAGTAGGTACTGTAGAAGATGTACCGAACCCTAGAGAGAGAGAGAGAGAGAGAGAGAGAGAGAGAGAGAGAGAGAGAGACGGCTCTACAAGAAACAGAGAACTCGATATTCCCCATTAGGGCTTCTCTCTATATTAAATAGAGAGAGGCAAAAAGAAAAATTACATCTAAGTCCTTATGAGAATAAAATTTCAGAAAACCTCTAATATAAGAGAACTTAACCTAAAAACCACCTATTCTCAACACTCCCCCTCAAGCTGAAACATAGATATCAATCATGCTCAGCTTGTCACAACATTTGGAGAAATTTGGCTTAGCAAGAGGCTTTGTAAACATATCTGCAACTTGGTCTTCCGACTTTAGGTATTTTGTAGTGATATGACCAGCTTGAATCATATCTCTTACATAGTGGCAATCAACCTCAATGTGCTTTGTTCTCTCATGAAAGACAGGATTGTTTGCTATATATGTTGCCGCTTTGTTATCGCACATCATGGTCATTGGAGATGAAACCTTCACCTGGAGATCATGAAGAACAGTGCTAACCCATATCAATTCAGCAACTGTTTGGGCCATAGCCCGATATTCTGATTCTGCACTTGACCTGGAAACCACATTTTGTTTCTTACTTCTCCATGAAATCAAGTTGTCTCCCAAAAACACACAGAATCCTGTGGTAGACTTTCTATCTACTACAGATCCAGCATAGTCAGCATCAGAATAGGCTACTGTCTCCAGAGTTCCACCTTTCCTAAACAATAACCCCTTTACAGGAGAGGATTTTAGATATCTGAGAATCATTATGGTTGCATTCCAGTGTACCTCAGTTGGTTTGTCCATAAACTGGCTAACTTTGCTTACTGCTAAAGCAATATCCGGTCTGGTCACAGTTACATATAATAACTTCCCTACTAGGGAGCGATAGCTTTTGCTATCAACTGGTTTTGACCCTTCTTCAAACAACTGAACTTTATGGTCCATGAGAATATTTGCTGGTTTAGCTCCCAACATGCCCGTTTCCTTTAATAAGTCAAGAACATACTTCCGTTGAGACAAAACCATCCCTTCACGGCCTCTAGCAACTTCTATACCCAGAAAATACCTGAGTGAACCAAGGTCTTTTGTAACAAAGTGTTTTTGAAGATGAGCCTTTGTGGCTTCAATAACTTTCACATCATCTCCTGTAAGAATGATGTCATCCACATATACTACCATAACAATTATGCCAGAGTTAGTTTTCTTTATAAAAAGTGTATGATCTGCTGCTGATCTATTAAAGCCAAAGCTTGACATCACTTCAAACAACTTTTGAAGCCATGCACGAGGACTTTGTTTCAAGCCATAAATCGCCTTTCTCAATCTGCACACCTTCTAACACTCCCCCTCAACCTCGAATCCTGGAGGTTGCTGCATGTAAACGGTCTCAGAGAGATCCCCATAAAGAAATGCATTTTTCACATCTAATTGACACAAGCTCCAGCCATGCTGAACAACTACTGAGAGAACAAGACGGATGGTACCCATCCGTGCAACAGGAGAAAAAGTTTCAAAGAAGTCAATTCCATATGTCTGAGTATACCCTTTCACGACTAATCTGGCCTTGTAGCTTTCAATAGAACCATCAGATTTGTACTTTATTGTATATACCCATTTACATCCAACAATGTCAGCATCTGCTGGGGAATCAACTAGATCCCAGGTATGCTGAGATACCAAAGCTGTCATTTCTTCTTGCATAGCCAGCTTCAAGCGATTATCAAGTGCTGCCTGCTGATAGTTCAGAGGAATGGTTTCAGCAGACAAGGCTGAAATAAAAGACTTCATCTGATGTCCAATTCTGGCATGGGAGACAAAATGAGATATGGGATATAAGGTGCATTGTCTTGTCCCTTTTCGTAGAGCAATAGGCCTGCTATTATCATCCTGAAGATCACTATTGTCAGTAGAACTTACCTCAGGAGAAGAAGAAGATGAAGGCTCTTGCGGAAGTGGAGCTCTACGCACATATACCAATGGAGGATTATTAAATCTGGAAGAGGATGAAGTTTGGTTCGGTAAGGAGGGCACAGATTCCAAAGGAAAAGGAGGTATAGGTAATGGAAAAGACTCAGCTGGATCAACCTGCAGCGGGGAACCGGAACTAGAGTAATATGGAGAGGATTCCAGGAAAGATACATCCGCACTGACATACTCTCAGCGAGAAATAGGATCATAACATCGATAGCCCTTTTGATTTTTTGGATAACCGATAAATATGCATTTTGTAGCTTGAGCGGCTAATTTATCACGGTCAGGGCCAAGTTTGTGTACAAAACAAACACATCCAAATATTTTTGGTGAGAAAGAAAAAAGTGGGGCATTAGGTTTTAGGATATGTAATCGAATTTGATCACCCACAGAAGACGAAGACATGCGGTTGATCAGATAGCAAGCAGTGGTAATCACATCACCCCAGTATACCGCAGGAACATTTGATTGAATCATAATGGTCCTGGCAACATCAAGGAGGTGCCGATGTTTTTGCTCAGCCACCCCATTTTGTTGAGATGAATAGACACAAGAAGTTTGGGGTTGGATGCCATGATCTTGGTAAAATTATAACAGACCTTTTGATTTAAACTCGAGAGCATTATCAGTGCGAACAATCTTGACAATAGATTCAAACTGAGTTTTTATTTCAAGAATTAGGGATTTGATAAGACTTGGAACTTCAGATCGTTCTTTTATTAAAAATACCCATGATAACTTAGAGAAATCATCAACAATAACAAGATAATAACGACACTGAGTCCTAGTAGGAATCTTACTAGGACCCCATACATCTGCATGAAGAAGTTCAAAAACTTTATTACTAGACTGACTCTGACTCGAAGGGAACGAACTTCGATGATGCTTGCCCAACTGACATGCTTCACACTGAAATGATGTGGTGGAAGGAATCTGAGGAAAGACCGACCGAAGCTTTGACAATGAAGGATGACCAAGACGACGATGCCACTGAACATGACTGAATGAATGTTCCACTGCAGCATGAACAGAACCCATTGGATGATGTAGGTAGTAAATTCCATTTTCTTCATAGCTTCCACCAATCTTCTTCCCCGTCAGCAAATCCTGAAAATGACAACCCATTGGATCAAATATTACTCTACAGTTTTGTTCTTTTATAAGGCAACTAACAGAAAGTAAGCTTTGAGGAAAGTTTGGAGCATGAAGAGCATTTTTCAACTGTAATGAGGAGGATATAGAAATATTTCCCTGACCAACAACCGGGGAGGAGCTCCCATCGGCTAATGAGACTCCAAATTGAGCCTTAATGACCTTTAGATCTGAAAAACACGTGAATTTCCACACAAATGTCTGGATGCACCAGAGTCAATAACCCACTTACTATCATTCGGATGGAGATGATTTCCGGTTGAATAGGCAACACCAGCTACAGGAGTGGTGGAACTCAAAGGTCGAAGAGCAATCAACTCATCATATTCCGCACGACTAAGGGTGATACTACTTTCATTTGCAGTGATATTCTCTTGTGCATTTGTTGCCTCAATAGTAGTAACATTTGCTTTAAGGGTATATGACTTTGATGCAGAAGAGATTGGCCGACCATGCTTATCCCAGCAACGATCTTCTAAATGTCCAGATTTTCCACAGAATGTGCATTGAAGCTTTCCTCTGCCTCCCATACCATGTCCACGTCCTCTGATATTCTGAATATTTCCACGCCCATAACTAGATGGGACAACAAGAGCAGATGACTGAGTCACAGGCTGAGATTGTGGCAGAGAGATCGCAAGTCTACTCAGACGATTGTAAGCATCAGCAAGAGTGGGAACATCTGAATCAGTCAACATTTGAACTTTTGCAACAGAAAAATCTGAAGAAAGACCTGTAAGAAAACGAGCAACCATGGTTTGTTCTTGATGATCCTTTTGCTTCGAGTAACAAAGAGGCCTGTGAGCATTAAGTCTTTCAAACACAGCTTTGACAGAGGCATAGTACTGGGCCAAGGTCTGATCTCCCTGTTGCAAGTTATATATTTCCTGTTCGGCTTGCAGGATACGACTCACATTCGTTTCTTGTGAGTATGTATCACGAAGATTGTCCCACATTAGTTTGGCTGTATTATAGTAGATCAATCCATCTGCAATATGGGGTTCGACACTATTCATGATCCATGACATAACTATGTCATTATCTTCATCCCAAGTAACATATTTTCCCAATTTCTCAATGGGTTCGCCTTCCAACAAAATATGTTTTCGACGATGTCCAGATACCGACATCATAAAAGTTCTGGACCACCTGGCATAGTTGGTTTCATTCAACCTTACGGAAGAGCCATATGAGAAGGGGTTGGCAAAAGCCTTATACTCCCCAATATGTTCCATTTTGGAATCGTATTTCGAAGTTTCAGCCATATTGAAGATAAAAAAAAATACCTCACTTGAACAACAAGTGTTCAAGAAGAAATTTCAACTCAGCAGGAAACCACACCTGCTGTTTCCACAACAAGCAGCAGCCCACACACAAAATAAAATTCAACCCAGCAGGAAATCACACCTGCTATTTTCCACGACAGAAGAGTAACTTAAGCTACCGTGCTTCCTTAAAAAAACTCGACACAGCAGGGAGTCATTGAAAACCACATTCTGAAATAAACCAACCCACTAAAAACAACTAAAGTTCAGTTGCTGTCGATACCACAGAAATCACGAACATTGCTGCACCCAAACACATCATGACAAATGATAGAATGCAGTCGCAAAACAAAATATTCACTACACCTGCTGTTCTCCAACATATAAGGCACAACATCCAGTAAGTATCACACGCAATCAGCTTCTAATCACACGCAATCAGCACAGCCGAGAACTCAGCAATCACGACAAAAAAAAAAAAAATTTCTGCTGCTCCCAAACAGCAGGAACACACCTCGACAAGAACTCAACACTCACTGTAACGCCCCAAAAATCCAGGACTTGTAACTTTTTAGAAAAGTTTAGAAAGCTTTGAAATCATACAATAATCAGAGTTTAAATAATACTTCAGCGAAAAATGATATTTTTAAAACCACAAGTCAATGGATCTTGAGCACATTACAGCGTAAACTTTCCTTTTGTCAAATCCCGCACAACCATTGAAATCAAATGGTTTAGAAACAGAGTTTCAATAATTGAGAATTCGTTTGTTGAAACCAAGAAGAAGCTTACTAAAACAGTTTTATTAACTCACGGTTTAATAAAAGAGAAATTTTGAAACACACTTTATACCAAATTTACCAACATGTCCTCAGGAGCGAAACGTTAGGGAAAAAGCTCTATCTTGACCTCATCACGCCATCGTGCCATCGCAGACTGTATTATCCAAAACCTGTCCATAAAATGGGTCAGTTTCACTAAAAACTGGTAGGTGCACAGACAGGACAATATTGAACATAATTAAGCAGAATAATTTAATATGTCAAGTAGATAGGCAATTATATAACAATTTAATTTCAACAGATTCACAAAGCAACGACCATGAGCATAATGTTAAAATTATTACAAGCATTTTATTGGCACAAGTAGGCTAACTATTACAAGCAAAGCGCTGCACAAGAAAGTTAACTAGCAAAATACAATGCTTCATCAACCACACACACAATTCCATAAGTATTGAACCTGTGGCCAAGCGGGTACGCACAAAGCACGACTCTAGAAACAACCTAGACTGATCCGGGGGTTTATTATGCTATGTATTTTATGATAACCCGGATAGCTGACTGAGTCCGCACCTAAGGGGACGGTCGGTGACCAAGAGAGAAATCCTCAAAGCAGCATAAACAATGGATGCATCCCAAACATGGAGAACTACCACCTAGGATAATTATGGTAGTCTCATTCCCCTAACTCCGATGACTGGGGAAGCCGAGTCTTTTGCTCGTAACTGCCATTAATGGCCTGTCCATCGAAGTTTTGTACCTTCCTATCCTCTCTCCTGACAGGAGTCAGCGATTCGAATGAGTACATCAGGGGTAGTTAACTGAAGACTCATTCTACATACTCTGGTCTTTCGACCCACTCGAGTATCTTGCCGGTGAAGGCGAAAACATCACTTATTTAGGTGATCACAATATTTTGTTATTTGCGCTCATCGAGGTTGCCACAACCTACTCATCCAATCATCGCAACGTAAGAAGACGTACTTGTCAAAAAGTACGGTCGTACATGTCATAAGTACGACTACGATGAAAGGGATATGGTTCCACAAAAGAAACCCCAACAGATGTTATCTGCAAAAGAATTAACACAACACAGCCTGGCAAGATAAATCTTGAATTCACTTCAACAACATTTTTCATATTTCATGATGCAAGGTCATCTCGGATCTCTCGTCCGATCAACAAAGTACTTAACATGTTGTGCATGTCTAAAAGTACACCATACTGAACCAGAGAGGTCTGTGGGCTTCTCAAAAGGAATACCCAACACCCAACTTCAAAACAATTCAAAGAATATAGGAGTGCTCATTTGGCACGATTCATCCTTAAAAGCCATAATGCCACATTAAGTCATTCACACAAGACACAACACTATCAATCTTACATCCAAAATTTATCTTAGTATCGACATGTTACACTAGATTGATACATAAAGAATGGGTCCTTCAAAAGAACCCCACTCATTCATATGCTCATGCCCCTGATCGGGGTTATTCAAAATGAGCCGCAACTTGAGTCAAGGTTATAAAACATTTCTCCCAAGTGTGTGGACTTGGGAGGGGCCAAATGTGACTTCGCAATCCTGCAAGACTTAATCATACTTTGCAAAAGTTGTGCATTTTGAAGAGCCCTGGGTTTGCAGAAGGAAATCCTCTTTAAAAGAACTATAGTGCACAAGTGCAACTTCTGGTGTTTTGAAAACAGGTGATAACAGGATATGCACAAGACTACAGTTATGTAAGTACATATTTACCATGAGTGTGAGCATATGCAGGTTATAACATGTCAACAAACAACTCTCGACTTGCGATGCCGCACATCGAGGGAAAAGCACATAACTAATACATGAGGTACCAACACCATACATTGACCACTTAGACAGGCAAACACATAAGGTCATAAGTAATACACGAGACACAAGGTCGTACCTCACTCAAAGGAAACGTGCAGGCAAAAATGGATGCAAGCAAACAAGGGCATATGTATTTCAAGAAATACGAAACCACACCTCAAATTCATAAACACTACGCAAAATAATAATCGAATAATGAAATTGTACATCCACCCATAGAAAGGTACAGGCAAGTATACATGCGAGCAACTTAGGGCATAAGTATTGCAAAAAGTGCGAAACCACCTTCAACACGTAAGCAAATACACAAATTACTACTCGAAGAGTAAAACCGTACATCGACTCATAAACATGGAGACAAGAATAATAAGTCACGCAAAAGCAGTATAAATCTAAGTACAACTAGCATAGACATTTTAATTATTTCAACTTAATTAGATCTTATTGCCCCTTGTGCGACTTTACCCTACCTCGGGATGTCGTGCAGTTGTGCGTCTACGAGTGTAGATGATACAAGGGTTGGGCCGTGGAGCGCGAATTGGACCCGTTGCGTAAATCTGCAAGAGTGTGAAATATTCAATTATGCTAATATAATTAATGGTTCGACTGAGGCATTGGTAGAATTAGGCGACAGGGGACCTCGGCCCCCTTCCTGACCAAACAACAAATGGCAGGGGCTTCGGCCCCTACCCAACAACAACTGACAGGGAGTAAAACCCTAATTGTTGATGACAGCGAGGCGGCAGGGGACGAGCGCCTGCCGACGGCAATAAGGCGGCAAGGGGCAAGCCCCTGCCGACAGTAGCGAAGCGACAGGGGGAATAACCCTTGCCATCGGCAGTGAATCGATCGGGGGGACAGCCCCTGCCGATAGCAACGAAGCGGCAGGGGTCGCGCCCCTGTCGACGGCAACGAAGCGGCAGGGGTCGCGCCCCTGCCGACGGCAACAAATCGGCAGGGGTCGAGCCCCTGCCGATAGCAGCGAATCGGCAGGGGTCGCGCCCCTGCCGATAGCAGCGAATCGGCAGGGGTCGCGCCCCTGCCGACAGCAGCGAATCGGCAGGGGTCGAGCCCCTGCCGACAGCAACGAAGCGGCAGGGGTCGCGCCCCAGCCGACGGCAGCGAAGCGGCAGGGGTCGAGCCCCTGTCGACGACAGTGAATCGGCAGGAGTTGAGCCCCTGCCGACGGCGGCGGATCGGCAGGGGTCGAGCCTCTGCCGACGGCAGCGGATCGGTAGGGGTCTAGCCCCTGCCGACACCGGCGAATCGGCAAAGGTCGAGCCCCTTGCCGTCAGCACAGAAGCGGCAGGGGTCACGCCCCTGCCGACATCACTGAGGTGGCAGGGGGCTAGCCCCTGCCAAAGAGACAGGAATCGGGGCGGCAAGAGCCATCAGCCTCCTGCCGACCCCTACGCAGGTCATGGCAGAGGGGAAAGTGACAGGGGGAGGACCGACCTCGTGTCGGTCGCCCGATCTCCCACAAGAAAGAGAAAGGGGGTCCGCAGGGGCCATTGGCCCCTGCCAGCACTCCGGCGCACCTCAAAAGAGAGAAGGAGATGATAGGGGCCCTGTAGGCCCCCTGTCGGGTCTCCAATGGGCAAGGAGGGAGGTGGGAGGGCGCGGCAGGGGCCGTGCGCCGCCTGTCGGCGTCCTGGCAAGGTGACAGAGAGGGAGATGGGAGGGGGAGGAGGAGAAGGTGGAGTGGCGTACCTGGGAGGCGGTGGCTGGCGTCGGCGCGGGGTGCAGCAACGGCATCAGTGGCGAGCGTAGAGAAGGAGGAGGCGGGGTCGTCGCGAGGGGATCGAGGGCGGCGCTGGTGGCGTGCGCAGGGAAGGAGGAGGCGGCACAGGGGGCAAAGGGCTGTGTGCCTTCCCCCGCCCCCCTGCAGTGCTTTTAAAAGCCTCAGGGGGGCGACGAATGGGGAAACCCCGATGGGTTTCCCTAATTCTTCCGAAAACGAAGGTGGAAGGGGGGGGGGGGCGACGCTCGGGAAGAGGATTTGAAATCCTCTTCCTGAGTCGGGTTATTAAAACCCTAATGAAGAGGGGCCCGGGTCGGGTCCGTACCCGACCCGGCCCAGGTCAATTTTTTTTTTTTTTTTTAAAGCTGGTTTTACACTCACGGCAACACAGAAAAAAATTTCTGTTACTTCCAACCATCAGGAATACCCCTCGACAACTCACAAACCAAAAAAACACGTCATAGCAGAAACAAGACTCGGCAACACTAGGTCGCAGCAAGAAATCCAGATGAGGAGAACAAATTTAGATCTTCTCCTAAGATCTGAACAACAATCAAACTCCCAACAGCAATCAAACTCCCAGCGTAGGTAGTCACGAGATTAAAAAACGAGGAGCTACGAAACCCACAGCAAGCATCCACGACCAGCAGCATGCCCAGATCTGTCATCAGATCTTAAAAAAAAATTTAAATCGCTGACCTGATTAGAAACATTACTCATTTGATCGAACTTTGATCACGATCATGAAAGCCTCCACGATCGACTGTGTTTTGATCACACTCGATCACGCTCCCACGTCACAGTCGATCACGCTCCCACGATCGGCTAGGCCACTCGATCACGCTCCCACGTGACAGTCGATCACGCTCCCACGATCGGCTAGGCTCTGATACCATGTAGAAGATGTACCGAACCCTAGAGAGAGAGAGAGAGAGAGAGAGAGAGAGAGAGAGAGAGAACTCGATATTCCCCATTAGCGCTTCTCTCTATATTAAATAGAGAGAGGCAAAAAGAAAAATTACATCTAAGTCCTTATGAGAATAAAATTTCAGAAAACCTCTAATATAAGAGAACTTAACCTAAAAACCACCTATTCTCAACAGGTACGAAAGGACCTCTTCTCTGCGCCTCGGTTCAGTGATCCGGATCGGATCCACCACTTGGATCCGATCATCGATCCCATGGTGCAAATCCAGTCCACCACCTGGGTCAGGCTGTATGGACCTGGGTCCATCCTGCTCTGCATCATTCTCCCCTAGTTGGGAAAAAGTCGGCTCTGACGACTTGTTGTCTCCACAATAAGCATATAGATCAGACACATTGAAGATAAGTGAAATGTGTCAATCTTCACGCAGTTCAAGGAGGTAGGCATTCAGACCTAAGCGCTGAAGGATCTTGAAAGGACCATATTCTTTAGGACTCAATTTACTATAAGTACCTACTGGGAAACACCCAGGACGTAGGTAAACCCATACTAGTTGACCGACTTGAAACTGGACATCACGACGACCTTGGTCTACAAAGGCGTCGTAGGCTTCACGGTTCTCAATGAGTTCGACGCGGGCTTTTCTATGTATGTCACGCATGTGCTCGACAGCATCAAACGAGAAAGACTGGTAAAATATGCCTGCGAGCGGAGGAAACCTAATCTCCTTGGTGGAAAGAAGAACTATCTTATGACCCTTAAAGATAAATGTGTACGTGTTCCTACGGCCATCATGGATGGTTTTACGGTCAAATTGCCAAGGACGTCCCAAACGGATGTGATAAGCACTCATAAGGGCCACATCACACCACACTTCATCGTGGTAATGCTCCCTCATGGAAAACCGAACTAGACAACGCAGTGTGATAGGTACCTCATTTCCTTTCTTGAACCATGCCATCTTATAAGGTTGGGTCAGTGTTTCCGTTTTTAGGTTCAAGGTGGACACGACACTCTTGGACACCATATTCTCACACGCCCCGGTATCAATGATAACATCACACGCACACCCCTCACAGTTACACCGGTATCTAAAAGTATTATTTCGCAACCATTTTGTCAGGGCCGACTCTCGGGATGTGGTTAAAACATGACGGATGGTTAACAAATTTTTGATGCTATCGTCGAACTCAACGACTTTTATCTCGTCATCTCCCTCAACAAGTGACTCACCCTCGCTCTCACTATCAGACGCTGACTCAACAATGCCCTCCGCCAGATGGGTGTTCTTACTCACGGTGGGACACTTGGATGCAATATGACGTAGTTCTTGACACCTAAAACAACGAATGCTAGACTCACTGGGCTTAGCTTTGGATCTGGTGTGGTACGCAGGTCCGGACTGATCGGGTTTGCTAGGGTCGACTCTAGGGGTGGACTTTGAGTCTTCTTTTCTAGGGGAGCTCGCTCCTCTGGTTGGGAAACTCGACTTGGGTTGACTGGACTGATCACTACGGGATGTCCTATGTTTCTGCCTCCTTTTCAATTTTTCCTCCACATTCATGGCATAACTACTTGCCTGATTTAATGATTCGATTGTAATACAACTGAAGTCATCAGAAATAGCAGGTCGGAGACCAGAAATATACCTCTTGACTTGCTAGTGGGCGGTCTCCTCGATCTGCACTCTCAGGGATAGGCGATGAAACTGAACAGTATACTCCGCAACAGTACTGGTGCCTTGACGCAAGGTAAGGTAATTCTTGTAGGCTCTCTCAGCATGATCTAATAGCACGAACTTAGACTGCATCAACCGCTGCATTTCCTCCCAAGTCTGTACGCGCTCTAGTCCCTGTCACTCCCTCGACTTCTGCAGCTCAACCCACCATGTCTGCGCTAGGCCTCTCAACCGAGTAGAGGCTAGGGAGACATGACGGTGCTCAGCAACATCGTGGTAGTCGAAGAAGAACTGGACAACATAAGATCAATCGAAGAATTGCTCCGCATCGAATCATCCTGCGAACTCTAGAAGCTCCAACTTCACCCCGTACATGGAGGGGCGCTTTGGTACTCTCTGCTGATGGGCCTCCACCATACCTGCGGGGTACTCATTCCAGAAGTTATCATCATCCATCACAACCTCATCTCCTTCACCACGATACTGCTCTCCTGGTAATTGATGCTGACGAACTTCAACGACCTGTGGTCGGCGCTCTGGTCGCACCGGTCCCTGCTGAAGCTGCATAGGAATCTGTCTTTGTCTGGCTCGCCCGTGAGTGGGAACCATCTGCGGCCGACGTTGTGGCACCGGTATGATAGGTGGCCCTGTTATAGGTGGAAGGGTTGGTCGGGTCTCGGGCTCTAGGTGGGTAGGAATGGGATAATACGGGGTTGGGTTGTGGGTCGGGCTAGGATAGTGGTGTTGGGTTAGGTATGGTATTGGGTTTTGGATCGGGGATGGGTTAATGGGTTGGTTCTGGTACGGGTATTGGGTCTGGTTGGTATAGTATTGGGATGATTCGCTCGATTGGATATGGATCAGGTATAGTCCTAAGTTACTCGTCGGACCCAGATTTGGATAGGTTAGATCAGGGATCGAGTTGTGGGGATAAAGGCTTGGTTTGAACTCGATCCACGATCCATATGATTATGGGTCTGGTTTTGACCCGGCTCAAATTCAAACTGGAGCTCCGTCCGGGTCCGATATGGGTTTTGGTCAGCATTGAATCCATATTGGGGTTCAAACATAATGGGTTGGGTCTGATTCGGGGCAAACTGCGAACCAAACCCAACTGGGTAGGTCACGTAAGGACCTTCGGAACTCGGACCTGCTCCCGGGGACACAAAGGGTGGTCCCCCAGACCCAGGCCGAGGTCCTATCGTAATCGGGTCCGGTCTGGACCCTCTCAGATTCAGACCCACCCACACGGATCCGTGACCCACTGCGCATAGGTGGGCTGCAGTAGCGCCCCCATGCGCAGGTTCAGGGAAATGGGTCTCGGGTCCGGCTGATGCTGTGGTGCCAACAGCCTGGCCCAGCGTCACGCCAGGGAATTGTGACTTGGGTCCAAGCTGCGACACAATCACCATGGCGTGTGGCCAGGCCTGTGCACTAGTCTTAGCGTTGGGGTACACGGCCAGAGCCCCTGGTTTTGGCTGACAAACACCAACGACCAGGTTGGCAGCCGAAACAGGTCCCGTAGTGACAGACGGTACCTGACGTGGATCGTGGGTGCGACCAAGAAGGATCGGCTGACCTGATTCGGCTGATGTAACAGGTACATGACTGTCCGCACTGTCACCCAGGTCTGCCCCTGTTTTCAACATTGAGGTTGTGCGCGTACCTCCGGATGACTCGATGATTACAAGTCGATCCTCAATCCCATCGATGCGCTTTGACATACCAACCATTATCTTTGTTTAGGCGCAATAGTTTTTCCTGTATCTGAGTTACTATGTCCAGCACCCGCAACATTGGATCTTCCACGGCGGTTCCCTCCCGCTCTTTTCCACCGGTAGGATCGTGCCTCGCCTCTTGAGCCATCCCGCTGACGAAGGAGGACGCTTGCGCTCTGATACCACTTTGATGCGGCATGAAGAGGAACCGAAACACTGCTTGATCGTGCAGTATACAGAATACCATGGCCACGTCGAGCCACACACTGATGGTCGTTGATGTCGTGATGGACTCGATGTCGCCTCGACTGCTATTTTGATGCTCCTGGCAATGCACGGTCGTGTAGCGCAAAATAACATAGAACACGTGAAGCAAGGAAAGAAAGCTTGGAACAAAAGGAGTCAAGCCCAATGTATTTAAACGGAGAAACAACTATTAATGTCCACATATTTGAACTTGCTAACAGGGAATGAAAAACAAAGACTGATAAATTAATAACAAAAGTATTCAGACTGACAGAGAAAACAAAACAAAAAGACAGAGGAAATTAGTAAGGACGTGCGGCTCAAAAAAAAGGAATAGCAGAGAAAACTAAAGGAGAAAACCAAAAGGCTGCAGGAGATTTCAATCGGCTCTTTCCTTCATGAAACCCTAGGCAAGGTATTAATAATGCCTCTCTGGATCTGGGTCTCGGGTCCAGTCCTTGGACCCGAGACGAACTCTGATTGCTACTGGATCTGGGGCGTCCTTGCTCGTGCCCTTTGTGCTCGCCTGGAGTAGGTACGAAAGGACCTCTTCTCCGCGCCTCGGTTCAGTGATCCGGATCGTATCCACCACTTGGATCCGATCACCGATCCCATGGCGCAAATCCAGTCCACCGCCTGGGTCAGGCTGTATGGACCTAGGTCCATCCTGCTCTGCATCAGCTTTGCTTTCTACTTCCTCAAGATTTCTGCCTTGAAACATGCAACAACTGTAATGAAACAAGCGGAAGTACAAAAAACAATGTGCACAATACAAGTCCACTAACGAAAGAGTGCATACAAGGGCCACAATAGGCCAACAAGAGCACCACAAAGTAAAAAAAATAGAAGATTTATATTCAAACAATGCTTAGAAAAGCCTAAGTTTTATAAAAGGGAAGTCCCTTAGAGAGAAAGGGGGCAGTCCAACTAGTCTTTAGACTAGCCCCCAACATTCATAAATGTGACCGTTGGGAGCAGTCCAAGGACTAGTTGGGCTACTCCAACAATCATATGAATTTAAAATTATAAAAAACAAAAAACAAAAAACAAAAAACAAAAAACAAAAAACAAAAAACAAAAAAATACAACAAACAAGGAAAAGA
Source organism: Nuphar pumila (assembly GCF_984573655.1). Taxonomy (NCBI): domain Eukaryota; kingdom Viridiplantae; phylum Streptophyta; class Magnoliopsida; order Nymphaeales; family Nymphaeaceae; genus Nuphar; species Nuphar pumila. The sequence continues at coordinate 58,887,024 of NC_143251.1, read as the reverse complement.
CCTTGATGGACATTGCCTATTAAATTAATGTATACATATATATAACTATATTTTAACACCCTCTGTCAAACTTATAGTGTGATCATCAAAAGTTTGTTAAGGAGGAAAATGAACTGAGGTGCAGGAAGAGCTTTAGTGAAGAAATGTACAAGCTGATACTTAGAAGTAACATATGATAATTCGATAGTCCCTCTGCGGTATTCATCCCATACATAATGGCAGTCTATCTCAATATGCTTTGTTCGCTTATCATAGGTGTGTTTGCTTGCAATGTAAATTGCACTTTTGTTGTCGCAACACATCTTTCTAGGGTTGAAGATGATTACACCCATATCTCTGAGAAGATTCCTTAGCCATACAAGTTCCATGATTGTCGTAGTCATTGCATAATACTTAGTTTCAATAGAGGATAATGAGACTTTATGTTGCTTCTTGTATCTCCCAAAAATTAAAGAATCTCCTAAAAAAAACGCAAATACCAGTTGTTGATATTCTATTATTAGGGTTTCCTCCCCAATATGCATTAGTATAAGCAATTGAATCTAAATAAGAAGAACCCTTTAGTTATGAATTTTTTTAATGTATCTGACAATTCTTAAAACCATGGTTGTCAGTTGAGGAAGAGGAAGCGGGAGTGGGAAGCGATACGGGAAGCAGAAACAGGAAGCGAGGCACTTTCAAAATTTTAGGAAGCGGGAAGTGTGGGACGACTTAGGAGTGAATCAGGAATCATCTCGAAAGCGAACCGAAAGAGACCTAAGAAACGAGGAGGAAGCGGAAAAAGAGAAAAAAAATACAAAAAAAAAGTTCAAAAAATGGGGGAAGCACGATGGGAAGTGCGCTTCCCAAAAAAATGGTGCTTTCCCACACATTTTGAAAGCATGACGTTTCACGCTTCGGAGAAGCGCGCTTCCCCACTTACCTAGGCATTTCTGGTAACTCTGTTTAAAATTGCACTCATGTGCACAGTGGTTGGAACATGCTGAAATTTAGAGGATAAAAAAAATCCTTTAGGTTAGTTTAGATTTCTTACTTTCTTACTTTTTGGTTCAATTCCAATTAGTCAACTAATGTTGACTAGTCAAAAGTAAGAGACGTTGGAAGGGTCCAACGACTCTATTTAGAGTCGTTGGGCCTCTCCCAACGTCTCTATTAAGGCTCTTTGGAATGTGTGTATAAAAGGGTGAATCCCCCTCACTAATATAATGCTTCTTGCATAATTCAGTCAATAAAATAATATTTTTAAGGTTGTTTCAGCCACCTTTGGTGGGTCTTTTGTATGAGCCCATTTGTGGTTGTTTTGTATGTTCTTGTGATGCTTTGGTGGAACTCTTTTGAGTGCCCACTTTTGACAATTTGGTGAACATCTTCGGAGAAACTTGTTTTCTTACAGTTGTGGCTTATGATATTTTAGTATGACTTGGATGTGAATTTAATATTGTTAGTTAATGCTTTAATTGTATTTAGAATTTAAATTATGTAGTTGCTTTTTATTTATATTGTCAGTTATCAATTGCATGGTTTGTTATTAATTTTAGAAGGAAAAGAAGAAGATGAAGATGATTATGATTATTGAGGTTTTATATAATATTTTATTTTTGTTTTTGTAATATGAAAATATGATTCTTGTGGCATGTTAGTAATTGCAAGAGTCTTGTATATGATTTTATGGTTGTATTTTGTGCAATTCATCATTGTTTTATCTGTTATGATTTTTTTAGAATTTTTGCTAATTTTGTCTTATTTTTTTGGAATTTTTGATTTTTTTTATTAAAAAATTACGATATGTTTACGATGCGATACGATACGATACATGCTAATTTTTGCTCGACTGATATAGGTAACGATACGATACCTACAACCTTGCTTCTATTTTTGCCCGACCAATACGGGTAACGATACGATACTTACAACCTTGCTTCTATGGGTAAACCTTGTGAATATTTTTCAAAAGCACATTGTTGATCTCTTTGCTCACGCAAGTGTAGACTTGTATATCATTAGAAGAATTCTCAACCACATTATCATCATTATGAGTTTATTCTAAATTATTATTAACGTCATGATGTCAATTATTGACATCATTATCTAAAGAGTTCTCACAAATAGAATTACTATTGTGATTTATCTCACAAATATTTGGTTCATAGGAACCGTGTTCTTCCTTTAGTAAAAGATCGAACAAAAAAATATGGTCTACTTTCTCTTTGTTATCCTTTTTATCAAAACCATTCTCATTTTCTAAAAAAGTCACATCCTTAGAAACATATAGTTTGTTGTTTTTAAAGTTAAAACACTTCTAACCTTTTTTATTTTCTTCATATCCAACAAATACACATTCAATGGCTTTTGGAGACAATTTATCATTTTTACGAGAAAGAACAAAATATTTACATAAAATAGGTAATCGCTTGAAATTGGGTGTCATGTTAAATAATTTTTCGAATGGAGAAATATTTTGTAAAGATTATGAAGACCTTCTATTTATCAAATAAGTTGAGGTCAATACGACTTCGGTTCAAAATTTTTTAGGAATATCTTTTGAGATAAGTAGGGTTCTAGCGGTTTTTATGATGTCTATATTTTCTTTCCACCAACCCATTTTTTTGAGTTTTAGGGCAAGATCTTTGATAACAAATTTTATTTTATTTTAAATAGTTTTGAAAATCTTTTGACATATATTCTCCACCCGAATCAGATCTAAGAATAGATTAACTTTGAAATTGATTTTTTACAACCATGTGAAATTCTTTAAAAAATTAGGAAATAACCAATTTGAAGTTAAGGAAGTGGACCCATACATATCTAGTGAAGTCATCAATAAACGTCATCTAAAATCAAGAGCTAGCAAAACCCCAACTCAATCGAATCAAACTGCATCAAATGTACGGACATCCTTCTTGGAGTACACAAAACGAGGTACACACCTGACGCACCAGAATGAAGTTTCTTCCTCTTCCCTTCCAGATCACCAAATACCTATCTTTTGGGTTGGGTGATATTCTAATACCATATCAAAGTAAAGTAATACAGATCCAACCATGGGAGAGAGAGCAAGAAGACGAGAAGAAAAACTTCATTAACTTTGAAATGAGAAGAAAACAACCATACAAGTGACATCCCCTCTACCCCACTACAAGACAAAACTTTTGACTCTACGCTACTTGTGAAAGTGCAAAATTACCCCTAAAAAGAATGCTATGTACATATAAATACAAAAAGGGGAAGCACACAAGAATGGTAATATACCCATGATACATAAGTCCCAACAACGTCATGGTTCTGTTTTCTTTTACAGTAACTTGTGTTTTCCTTCGTGTGGTTCTGCATTGAGGCTGGAGGAAATGTTCTTCATGTGCAGTGCTTGTGCCTACTTCTGATGAACCCTTTGCTTATATTAGAATTGAAAGGGATTGGTTTAAATCCTTTTCATGGGCCTTGCTTTAGCAGTTTCAACTTCATACAAAGATGACTTGTCATTGGCTAAAGCCATGCTAGGTCAACCTCTGGTTGTGGTTGTACTTGCAGTGTCATGAAATTATGGTTTGGCTTGTATTTTATGTATTCATGTGAACTTTATTGTGGTTCTGGGGGATGTACACCTTTAAATAATGTTGATTCATGGAGAAGTGATAGTCTAATGTATTTGTTGTGATAGATAAGACCAGCTAGTAGTTTTTCAGTTCTATTCTTCAAATAAGGTCAGTTTTGACTAGTGGAGGTGTTGCAGTAAATTATGTATTATGGAGGAGAATATCGTGTCAATGTTTTTCCTGTTTGAAGTTGGAAAGCTGCTAACAAGATAATCTGACTTGGCCTCACCTGTTGCACTAAGAGATCACAGTTGCACTACTTTTTGCACCCTTTAGAATCTCTATGGCTTCAAGCTGAATTCTGTCTGCCTAGGGGGTGTAATTGGATCGGATCTTTTGAAGACCTATTTTTGAAACGGGTTTAAAAATCAGACCAAGCTTAACCCAATTTGATTCAGGTCTGAGTCTGAGTCTGGGTCTGCATATGACTGAAATTTTTTACCTGTATTACTTAGTGGGTTCAGGTATCTAGCGGGTGGGTTATAAATGGGTAAGGTTTTTGACAGACCCATTTTTTAACAAAAATTTTGACCCAAACCCGGACTAATTTGATGTAGGCTTGAAATTGTAGACCCATATGGGCTAATGGGTTTGGGTATAAGTCGAGTTAAGGTATAAAGTGGTCGGATTTTAAAAAGATTTTTTTTATGGAGGCAGATGTTATTCTTTAACAGGAGTAGATATCAACAAACTCTACTATAAATATGCAAAGCTTATAAAAGTCACTATTCTAAAGCATATCAAAATTGTGAGTCATTTAGTTTTAGGTTGGGTATGAAATGCATTTGGTTACAAACTAGGTCAGGTTCGTTCAAATTGCATATAACCATTTGGGTTGGGTAACGTGTCTAGTGTAAATGAGTTTGGGTCTATATTTTTCTTATCCAAGAACGACTTCTCTGCTAAAACTATAACGACCCCATCTGACCCTCGTAAAAATAGTGATTTTTTTTTTAAATAATTGCGAAAACTCACCCAAGGATTCGAGGCCTCACAAATTTAATATACCTAACCACTGCATTGAATTAACAGAAGAATAAATCAAACTTTATTAATTTAAATCAACTGTCAACTAGTTTAAGACATAAAATCGTCTATATCATAACCAAGCCATCCTATCAGAAAATGAGTCATACAACTCGCAGCCTCTAGCCGACTAGTTAGGACATCACTGAGCATCCATGCATGTAAAACAATTTTAAGAAAATGGGTAAGAACCACAGTCCTTTGTACGAATTTCTCTAAAAGTCTAAATAGTAAAGGAAATAAGATAAACAAATTCATGCATAAATTTCAGAGGAATTACAAGCAATAACTTACAACAATTATTCTACTATTCAAGCATTCAACCAAATATCATGCAGAAACAAATATCATGCGAAACCAAATAAGCATGAATGCATGAACTAATGTAGAACAATAAAATATGCATGATTCAATGCCTATGCGTGAATAACTTATTAAGTTATTTATTAGAGTTGCTTTTGTATGCATGTCTCTATTAAATGCTCACAAATTTAATTTTCATTTTTTCTTAAACCTGCAGATACTCAAAACGAGTATAAATTTCTGAAGTCCAAGTTAGGTTTCCAGTTGTAGCTTAACACACAATTTGTATTTTATTACTAGGTTTCACACTTATTCGTCGACCGATATCAAGAATCAACACCATTCATCAGAACATTAGAAATCAACATCTAATGACGTTACTTTTTTGGTATACCAATAACTACAGTTGAGTCAATACCACCACCCTCAGGCAAAGTGGTTGAATCTTCCTAAAACCGTAGCTGGGAGGTGAACCACCATATCGAGTTCAGGGGCACAATCACATACGGAGTTTTAGTATCCTCACGGTCTCCCAGGTCCGCCATTCAAGATTCCCATATTGTGAAAGGGACATCAAGGAAGAGATTAATTGCACCGTTTGGTCTCTTTTACCATTTTAAATAACTTTTTTTCAAGTTCTTTACACACAAACCGTTATGAAAATCAGCATGCAAAACCAACAAATTTCGAGCCCTGACCTTCACAATTTAACAATGCAATTAATTTTGAAAAATCAATTAATTTGCAGAAATAAATTTTGCAATGCATAAATAAAATCTACAACAATTGGAGCAACACATGCTCCTAGCCTACACGGCCGCAGTGGTTCACATCTGACCACCAATCTCAGAAATAATTTATGCATCTTTACAAAATTTTAGTGAATATGCAATACACACGGTTTTCAACATGTTTAAAAATGCACATTCAAAACACACAAAATCAATGCGCATACTCATGCAAATAGATGCTTGTAGAACACACCATCATGATCAATTTCATGCATAAATGACCAAACATGCATATGATTACAGTCATGTAAACACCAATTTATTTTCAGATTTATGCGTATGATATGCATAATTGCAAATTGATAAAATCAGGATCAGATTTATATATATCATTTCAAAAAGAGTACATATATCAATCTTAAACATGTACATGACAAATTTCATGTACTCAAACAACTATGCAGAAATTTTTACCTAGCCAACAACTGGGACTGATCCATGTATATGATCGAAATCCTGTACATGAGTCGGCTAATGCTGAAAAAAATATGTATTTTCAACATGTCGGCTGATCCATGTACATGATCATAGTCATGTACATGGGTCGGCCAGACCAGAATATACTATAACCAGCCTGCTGGCTGATCTATGTACATGTTCACAAACATGTACATGGGTCGGCCAGACCTGTGTACACTCATGGACAACATGCTGGCTGATCCATGTACATGATCGTAATCATGTGCATGGGTTGACTATGCTGGTATGCACACATGTATATATATATATATACCAAACTCAATACAAATTGAACATAAACATACACAGATACATAAGTGTCTAGGACAGATCTGAATCAAAACAAAATGATTTAATGCATAATCATGTAACTAGAACAGATCTGAATTGAAACAGTATGAACAGGTACTCGGCAAAACTAAAAAAAATAAAGTTAACATGTGATTCGGCATATATGAAAAAAAATAGACGTGTGGTACAACAGATCTGCATAATGCAAAAACTCGATAGATCTGTGTATCCATATATATTCAACAGATCTGAACCAGATCTGCGTGTATATGTATACTTGGTAGATCTAAATAAATATATATATTCATCTACAAGCATACACAACTCTACAGATCTGAGTCAAGATTATATTTTTTTTAAATGCATATTTTCAGGTGCATGTATATGCACACGTTAAGTTTGAAACAGTGAAATATACTTGGCTTAATGCATGTCTAAAAAACCATTATCAGATCTAAACAAACAATATATATATATATATATATATATATATATATATATATATATATATATTGTGTTTGTCCTTCATTATAAATTCTGAGATTTTTGAAAATTTGGTTAAGTATTTTGTAAGTTGATAGAAATCTTTGTTTTTAGGTGACGTCAGTTGAGTCGGGGCATGGCCCATGACCCATTGACAAGACCTAAACGACACAAAGATTTGTTTAAACTTTTTATTTTTAACCTTTAAAATCGAGTAAAATTCGAGCAAAATTTGGAGGCAAAAATCAGGTAATATATCATTTGATGCGTCTCGTAATTCTGAAAACATTGATATTTTGTTTTCTGAATTCGAGCTACGGTTGGCCCGAAAATCTTTTTTTTTTCAAAAGTGACATGCCTTGATGTGACCAGTACTGGATCGGATCCGATCGTTTTAATCCAAGTTGATATGGATATGGATCCAGTCAAAGATCGATATTAATTAGGATCTGGTCTAGGCTAAGATCCATATGGATATTGGATATCGATTTGAATCTTGGATTTGGATCCATATCCGAAATTGAAGGCCAACTAATTTAAAGTTTTAAATTCAATATACAAGGTTAAATTGAGTGAAATTTCATGTTAAAAAAACTCCCAAAGGGGTGAGATACCCTCTGGAACATTCTTAAAAATTTATTATTTAATAATTAAATAATTAAATAATTAATAATTAATAATTAATAATTAATAAAATATATTAATTAATAAACTATGAATTTTAATTATTTGGACAAGGGGGAAATTCCGCATTTGGTAGAACTCTACCTAGATAGGAGTTTTAGATAGATACCAATTTAGTTAAAAAAGAAATAAAATAAAATAAATGATAATAAGAGGGTAAATAAGATTTGGTTAGAGAGAGATAGAGTTCTACATCCTCTATAGAAGGACTCTAGAAGGGACGTCACCCTTTCTCTAGAAGACCAAAAAAAAAAATTATAAAAGGGTCTAACTCGCCCTTCTCTCTAGATTTTGTTTTCTAGAGAGAGGGAGATTGAGAGAAGGAAGAAGGGAAAAGAAAAAAAAGAAAGAAAGATAGAAAAAAAAAAGAAGAGAGGAAAAGGAAAGGAAAGAAGAAGAAAAAGAAGGTGAAGAAGGAAAGGAGGATCCCTTTCCGTTCCGATCATCCGACGAACACTTTTCAATCTTTTTTCATCTCTGATCGAAGGTACGAATTTCTCTATTGATTTAAACAGGAAGAAATAGCCTAGATCAGGTTTATGTAATAATTTAGTGGAAAAAAAGATATAATTTTATGTATATGTATATATAGAAATACACGATTTCGAATATATATATATACAGATTTACTCTTTTATAACGATTTTCATTATATACCAAAAACTTGATTTATGCCTGTCGATCTCTTGAATTCTTGTATTGATCATGTATAGTCTATTTCATGTTCAGATTTGATGAGTGTTCACCCAAGAATGGGCATGTCAATTTTCTGTTTTCTTGTATATGCATAGCAAAAATGCAAATGGATGCAATAAAATCAGATTTAGTGATCTTATTATTGTTCATGCCATGGAACATATATATATATATATATATATATATATATTCATATGTTCAGTTCTGCCGACTATGCAAATCACGCAGGTTTGTTTGCAGCCCCGAAAAAGAAATATATGAATGCTACGTATTCTAAAAACATATTATTGTACGAAAATAAAATAAACGAAACTACTCTACGATGCAATGCAACTAAAAAATCGACTATATGAAACGATATTACAGAAAAAAAACTATATGATATGCAATGCTAAAATATATTTTTACGTATGCAATGAACTTAAAATAAATTTACATTACCTATGAATCAAATAAAGAGATGGGGAAGAAGGAAACCTCGCAGCCACTTTCGATGAAGGGGTCGAGTAGAAGAAGTGGTCATTCCCGCGGTTCAAACGCATGCTCCGAAGACGAGGTAAGAGGCACTGTCGATAGCAAGGATCAGAAGTAGGATGAAAATCAAGAAGAAAGGAAGAAACAGTGATAGAACGAGATAAGAGAGGGAAAGAGAAGAGAAGAGGGAGAGAAGGAGGCTGGCATTTTTCCTAATGAGAGGACAACAACCGCTCTTTGTTTAAGACTATTTATAAAACAAAATTAGGTTAAACTAATTATTTTCTAAACACCCTACCTAATTTTATGAAATTCACAAAACTACTTTTTCTAAAAAAATATTTTCAAAAGAAGGCTATCAAAAATTCAAAAACACTCAGTTAAACTTGTTTTGTGTGATTTTTCTCCCTTTTTAAAATTAAAACCAACACCCTGAAAAATGTTGATAAGAATGAGTTTTTAATCAATTTTTATAACGAATCATGCATAAAAACGTGAATCTACAATACATAAATTATGCATGATCAAATTCTCTCATGCTTATCGTTTGCTAGTCCTCAAGCAAACTGACCCTCATAGAAAAAGTAAAAGTAAAACATGTAAATCAAATCCTAACTCACTTTCGTTGGAATCACGGTTGCATTTAGTATATGCAACAAGCTCTTTAAACTCCTGAGTTACCCCAGTGGATGAGTAAAGTCTCGTAAGGGTTTGCAGTGATGCTACCCACAAACATCTCTGTCATGTATACATCAAGATTCAAATTCAAGAAGCATTAGGCAGTTAAGAAGTTCGTTTAAACAAACATTTCATGCCATTATACTTTCACAACGTGTTTAGAGCCTTTACATACCACCACAGAATAAAAGCTTTTTTCTCTACTTTTCTAAAAGTCTGCAATCATTTATGCTTTGTTCTTTAAAAATCAAGTACACTCACACCATTGCCATTGCTTATTTATCCTCACTTATATGTTTTCTGCACAGGTTTTCATAATTATTTTTAAGCAGTGAACTTTGTCTTTATGCTCTTGATTTTCTTTCTTTTTCTTTTTCAATTTTCAATTTTCTATGGTTTTTCTTTTTTTTCGTTGAGCACTATACCAATTTTTAGGTTTTCATGACCTTTGTAACGAGCTTTAAGTCAGCAACTCCTAGGTCAGACGACCTTAGAGCACCAGATACAAAGTATCCCTCGGACTTAATTGCTCGAGTCACTAGGCCTTCTATTTTTATAGTTTTACGTATAGCTTTCTTCTTGTCATGTGCAATGTCAACATCTCTTAAGCTTTCTATAAAGTCCATGTAATGGGCTTTTGGGTTGGTGGCTTCCAAACCAGATGGTTTTAGGGCACCAGGTGTAAACACCCCTCAGGCTCTATTTGCTTGATCCAAATAAGCCACAAATATTGACTTAGACCAAGAAGTGATTTTCTTCATTGTCCTTTTCGGTATGGGAATCAAACACTTCAACTTGTGTTTGAGCCCAGCTACTAGAGACAATAAAGACATCAAACAACTAAACATATGCTCTTTTTCTTTTTTAAGCTCTTATTTCTGATATTGTTCATTTGCTTAGTTTTTCAAAAATGACGTTGTGCATATTCATACTTGTGATTTAAAAATAAACTTTAGCATGTATCTACTATCATTTCTTTGAAATCCAGATAAATGACAACGTTTTTTCATATTAGTGTCAGAATTTTTTTTGTAAAGCATTCTTATAAAGATTAAAACTTATTCTTTAAAAGCTTAATTTTTATGAGTTTTCATTAATGCAGATACATGGACAGAAAAAAAAATTGGGTGCAAAATATACCCTCCCCAATGCTTGAATGACATTGTCCTTAGTGGCACTCCTCCATGCTTATATGCAACTAAATGAATGCACAATAATAAATAAAAGATACACAAGGGATGGGATAGATGTCACCTGATCCGCGCTATGGAATCTCATTTGTTGTTGCACTGTACTAGCTCTTGAAGAGATTCCAACCTGTATCACTACCTGCAACTCATAATAACTTCACAAAAATAAATATGCAAAGCATACATAATTTGTCTTCCATGCACATGAACCAAAAAGAAAGAAATATGCAAACTACTACAAAGAAAAACTACGAAATAACCAAAGCCAAATGCTAACGGTACAACATACATACACCGCGCACTGCCTCACACGCCCACAAGGTCAATGACCTTGATATCCTGACTAGTAGCGACATCTGAAATGCAGGGCTTCAACCGTTGCCCATTGACCTTGAAGTTCCCGCCCGTCCGTTGGTCCAAAATATCAACAACACCATGTAGAAATACTTCTTGAGCTATGAACGGGCCATCCCATCTCGACTTCAGCTTTCGTGGAAATAATCGGAGTCGCTAATTGAAAAGCCAAACCTTCTTACCAGGCTCGAACTGTTTCCTCAAAATATCTTATCATGAAAATGCTTGGTTCGAGCCTTGTAGATTTTAGCACTCTCATACGTATCGTTTCACAACTCCTCGAGTTCACTCAACTGCAGCTTCCGCTCTGCGCCAGCTTGGGCCATCTCAAAATTAAATTTCTTAATCGCCCAATAAGCCCTATGTTCCAATTCAATAGGGAGATAACATGGCTTCCCAAAAACCAATAGGTAAGGAGACATGCCAATCAGAGTCTTGAAAGCAGTCCTGTATACCCACAATGCATCGTTCAAGCGCTGCGACCAGTCCTTTCGGTCTGGCCTGACTGTCTTTTCAAGAATACGTTTGATCTCTCTATTGGAGACCTTGACCTGATCACTAGTCTGTAGATAGTATGGCGTAACAATATGATGATGTACCAAATACTTCTTAAGGAAGCAACGTGCACATTCTTGAAGTGCTTGCCTCTATCGCTAATAATGGCTCTCGAAATGTCGAACCTGCTAAAGATATTATACTTGATGAATCTGAGCACCTCTTTGTGATCATTGGTTTGAGTGGCCACGACCTCGACCCACTTGGACACATAGTCTACCGCCACCAAGATATAAACATTGCCGAACGAAGGCAGGAAGGAACTCATAAAATTGATGCCCCAGACATCAAAAATCTCAACTAAAAGGATGTGGAGCAGGGGCATCATATTACGCTTGGAAATATTTCCTGTTTGCTGACAATGTAAGTATCTCCTACAAAACTCATGTGATTCTCGATGCAGTGTCGGCCACAAAAATCCAGATTTGAGGACCTTCGTAGCGGTCCTCCGACTAGAAAAGTGGCCTCCACAGGCTAAGAAATGACAAAAAGCTAAAATGGATTCGAACTCTTCTTCGAGAATGCACTTTCAAATCATCTAGTCGGGACATAGCTTGAACAACTCTGGATCCTCCCAGAAGTAGTGTTTCACCTGTGCCATAAAACGGTCTCTCTCATTCTTGTTTCAATGCACAGGGAATCTTCCAGTCACCAGATAATTAATGATATCCGCAAAGCAGGGGAGACATTTTACATGGAGAAGCTGCTCATTAGGGAATGAATCATGTCTGCTGATTTGATGACCGGTAGAGTCTGATCCTTGCATAGGAAGGCATACTTGAGCGAAGCGGGCATGGGCTTTAGCTCAATCTTCGGCGGACTCTCAATCGAAGGTCTGATAGGCTTCTCTGCCAAATCTGGGAGGGGCTCAATATGCCAGGTCCACTGCAATTCTCTTGACGATAAATCGATCAATGCAGGGTTATCTCCCACGAGTCATTCATCAACCACCTCCTGAGGTGGATCACTCAACGTCCAAACCGACTCTGCTTCTACTAGGTCCTAGACTAAATCAACCTGGAAAGAAGTATCTGCTCCTACAAGGCCCATCGCAGCGTTGAAGATGTTCAACCTCATCTTTCTGTTGCCAAACAAAAAATCCATCGCACTTGTGCGACAATTAATGTACACGTTGACAGTAGCTAAGAAGGGTCGACCTAACATAATGGGTCGACCTCACTTTATCCACTCTCTCCATATCTAAGATAATGAAGTCAACAGGGAAGTAGAAGTCCTCCACCTTGATCAGAACGTCTTCAAGAATCTCTCGCGGGACCTTGATCGATCTGTCTGCTAGCTGTAGGGTCATTAGTGTAGGCTTCATCTCCTTTAGCCCAAACGCGATATAGAAAAAACCTGGCAAGACCTTTATGCTTGCCCCAAGGTCGAGCAAAGCACGCTCGACGGTGATGTGCCCTATGACGCATGAGATAATCGGAGCCCCTGAGTCCTTGAACTTAGGCGAAGTTTGGTGTTGTAACACCGCACTAACCTGCTCAGTCAGATAAATCTTCTTTGTCACATTCGACCTTAACTTCTTTTTCTGTGTATAAAGCTCTTTCAAGAACTTTGCATATGTAGGGACTTGTTGTATGGCATCTAGCAAAGGAATGTTAATCTGAATATGCTTGAAAATCTCAAGCATCTCCTGCATCTTCATCCCTTGCTTGTCGAACGACTTCGGTTTCTCTAATGCC